>NC_133127.1:138176920-138822753 GCF_048418815.1 Hemitrygon akajei
TGCCTATATAATCTTGTAATTTAAATTTCCTATTTAATACTCTCTTACAAGGGCCATGCTTATTATTTATAGCTATCCTAAACTTAACGAGTTGTGGTCACTGTTTTCTAACTGTTTGCACACTGATAGGTCAAACACCTGGCCAGGCTCACTTTCCAGTACCAGCTCCAGCATGGTTGCTCTTCTTGTTGGGATATCTACATTATGATTTAAGAAACCCTCCTGGATTCTCATGAAAAATTCTGCCAAGTCTAATTTTCATGCACAAAGGAGCACCCAGTCTATATTTGGAAAGCTGAAATGAACTGAAATCTGTTGTTTTTACTTTACTGAATGTGCCAGCATATCTGTTCCTCAATGCCTCAATGGCATTTTATTTGTGGGGGGGTGGAGTCTCTAATATAATCCCATCAGAGTGGTTACACTTTTCTTATTCTTGAGTTATTTTTGAGTTTCTTATTTTTGTGCACATAGACTCAGTGTACAACCCCTCCATTATGTCGCCTCTGAATGCTGCTGTGATACTGTTCATGATTAATAGTGCAACTCATGATCCTCCTATCCTTACCTGCTTCTCCATCTTTTGGAAAGCAGTGAAATCCTGGGCCAATGAGTGTCTAGTCTTTTACTTCTCTCAAGCAAGCCTTTGTAATGGCCTCAGCATCATAGTTCCACATACTTATTCATGCTCTGAGTTCATTACTATCTGTAATATTCCTGTAATTAAACTAAACACTTCAACCTGTATGTCGTATCATGTCTATTACCTTGCTCTGCCTGTTCTTCCTTACAGATTTGCATCACATCCATACATAACATCTAAGCTGCACTCCGTCCCTCCACTTTCTGGCCTGAAGTTCAGGTTCCCATCCCCACTAAACTAGTTTAAACTCTCCCAAATAACGCCAGTGAACTTACCTGCTAGAATATTGGTTTCCCTCCAGTTCAGGTGCAATCTATCCCTCTTGTACAAGTTGCCTCTACTGCAGATGAGGTTCCAGTGAAATCTTGGCCCTTGCATCTGCCCTTAACCACATATTGATCTATTCTGTTTTTCTCTTGGCTCCCTGCCTAGCACTAGGAATAGTCTCTTTTGTAGCACCCTGTATTCACTGTACAGGCTGAGAGTTTGATGTTTGAGACGGTTAAGAACTTAAAGTTCCTAGGTATGAAACATCATTAGTAGCTTTCCTGGTTCAAATATATAGATACTATAGCCAAGAAAGCTCACCCGTGCCTCTACTTCCTCAAAAGTCTGAGGAAATTTGGCATGTCCTTGTTGACCCTCACCAATTTTTATAAATATATCATAGAAGCCATCCTATCTGGATGCATCATAGCTTCAATGGCACAGGACTGCAATTCTGGTTATCATGAAATCTAGCTCCATGTATTCTCTTTACATTTACCACTACCTTGTGAAAGCTGCCAACATAATCAGAGACCTCTTCCACTCTGTCATTCTACTCCCCTATTCCAGCCATCATAAGATACAAAAGCCTAAAAATGTGCATCACCAGGCTCAAAAACAGCTTCTATCCTGCTGTTATAATACTATTGAACAGACTTCTTATACAATAAAATGAAATCTTGAGCTAAAAATCTGTGTCATCATTGTTTTTGTACCTTATTGTGTCCCTGCACTGCACTCTCTTGTAAATGTAACACTATATTCAGCATTCTGTTACTGCATTTCATTTAGCACTACTTAATGTACATTTGTTTTGAAATAATCTGTATGGACTACATACAAATCAATGTTTTTTCTGTATCTTGTATGTCTCAAGAATTAACTAATTATCAATTTTGCAAAAAAAGATTCCCTGAACCAACACTCTACAGAGCTCTACTTTTGGACAGAATGCAGGCCTGCTATACTTTACCCAACATAGTGAGTGATGTGTCGATTTTGAAAAGTAAGGATTTTTTTTCTTTAGTCTAGTTCACGCTCAGGCAGATGTATTCTAGCATGATCTGCCGTGGAACTACTCGGAATCTGAAAAATGTCAGAGTTGCCAAGATGAAATCTTGATACCAATACTATCTTCAAGAAAAGGGACAAACCTGACTGTTGTACCCATAGAATGTTCTCCCTGTTATTAGCCACAGGGAAGAACATCAAGACATCAAGAGTGGCAAGAGTTGATTTCTAAATTGCAGTATGAATTCTGCCTGTCCAGAGACATGATGAATCACATGATGTGATAAGTCATGGAAATGTAGGGAGCAGCATCAACCACCAGGTGTAATCTGTTTTTGACTTCACTGAAGTCTTTGTGAATCAGAAGAGTCTTTGTGGCATTCTTTTCAAATTTAGCTACCTGCAAAACATCTCTGTCATGTTGAGAATCCTGATCGTGGCAGCTTATTTGCGCTCTGACCAGCAACCAATCTGGACATCAGAAGTTTGTGAGAGGGGATTTCACTCAGGTCCACAGCCTGAGTAGAAAAAAGCAGCCAGTGATCGCGGCAGCTTATTTGAGCTGTGAACAGTGATCAATCTGGACATCAGAAGTTTGCGAAGAGGGGATTTCACTTAGGTCCATTGCCCGATAGAAAAAGATGATGGTACTTCATTTGAGCTCTAAACAGTGACCAATTGGCGTTTCAGATTGATTAGCAAGAGCAAATTAAAGGAAGGTACAGCGGCTATCGCCTGAGTAGACAGAGTTAGAGTTGTAAGGCTTTAGCTCTTTGGAGCTTCAGCAAAGAGAGGCTTTAGTCAGAAAAAGTAATAATGAAAAGCTCCAGGTAATTTTTTTTCCCCTTCCCTTCTTTGCATCTGCTCAGATTTCAATCTTATAGTTATTTGAGGAAGTTACCAGAAAACTGGATGACAGCAAGGTAGTAGATGTTGTCTACTTGGATGTTAGTAAGGCACTTGACAAGATCCCACATGGGAAGTTGGTCAAGAAGGTTCAATCACTCAGCATTGAGGATGAGGTAGTAAATTGGATTAGAGATTGGCTTTTTGGGAGAAACCAGAGAGTGGTAGTAGAGGGTTGCCACTCAGGCTGGTGGCCTGTGACTAGTGGAGTGCTGCAGGGATTGGTGCTGGATCCTTTTTGTTTGTCATCTATATCAATGATCTGGATGATAATGTGGTTAACTGGATCAGCAAAAATGTGGATAACACCAAGATCAGCAAATTTGTGGATGGCACCAAGACGGGGTGTAGTGGAGAGAATGGAAGGCTGTCATGGCTTGCAGAGGGATCTGCATCAGCTGGTAAAATGGGCTGAAAAGTGGCAGATGGAATTTAATGCAGACAAGTGCAAGGTTCTGCACTTCAGTTCAGTACGAGCAACAGGGTAGGCCTTGCACAGTGAAAAGTAGGGCACTGAGGACTGTGCTAGAACAAAGGGATCTGCAAGTACACGTCCATAATTCATTGAAAGTGGCATCACAGGTAGATAGGATTGTAAAGAAAGCTTTTGGCATGTTAACCTTCATAAATCAATGTACTGAGTACAGAAGATGGGATGTTATGTTGAAGTTATATAAGACATTGGTGAGGCCTAATTTGGAGTATTTTGTGCAGTTTTGGTCACCTTCATACAGATGTAAACAAGGTTGAAAGATACAGAGAAGATTTACAAGGATGGTGCCTGGTCTGGAGAACCTGAGTTATAAGGAAATATTGAATAGGTTAAGACTGTATACTTCAGAATGTAGAAGATTCAGAGGAGATTTGATAGAGGTATACAAAATTATGAGGGTTATAGATAGGGTAAATGCAAGCAGGCTTTTTCCAGTGAGGTTGGGTTGGACTACAACCGGAGGTCATGGTTTAAGGGGAACAAGAGGGGAAATTTCTTCAGTCAGAGAGTCATGAGAGTGTAGAATGAGCTGCCAGCACAGGTGGTACATGCAAATTTAATTTCAATGTTTAAGGGAAGTTTAGATAGGTACATGGACAAAAAGGTTATGGAGGTCTATCTTCCCAGTGCAGCTCAATGGGAGTAGGCAGTTTAAATAGTTTCAGCGTGGATTTGATGGGCTGAGGGGTCTGTTTCTGTGCTGTACTTCTCTATGACTCTATGTATTGCGTCATGATGGCATGTTAACATATGTGATGTTAGCTGACAGATCCACAACTGATCTAATCTTAGTGTACAGTGGCATCAGATGAAACCGTGCCATTATTGACAAGACTGTTTCTAAATCTTTATCATCATATGCTGGACCTCACCTCAAACATGCTTCCTACTGTAGTGGAGCCAGTCTACAGGAATAACATGAAACTGTTCAATCTGTGATGGCTTTACTCCAAACAACTTTCATTGTTGCATTGCTGTTTGCAGATGATACTTATATATGTGCGTAGTTGGAGGCTGAACTTCAAGATGTTGTTAACTGGTTCACTGAAGCAGGCAAGAAAATGAGTCTTACACTAAACAAAGCAAACATCTTCTCTCTATCACCACCCACAGTGCAACACTGTCCTCTGACAATGAAGGTCCATGATGAGGCCTGGGAAATCATGGACAAATTACATCTCAGGAGTCCATTTTGATTGAAGGCAAACACTGATGATGAAATTCAGAATCATGTTCAGTGTTCCAGTTTTGCCTTTGGCAATCTGAGGGAACCTGGCACAAAGATCATGTTTCTTCTGAAATATGGATTGCCTATCTCAAACTTCTGCAAGTATACCACTAATCTGTCTGTACAAAGTCCTGTGAATCTATTTGCAAGGTAGAGGCCCAATCAGCGGCAGGAGCAGAGCACAGCGACGAAGTTTTTTGCAGATCCGCAATGCTTGTTTAAAAGGAGAACTTCACAGGCATTTGGACATTCTGGAGGCCCAACCAGCCTCGGGAGCAGAGCATAGTGACAAGGTTTCTCATAGGTCGGCTATGCTTGTTTAAAAGGAGAGCTTAGTTAGGGGTTCAGACATTCTGGAGGCCCACTCAGCAAGGGGAGCAGAGCTCAGTGAATTAAATAAAAGTATAGAAGGGACAAGTGGGGTGACCATTGTTGGGAGTAGGCCAGTGGTGAGAATGGAAGTGCAGGGCTTTGGCTCAAAAGAGGTGTTGGCTCTGGGTAAGTTTCTGTTAAGGTTCCATTTTTTTCTCTCTCTTACTGTACCTAGTGTAGTAAATGGCCATTGTGTGTTCTTAATGTTGGATGTTGGAGTCCTAGGAGATTCAGAATCTTCCAGGGACCTACATTTGTGTGAAGTGCATCCAGATGCAGCTCCTTGAAGACTGTGTTAGGAATCTGGAGCAGCAGCTGGATGATCTTTGGCTTATACAGGAGAGTGAGGAGATAATCAATCAGTGATACAAGGATGTAGTCACCCCGAAGATGCAGGAGGTGAGTAACTGGGTGACTGTCAGGAGAAATGGAAATGTGAATAGGCAGTTAGCACAGAGCACCCCTGTGGTCATTCCCCTCAAAAATAAGTATAACATTTTGGATACTGTTGTGACGGATCTGTCAGGGGAATGTCATGGAGACCAGGTTACTGGCACTGAGCATGGGTCTGTGGTGCAGAAGGTAAAGAGGGAGAAGAGGAGAGCAGTAGTGATAGGGACTCAATAGTCAGAGGAACGGACAGGAGATTCTGTAGATGTGAACAGGACACCCGGATGGTATGTTGCCTCCCAGGTGCCAGGGTCAGGGGCATCTCAGATCCTGTCCACAGCATTTTAGAGAGGGAGAAAGAGCAGTGAGATGTCTTGGTACATATTGGTACATAATGACATAGGAAGGAAAAGCAGTGAGGTCCTGAAGAGAGAACTTAGAGAGCTAGGCAGAAAGCTAAGAAGCAAGACCTCCAGGAAAGTAATTTCTGGATTGCTGCCTGTGCCATGTGCTAGTGAGGGTAGAAACAGGATGATTTGGCAGATAATTTTGCATAGCTGAGAAGCTGGTGCAGGGGACAGGGCTTCAGATTCTTAGATCATTGTGGTCTCGTCTGGGGGAGGGATGGGTTGCACCTGAGCTGAGGGAGACCAATATTCTTGCGTGCAGGTTTGTTAGAGCTGTTGGGAGGGTATAAACTAATTTGGCAGAGGTGTGGGAACCAGAATGAAGGGACTCAGGATAGGATGGATGGTAAGAAAGCAAAGATAGTGTGTAGTCAGACTGTCAGGAAGGGCAGGCAGATGATAGGACAAACTTGCAGCCAGCAGAGTGAGTATCAGTGCATTAGGGATGCAAAATCAGAAAGGGTAGCAAATACAGCATTCAAAAGTGTTATATCTCAATCCAGGGAGTATAAGAAATAAGGTGAATGGTCTTATTGCACTATTACAGATTGTCAAGTATGATGTTGTGGCCATCACTGAATCATGGCTGAATGATAGTTGTAGTTGGGAGCTGAATGTCCAAGATTACACATTGCATCAGAGGGATAGGAAGCAGGCAGAGGGGATGGTGTGGTTCTGCTGGTAAAGAATGGTATCAAATCAGTAGAAAGATGTGACATAGGATCAGAAGGTGTTGAGTCCTTGTGGGTTGAGTTAAGAAACTGTAAAGGTAAAAGGACCCTGATGGCAGTTATATACAGGCCTTCCAACAGTTGCTGGGATGAGGACCACAGATTACAACAGGAAATAGAAAAGGCGTGTTAAAAGGGCAACATTATGATAGTTGTAGGAGATTTTAACATGCAGGTTGATTGGGAAAATCACGTTGATAATGGATCTCAAGAGAGTGAGTTTGTTGAATGCCTATGAGATGGCTTTTTAGAGCAGTTTATCATTGAGACTACTAGGGGATCACCTATACTGGGTTAGGTGTTATGTAATGAATCAGTGGTGATTAGGGAGCTTAAGGTAAAAGAGCCCTTAGGAGCCAGTGATCACAATATGATTGAGTTCACTTGAAAATTGATAGTGAGAAGGTAAAGTCTGACGTAGCAGTATTTTAGTGGAGTGAAGGAAATTACAGTGGTATGAGAGAGGAGAAGGCCCAAGTAAATTATATGGATCTGCTGGCAAGGATGACAGCAGAGTAGCAATGGTGTGAGGTTCTGGGGAAAATGAGGAAGGTGCAGGAGAGATGTATTCCAAAAACAAAGAAATACTCAAATGACAGAATAGTACAACTGTATCTGAGAAGGGAAGTCAAATCTAATGTAAAAACAAAAGAGAGGGCATATAACAAAGCAAAAATTAGCAGGATGATAGAAGGTTGGGAAGCTTTTAATAACCTACAGAGCAACTAAAAGAATCATTAGAAGGAAAAAGATTAAATTTGAAAGCAAACTAGCAAACAATACCAAAGAGGATAGTAAAAGCTTTTTCAAGTATGTATAAGACAAAAGAGAGATGAGAGTGGATATAGGACTGCTAGAAAATGAGACTGGAGGAATAATAAGGAGATGGCAGATGAACGAAATGAATATTTTGTATCAGTCATCACCGTGGAAGACACTAGCAGTGTGCCAGATGCTCTAGGGTGTGAGGGAAGAGAAGTGAGTGCAGTTACTATTACAAAGGTGAAGTTGCTCAAAAAGCTGAAAGACCTAAGGGTACATAGTCTCCCAGTTCAGATGAACTGCACTCAAAGAGGCAGTGTTTGACATTGTGAAGGCATTAGCAATGATTTTTCAAAGCTCTTTTGACTCTGGCATGGTGCCAGAGGACTGGAAAATTGCAAATGTCACTCCACTCTTTAAGAAAAGTGGAAGGCAGCAGAAAGGAAATTATAAACCAGTTACCCTGACCTCAGTGGTTAGGAATAAGTCAATTGTTGAGGATGAAGTTATGGAGTACTTGGTGACACAGGACAAGATAGGACAAAGTCAGCATGGTTTCCTTAAGGGAAATCTTGCCTGATGAACCTGTTGGAATTTTTTGAGCAGATTGCAAGTAGGATAGGTAAAGGGGTTGTAGTGGATGTTGTATATTTGGACTTTCAGGAGGCCTTTGACAAGGTGCCATACATGAGGCTGCTTACCAGGTTAAGAGCCCATGTTATTACAGGAACGTTACTACACATGGTTAGGGCATTGGCTGTTTGGTAGGAGGCTGTGAGTGGGAATAAAAGGATTTTGTCTGGTTGGCTGCCAGTGACTAGCGGTGTTCTGCCGGGGTCTGTGTTGGGACCACTTCTTTTTAAGATGTATATCAATGATTTGGATGATGGAATAGATGGTTTTGTTGCCAAGTTTGCAGATGATACGAAGATTGGTGGAGGGGCAGTTAGTGTTGAGGAAACAGGTAGACTGCAGAAGGACTTAAACAGATTAGGAGAATGGGCAAGAAAGTAGCAAATGAAATACAATGTTGGAGAATGCATGGTCATGCACTTTAGTAGATGATATAAATGTGCAGGCTGTTTTCTAAACAGGGAGAAAATCCAAAAATATGAGATGCAAAAGGACTTTGGAGTCCTTGTGCAGAACACCCTAAAGGTTAACTTGCAGGTTGAGTCGGTGGTGAGGACGGCAAATACAATATTAGCATTCATTTCAAGAGGTCTTGAATACAATAACATGGATGTGAGCTGGGGCTTTATAAGGCATTGGTGAGGCCTCACCTTGAGTATTGTGAACAGTTTTGGGCTCCTCATCCCAGAATAGATTTGCTGGCATCGGAGAGGGTCCAGAGGCGGTTCACAAGGATGATTTTGAGAGCGAAAGGGTTATCATACGAGGAAAGTTTGATGGCTCTGGTTCTGTACTTGCTGGAAATTAGAAGAATGAGGGGGGATCTCATTGAAACCTTTCAAATGTTGAAAGGTCTAGGCAGAATACATGTGGAAAGGACATTTCCCATGGCGGGGGAGTCTAGGACAAGAGGGCAGAACTTCAGGATAAAGGGGCATCCATTTAAAACAGAAATACAGAGAAATTTCTTTAGCCAGAGGGCGGTGAACTTGAGGAATTTGTTACCACAGGCAGCTGTGGAGGCTAGGTGATTGGGTGTATTTAAGGCAGAACTTTGTAGGTTCTTGATTAGACATGGCATCAAAAGTTATGGGACGAGGGGCTGAGGAGGGCATAAAGGATCGGCCATGATTAAGTGGCTGAGCAAGCTAGATGGGCCAAAAGGCCTAATTCTACTCCTATGTCTTATAAGTTAGCTTTCTGTGAGGCCAGTTTTCCCTGCATTCAGGCCTTAATTACACTCAGTTGGCTTTATGAGTCAGGCTGCATGCCTAGTTTAGACTTATTTTGAGGAAGGCATCATCAGGTGGACAAAGCAAAATATTCAAGGACGTTCTCGAAGTCTCTTTAAAAATTCATATTATCTCCATCATTGCCCAGGAATCCTTGATTCATGATGCTCAAAATGCAAAAAGAGCAATTAGGTCGGCACTGAGAGCCTTGTTCACTGAAACCCAGCATAACTGATGGAAAGAGTGGGCCAGCTCCTGAAAAACAAGCATCTCCTGTTCTGGATGTGTCATAGTCTGCAGATCCTACATCAATCTTATCACCCACCTCAGAACCCACAGAAAAGTAGTACACGCACTTTTGATCCTGATATTGCTTTAAGAATAGCCAATACAGCATTGTTTTAGCTGCCTACACAGCAGAATTCAAACCATTTCTATATCATCTAAAAGATTCTCTGCTCCATTAGCAAGTCAGTACCAGTGGTTCATTTTGCAATGATGAATATCAGTTATTGATTCATTATTAACATATTTCCTCATATTGATTTTTACAGCTGCATGGATGATTTATTTATTCCAGACAATCATCAATTGCAGTTCTTTCAGGGTAGGTGCAAAAGCAACTGGACCTCTATCTAGTTACGCCTCAATAAATAATACATAATATAAAAAACATAATCCTCAACTAAGCAAATGCTTGGATTCTCTCTTTGAATTCTGAAGATTTGGTGAGGATCCAAATTTCTTTAATTACTGAATTGGTGTGAATGTTCTTTCTTTATCTGATTTGCAATTGATGCCTTATGTTAAAACTACCGTTAATAAAATGATGGGCAAAAATAAACATCTAGAGTAAATGATAGTTACACAGCTTCCTGCCATTTAATAAATGTGCCTGGTGACCTGTATAATTCCTGCATAAATCTATATTCTTAATGGTAGAATGGAAATTATCTTAATGATTGGCATACAAGGATTAGATTCTATAGTTTGCCACCTTTAAGTACTTTCTACAAGTAAGAGGGCATTGCAAAGTGTGTATATCTTCTAAATTTTCCAATCATCTACTCAGTATTTCCCAAGGAAAGTCTGATACTAAAATAATTGAAATAAAGTATTTGAATTGACCATCATGATGAATACTAGTGACAAAGTAAACTTAACATCTGTGTGCTACTGTTAGCTTAGCATTCTGTGGTTTTGGTGCTTCTTACTGGGCATACTACTGCAATGACATTATGCTCGTCCTGAGGTATAGCTGAGTGGCTATTAGGTAGCTTCTTTATAATAAATAAAATGATATACGTCTGTATTTGGTGACCTCCCTGGAAATGCTTGCTGATAACTCTAATGTTTTGGCATATAATTTAGATTTCCTTGCTATGATGCACAGGGATATTGTGAAGAGTAGAAATATGTGAACCAGAGAAAGGACAGCACTTTCCACTGCCAGTGAAACTGTTGGTGAACAGATAACAGAGTGCATATCTCCTGTGACTGCAAATGCTGTTAAAGCTATCAGATCCATGTTAACATAGGTAATGCACTCCTTCTAGGTAACAGTACGCCTTTTGATTGTAGCAGTGTATTCTGGGTTGCATTAAAAAACAAGTTTTTGACCAGGTTAAAAAATACATGTGTAACATGTATTATAAAAACTTATTTGTGTTCTCACTTTGAGACGAGTTTGTAACAATATAAAATGTCCATGTGAATGTTTTGGTGAATTACAATCTACTTCTAGTGATAGTAAGCAGAGCTGTGAGAGACATAAACTTTACATTCGCTGTGCCTATGCCTATTTAACAAACCTGTTCCATTATCTTTGTAAATAGAAATACCTAGCTAGCACAGTGGTGTGAATTGGTTCCTGGGTGGACATGATGTTTTTCAAGTTCCTCCTATGCAAGGCAAAAGATGAATCCCTCCATGCTCCTTGGCAACTTTTGCATTTTGCGGCCATGTGCTCTCTGGCAGTACTATTTCATGCCTCTCCCACCAGGAAGTTAGCACACTTAGTCTTCAGAATCCATGCTGGCTTCCAACACAATAATCCAGGCAGGTCTAATTCCTCGCAATAATCTTGCATCTTATTTTCACCCATTATCCCCTCTCATTCTTTCACCATTTATCTACTCTAAGAGGTAATTAGCCTTGCAGCCCACCCTTTTAGGGTGTTATAGAGTCCTTGTGTATTTTTCAAAGAGAGAATGTACAAATTCTACACAGACAGTAATTGAGGTTGAGATTAAACTGGGTCACTGGAGTTGTGGAGCAGCAGCAGCACTAACTGCTGTGCTACAGTACAGTACTCCCCTTTGTATACAGGTGTCATGACCAGAGTTGTTCTTTCTTCTCTTCAGAAGTATTGTGCTTTTTGTATTGGGTGGGTTGGAAGGTAATGGGGAGTTGCTGGTTGACAGAACTTTTCTAAACATCTGCAGTGATCAAGTCAAAGCCATGTAATGGCGCTGTTATGAAATGTGTTAGCATAGAGACAGATAAAAATGTTCATTTCTGTAAGTGAAAATACTTCAATACCATTTGAGCTGGCAGTTACCACCCAATTTATGCTAATTTATTCAAGAAGGGGATCCTCTTTAATTAAACAGTCCAATGCTTCCACACTGCATTTTGTAAAAATGTAGTCATCATCAATAAAAGAGAAGACATGACTCCTTCCAGTGTCTATCTTTCACCAATGTGTATGCTGAGTGGCTAACAGTAGTGGTGTGTATAATATAGTGCCCTTTTAATGTTTCAGATCTTGATGTGAACTAGCAGTGGAAAATATTAGCTGGTAGAGTAAATTGAAAAATAATTTCTGGGATCTGAACAGAATGCTGTTTAAGGAAGCATAATTCAATTATTACCACATCCAAAATTGCATTAACATAAATAAGTAGGGGCTAATCATATTGCACAGTATTCATGTTCTTACACTGGAGTAATTCAATTTTCAGGCATGGAATGCAGGCTGTAAAAATGGAACACTGTGCCTTTTTGTAGTTCACAAAGGTGTACAAGTGATAATTTTAAATTGAAACTGATTTTGACTTACTGAATCGATTTTTGGGCATTGTAATCTCAGTAAGTAAAGTTAAAAAAAGGTTGTCGCATAAGCATGTATTGTAAAACTTCTCTGTGTTCTCCCTTTCAGGCAGGCTTGTAACAATGAGAAAGTACAGTCAATTACCAAACATTAACATTTGAGTATTACGAAAATAACATAGAACATGAAACATTACAGCACACTGACCCTTTGGCTTATGATGTTGTGCAGACCTTTTATCCTACTCTTAAGATCAATCTAACCATTCCCTCCTACATAGCTTTCCATTTTTCTATCAGTCGTGTGCCTATCTAAGAGATTCTTAGATGCGCCTAAAATATCTGCCTCTATCACCACCCTAGAAGGCTGTTCCATGCACCCACCACTCTCTATGTAAAGTACTTACTTCTGACATCTCCCCTATTCTTTCCTCCACTCACCTTCAAATTATACCTAACAACACACACAAAATGTTGGAGGAACTCATCAGGCCAGACAGCATCAATGGAAAAGTATAAACAGTCAATGTTTTGGGCTGAGAGGTCTTGGCCTGAAACATCGACTGTGAACTCTTTTCCATAGATGCTGTCTGGCCTGCTGAGTTCCTGCAGCATTTTGCCTGTGTTGCTTGGATTTTCAGCATCTGTGCATTTTCTGTTGTTTAAAATTATGCCCCCTTGTATTAGTCATTCCTGCACTGGGAAAAAGTCTAGCTGTCCACCCTATCTCTGCCTCATACCATCTTGTACACTTCTATCAAGTAACTTTTCATCCTCCTTCACTCCAGGGAGAGAAGTCCTAGCTTGCTCACCTGTCTTCATAAGACATGTCCTCTAATCCAAGTAGCATCCTGGTAAATCTTCTCTGTATCATCTGTAAAGCTTCTACATCCTATAGTGAAGCAACCAAAACTGATTATAATATTCCAAGTGTGGTTTAAGCAGGGTTTTATAGAGCTGCAATATTATCTCGTGGCTCTTGAACTCAAACCCCAACTGATGAAGGCTAACACATCATACTCCTTAACAACCCTATCAACTTGTGCGGTAATTTTGAGGGATCAATAGGCGTGGAGCCCAAGATTCCTCTGTTCCCTTCATACTTTTTTGGGTTGAATTCCATCTGCCACTTCTCAGCCCAGCTCTGTATCCTGTCAATGCCCCAATGCAGCCTACAACACCTTTCCACACGATCCACATCTTCACTAACCTTTGTGTTATCTGCAAACTTACTAACCCACCCTTCCACCTCCTCATCCAAGTCACTTATAAAAATCACCGAGTGTAGGGTTCCCAGAACAGATTCCTGTGGAACATCATAAGTCATATTCCATCCAGAATATGCTCCATCTACTACCACTCTCTGATTTCTATAGGCAAGCCAATTCTGTATTTACACAGTCAAGTTTCACTGGATCCCATGCCTCATGACTTTCTGAATGAGCCTACCATGGGGTACATACATTCCTGATGTAAGACTCACTGGTCTATATTTCCGAGGTTTATCTCTATTCCCTTTCTTAAACAAAGGATTTAGATTTGTTACCTTCCGATCATCTGGCACTACCCCTATAGTCAGTGAGGATGCAAAGATATTTGCCAAAGGCACAGCAATCTCTTCCCTTGCTCTCCATAGTAATCTGGCGTATACTGTATCCCATCTGGCCCCAGGGACCTATCCACCCTAATGTTTTTCAAAAGTTCTAACACATCCTCTTTCTTAACATCAGCATGTTCAAGCATATCAGCCTGTTTAATGCTGTCATCATAAATGTTAAGGTCCCTCTCACTGTTGAATACTGAAGAAACATATTCATTAACGACCTACCCTACCTCCTCTGACTCCTGGCACATGTTTCCTCACCTATCCCTGACTGGTCCTTTCCTCACTCTGGCCATCCTCCTGTTCTTCATATCAGTGTAGAATGCCATAGGGTTTTCCTTCATTCTACTCGCCAAGGCCTTTTCATGCCCTCTCCTAGCTCTCTTAAGTACATTCTTCAGCCTCTTCCTTGCTGCCTTGTAACTCTCTAGAGCCCTGTCTGATCCTTGCTTCCTAAATCTTAAGTAAGCTTCTTTCTTCCTCTTGACGAGATGTTACACATCTCTTGTCATCCATGGTTCTTTCACCCTACCATAGTTTCCCTGATTCAATGAGACAAATCTATCCAGAATCCCAGCAGCCTCCACATTATTGTTGTGCATTTCCATGAGTACATCTGTTTCCAATTTATGCTCTTTAGTTCCTGTCTAACAGCGATACAATTCCCCCTTCCCAATTAAATACTTTAACCTACTTCTGTCCCTCTCTAGGGTTGTAGTAAAGTTCAGGAAGTTGTGGTCACTGTTTGCAAAATGCTGTCCCACTGAGAGAGATCTGACAGCTGATCTTGTTCACTGCCTTATGCTGGCAAACATTAAGCAGGTGTATCTTAAACACACTGTATAAGAAAAAGGAGTGAGAATCTCAAAAAGCACGTGCCTAAGAAAATAACATAATTTTATGCCAAGAGGTAAAGGTGAACATGCAAACTGTCATGTTTTCTCCTATTTCAGTTATTTTCTCTGCTACTTGGCCAATTTATTGTTTTTGTCAGAGTCATACAGCTTGGAAATGGACCCTTCGGCTCACTGACGTTGAAGCACACACTAATCCTACACTAATCCCATTTTAAATTCTGCTGCTATCTAAGTTCCATGGTTATGCATCTGGTTTTTCATATTTTTTCATGCTCTCTGTATCTTATTTTCCTTCCTTGGTCTGTTTATCTAACCACTTCTTATCTTGCTCTCTCTGCTTGCTATTCGCCTCAATAAGATTTGAAGAAATTTGCAGCAGATGCAATCAACATTGATGACTCTATCACCTCTGAAGAGTGTAAAAATAATCTGTTACTGAATTTGAAGAGCTGAATTGAAATGATATGTTATCTGTATGTAGAGTTGAAAGAAGGTTGGACAAGAAATTACCATGCATTGAAACTACATTAAAGTTGCATTGTGTTGTAGACCTGTTCCAGTATTGAGCAAAGCCAAATGGGAGTAAGGCCTTTGATGTAAGGTCACAACCAGAACCAAAGGCTATGTCTTTACCTCTATAGATACTGCTTGATGTACTACGTTTCTCCACAGATTTTATTTTTACACTTATTTACTATACCCCTGATTGCTTTTGGTATTTTGCTGTATATAAATTGGCTGTAAAGCATACTGAGGTGCCCCAAGGCCTTGAATTAAGTCTTTCTTATTTTCATCAGTTATACACTCCAGTACGGTCAGTGATACAGTATGGCATTTTGTAGGTGTTGCCTTTTTGATGAGAGGTTCAACTGCTCATTTATTAACCATAAAGTAGTCTATAGGCAGTACTTGAAAAACAGATTTTCTTGTGTATTAACTCCACAATTTCACCATAATCAACTCTAATTAAAGCAAAATATTTATTGCCATTTGTGGTATTTTATGTTTGATGTTTAATTTGCCTGCATAAAAGTTAGTTGACTGTGAAGCCATTGAACTTAAGATAATAAATGAATGCAAGTTCAAATGTTCATATATTAAATTACAAAGTCTAGGTATCTAGTGGAATTGAATGATATTCCACAAGCTGCTCTATTGAGTAGCAGGAAGTTACATGAACTTGTACTTTCTAATTGCCTGTTTTTTTTGCCAAGTAAAGTGAAAGATAAATTGGCCATATGTCAGCTATTAAAGCTGTTGCATATCTTGCTGTTGCACAGGAAGAGAGTGGTGTTCTTGGGAGAAGATTGATCGTTTGTAGTCTCAAGAAACAGCGTGCAGTCCAGATTCCTTTAAAAGGGGGCAAAAATCATTTTAAAAATTAAAATTAATTTGCTGATTTTGGTCTTTGTACATGATAACTAAATAACTAAATAGTTGCCATGTTCTGTCCTTAACTTCTGTTGCTTCTGCTGATTCTGACTTAGTAGAGCGTTCTAGGGAATTTACATTTATCTTTATATCTGAAGTAAGGAGAAAGAATGGTCATTGATGCTTGTTACCTGTATGTATACTTTAGAATGTTATTATTGACTGTGATGATTACTAGATTGTATAGTTGTGTAGGTGAGGTACTAAAGAATTGTTGCACAACATTGTTTTGAGGGTCTCACTAACCTGAAAGACTATTTTTGGGCCCATCCCATTGACTCTGATGTGTAATGTTGACAGTAGTGTGATGTGTTATTAAGTCTTTAACAATGAAATTAACTGTCTAAGATGCATCTGTGAGCTTACAAATCTTAAAACTTTCTACAATAATGATACTCAGTAATTTTTTTATTAAATAAAGTGGGATCCTGAATAGGAGTCTTAGACTTGAAATGTTACTTCTATTTCTCTTTCCCCAGATGTTGCCTATACTGCAGAAATATTTCCTCCATTTGTTGTATTTATTTGTAATTAAATGATAACCTGTTAACAGTTATTTTGCAAAAGTGGCATGATCAGGAATTAGTGGATGCATTTAGAATATTCCAGATCATTTAGCTATATATCTACTAACTTCTGATGACTACAGTGTGTTTCTTATCTCCAAATACTTATCAGCTATATATCGATAATGAAAAACTCTAATTGTCAAGCAGAAACCTAATACCTTCTCTCTGCAAACAGGAAAACACATTAGAACTTGTCAGGAAAAGCTCAGCAGGCTAAGCAGTACTAGTAGAAAGTGAATAGTGTTAACGTTTCGGGTTGAAGACCCATCATCAGAACTGAGAAATTAAGAATATCTGGTTAATTATAAGACAATTTTGCTGATAGAGTGAGGGCATGGTTGCTCAAATGACCTTGGTGTTATGCTATTAGAGATATTCCTTTTGCTTTTGTTTATCGGATAGTGTTGTCAACATTGGGATCATCTAGATCATATATGTCAAACTCAAGGCCTGCGGGCCAAATCCGGCCTGCGGTGGAATTATCTTTGGCCCGCGAGATAATATCTAATTACTATTAAAGCTGGCCCCAGTAATTGAAGCGCCTATGGCGTATGATATGGCTAATGCTGAGTTTATTCAGGTACCAGGTTTTCAGGGTTTTTAGTGTTTATTCGGCAGTCTTGCTTGGCAGTCTTCTTCATAAGAAACGGAATTTGTAAAGTGAAACACTTTGTAGTTATAGCAGAGATTGAGACACATGAGAGCAGGCTGAAAAAACGGAGGCAACGAAAGCTGCGTTCGCACGCGTCCGACTGATCCGGCCCGCATGAAGGTGCATTTTGCTCAATCTGGCCCGTGACCTAAAATGAGTTTGACACCCCTGATCTAGATGATCCTAGTTCCAATTTATCAGAGTATTTCCTTTGTCTCATCCACCATATCCCTATCTGCAACTTAAAACTAAATTGTTTTCTCATTCTCAGGTCTGATCAGAGATTCTCAACCTGAAAAAGTAATTTATTTCTATTTCCGCAGAGATGCTGCTTAACCCACTTAACCCACTGAGTTTTCCAGCACTTACTGTCAATTTGGTTATAATATGAAAGGAATGGAGGTTTATGGGCTGAGTGTGGGCCAGTGGGACTAGGTGAGTGTAAGCATTGGCACGGACTAGAAGGGCCGAGATGGCCTGTTTTCATGCTGTAATTGTTATATGGTTATATGGTTATAATCAGTGGTCCCTTTCCCTTTTGTCAATGATTTGTGAACTTAAAGGATTAGGTTCAGAAAATATAATCTTTAAATTGTAAACATGTGATGGGTGGGGATGTGGAGGAGAGATATAAGAGACTGCTAGTGGAGAGATTGGATGTGCATTTGCATTTTATATCAAAATTCTTGAAGTTTTGGTAGCTTGATTAGGAAATACAGTTCTTATTTGCAGCCAAGAGCTACATAAATTAATTAATTAAATTAAAGTTCAATAGAAGGGAATGTTTTAAAATCAACGATCAAGGTTAATCTTATAGAATTTTTCGAGGAAGTTACCAGGAAAGCTGATGAAGGCAAGGCAATAAATGTTGTCTACATGGATTTTACAAGGTCCCGTATGCGAGGTTAGTCAGGAAGGTTCAGTTGCTCGGCATTCAAGATAAGGTCGTAAATTGTGTTAGATGTTGGCTTTATGGGAGAACCCAAAGTGTGGTAGTACATGGTTGCCTCTCTGACTAGAGGCCTGTGTCTAGTTGAGTGCGGCAGGGATTGGTGCCGGGGCCATTGTTGTTTGTCAACTATAATAACGATCTGGATGATGATGTGGCTAACTGGATGAGCAAATTTGTGGATAACACCAAGATTGGGGGTGTAGTGAACAGTGAGGAAGAATATCAAACCTTGTAGTGGAATCTGGACCAGCTGGACAATGGACTGAAAAATGGAAGATGGAATTTAATGCAGACAAGTGTAAACTTTTGCACTTTGGTAGGACAACCAGGGTAGGTCTTACACAGTGAGCATTAGGGCACTGAATAGTGCGGTAGAACATAGGGATCTGAGAATCCAAGTTCATAATTCATTGGCATGGGCAGATAGGGTTGTAGAGACAGCTTTTGGCACATTAGCCTTCATATATCAAAGTATTGAGTACAGGAGATGGGATGTTATGTTGAAGTTATACAAGATGTTGGTGAGGCCTAATTTGGAGTATTGTGTGCAGTTTTGGTCATCTACCTACAAGGAAGATGAAAATATGTTGAAAGAGTAGAGAGAAAATTTAAAAGGATGTTTCTGGGACTGGAGGTCCTGAGTTCTAAGGGAGGATTGAATAGGTTTGAACTGTATTCCTTGGAACGTAGAAGATTGGGGTGAGATTTGATAGAGGTATACAAAATTATGATGGGTATAGATTGGGTGAATGCAAGCAGACTCTTTCCACTGAGATTGTGTAGGATGACAACTAGAGGTCATGGGTTAAGGGTGAAAGCTGAAAGGAAGGGGAACAGGAGGGAAACTTCTTCACTTATGGGTCGTGAGAGTGTAGAACAAGCTGCCAGCACAAATGCTGCATGCAAGCTCAAATTCAATGTTTAAGAGAAGTTTGGATAGGTACATGAATGATAGGGGTATGAAGGGTTATGGTCCCAGTGCAGGTTGATCAGGATAGGCAGATTAAATGGTTTGGCATAAACTAGATGGGCTGATTGGTCTGTTTCTGTTCTGTATTTTTCTATGACTCTGGGAAGAGAGGGTTGTGTTGTTCAGGGAAGGTGAGGTGGGAGGAAGATGATGGTTCCAAGAACCCAAAAGTTGATAATGGAGCATGAGAGATCTGGGGTTAGAGAGTGGTGGTGAGGGAAGAAGAGCCCAGGGTTTCAGTGGCTGTATCACAGCTGTAGGAAAGGAAGATGCAATGGAGGGATTTTCTACTGAGTCAATGTGGGTGGAAGTCAGAAACAGGAAGTAAGCAATCACACTGCAGGAAGTCTTTTATAGACTTTTACAAAAAGTCTTTTATAAGACTCTTATAAACTCTTTATGGTTGAGTGCGGCAGGGACTGGTGCTGGGTCCATTGTTGCTTGTCATTTGTATCAACGATCTGAATGATAATGTGGTTAACTGGATCAGCAAATATGTGGAAGACTGGGGGTGTAGTGGACAACGAGGAAGGCTATCATGGCTTGCAGTGGGATCTGGACCAGTAGGAAAAATGGGATGACAAATGGAAGATGGAATTTAATGCAGACAAGTGTGAGGTGTTGCACTTAAGTTGGACCAACCAGGGTAGGTCTTATTGTGTTGTATGGTCACCTACCTACAAGAAAGATGTAAATAGGGTTGAAAGAGTATAGAGGAATTTTACAAGGATGCTGCTGGGTCTGGAGTACTTGAGTTATAAGGAAGGATTGAATAGGTTATGGATTTATTTCTTGGAAAGCAGAAGATTGAGAGGAGATTTGATGGAAGTACTGTATACAATATTAAGAGGCTTATAGGTAGGGTAAATACAAACAAGCTTTTTCCACTGAGCTAGTATGGTACTACAATTGAAGGGCATGGGTTAAGGTTGTGAGGTGAAAAGTTTAAGGGGAACATGAGGGGAAACCTCTTCACTCAGAAGGTTGTGAGTGTGGAATGAGCTGCCAGCTCAAGTGGTGCATGTGAGCTCGATTTCAACATTTAAGAGAAGTCTGGATAGGTATATGAATGGTAGGGGTATGGAGGGAAACTGCAAGTGGTTTGAAACTCCTGGGAGTATGCATCTCGCTCAACCTCTTATGGTTCGAGAACACATCCTACACAATCAGGAAAGCTCATCAATGCCTCTACTTTCTGAGGAGGCTGAGAAAAGCTGGACTATGCACTTCTACAAGATGTACTCAAGCCCTTCTACAGATGTAGAGTAGAGAGCATCCTAACATGCTGCATCACTGCACAGTATGGAAACTGCACAGTGGCGGAGGGGAAGGTTCTACAACGGGTACTCAAAACTGTCCAATGGATCATTGACGCCAGCCTACCTGCCATCAAGAATATATATACAGCAAGATGCTGGAAAAGGACCAGTAATATCATGAAGGATCAAAATCACCCTGCTTATGGACTATTTATCCCACTCTCATCATGGAGAAGGCTATGTAGTATCAAACTCAAAAGCAGTTACATTCCCCAAGCAGTAAGGCTGATCAACACTTCCATCTACTAGCCCACCCAATCACTTTATCATTTTCTGTCAGTCACCTTCTATACAGACACTCCTGAGTTTAGCGTCACTTTAAGGACTTTCAATCAAGCTATTTCTATAAGCTATAATATGTCTTACTATTTATTATGTTTTTATTATTGTGTTCTGTATCTTATTTTGCTTTACTTTGTGCTGCATAAGATCCAGATTAATGATTATTTCATTCTCCTTTATGCTTGTGTATTGGAAGTGACATCAAGCACTCCTGAATTTGCATTAATATGCAGGTGCACAAGTGTACTTAATAAAATGGCCACTGAGTGCATATATGACGTATATGAGGCTAACTAGTTTATAATATCCTGTTTCCTCTCTTCTTTCTTGAACATATATCTGCTTTCTCCTACTGCACTCTGTTAAGAACTTTCCAGACTTAAGGAAACTAAGGAAGATTAGAACCAAGTAGGTCTCATTGTTTATGGGACCTATGTTTATTTTATATACTTGTTTATATTTTATATGCTTTTGGTGTCAGGTTTTTAATTTCTTGCTACCTTATTCTCACATCCTCTTTTCTTCCTCTATTTCATTTTACTCACCCTTTGCTCTTTATTAATTTTTTTGCCATCATCCAGACTGCCTCTGAGTTTTGTAATGTATTATCTATTTAGTACCATCTTTAACTAGTCCAGATAATCGCAAATTGTTCAATATTATTGAGGAATCTTTAAATACATCTTTTTTGAGAATTCTGGAATATCTCCTTTAATGTAAAGGATTTATTTATTGAGTCATTGGGTAATGATTAATGCAGACTCCACCAGTACTTGGTCCATAGCTTTCCTTGCCTTGGGAATTCAAGTTCCACGTTGATGATGCTAATATCATTTAGCCAAAAAGAGGAAAAGAATTTGACTATGAGTGAAAGAAAAGAGAAAGACAAATGAAAAACAAAATAAAAACGCAAAATAATTTTTGCAATGTTCATTGCCAGGACAGTTGACTGGCTGTAATTAAGTTATCATATCATTTGGATACTTAAACTTAAATGGATAAGTTTGTGTAAAAATAGCAATACTGCATCTGGGTATGAAAATAAGGAAATGTGGACCAGTTGCCATGACATAATAATATTACCTCTAATAAGAAAGGCAATACGCATGGATTTTAAAAGTCAACAAAAAATTATGAAAAATAATTATTTTTGACTTGTGTGTTAATTAGAATTATATTAAATTTTAATTATCTTGTTATCAGAGTAGGAAATGAATATAATGTGTTTGGATTTTGAAAAGCATTTGGATAAGTGGTCTACAAATTACAATGGGAGATAGAAAATGTATGGCAAAAGGTCAATGTTTTGATAGTTTTAGTGGATTTCAATATGCGGGTTGATTGGGAAAATCAGGTTAGTCCTGTATCCCAAGAGGGAAAAATTTCTAGAATGACTGTTAGGTGCCTTTTTAGAGTTGCTGCTGGTGGAGCCCACTGTGGGATCAGTTATTCTGGATTAGGTGTTGTGCAATGAACCAGAATTGATTAGAGAGCTTAAGGTAAAGGAACCCTTAGGTACAAGTGATCGTAATATGATAAAATTCACCCTGCAATTTGCGGAGGAGAAACTAAAGTCAAATGTATCTGTATTACAGCGGAGTAAAGGGAATTACAGAGGCAAGAGGGAAGAATTTGTCAAAAGTGATTGGAAAAGAACACTGGCAGGGATGATGGCAGAGCAGCAATTGCAAAAATTTCTAAGAGCAATTCAGAAGGCACCGGATATATACAACCCAAAGAAGAAATAGTCCTCTAAAGGCAGGATGACACAACTATTGTGATAAGAGAAGTCCAAGCCAACATAAAAGCCAAAGAGAGTGCGTATAATAGAGCAAAAATTAGTTGGAAGTTAGAGGATTGGGAAGCTTTTAAAAACCAACAGAAGGCAACTAAAAAAAATCATAAAGAAAGAAAAGATGGCATACAAAGGCAAGCTAGCTAATAAAATTAAAGAGGATACCAAAAGTTTCTTCAGATACATAAAGTGTAAAAGAGAGTCGAGAGTTGATATTGAACTGCTGGAAAATGATGCTGGAGAGGTAGTAATGGAGAACAGCAAAATGATAAATGAACTGAATAAGTATTTTGCATCAGTCTTCACTGTGGAAGACACTCGAAGTATACCAAAAGCTCCAGAGTGTTAGGGGCCAGAAGTGTGTGAAGTTGCCATGGTAGGTTTTCCCAAATAAAATGGCATGGGGCATTTTATGTTTAAGAAAATCCATAATAACTCATTTATTGTCCTCCAAACACTGAACACAATGCATGGTTAAAAAAATCTACATAATTATGTCATCATGTCAGTCAAGCCTCCTAAAATGAACTCCAACTCAATGTCATTGTGGTTCTGAATTATGTACATTTCCAACAATTATGTTACCCTACACATAAACCCCCAGAATTCATTAAAACTCACATTGTGAACCTGTCCGTAGTTCAGGTGAACTGTCCAGCTAGTGTCTGATGTTCCATGGGTGGAGGAACAGCAGAGGACGCAAGCTCATTCTGATGTGTGTTGCCACATTCATGGTCATGTTGTGACAGCAGGGGCACAGTCGCAGAATCCTCCAAATCTTGGTGGGCTGGTTTAAGGTGATCTACCAAAATACATTCAGGTTTACCCCTCTTTTCTGTGATAAAAGTCTTTTCTCTCTATTCCAAAATGTGTAAAGGGATCTAAGGGGATGTTGGTGTGCATCATAGCGGTCGAAAACAAATAAAGTGGAATGTAGGTCAACAGGAACTCAAGAATCCTGTATGCCATGATGGGAGGTAGTATTTGGTGCAAAGGAATTGAATTTACTAAGGATGGTGGAACGCTGTTGAGAGACTGACCAGTTGGTTGTGGTGTCAGGAATAAAATCACCTGGAACTTGTAATCTCTGCCTGTTTACCAACTTAGCCATGGACAGCTGCAGGTCCTCTTTTGGAGCTATTCTGAGCCTGAGCAGGACCCATGGGAGATGATCATTCCACCACTCAGCAGTCAGGGAAGCCCTCAGAGCAGTGAAATCACTCACATAGGCAATGGGACTGTGGGTGATATGGCATGGCATGGTGTGATGTAGCCTAATGCTGATATGAACTGAATGCTGCAATCAGAGGAAATATCAGCTAGGGTGCCAAACTGAACAATCCAGGTGCTGATGAATGCTGAAGTCTCATCTGCAGCCGTCCTTGATGCTGGTGGGATGACCTCTGGCCACCTGGTGGTATGGTTCGTCATGGTAAGAAGGTGCTTGAAACTGCAGGAGGGGGGAGGAGGTTCAACAGGGTCCACATTGACATGGTCAAACTGTCACTCAGGGTCCTTAAAAGATGCCAATGGCACCTGAACTTGACGGTTAATTTTTGTCCACTGGCACTCCACACAGGCTGCAGTCCAATCATGTATGTGCTTTCTAAGACCATGCCACACAAATTTTAGTGCAACCAATTTCTGTAAGGCTTTCAAGCCCGGATGCAAGAGGCCATGTATGAAGTCAAAAACAGTCCGCTTCCAGTTTACAGGCACTATGGGGCGAGAACGACAGTTGAGACTTTGCACAGGAGAGAAACCCCAGTTTCCCTGAACTTAATGTCAACCAGTCGCAGGCCCTGGACTACTGTAGGGTAAGCCTGGACCTCTGGGTCAGTAGCTTGGTCGGCTGCCATGCAGGCATAGTCAACCCCTAGGTGAACAACTGGCTATGAGAGGCAAATGGACATGGTTTTATTTTTCCCTTGATATGTTGTATATCAGTTGTGAATTCTGATACATAGATAAGTTGGTGGTGTTGCCGTGCAGACCAAGCGTCTGATATTTTGGCCATTTTGTGCACGAGAGCTTTGTGGTCAATGAATGTTGTGAAATGATGGTCCTTCAGGAGAAAACAAAAATGGCGGACAGCTATAGAGGGAGACCAAGAAGCTCACGGTCAAAAGTGCTGTACTTTCGGGGGAAGGAGCTGCTGTCTGAAGAGGGTGTGTGGCTGCTACACGCCTCTGATCAACTGTTTGTGCTCAGCATCTGTCTGAAGCATCAGTAGTAATGACTACAGGTGCATTGGGGAGCAGGTGCACCAGAAGGTATGTGTTGGAAAAAGCTTGTTTGATATCATCAAATACCCAGGTCAAGCAGGTAATTAAGGGTATTGTGGTGACCCACTTTCTAGTGCACTCGAACCGGCTCACAAATAGCCAGCACGCCGGCATAAAGGCCAGTCCCAAAAGGGCGCCAAGTCTGCTTCACCAACAAGGGGAAAAGCCCGCGCGGGACTGTGAATACGTGCCCCCTACAGCATCCGCGCGCGCGACAGGACAGTGAATACGTGCCCCCTACAGCATCCGCGCGCGGGACAGGGTTGTGACTACGTGCCCCCTACAGCATCCGCGCCCGGGAAGGCTTTAAAGCGAGGCCGCGAAGTTCGAATAAAATCTTTTTGTAACTGCAGTTCATCGACTCCGTGTCATAATTTCAGCGCTGCGTGTAGCACACCGCTACAATTGGTGACCCCGACGGCCCAAATGATATTTGGGCCGAAGATGACCAACGCCGCATCTGTTCATGCAGTTTCGTTGAAACTGCCAAGCTTCTGGACGCTGCGACCTCACCTATGGTTCCAGCAAGCAGCAGCCCAATTCCACGTTCGGCAGATAACCTCGGAGGACTCACGTTACTACTACGTGGTGAGCTCCCTCGACCAGGACACAGCGGCCCAGGTTGAGGAGTTCATACAGTCTCCCCCAGCGGACGGCAAATACACGGAATTCAAAGCCCTGCTCATAAGGACTTTCGGACTCTCACGGCGCGAGTGAGCTGCCCGCTTACTGCACCTGGATGGTTTGGGGGACAGACCGCCTTAGGCTTTGATGAATGAGATGTTGTCTCTGGCCGGAGGACACAAGCCCTGCCTCATGTTTGAGTAGGCATTCCTGGAGCAGCTGCCCGAGGACATATGCCTGCTGCTGTCCGACGCGGATTTCAGCGACCCCCAGAAGGTGGCAGCCCGGGCGGACTTGCTGTGGAACGCCAAGAAGGAGAGTGGGGCGTCCGTCGCACAGATCACCAGGCCACGCTCCCAGCAGCAGACCAGACCAGTCCCGGCAGCAGAGCCCACTAGCCCCAGAGGGAGGGGTGAGGAGACCAACGAACAATGGTGCTTCTACCACCAGCGGTGGGGCGCAGAAGCCCACCGCTGTCGCCCACCCTGCAAGTTTCTGGGAAACGCAAGGGCCAGCTGCCGCTGATGGCTATGGCGGCTGGCCATCGGGATAGCCTGCTGTATGTGTGGGACAAGCGGTCGGGACACTGTTTTTTGGTCGACACCGGTGCCGAGATCAGCGTCTTACCTCTGACGAGTTACGACACCTGCAACAGGGCACTGGGTCCCACCCTGAGGGCCACGAACGGCAGCACAGTAAGGACCTACGGCACCCGTACGGTGCAGCTACAGTTGGGCTCCAGCCGGTTCACGTGGGACTTCACACTGGCTGCCGTAGCCCAACCGCTCCTGGGTGCGGATTTTTTGCAGTCTCACAGCCTACTGGTCGACCTGCCAAGGCAGAGACTGGTCCACGCCGAGACCTTTCAGACGTTCTCCCTGGGTGAAGTCCAGTTGCCAGCCCCACACCTCAACTCCATCACGCTGTCCGACAACGACTTCGCCAGAGTCCTGGCGGATTTCTCATCGGTTCTGGCACCGCAGTTCATGGCAGCCATGCCCAGACACGGCGTACAGCACCACATCCCAACACAGGGACCACCCCTCCACGCCCGTGCTCGAAGGCTTTCCCCGGACAAGCTCCGACTGGTGAAGGAAGAGTTCAAGAGGATGGAGGAATTGGGGATCATACGGCGGTCCGACAGCCCATGGGCCTCCCCCCTTCACATGGTGCCCAAAGCAACAGGGGGCTGGAGACCATGCGGCGACTACCGCAGGCTGAACAAGGTTACAACACCGGACCGCTACCCTGTGCCGCACATTCAGGACTTTGCAGCAAACCTGCACAGCGCACGGATCTTCTCCAAGGTAGACCTCGTCCGGGGATACCATCAAATCCCGAAGCATCCTGACGACGTCCCCAAAATGGCACTCGTCACCCCTTTCGGCCTTTTCGAGTTCCTCCACATGCCGTTCGGCCTGAAGAATGCCGCACAGATGTTTCAGCGGTTAATGGACGTGGTGGGACGCGACCTGGACTTCGCTTTCATCTATTTGGACGACATCCTCATAGCCAGCAGCAGTCGTCAGGAGCATCTGTCCCACCTCAGTCAACTCTACGCCCGACTGAGTGCATACGGCCTGACAATCAACCCGGCCAAATGCCAGTTCGGGCTCGACACCATCGACTTCCTGGGCCAATCACTACAGACGGGGCAACCCCTCTGCCCGCTAAGGTAGACGCAGTCTGCCATTTCCCCCGACCCACCACAATCAAAGGCCTTCAGGAATTCGTGGGTATGGTAAATTTCTACCACCGCTTCCTCCCTTCAGCTGCCCGAATCATGCACCCCCTGATCGCCCTGATGTCGGGTCCGGGCAAGGACATTACCAGGGACGAGGAGTCCGCCGCCGCTTTCATTAAAACGAAAGAAGCCTTGGCAAACGCCACGATGCTAGTGCACCCCAGAATGGACGTCCCTACTGCCCTCACAGTGGACGCATCTAACACGGCAGTCGGTGGGGTACTGGAACAACTCATCGAGGGTCGCTGGCAACCCCTGGCGTTTTTCAGCAAACACCTGCGACCACCCGAGCTCAAATACAGTGCTTTCGACTGGGAACTGTTGGCACTGTACCTGGCAATCCGGCATTTCAGGTACTTCTTAGAAGGTAGGCCCTTCACCGCGTTCACGGACCATAAGCCGCTTACCTTTGCATTCACGAAGGTGTCAGATCCCTGGTCGTCCCGCCAGCAGCGCCATCTGTCCTACATCTCTGAATACACGACGGATGTCCGGCACGTCTCGGGTAAGGATAATGTCGTGATGGACGCACTCTCTCGCCCTAACATTCATGCCCTTTCCCAAGGGGTAGACTTTGAGGCGCTGGCGGAGGCGCAGCAGGCAGACGAGGAGATCCCTAGTTACAGAACCGCAGTCTCCAGTTTGCAGCTCCAGGACCTCCCCGTAGGCCCAGGTGAGAGGACTCTTCTCTGTGACGTCACCACCGGCCAACCCCGTCCCGTCGTCCCGGCAGCCTGGCGGCGGCGCATTTTTAACTCCATTCATAACTTAGCGCACCCCTCCATCAGGACAACCATCCGGATGGTCTCCAACAGGTTCGTTTGGCACGGATTCCGCAAGCCAGTGAATGGGCCAAAACGCGTATGCACTGCCAGACAGCCAAGGTGCAGCGGCACACCAAAACTCTGCCGCAGCAGTTCCACCCCACCCACTGGCGTTTCGACCACATTCATGTGGATATCGTGGGCCTCCTGCCAGTGTCGCGCAGAGCGCGGCACCTCCTCACTATCGTGGACCGGTTCACAAGATGGCCAGAGGCGATCCCGCTCACCAACACCACCTCCGAATCTTGCGCCCGGGCACTGATCGCCACCTGGGTATCCCGCTTTGGTGTACCTGCCCACATTACCTCCGTCAGAGGCGCCCAGTTCACCTCCAGCCTGTGGTCAGCTATGGCCAGCCTTTTGGGGACACAGCTGCACCACACAACTGCCTACCACCCACAGTCGAACGGCCTGGTGGAGCGTTTCCACCGTCACCTAAAGTCGGCTCTCATGGCCCGCCTGAGAGGAGCTAACTGGGTGGACGAGCTTCCCTGGGTCCTGCTCGGCATCCGCACGGCGCCCAAAGACGATCTGCACACCTCGTCGGCCGAGTTGGTGTACGGCGCACCCCTGGTCGTCCCCGGGGAGTTCATACCAGCCCCAAGGGGGCACCTGCAGCAGTCCTGGGCAGACTACGCGAGAGGCTCGGCAACCTGGCCCCCATACCCACTTCGCAGCACGGGCAGAACCCGACCTGCGTACCCAAAGACCTGCAGACCTGTAAGTTTGTTTTTGTACGATGGGGCGGACATCGGGCACCGCTACAGCGGCCCTATGAGGGGCCGTTTATGGTGATCAGAAACAATGGGTCCACGTTCGTGCTGGACATTGGGGGAAGAGAGGAGGTTTTCACGGTGGGCCGACTCAAACCGGCCCATGTGGACGTGGCGCAACCGGTCGAGTTTCCGGCACCACGGCGCAGAGGCAGACCTCCCAAACAGGGTCCGGCCCAGACTGTGGACATTGGGGGGTGTATCACCGGTTCTGGGAGGGGGGGGTTATGTGGCGACCCACTTCCTAGCACACTCGAACCAGCTCACAACTAGCCAGCGCGCCGGCATAAAGGCCAGTCCCAAAAGGGCGCCAAGTCTGCTTCACCAGCAAGGGGAAAAGCCTGTGCGGGACTGTGAATATGTGCCCCCTACAGCATCCACACGTGGGACAGGACTGTGAATGCGTGCCCCCTACAGCATCCGCGCGCGGGACAGGGCTGTGAATACATGCCCCCTACAGTATCCGCGCCCGGGGAGGGCGGGATCAGGAAGGCTTTAAAGCGAGGCCGCGAAGTTCGAATAAAATCTTTTTGTAACTGCAGTTCATCGACTCCGTGTCGTAATTTCAGCACTGCGTGTAGCACACCGCTACAGTATGGCCTTTAAGCGCACTATACAGGGAAAGCATAAGTTCAGCAGCTCGCAGAATGAAGCAGTGATAGAAATTCACCATATCTAAAATCTTTTGAGGTTTTTTAGTGGTTCAGGGTGGTGGGAAAAACATAATAGTGGCTACTCTTGTTGGGAGGGGTTTTGCAACTCCTGCAGAGATATAATGGCCGAGAAAGTTAATGGTTGACAACGCAAAATGGCATTTAGCAGGGTTAATAATCACTCCTCATTGGCTTAACTGCTTGAAAAGTGTGTGAAGATGACAGACTTGTTTGGACAAGTATGTCATCTGGGTAAATAGAGACATCAGCCATTGAAAAGCCTGTGCTGCGTTTTTCTGCCCAAATGCGATGCACAGATGGCTTTTGCTAAAATAGCGCCGTGTATGGCGGCCGTGTTGCGAACTCCATTCCAACTATATTGCTACTTCCTGCAATTTCCTTTGCATTTCTTGTTCAAGTAGCTGATAGTCACATCAGATATGATAGACTGATTCTTCTGAACTTTGGGAAGATGGCATTTATCCCATGCTGCCTTTTCTATACTGGGAATCTCTGCTTACCTGATCCATGGGAGGCTCATTTATTACACCCCTGCTACATTGGAAGCGGTGCCGGAGGCTTAGGAGAAGGGCCAGTGTCCTGGTGAGGTTGAGATGGCATGCTAATAGGCCACCGCTTCCTGGCTAACATTCAGTCCCTGGATAATAAGCTGTGTGAACTGAAAGCCAGAATCTCCTATCAGTGGGAAACAAAGGAATATAACATTTTGTGCCTTGTGGAAACCTGACTGACAGAGGAGATACTGGATCATGCCATCGAGCCCTCTGGGTTCTCCCTGTTCCGGACGTACAGGTCAAAAAACTTCTCTGGGAAGACCAAAGGAGGTGTGGTATGCTTCATGGTAAGTAATGCTTGGTGTGACCCCCCCAGAATGTGCATGCCCTCAAATCTTTTTGTTTCCTGGATCTGGAGTACCTGGTGCTGCTGTGTAGACCTTTCTGGCTGTTTAGGGAGTTCACAGCTGTTATTATCACAGATTTGTATATTCCGCCACAGGCTGATACTGACCTGGTTCTAATGGAACTGTACAAGACCATCAGCACCCTGGAGACTGCACATCCAGAGGATGCCTTCATCGTCGCTAGTGACTTTAATAGGGAGTCACTGTGTAAAATCATTCTGAAGTTTTGTCAATATATCCAGGTGAACACACGGGGAGATAGTATACTCAACCACTGCTACTCCCCCTTCCACAATGTCTACAAAGCACTTCTCCACTGCCATTTGGTTTCCTTAAGGAAAAATCTTGCCTGACAAATCTGTTAGAATTCTTTGAAGAAATAACAAGCAGGATAAACAATGGAGAATCAGTGGATATTGTGTACTTGGATTTTCAGAAGGCCTTTGACACGATGTCATATTAAGGGTCCATGGTATTTCAGGAAAGATACTAGCATGGATAAACATTGGCTGATTGGCTGGTGGCAAAGAGTGGTAATAAAAAGAAGCTTTTATGCTTTGCTGCCAGTGACTTGTAATGTTCCACAGGGGTCTGTGTTGGGACCACTTCTTTTATGTTATATGTCAATGACTTGGATGTTGGAATTGATGACTTTGTGGCCAAGTTTGTGGATGATATGAAGATAGGTGGAGGGACAGGTAGTTTTGAGGAAGTAGTGAGGCTACAGAAGGAGTTAGAAGTGGCAGATGGAATACTGCGTCGGGAAATGTATGGTCATGCACTTTGGTAGAAGAAATAAAAGGGTATACTATTTTCTAAAATGGAGACAAAATTCAAAAATCTGAGATGCAAAGGGACTTGGGAGTCCTTGTGCAGTATTCTTTAAAGATTAATTTGCAGGTTGATTCGGTGGTAAGGAAGGCAAAAGTGATACTGGCCTTCTTATCTAGAGGAATAGAAAATAAAAGCAAGGATGTAATGTTAAGGCTTTATAAAGCACTGGTGAGGCCTCCCGGAGTTTTGTGAGCAGTTTTGGGCCCCTTATATAAGAAAGGGTGTGCTGACAGTGGAGATGGTTCAAAGGGTGTTCACAAAAATGATTACGGGATTGTAAGGCTTGTCTTATGAGGAGCATTCAATGGCTCTGGGCCTGTAGTCACTGGAATTAGAAGAATGAAGGGTGACCTCATTGAAACATATCGAATGTTGAAAAGCCTTGAAAGAGTGGGTGTGGAGAGGATGTTTCTTATGGTGGGGGAGTCTAACACCAGTGGGCACAGCCTCAGAATACAGAGGCATCCTTTTAGAACTGAGATAAGGGGGGCCGAGAGTGGTGGATCTGTTGAACTTATTGCCACAGGCAGCTGTGGAGGCCAAGTCATTGGGTATACTTAAGGCAGAGATTGATAGGTTGATAGGTTTTTGATTAGTCAGGGCATGAAGGGATAAGGGGAGAAGGTGGGAGATTGGGGCTGAGAGGGAAAATGGATCAGCCATGATGAGGTGGCAGAGCAGACTCAATGGGTCAAATGGCCAAATGCTGTTCCCGTATCTTATGGTCTTGTGTTCTAAGTGCTCCATAAATTTTGTACACTAATTTAATCATCATGGAATTGGCGGTAAAATATTTATTCAAGAATAAATAAATAGGCAGATTTATTCAGGAATGGTTAACAATCAGAACACAATTGAAATAAACTGAATCATTTTGGCTTTTCCAGCTGTCACTGCTGACACTGCTGAACCAATATAAGTGTCAGAGTTTGACATTCAACTATTTACAGATTGCAATCTGTACCAATGATTTCGATGACAAAATGGATTATAATGTATCTAAGCTTGTTTACTGTACAAAGTTACTTGAGAATTTTGTGATTACATGAGAGATTTAAATTGCTGAAACAATTAAGCAAAAACACAGCTGAATAAATACTGGTGGTAAAACTTGAAGTTATTTGCTTCAACAGGATAATCAGAAAGGTAGGTTATGTTTTTTGGGGTCTCTTCATCTAAAGAAATATATATTTGCAATAAAGCTTCAAAAAGTTTATCCTTGGAAAGACTGTGTAGTCTAGCCATAGGTTCCTGATAATTTAAAAGAATGGGAGGTAATCTCATTGAAAAATAATATTCTTATACTGTACTTTTGAAGTCATATCAGGAAAAGTATACCACAGTTTTTGTCTCTTCTAAAGACAAAGATTAGCTTTATTTGTCACATGTAAATCAAAGCATACAGTTGTGAATGAAAGGAGATGCATCATTTGCATCAAATCAAATCAGTAAAGATTGTGCTGGAGCAGCTTGCTAATGTCACCATGTTTTCGGCTCCAACATATGGTAGCATGCCTACAACTCACTAACCTTCACCTTAATCGTACATTTCTGGAATGTGGGAGGAAGCCGGAGGAAACACACATAATCACAGGGGAGAGCATGCAAGCTCCTTATATACAGTGACAGGATCATCTGCTATTACAGATCTTCACTACCTCTCATCGAGCAGCATTCAATGCCATTCAGTTTCTCTTGGTCTCCACCTAATCACAACATGCCTATTGTTCTCTGCATCACTCCCTTCTTTCAGCATCTTAAAACAAACCATTTATAAAGCTTGGCACATGTTAAATACGAGCTGTAACCATAGCAACACACTCCTAATAACAACTACTTTGTTATCTATGTATACTACAAGTAACATTAACAATGTTGGCTGTCATGGTTCAACCCATCCCTATAGCAACACTACATAATGTTAGGCTTCGCAATCTGAAAAAGACCACGATTAAAAAAAACAGACCTCAACTAATTAAAGTTTTAGGAAGTTTATCTGCAAAGTATTGTAGAGAAAATAATGAAGCATCTTTTTTCTCCATTAAAGAAATATGCAAGATCTCAAATGTAATTAGGAATAAAATATAACTTTTTCATTTGTATAACAAGCTTATACAGTAAATTCTATTCCAATTTAGTTCCAAAGCAGTTCTAAAAATTGTAACCTTTACCACCAAGGAGAAGAACATGAAAACACCACTACTTCCAGGTTCTCTTGCAAGTCATACACCATTCTTTCTTAACGATATCCTACCCCATCAAAATGGACTCTAAATGCTTAAAATTCCAAGCATAGTAACATAGAAGACACTTCATTGGATGGATTACTCTTAAGAAGGTAGTGGAGCTGCCTTTTTGTAAATGGATTTGCCAGCAATATGCAGATTGTGAAAAATGAATTAAAATAACTAAAATTAATTAGCAATTTCATTCTTACTTTCCTGTAGTAGTGGATATTGTTGTGTTACTGAAGGTGCTTATTTTGAGGAGCTACAAAATCAAGGACTTAACTCAGATGCACAAAATAGTTTGGTAGAGATTGAGGAAAAGGATGTTCTCTGGACTCTGATTTATATTTATTGCTTAATAAATATCAGTAAGAGATAATATGGTCTTGATATCATTGCATTTTCTGAAAATTTGCTGAGCACAAATTGGCTGCCATATTTCCACATTGAAAGCTGTAGATAGACTTACTTTTTCCAGGAATTCCTGAATACACTTGTCATAAGAAAGCACTTTGTGATATAGTTAAAATTGTAATGTAGAGAACCAGAATCAGAGTCAGATTTAATATCATCGGCATATTTTGTGAAATTTTGTTAATTTTTGCAGCAGCAATACAATGCAATATATGATAAATATGGAAAAAAAACTGAATTACAGTAAGTATATATGTATAGTTAAATTAAAATAAGTAGGTCAAAAACAGGAATTAAAATAAAGTAGTGAGGTAGTATTCATGAATTCAACGTCCATTTAGATGGCGGGGAGGGGGGGTGGAGGAAGAAGCTGTTCTTGATCGCTAAGTGTGTGCCTTCAGGCTTCTGTACCTCCTTCCCAACAGCAACAATGAGAAGAAGGTATGTCCTTGGTGGTGGGGGTCCTTGATGATGGATGACACCACCTTTCTGAGGCACTGCTCCTTGAAGATGACTTGGATGCCACAGTGGCTAGAGAATCTGGTCGTTAAGTGAAGTAATTCTGACACCATTATTAGGCCTGGCCAAAATGTGACTCGAAACAGCACAGTTGACCATTAATAAACACAAAGTATACTGCCGATGCTGTGGTCAAATCAACACATGCAAACAAGCTGGATGAACTCAGCAGGTCGGGCAGCATCCGTTGAAACTGCTCATTTCAACGGATGCTGCCCAACCTGCTGAGTTCATCCAGCTTGTTTGTAACAGTTGACCATTAAATGTCAGCTGACCCAGCAAGCCATTTATTACTATAACTGTTCCATTAAAGCTGATGAACGGTAGGTTGTGGATAATCCTGAATTACACCTAGCGTTAAAGTTAAAGCGAGTAAAGATGTTCCGAGTCCAGCTCACAAAGCTGTGGGAGAGCCAATTCACAGCCTCATCAAGGAATATATAGTCATACTCACAGAAATGTAAGTAGGCTGAAGAGAGATGGACTATGCACATCTATACTCCTGTCCTTCTACAGCAAGATGGCGCCAGTGAACCATGATGATGATCTGCGGGCTACGTACAATACTTCTAAATATACCTCTTTTGAATTATTCTTACTGCAATCTGCAGGATGTAATTTCCCTTTAATCAATGTATTTTTAAATCAACATAATGATCTACAGATTTCACGATCTTATGAAGGAATCAGTGGACTTAACCCTCAAGCAAGCAGGTATGGCACCTTTAAGCAGATGGAAATTCATTGTGAGGCAGGAGGAGCAGACTCCAAGCCAGGCTGAAATGTAGAGGGATGAGGAACACTCTACCTGACATGTTGTTAGCAAATGTGCAGTTGCTGGAGAATAAAACTGAGGACCTGAGGACAAGATTGCTCTTTTGGAGATGAAATGAGCAATTGCTCTATTGTTTGAAAGAGATGTGGCTTACTTCCAGCACGCCAGATCCAGCAATCAGACCCAAAGGCTTCTCAATTCACAAAATAGACTGAACTGCTGATTTGGAAAAGACAAAAGGTCGAGCAGTGAGTTTCTTGATAAACTCTTGATGGTTTGGTTTTGTCGAACTTGTGTTCCGCTAACCTTGAACACCTAACGATCAAATCTCATCTGTTCCATTTACCTAGGGATTCTCCTCTGTAATTCTGACCAGAGTTTACATACCACCAGCAGCTGACTATAATCAAGTGTTTGAGATATGACTTGATGCTGTCTCCAAACAAGAAACAGTTCATCCCAATGCATTTCAAATTATTCTTGGGGATTTCAACCAGCCTTGCTTGAATAAAACCCTGCCCAATTACTATCAACATATAATCTATAGCACCAGAGGTCCCAACACACTTAGTCCACTGTTATACTAAGATAGGTTATGCCTATTATTCCATGCTTTGACTGCATTTCAGTATACCAGATCACCTGGCTGTCCTTCTTCTACCTGCATACAGACGGAGGCTAAGGAGCAAAAATTTGAACAACAATGAGGTTGTCGTGGGAGGCTTTGAGTCAGTGCATAGGCCGTGTACAAGATCTCATCTGTCAATTTAAATGAATACATCGTGGTTGTCACGGACTTTATTAAAACAGTTGAATATGATCACCTCAGATAAAGTTAAATCAAACGACGTAGGTGACAACAGGTCTTCACTTCCAGATGAGCTCAATGCCTTCTATGCTCACTTTGACCACCAAAACATGGAGGAAACTTCACAAACTCCCACAGCCCCCGAAGATCCTGTGATTTCAGTCACTGTGCCTGATCTGTGGGCAGCCGTCAGGTGGGTGAGCACACGAAAGCATGCGACCCAGATGGGGTACCTGGACAAGTACTAAAGACCTGTGCTGATCAACTGACTGGAGTGTTCACTGAGATCTTTAACATCTTACTTCGGCAGTGTGAGGTTCCCACCTGCTTCAAGTAGATATCAATTATAACCGTGCCTAAGAAGAACGTGGTAAACTACCTCAATGACTATAGTCCAGTAGCATTTACATCCACAGTAATGAAATATTTTAATAGGTTGGTAATAAAGCATAATGAACTCCTTCCTGAGAAGTGACTTGGATCTGCTCCAATTGGCCTACTGAAGCAACAGCAGATGCCATTTCATTGGCTCTTCACTCAACCCTGGAATTTCTGGACAGTGAAGATGCATATATAAGGTGCTCTTCATTGACTACAGCTCAGCATTCAATACCATCATCCCCTCAAATCTAATCAATAAGCTCCAAGACCTTGGCCTAATACCTTCTTGTGCAGTTGGATACTTGATTTCCTCATTTGCAGACGTCAGTCAGTTTGATTGCAAACCACATCTCCTCCAAGATCTCCATCAGCACAGATGCATCACACGGCTGTGTGCTTAGCCTCCTGCTCTACTTGCTTTACACTTGTGTCTGTGTGGCTAAGCACAGTTCCAATGCCAGATTCAAGTTTGCTGATGTGGTGATGAATCAGCATATAGGAGGAAGACTGAAAATCTGGCTGTGTGGTTCCATAACAACAACCTCTTACTCAATGTCAACATGACTGAGGAGCTAATTCTTGACTTCAGGAGGAGGAAACCAGAGTCCCATGAGCCAGTCCTCAACAGAGGATCAGAGATACAGAGGGTCAGCATCTTTAAATTCCTTGGTGTTGTTATTTTGGGGGACCTGTCCTGAGCCCAACACGTAAGTGCAATTATGAAGAAAGCACGGCAGCACTTCTACTTCCTTAGGAGTTTGAAAAGAACTTTGACAAACTTCTATAAATGTGTAGTGGAGAGTATATCGACAGGCTGCATCACAACCTGGTATGGAAACACCATTGTCCTTGAATGTAAAATACTCCAAAAACTAGTGAATACAATCCAGTCCATCATGGGTAAAGCCCTCCCCACCATTAAGAATATCTACACGAAGTGTTGTTGCAGGAAAGCAGCATCCTTCATTAGAAACCCCACCATCTGGAACATGCTCTCCTCTCACCCCTGCCATCAGGAAGAAAGTACAGGAATATTGGGACTCACATCACTAGGTTCGGGAATAGCTATTACCCCTCAGGCATCAGGCTCTTGAACCAAAGGGGATAGCTTCAGTCAACTTCACTTACCCAAACATTGAAATGTTCCCATAGCCCATGGACTCACTTTCAAGGTCTCTTCATCTCATGTTTTCAATATTTATTGCTCATTTATTTATTACTATTGTTTCTTTGCTTTTGTATTTGCACAGTTTGTTGCCTTTTGCACACTTTTGAATGGCCGAGTTGATGCGGTCTATCATTGATTCCATTATGGTTATTATTCTATTATGGATTTATAGAGTATGCCTGCAAGAAAATAAATTTCAGGATTGTGTATGGTGATATGCACTTTGTCAATAAATTTACTTTGAACTTTGGAATGCACAGTAGAGAGCATTCTAACATACAGCAGCGCTGAATGGTATGGAAAGTGCACTGCCGCAGACAGGAAGGTTCTACAAAGGGTAGTCAAAACTGCTCAGTGCATTACTGGCACCAGCGTACCCGCCATTAAGGACATATTTACAGCAAGGTGCTGGAAAAGGGCCAGTAAGTTCAAGAAGGATCATAGCCACCTAGTGTCTCCCATACCCATCAGGGAGGAGGCTATGTAGAATCCACGCCAGAACCACCAAATTCAAAATCAGTTACTTTCCCAAGCAGTAAGGCTGAACAAGACCTCCAACCACTAACTCACTCCTCCACACCCCCATTACCACAACTTTAACATTTCCTGTCAGAGCCACCTTTTGTTTTTTTTTTGTGTGCTGCATCAGATCTGGAGTAACAATTATAGCATTCTCCTTTACACTTGTGTACTGGAAATGATATTCAATTATCCTGAATCTTGAACAAACTTGAAAGTAACATCAAGAGTGACCTGAGTAGCCCTGAACGACACAGCTGCCAAAGTGGTTCTATAGTACTTGGAGTAAAACATGGAGTAAAAGTTCCGACGTCATATCAAGACCAGTCTCCACTGATACTGACATATGTGATGGTGCCATATAGTAAATGGGAAGACTCAAAGTAGAACTGTCATCTCAAAACTGGGAGTTCGTGAAGTATAAGCCAACAAAAACAGCAGAATAGTATTCCACTACAATCATTAATTTTATGCTCATACATGATATTCACTCTACTGTTGCAATAAACACTAGGGATGAACCTTGGTTTGACAAGGAGTGTGAATGACTCTCCTTCTGCGTAGTAGGAGAATTAAAGATTATGAGGAAAAAGCAAGTAAGTGGAGATGATTCCATAGCCAGATCAGCTATGATTTTATTGAATGGTGGAGCAGGCTCGATGACCTACTCCTGCTCCTATTTCTTATATTCTTATGTTGGGAGTAACATCTAATATGGTTAATAAGAAGTTATCCACTTAAAAAACCTGCAACATGAGACTATGTGTATTCTCAATAGCAAACCCAGTAGACAGCCCTAAACCATTCTAAATGCAGTGCCATATCTAGTCATGTTTTCTGATAAATGGTTAAACAACCACCAGGGAAAGGTCGATGCAAGAACATCCTCATACATGATAAGGGTGGGGCCAAATATGTGAGAACCAAGGATGAGACTGAAGTACCAAGTGGATAATCCATCTCTGTTTTCTTCGGACACCACCAAAACATAAACCAGTTTTCAGCCAGATAAATTCAGTTGAAGAGATATCAAGAAAGGCTGATATGCACCCAAAACACATTAAGGTTCTAGTGCTACTGAAGGCTAAAAATAATTTCAAGTAAATACATGAGATTTGATCACCAGATGTGTCACCAAGCAAGCTATTAGCATCAGCAACTTGAATTTGCACAAGATTCACTGCTGAACAATCTGTGTTTCAAGAAGATTCAACAGCACACACATCCAATTCTGTTTGATAAGGTAGCTGAAGATGATTGTTTAATGACACTGGCCTGTGGACTGCTGTAGCAATGGCAATTCGGCCTGCTCTAAATACCTGTACCTTGTTTGCTGACCATGTGAACTAAACAGTGTCTGAAACAAGCTACACTTGAAGCTCATTTTGGTAGAAGACATCATCACTTAATTATGTATGAAAGTGCTCGTAACTTTGAGTAGAGCTGTAAGCAGCTAACTAAAGGAAAGTGCAAAAAATATCAGTTTTAAATAGATTCTGGAAATTGATGTCTGAGCTACTGCAAGATAATGAAAGGCTGGTTTTGTTAAAAAAACATTGGGATACTGTTTCTTCAAAATTATGAATGACAACATTTTTTTTTACTTTAATAGCATTACATTGCACAGAGTTTTAAAGTTGAATTCTTCATGGATATTTCATTCAGGGAGAGTTGCCCACATCACAGTTTAGGTGGGATCAGACAAAAGCGGTTTGGGTGATCAACACACAGACTAGGAGTACCAGGCAGAGTTTTGAAGAATGAACGAGAGTTTACTGAAGCACACAGAATTCTTAAAATGTGTGTAAATAAGAAGCAGAGATATGTTTTCTCTGGCTGAGAAGTCAGGATTAGAGGACATCACTTTAGAAACAAATGAAGCATGCAATTTAGGACTGAATTGAGAAATTTTTTTACATAAATGGTTTGAACCTGTGAAATTCTCTATCTCAGAGAATGATGAGATCTTTGTAATTTCAAATACATAGAGATTGATTAAGGGAATCGAGAGATATGGGGATAGTGGTAGAAAATAGCTCTGTGGTAGAAGATCAGCTAAAATCTTTATAACAGATGGTAAGCTTGAAGATTCAAATAGCCTATCCTTGCTTATGCTTATTCTGGCAAGAGAGAATTATTCCATGTTAATTAGAATAGATACAGGTGTTCCTGGGTAATTAATAGATTCCATTTTTACAGATGTCTGCATGTGGATTTTGCCTATAAGTTGAAATCACTCAATATGGTTACCAAACCTCCACAGTGTTGTAACGGATTACTTCATAAGAACATAGGAGTGATAATAAAGAACAATTATTTAACATGGAGAGAGAGAAAAGTTGTACTGTTCATAGGCATGTACATATGTTGGACTTTTTAATTTAATACTATTATAGGAGCTTGTTCATACGTAAAGGTATCAATTAGTAGGGGTTTTGAAACCCTGGAATGGCCTGTGCTAAGATTATCTTAGATTTCCTCCATCCAGACTGTGTGGATGGAAAGGGACCAATGTACAAAATAAGGTAGATGAGCTTAGAGTGCAATTAGAAAATGGCAGGGATGATGCTGTGGGCATCATAGATTTGTGGTTGAAAGAAGATCACATCCAGAACCTAACCATCCAAGGATATGCATCAAAAAGACAGGCAGATGAACAGAGGGGATGGAATGGCTCTGTTGGTTAAAAATGAAATCTAATCCTTAGCAAGAAGTGATAAAGGATCTGAAAATATAGAATGCTTCTGAGTAGAGTTCAGAAACTGCAAAGGTAAAAAGACCCTAATGGGAGTTGTACGTAGACCCCTGAATAATAGTCAGGATGTCAGATATAAACTAAAGCAGGAGATAAAAAAGGCATGCAAGAAAGACAGTGTTACACTGGTTAGATAGATAGATAGATAGATAGATAGATACTTTATTCATCCCCATGGGGAAATTCAACTTTTTTTCCAATGTCCCATACACTTGTTGTAGCAAAACTAATAACATACAATACTTAACTCAGTAAAAAATATGATATGCATCTAAATCAGTATCTCAAAAAGCATTAATAATAGCTTTTAAAAAGTTCTTAAGTCCTGGCGGTTGAATTGTAAAGCCTAATGGCATTGGGGAGTATTGACCTCTTCATCCTGTCTGAGGAGCATTGCTATGAGGGACTTCAATATGCAGGTAGATTTGGAAAATCAGGTTGGCACTAGATTCCAAGAGAAGTAATTTGTAGAATGCTTACAAAATGGCTTTTTAGAGCAGTTTTTGATTGAGCCCATCAGGATAAGTCAATTCTGGATTTGGTGTTCTGCAAAGAAACAGATATAATTAAGGAGTTTTTGGTAAAGGAGCCCTTAAGAGGTAGTGTTCATAACATGATAAAATTGACCTTGCATTTTGAGAGGGAGAAGCTAAAATCGGATGTATTGGTATTACAGTTGGCTAAAGGTAACTACAAAGGCATGAGAGTGGAGCTCGCCGAAGTTGATTACAAGGGAACCATAGTATGGATAACATTAGAGCAGGAAAGGCAGAAGTTTCAAGGAATAATATAGGAGAGCAGGATCATTTCAACCCAAAGAAGAAACATTCTAAAGGGCAGATGAGGTAACTACGGCTGACAAGGGAAGCCAAAGACGCATAGAAGCAAAAGAGAGGGCATAAAATATTGCAAAAACTAGCAGGAAGCTGGAGGATTTGGAAGCTTTAAAACCCAACAGAAGACAACTAAAAAGCAGTAAAGTGAGAAAAGATGAAACATGAAGCTAAGCTGGCTAATAATGTAAAAGAGGATACCAAAAAGAATTCAGATATATGAAGAGTGAAAAATAGGCAAGAGTGGATATCAGACTGCTGGAAAATAATCCTGGAGAGCTTGTAATGGAGAACAAGAAATGGCTGATGGACTGAATTAATATTTTGTGTCTGCTGTGATGGATATTCACTGTTCCAGGCCATGGGGCTTTTCTTATTTTGCCAAGCTCAGCTTTCTAAATACAGCAACTGAGAGTTCTAAAGATCAAATTGTTGTTTTTGAGTTGTGTTATACTTCTAATCAATATTCTTTGTTTAGCTTCTTGCCGCAAAGAAGAGCCAGTTTTTAACTTTTAATGTAATTGCAAACAGTAATCCGTTTGAACTTAAAAGAGCTTTGTAAACAAGCACTGTCTATAGCACAGATTTGCTGGCCCCAGATCACCTAGGCTAACTGCTCAAAAGTTGCAGTAGAAAACAATGGATTGTTTAATTTGGTTTGCTTTAAAACCAACAATGCTGGATAAGTGGTTTAGTTAATTGAAGCTTGCAGACCATATTGATACTATCACTTTGCATGTCAAATAACTGATCTGTTAATTGTTGGAAGGTTTGTATATTTGACAGCATTAATTGTAGGTACCTGGGAACTCCTTCTTCAGAAGCTTTTAGACCATTTGTGCTAAAAGATATCTGAAAAAATATCGTATGTTTGTGTTTGTGAAGTCACCGAAGAGGCAGAGAAACAATATAAATATAGGGAGCAGTCCAGGCTTATTAGGAATGGTCCAGAAACATCAAAAATAAGACAGAAGCCCAAGAATCCATTCTTCTGTTTTTGATTTCTACGAAAGACAATTCATTTGTCCGCGACTCATTGGGAATGTCTATGTCTACTTACCTGTGTTTTGGAAATCTTTTGTGTTTTATAAATAGTTTATAATTTGGAAATCTTTTATAAGATAGAAATCTTCTGTGAGTTTTAAATGTGTTTTAAAATGTTGTCTGGATTTAAATGTGTATCACTGAAAATAAACGAACTGCGTTTAAATTACTTTGTTAGCTGGAAATATCTCTTCCTTGTTAGAGAGTTGGATCCACTACTCTAATAGTGGATTTTGGCAGCTAAATTTGTCATGGTTGATAAATGGGGAAGTGGACTAGCTTTTGAAGATTGGGTAGTTACAACATAATCTGCTTTAGTGAGAGTACCTGTAGCTGTCTATATCGGTTAGGGCTTAAGGTCTTTGAGTTCAGAAATTCGCAGTTTGCAAACCTAATACTATCACACTGTCTTCGCTGTGGAAGACAAAAGCAACATGCCAAAAATTTGAAGAAGTCAGGGAACAGAAGTGAGTGTAGTCATTATTACTGAGGAGAAGTGCTGGGAGGCTGAAATATTTGAGGATGAATAAATCACCTGTACCCTAGGATTATGAAAGAGGTAGCTGAAAACTTTGTTGAGGCAGTAGCAATGATCTTTCAAGAATCACTAGAATCAGGTAGGGTTGCTATTGTCACCTCACAGTTTAAGAAGGGAAGGAGACAAAGAAAAGAAATTATAGAACAGTTAGCCTGACTTCAGTAGATAGATAGATAGATAGATGGATACTTTATTCATCCCCATGGGGAAATTCAACTTTTTTCCAATGTCCCATACACTTGTTGTAGCAAAACTAATTACATACAATACTTAACTCAGTAAAAAATATGATATGCATCTAAATCACTATCTCAAAAAGCATTAATAATAGCTTTTAAAAAGTTCTTAAGTCCTGGCGGTAGAATTGTAAAGCCTAATGGCATTGGGGAGTATTGACCTCTTCATCCTGTCTGAGGAGCATTGCATCGATAGTAACCTGTCGCTGAAACTGCTTCTCTGTCTCTGTATGGTGCTATGTAGAGGATGTTCAGAGTTATCCATAATTGACCATAGCCTACTCAGCGCCCTTCGCTCAGCTACCGATGTTAAACTCTCCAGTACTTTGCCCACGACAGAGCCCGCCTTCCTTACCAGCTTATTAAGACGTGAGGCGTCCCTCTTCTTAATGCTTCCTCCCCAACACGCCACCACAAAGAAGAGGGCGCTCTCCACATCTGACCTATAGAACATCTTCAGCATCTCACTACAGACATTGAATGACGCCAACCTTCTAAGGAAGTACAGTCGACTCTGTGCCTTCCTGCACAAGGCATCTGTGTTGGCGGTCCAGTCTAGCTTCTCGTCTAACTGTACTCCCAGATACTTGTAGGTCTTAACCTGCTCCACACATTCTCCATTAATGATCACTGGCTCCATATGAGGCCTAGATCTCCTAAAGTCCACCACCATCTCCTTGGTCTTGGTGATATTGAGACGCAGGTAGTTTGAGTTGCACCATATCACAAAGTCCTGTATCAGTTTCCTATACTCCTCCTCCTGTCCATTCCTGACACACCCCACTATGGCCGTGTCATCAGCGAACTTCTGCACATGGCAGGACTCCGAGTTATATTGGAAGTCTGATGTGTACAGGGTGAACAGGACCGGAGAGAGTACGGTTCCCTGCGGCGCTCCAGTGCTGCTGACCACCGTGTCAGACCTACAGTCTCCCAACCGCACATACTGAGGTCTATCTGTCAAGTAGTCCACTATCCAATCCACCATGTGAGAGTCTACTCCCATCTCCGTTAGTTTGTGCCTTAAGATCTTGGGCTGGATGGTGTTAAAGGCACTAGAGAAGTCAAGGAATGTAATCTTCACAGCACAACTGACCCCATCTAGGTGAGAGAGTGATTTGTGCAGCAAATACGTGATAGCATCCTCCACTCCCACCTTCTCCTTATACGCAAACTGAAGAGGATCCTGGGCGTGCCTGGTTTGTGGCCTCAGATTCTGTATTATCAGCCGCTCCATGGTCTTCATCACATGCGACGTCAAGGCAACAGGTCTGAAGTCATTCAACTCCTTTGGTTGTGGTTTCTTCGGTACGGGAACAATACAGGATGTTAAGATTTTAGAGTCCATTATTAAAAATGAGTTACAGGGTACTTGGAAGCACAGGATAAATTGAACTGAAAGTCAGCATGGTTTCCTTAAGGGGAGACCTTGTTTGATAGATCTGTTAGGATTCTTTGAAGAAGTACAGGCAATATTGACAAGGAAGAGTCAGATTTAGTTGGTGGTAAGGAAGGCATATACAATATTAGCATTCATTCTGAGAAAAGTAGAATATAAAGCAAGGAAGTAATGCTAAGGCTTTATGAGACAGCAGTCAGATCAGATTTGGAGTATTGAATGCAGTTTTGGGCCCATATTGGGATTTGCTGGCATTTGAGACGTTTGAAAAGATGTTTGCATGAACGATCTTGGAGATGGAAGAGTTATTAAAATATAAGGAGCGTTTGATGGCTGTGGGCCTGTACTCATTGCAATTTAGAAGGATTGGAAGGTGGGGGGGGGGTGAATTTTATTGAAGCCTACCAAATATTGAAAGGCCTGTACGGACTGGACATGGAGAGATGTCCTCAGTAGTGGAAGAGTTGCAGACCAGAATGCACAGGATTGAAATGAAAGGATATTTCTTTAGAACAGAGCTATGCAGTATTTTTTTTGTGTGTAGGATTCCCTAAAGGTTAACTTGCATGTTCAGTCGGTGGCAAGGAAGGCAAATGCAATATTAACGTTCATTTTGAGAACACGAAAATATTAAAGCTAGGATGTAATGCTGGCATGAATGGTATATGGTGAACAGTTTTGGGCCCCTTATTTAAGAAAAATTTGCTGGCATTGGAGAGGGTCCAGAGGAGCTTCACGAAAATTATTCTGGGAATGAAAGAGTGAGTGTATGCTGAGTGTTTGATGACCTTGGGTTTATACTTGCTGGAGTTTAGAAGAATGAAATCTATTGAATATTAAAAACCTAGACAGCATGGACATGGAGAGGATGTTTCCTGTAGCAGGGGAGTATAGGACCAGAGGGCACCACCTAAGAATAGAAATGAGATGAGAAGGAGTTTCTTTAGCCAGAGTATGGTGGATCTGTGGAACCCATTGCCATTGACAGCTGTAAAGGCCAAGTCATTGTGTATATTTGAAGCAGCAGTTGATAGGAGCTTGATTAGTTAGGGTGACACTGGTTATTGGTTGAGAGGGAATAATAAATAAGCCATGATCAAATGGTGGAGCAAACTCAATGGGCTGAATGGTTTAATACTCCTGTGTCTTACACATGTTGGAACAATCTCTGAACCTTCAAAAAAAGAGTACAGATTGGAAGTATTTCTGTGTTAGAAAAACTTTTCATGATTTTGCAGGAACAATTCTTTGCATTACAGTCAGTGTAGAATATTTCACATGATGTTCTCTTATGTCAGGAGTTTATTGAGCTCAGCACTCACATGATCTTTTGTCCTTATTTACATCAGTGACATTGCAACACTTGAACAAAGTTGTGTGGATACACCCATTGTTTGGTGTTGAAACTGCCTTTAGTGTCTTTCATGAGATTAAATAGTTAGAAAATCTCTTGAGAGTCTAATGCATGTGCAGAAACAAACACAAAATTGGAATCAGATTTATTATCACTAATTTATATGACAAAAAAACTGTTGCTTTGTGGCAGCAGCAGAGCGAAGACATAAAATACTGTAACTTGTATGATAAATAAATAGTGCAGGAAGAAAGAAATAATGAGATGGTATTCATGGGTTCATGGATTATTCCGAAATCTGATGGCAGAGGTGGAGAAACTGCTTTTGAATTGTGGAGTGTGGGTCTTCAGGCTTGTGTACATTATTCTGATGGTAATAATGTGAAGATTACATACCCAGATGGTGAGGGTTCTTAGTGATAGTTGCAGCCTTCTTGAGGCACTGCCTCTTGAAGATGTCCTTGATGGTAGGGAAGGTTGTGCCTATAATGAATATGGGGGGGGGGGGGGGTCCACAATGCTGTGCAGCCTCTTGCAATCCTGCGCATTGGAAGCTCCATAATGGGCCCTGATGCAACTAGCCAGAATGCTCTCCATTGTACCTTTAGAGGAAACTAAGTCTTTGGTGACATATTAAATCTTCTGAAAGTCCTAACAAAGTAATACCACTTGCAAGCCTTCTTCATGATTGCATCAAAGTGTTGGGCCCAGGATAAATCCTGTGGGTTGTTGACACTCAGGAACTTAAAGCTGTGTATTCTTTACACAACTAGCCCCTTATTGAGGACTAGTGCAAGTTCTCCTGACTTCCCCTTCCTGAAGTCCACAGTCAATTCCTTGATCTTGCTGACAATGAGTATGAGGTTGTTGTTGCAACATCACTCAATCAGCTGATCTACCTCATTCCTGTATAGCTCCTTGTCACCATCTGCAATTCTACCAACAGCATTAGCAATATGGTAAATTTATGGAATGTATAAACATCAGTGCAAAGACTATCATGAGATGGGATTGATTAACTGTTGAAGCTAATCATGGCCAACAAATACCAAATATTCTTCAATATAGTGCTCTAATTATGTTGTTATTGGGCATCTTAAGTTAGCTGATGTAATTCCATAAGTACAGACAAACTTACAATAGTTGTTGCTGCTAGAAGGATAGAATCCAGCATGGTGGTAGACATTTACATTTTGCAATAAAAATCAAATGATGAAAAATAAAAGATTAGGGTTAATAGAACAAGTTTCAGGACTCATCAGAATATTTTGAAAAATGATAAGTAAATAGTACTTTGAATACATCCTGCCACGTGCAGTGTCTCTTAATTGATTAGATTCAGTATCTACTACACTGTCAAGTCAAGTCAAGTCACTTTTTATTGTTATTTCGACCATAACTGCTGGTACAGTACATAGTAAAAATGAGACAACGTTTTTTCAGGACCATGGTGTTACATGACACAGTGCAAAAACTAGACTGAACTATGTAAAAAAAACAAGACAGAAAAAAAAACTACACTAGACTACAGACCTACCCAGAACCGCATAAGGTGCACAAAACAATGCAGGCATTACAATAAATAATAAACAAGACAATAGGGCAGTAAGATATCAGTCCAGGCTCTGGGTATTGAGGAGTCTGATAGCTTGGGGGAAGAAACTGTTACCAAGTCTGGTAGTGAGAGCCCGAATGCTTCGGTGCCTTTTCCCAGACGGCAGGAGGGAGAAGAGTTTGTATGAGGGGTGTGTGGAGTCCTTCGTAATGCTGTTTGCTTTGCGGATGCAGCGTGTAGTCTAAGTGTCAGTAATGGCAGGAAGAAAGACCCCGATGATCTTCTCAGCTGACCTCACTATCCACTGCAGGGTCTTGTGATCTGAGATGGTGCAATTTCCGAACCAGGCAGTGATGCAGCTGCTCAGGATACTCTCAATACAACCCCTGTAGAATGTGATGAGGATGGGAGGTGGTGGGAGATGTACTTTCCTCAGTCTACGCAGAAAGTAGAGATGCTGCTGAGCTTTCTTTGCTATGGAGCTGGTGTTGAGAGATCAGGTGAGATTCTCCACCAGGAGAACACCAAGAAATTTTGTGCTCTTAACGATCACAATGGTAGGAGCCATCGATGTTCAGCGGGGTGTGGTCACTCCGTGCTCTCCTGAAGTCAACAACCATCTCTTTTGTTTTGTTCACATTCAGAGACAGGTTGTTGGCTCTGCACCAGTCCATTGGCCGCTGCACCTCCTCTCTGTAAGCTGACTCATCGTTCTTGCTCATGAGACCCACCATGGTCATGTTATCGGCAAACTTGATGATGTGGTTCGAGCTGTGTGTCGCAGCACAGTCATGGGTTAGCAGAGTGAACAGCAGTGGACTGAGCACACAGCCCTGGGGGTCCCCGTGCTCAGTGTGATGGTCAAATTGTCGTTTTATTTAAGTTGCTTTAGAATTCCATGAGATATCAGAAGATTCAGTTGGAATTTTTTGTATAAAGAATGTATATTATGCATTGACATTTGGATACGTGACACATTGCCCATAACAGTGCTCCATATTGGATGGTGTTTTGGTTCGAAAGATGCATGAAAAAAAATTGCACTCACTCCACCCCCACCCATCCCTTGTTCCATGTTAACCACAATACAACTAAAGTTGTTTTCCTCATGTCATTAATAGGGGCCAACCCACAGTATGTATTCCCAATCCTGTCATTACACCTGCTCTCGCATCTTGCATTTCTACTCAGTCTTGTTTCCACAATCTTCCAGCGATAATGTTTTGCATTTATAAAGCACCATTATTATAGGAATAGACCCCAAGTGACTTCACAGAAATATTATAGAGCAAATATAAGCTATGAAAGGCATATTAACGAAAAGAGCACAGAGGGGGAGCAATGAGAGAAAGCTTCATTGAACTCCCTTTGAAGGGAAGATTTAAGTTTATTCAGGATAGGCATCCCTGGAAGAGACTTCACAGTGTAGTAGTCCAATCACAAACAAGAGAAAATTGGCAGATGCTGGAAATCCAAGCAATGCACACAAAATGCTGAAGGAATTCAGCAGGCCAGGCAACATCTATGGACCTCTGATGAAGGATCTCAGCCCAAAACATCAACTGTTTACTCTTTTCCATAAATGCTATCTGGTCTGCTGAGTCCCTCCAACATTTTGTGTGTGTTGCTTCGATTTCCAGCATCTACAGATTTTCTCTTGTTTGTGTTAACGAAAAGACCAATAGATTTGCCAGAGTTAGATTTTAAGGAACACCAATAAGCAGAATGGCTCAGAGAAGAAATTCTCAAATTTCTGAGATATATAGTATATATATAGCATGAATAGCCCAATGCCTAAGAGCATTGCAATATTACAGAATTCAGAAATGGAAAAACACAGATCTCTTTGAAGTTTTGGAGGATTAGAGGATGTATCAAAGATACAGAAGTTTAAGGCCATAGATTGCTTGAATAAGTGGACAATTTTAAAATTGATGCATTGGTGAATGAGCAACCAATATTAATCAGTGAGCATGTACAACAGGATGAGTGCCAGGTAGAATATAAATAGTATGGTTTTGAAGTCCAAGTGCTCTCATTCCTATTTACTTTTATTGGGCTTTTCACTGCTTTTAATCCGACCCCAAAGCTCTGGCATCTATTCTTTCATCTCCTGACATGACTATGCTAGCTGAATTTATATACTTGGCAAATGTGCAGGCTTTTCTGCAGTCATTGAATTGGATATTTTTCAACAAAGTAAAATTAAAATCAATACTTATTTCTGTGATAATTACCTTTGATTTATTAACAGCAGCATGAATATTTTGAGATGCTTTCTGTAGCTTTAAATGCAATTCATTTAACAGCTTATTTGGAGCTCAGTTTCTTTATTTTTTTAAATCTCCACCTCATGCTCTTTAAATCATTATGTTATCAGTAGGAGTACACAAAGCTTTCTCTTCAGTTGTATTGCGATAGATCAACAGACTTCATTGCCACAGTAACTGCGAATGAAGGATATTTAAATCCTCTGCAACAAAACTGGAATTGTCAATTGCACTTGATTTCATTTATAGCTTTCAGTCAGTGTGTGGTTATTTACTAATAGTATTTTCCTCTTTTAGTTACTAAAATCAAGAGCAATACAGTTTCATACAGACACAGAAGACAGAGGCATCTCTACCTTGCTGAAGCTCCTGTGTTTGGTCTGTACTATATGTAGCCAGGAAGCTGGTCACTGTTCCATATGATCTTTGCCTACTGCAATGTTTTTTGCATGTTACTGCGCAGTGAGAACCAAGGTTAAGGTAAGGACTAGATCAAAGCCATTGTGCAGTTGGAGACATGTAAACAAGCTGGAAACCATCAGTGTCTGCCTTTCACAGTTTATTAGAAGCAGGAGTGTGCTGCTAGACAAACAGGTGGTGCAACTCATATGGTGCTGACCGTTCTATGCTACTGTATTTATCGGTCAGGTTTTTGCAGTTGGACTAGCCTCATTTTAACCAGTCCTTTTAACTATTTAGTACCCTCTTGTGTGTTTTTATGTGCTGTACGAGTGTCGATGAATAAAAGATCAGACAGAAATGAGGCAGGGAAGGCCAGAGCTTACAGTTAACATGATTTGTGGTGGAAGATTGCATAAAATAGCTTAGTATTTTATGTTAGACTTTGCAGTCATGCTTAATCATGGTCACATTGTATTTTTACGTATAATTTACTGAACTGATATAATCAATGAATTAGAAATAAATTATATAGAATTATACTGCAATTGAAGTGTATGGCCTGAATGAATTACTGTCAAGATTATTAGTTTATTAATTGATTAAATGGAAGCTTAGTCTTGATGTCAATTCTGTGGTATGTGATGTGCCAGAGTCAGGTTGCTGATTTAATATGAATGGAATTAATTTATAAATTAATAGATTCTGGAACTTCAGTCTAAGTTGTAGTTTGGCTAGAATATCTGAAAAATGATTGTTATAAATATTATTGACATCCCCATAAGATTAAAACCAGAAGCAGATGCCGGGTTAGGTTTTATAGTTTAGATATAATGTGGTATCTAGCCTTATACAAAAAATGTTAATGCTTAAAAGTGACAATGTTGCTATGACAATTAACCACCAGACACCAAATACAGATCTTTATAATAAATACTTAGGGTGATAAGATTTCCATTCTCTCTTGTCATTGGACTGTTTCAATGAATACCAGTATTGGGATTGTATTTGCAAGAATGCTGTTTGATGACATTCTGGACTATGTTTAAATAAAATATTATTGCAGAAGATTTGCTGTAATGGCATTGAAAATCAATCACAGTATAGTTTGTTAAATAAATATGGCTTTATTATTGGTAGTTACCTGCAGTCACTATAAATAACTGAAAATCATATTTTCCAATTTGCCAATGCTCCTCTTTTTCATTGTCATGGAAACAATCTATCTTATTTGCATGCTTCTCACAACTGTGTACATAAAACTGTGGATGGATAAGTAAAATGTACCAGGATTCATCTGTTTAGTATATACTTGTATCATTAAAAACATTGACAATTAATTATGAAAAGAATAGAGATTCATTTAAAAATATGTAAAACAGTGTCTCTTTTAAGATTTCCTATCGAAAAATAACTTATGATCATAGATTTAGTATTTGCCAGCTAAAATATGTTGTCCTTAAATGCAATTAACGTGAACATCCCTTATTTAGAAAAAATAACTAAGTTTGGAAATTCATTTGCATGTGAGTAATTTCATATGTTATAGCATAGAAATGCAAAAGCAATTTATCATTCATGCAAACATTACCAAATTCTGCTATCGTGTGTGTTTAAGTATGCCAAGGCTTCTGGACGCACAGTAGTGTTGTCCAGCTGCACACATCAGATACTTGATGCCCAGCTGTCACATCACAGAATGCTTATGTGAAAAATAAAGCTACAAGGGTCTTGATTGCTACAATGAGTGTAAACAGGTTTAAACAGTGACCAGCATGTTAAAAGATTTTCTCCACTGTGACCTACCATCAGGGAAGTTGTCAGTGAGGCTGGTCATAGAAGCTTTACCAATAATACAGATATCTTACACTTTACAGGGGAGACAGCCTTTTTTTGTTATTGAGGTGAAGAGAGCTAAAACCTTGGCTTGGATGCCCACATTTAATGGCACAATTTCATCAGTAGATTAACATGCATTGTATCCTCTCCCATCTCTGATTCACTACCTGTAGTAAAAACTGCCACACCATTTTAAGAGGAGTTTCCCATTAAGATTACCACTTTAAGAGCTACCACCATTGTGGAAGTGTCTGCTTTAAAGTTCATGCTACTTTGAAAATAAAGAACAGTTGTTGCAGCAATTGTGCCACTGGCATGGAATCTGCTACTGCTATACATGTGATGCATGGGATATCGTGTGAGAAAGAAAACCATTCCCTTGTGGTTGTGGGTGATATACAATGTGGGTATTCTGCATTGCCATTTTAATGTATATTTTCAAATGTACAATAATTTATTGCTGTCTACATTTGCCCCTGATCTACAAAGGAACATCATACCTGTGCAGATCTTCAGAATAGAAGTCTGATAGATCCTCAACGAGAAGTCACTGTAGGGCACCTGCACTTTCTGTTTTGTTAATGGCATCGTGGGGCATAGGCAGAACAAAATAAAGTTCTTTGGATGGCTTTTCAGAGTTGGCAAAAGTTTTTAATTTTACTGACATTCAGAAACATTTAAATCTATTAAAATGATTCAAATTATTAACAAATTTAAATTATAGATGAAAACATTAACCTTTAAACATTAAAAACATTAAAACATATTGACAATTATAAATAATCTCAAACAATCAAAAGTAGCTTAGTGACATTTACCAAGCACCTCTGGCAAGGGAAAGTCAGTGTAGATTGTTGTCTAGCTGTGGAGTTGCTTCAGTTTTGCCCTCCTATGTTTCTCTGTATGAAATACTGCAAAAGTTGATCCTGAAGGAAACATACCCAAGGATTTATTGGGAATCTCTACTGGACTCTGAACTATTTACATAACAATTTGTAGTGTGGTTATGAATTTTGGCTGACATCAAAGCCAGCCAGTTAACTAAAGGTTCATTTATAGTGATTTGCTGTATTTTATGCTAAAGGAGATAATTAGATGAAAAAGTAGTAAATATGTATACTTACTTTCACATGGATCACTAAATGAAATACTAAATCCTATGATCAAATTCAAAAGGTTATTATTAAATATAATCATCTAAAACATCTTAAGGTGTCTGTTGTATTGTGGTAAAGTTCTTGACTGTAAAAGATAAAGCCAGTAGTAGGGCCCATGAGGTGTATTTATTCTTATGTTTAATAAGCCTGCAACAGAAATTGAAGATAATTATTTCATTTAGTCATAAAAGTGACACTACACTGAAAGCTCTGATGGTAAATGTTGAACAGAAGTATCAATAAGATTCTTATAACATAAATAGCCCAAATAAGAAACAGAGAAAGAAAATTATTTTGGCACTAAAATGAGAAGTAATGTTATTCTTGAGATCAGCTACTTACACCTGTGAAAAATAAATGAAAATAGTGAAGCAGGTGTAAATATTGTCAATAGTCAGAATCCATGTAAATCTAGTTAAAAAGGCTAATCTTGACTAGCCCAATTAAGTTCCAGATCAGTGGCTACTTCCAGGATATTTATGATGGGGATTTGTCAATAATAATGTAGTTGGATATTATAGGGGGATACTCATTGCTTGGCATTTGTTTGGCACAAATATTTCTTGATATCTGTCAGTCTTAAGTTGAATGTTGTTCAGGTCTTATTGTATGAGTGTGAAGTTAGTTTCATTATTTGAAAATTTGGGAATAGAAGTGAATGTTGCAAAATTATCAATAAACATATTTCTTTTTGACATGATAGACTTATGGTTATTCAAAGAGATTAGGTTTGCTAGGACCACCAGCTGAGTCCTAGAGGTATGATAATTGTCTCCAACCATGAGGATCATCTTTATAACAGATACTATTACAATGTTGAATTTTGTCTTCTGATTCCCCATTATGTCAATTTTACTAGATGTCTTTGACACCAAACTCAGTCATTCAGTTACATACATTCAGTTACATAGGCCCTCTGGAATCTGGCCTTTCTATGTTTGAATTAAAATTATGCTAAAGTTCTGTACTGTCATTCAGAAATTGAGAACATTGGTTCTTGGTGTTATTTTTATTGATGAAACCTCCTCTCACTTTTCTAATGATTGTAAGTAAGCAAATACATTCAGTGGCCACTTTATTAGATACAGGAATGGCCTAATAAAGTTGCCTTCTGCTTTATGTGGTCTTCTGCTGCTGTAGCCCATCCACTTCTAGATTCATCTTGTTTTGTGTATTCAGAGATGCACTGTTGTAACATGTGACTATTTGAATTATTGTTGCCTTCCTGTCAGCTTGAACCAGCCTGGCAATTCCCCTCTGAGCCCCCCCCCCCCCAATTAACAAGGCATTTTTGCCCACAGAACACTGGATGTTCTTTGGTTTCACATCATTCTCTGTAAGCTGTAGAGACTTCTGTGTGTGAAAATCCCAAGAGTTCAGCAGTTTCTATGATACTCAACCAACCCATCTGGTACCAACAATCATTCCACAATCAATATCACTTAGATCACATTTCGTCTGCATTTTGATGTTTGGCCTGAACACCAACTGAACATTTTGACCATGTCTACATGCTTTTATGCATTGAGTTGCTGCCACATGGGCTGGTTGATTAGATATTTGCATTGAAGGGCATTTATACAGGTGTACCTATTGAAGTGACACTGACTGTATATTGGTAATGAGGGAATTGGATTGATTCTATATTTTTTATCAGTGGGAAATGCTTGAGCAATGTTCTGTATTATTTGGTAGTTGAGGTATGGCAGGTTGTAGAATGTAATTGCTTGGCTATTGTTTGGGCTTCAGTTTTTTAATGTTTTCATTGGCTAACTTATTCCTTGATACCATAGAGTGAATCTAATTAATTGATCACTGGCTTGTGTGTTGACATATGGTAAACCAAGTTTGATTTGGGTTTTATTTATTGCAATTGTTTCACCCTTGGCTTTGCAATCATATACTGTCTCAACCATTACTGAGGCTGATAACGTAGAAGGTCAAGAATAAGATTGGTCATTAGGATAGCTAATAAAATCATGGCTGATCTGATTGTATTTTCAACTCCGTGATTTCATCTATCTGTAGTAATCTTTGCCCCTTTGTTTATTGAAAATCTATTTACTGTACCTCTGCCTTAAGTATATACCAAGATTCTATTTCCACCACCTTGATAAAACAGTCCTTTTCTGCAAAAGAGAGTGTGATGTTTGTTGTTGAATGTTGTGCAATTATTTGTTTGATATGCCTGTTGTGATTGAACAGCTGGAAGTATGTGGTAGCTTTGCGAATTGGATGTAAGACTCACAACAGTTTGAAATCTATGAGAGTATAGTGGAAATATGAATATTAAGTAAGAATCTTGATTCATTGAGACATTTGGAGAAATGAATAATGGGGCATGAGGCATGGGTGGTGTCTGAAACTTCTGGTGCAATTAGTGGGATGTGGCATTCAGAAATACATTCAATGACATTGATCTTCTTTGGATCCTGCATTCTTGGGGCTTCTCTCCTGCCCTTGATCACTGCAGTTGTTTTATTCCACAGTATTTATGGCAGTTTCTGAGTTATGCAGTGACCAATCAACAAAGAAGGATTCATTAGAAAGGGTGAATAAAAATAATGCAAGTGCAAGTGAGCAGCCATTCTTTTAAGTTTGCCTGTCTTTAGAGTGGCTTTGGCTCATTAGGCTTGGGCGTGGTAAAGTATCAGAAGACTTTTTCTTGTTGTTTTTATTTCTCCATTCCTTCTCTGTTAAGGCATAGTAGTGTGCTGAGAATGGCTGCAAGGCACTGTTTTGTACTGTGTGTGGGATGTGGTAGTTCTGGGAGATGTCCTGTCTCCTGGATAAACACATCTGCACCAGGTGCATCGAGCTGCAGCTCCTCCGAGAACATATTAAGAAACTGAAGCTGCACCTCGGTAAACTTTTGACTCATGCAGGAGAATGAGGAGGTGATATATAGGAGCTACAGGGAGGTAGTCACCCCTTGGTGGTAGGAGACAGGTAACTGGGTGACTGTCAGATGAAGGAAGGGAAATGCATCGCCAGTGCAGAGTATACGTGTGACAATTCTCTTCAGTAATAAGAATTCAACTTTGGATACTGTTGAGGGAGAAGACCTACTGGGGAGAGCCCCAGCGACTGGATCTCTAGCACTGAGTCTGGTGCTGTGGCTCAGAAGAGCAGTAAGGTAAAACATGACTGCAGGGTTGATAGGAGATTCCATAATCAAAGGAACAGAAACGAGGTTCTGTGGCTGCAATAGAGACACTGGGATGGTACATTACCTCCCTGGTGCCAGAGTCAGGGATGTCTCAAATTGTGTCCATGACATTCTCAAGGGTGAGGGTGAACAGCCAGAAGTCTTGGTGCATATTGGCACCATTTGACATAGGTGGAGAAGATGAGGAGGTCCTGAAGAGACATTTTAGGGATTTTTAGGTAGAAAGCTGAAAAACAGGACCTCTGGGGTAGTAATCTCTGGATTGCTGCCTGTGCCACATGCCAGTGAGGGTAAGAATAGGATGATTTGGCAGGTGAATGTGTGGCTGAGGAACTGGTGGAGGGGCAGGGATTCAGGTGGAAATTGATGGTTTCCTGATTGGTCAGGGCATCAAAGGATATGGTGAGAAGGCAGGTGTATGTGGTTGAATGAGATCCAGGGTCAGCAATGATGGAATGGTAGAGTAAACTTGATGGGCTGAATAGCCTAATTCTGCTCCTATGTTGTATGGTCCTACAGTCTTATGATGGAAGTTCCAGAGTTTCAGGGGTCAGAATCTGTGAAGTTGCCATTACTAGGGAGAAAATGCTTGAAAAACTGAAAGTTCCAAAGGGAGATAAGTCACCTGGACCAGATGGTATACCCCAGGCTTCTGAAAGAGGAGGCTGAAGAGACTGTGGAGGCATTAGTAATCATCTTTCAAGAATCACTAGATTCTGCAATGGTTCCAGATGACTGGAAAATTGCAAATGTCACTCAGCTCTTCAAGAGGGAGAGAGGCAGAAGAAAGGTAATTGTAGGCCAATTAGTCTGACCTCAATAGTTGGGATGATGTTGGAATCGATGGTTAAAGATGTGGTTTCAGGGTACTTAGAGGCACATGATAAAATAGGCTGTAGTCAGCATGGTTTCCATGGGGGAAAATCTTGTCTGACAAATCTTTTGGAATTCTTTGAAGAAATAATAAGCAGGATAGATGAAGAAGAATCAGTTGATGTTATGTACTTGGATTTTCAGAAAACCTTTGACAAGGTGTCACACATGAGGTTGCTTAAGAGATTAAGAGACCATGGTATTACAGGAAAGATGCTAGCATGGATAGAGCACCGTCTGATTGGCAGGAGGCAAAGAGTGGGAATAAAAGGAGCCTTTTGTGGTTGGCTGCCTGTGACTAGTGGTGTTTCATAGGGGTCTGTGTTGGGACCACTTTTTTGTTTTATGTCAGTGATTTGGATAATGGAATTGATGGCTTTGTTGCAAAGTTTGTGGATGATACGAAAATAGGTGGAGGGCAGATAGTTTTGAGGAAGTAGAGAGGCTACAGAAGGACTTGACAGATTAGGAAAATGGACAAAGAAGTGGCAAATGGAGTACAGTGTCAGTAAGTGTATGATCTTGCACTTTGGTAGAAGAAATAAAAGGGTAGACTATTTTCTAAATGGAGAGTAACCATTAATCTGAGGTGCAAATGGACCTGGGAGTCCTTGTGTAGGATTCCCTAAAGGTTAATTTGCAGGTTGAGTCAGTGGCGAAGAAGGTATATGCAATGTTAGAATTTATATCTAGAGGATTAGAATATAAAATCAAAGATGTAATGTTGATGCTTTATAAAGTACTGGTGAAGCCTCACTTGGAGTATTGTGAGCAGTTTTGGGCCCCTTAGAAAGGCTGTGCTGACACTGGAGAGGGTTCAAAGAGGTTCATTAAAATGATTCTAGTATTGAAGGGATTGTTATATGAAGAGTGTTTGATGGTTCTGGGCCTGTTCTCACTGGAATTTAGAAGAATGAGGGGTGACCCAATTGAAAGCTGTAGAATGGTGAAAGTCTTGATAGAGTGGACGTGGAGAGGATTTTTCCTATGGTGGGAGAGTCAAGGACCGGAGGACACAGCCTCAGAATAATGGGTTGTCATTTTAGATTGGAGATGAGGAGAATTTTTTTAGCCAGAGGTGGTGAATCTTTGGAACTGATTGCCACAGGCAGCTGTGGAGGTCAAGTGTTTATGAATATTAAGGCAGGTGTTGATAGATTCTTGATTGGTCAAGGCGTGAAGGGATACAGGAGAAGGCAGGAGATTGTGGCTGAGAGGAAAAAAAGGATCAACCATAATGAAATGACAGAGAAGACTAGATGGGCCAAATGGCCTAATTCTGCTCCTTTATCTTATGGACTTCTGGTCTAATGTTCACAGTATTTGTCTTGGATGCCTCATACTTCTGTGTTGAAACAGGGTATCCCTCCTCTCTGCTTCCTCTAGCAAAAGCTCCAGAACAGCATCAAGAAACTGTGAAACTTGTTCTGTCTTGTGTATTGTTTTTGATTCAGCTGATGTATGGCTACATTAATCTACGACTGTGGGTACCCAAACACCAAGCATCACTACTGAAATTCCATCTGTACCCAGTGTTGTGAAAGATGGGCTGGTGCCTGTTGCAACACATGTCATAAATACCCATGAGCTCATGTCAAATAAGCAATGTTCCTCATGGAGCCATGGGAACAAAATCCTGTCTGATAGTCCACTGAACAGACTGTTAGTAATTTTGCGAAGTGGTTATCTGCATATTTTTTTAACAAGCACCAAAATAGTGCTTACTGGAGAGTGACAAGGGCACTCCTCCTTGTTGTGGTGCTGCCAATATGGCCTTTAGGATCTGCCTTAAAGCCAGTTGTAGTAGAGATGAGACTCTCATCCATCTCCTTCTGAAATATGAGTTCCCCAAGAAGGTACATATGGAAGACAATGCGGTGGTCTTTATTGGAGTTTTATAATTCGATGCCATCTGCATCATGACCAGCAGACATTCTGCTGGAGAAACTCAGGTAGTCATGCAACATCTTTGGAGGAAATCGGAACTGGTTTATTGTTGTTATATGCCAAGGCACCATGAGAAGCTTATCTTGCATGCTGTTCATACAAATCAATTCCTTGCACAGTGCATTGTGGTAGTACAAGGTAAAACAATAACAGAATGCAGAATAAAGCGTAACAGCTATTGGGGGAATGTAGTGGAGGTAGGAAATAAGGTGCAGGGTCATTTTGGGATAAATTGTGAGATCAAGAGACAAGATCTTATTGTAATAAGGGAATCATTCAATAGTCTTATAAATAGTAGAAGCTGTTCTTGAGCGTGTGGTTTTTAGGCTTTTGTATATTCTGCTCCATGGAAGGGACGACAAAGAGGGAATATCCAGGGTGGATGGTGTCTTTGATGTTTTGGGTTGAAATCTTTCATCTGGACTGGTAAAGATGCTGCCTGATCTACTGAGTTGTTTGAACATTTTGTTTGTTGCTACGTTTTATAATTTTTCTTTTTGAATGTCACATGATATTATAACCGATTTCTTTGTAAAGTTAGTAATTTTAAGGGAAGTGTGGTATAAAAGACCCTGCCCAGTTTGAAGATAGTGTGGCAAATTAAGTCCCCATGATTTAAATGAGAATCTGGGGACCAGAACCCAGATGTGGAAGGGTCACCAGTGAGTTGAAATGGAGCACAGGAACAGGCAAGTCAGAATGGATGAGTTGAAGGGGGTAGAGCAAACATTAATTATTAAGCCTGATGTCAAACCATCATGAGTTCCAGACAGTTGAATAGCAGATCATTGGTGTTTTATTGGTATGGGAAAAGGACATGGTTCAGAATCACAATCAGAATCAGGTTTATTATTACTGGCATGTGTTGTGAAATTTGTTAACTTAGCAGCAGCAGTTCAATGCAATGCATAATATAGAAGAAAGTAAATAAATCAAGTACAGTATGTGTATATTGAATAGATTAAAAATCATGCAAAAATCAGAAATAATATATATTTAAAAAGTGAGGTAGTGTTCAAGGGTTCAATGTCTGTTCAATAATCGGATGACAGAGGGGAAAAGCTGTTCCTGAATCGCTGAGTGTGTGCCTTTAGGCTTTTGTACCTTCAACCTGATGGTAGCAGTGAGAAAAGGGCATGTCCTGGGTGCTGGAGGTCCTTAATAATGGACATTCCTTGTAGATGTCTTGGGTACTTTGTAGGCTAGTACCCAAGATGGAACTGACTAAATTTACAAGCCTTTTCAGCTTCTTTCGGTCCTGTGCAGAAATCCCTCCATACCGGACAGTTAGGCAGCCTGTCAGAATGCTCTCCACAGTACATCTACGTGGATGTTGCCTGGATTGGGGAGCATGAAAATAGGTTAAATGAACTTGGCCTTTTCTCCTTGGAGCGACAGAGGATGAGAGGTGACCTGATAGAGGTGTATAAGATGATGAGAGGCATTGATTGTGTGGATAGTCAGAGGCTTTTTCCCAGGGCTGAAATGGCTAACATGAAAGGGCACGGTTTTAAGGTGCTTGGAAGTAAGTACAGAGGAGATGTCAGGGTTAAGTTCTTTTATGCAGAGAGTGGTGAGTGCATGGAATGGGCTGCCAGCAGCAGTGGTGGAGGCAGATACAATAGGATCTTTTTAAGAGACTCTTGGATAGGTAAATAGAGCTTAGAAAAATAGAGGGCTATGTGTAACTCTAGGTAAATTCTGAAATAAGTACTTGGGCACAGCTTTGTGGGCGGAAGGGCCTGTATTGTGCTGTAGGTTTTCTATGTTCTATAAAAGTTTATGAATGTGTTTGTTGACATAACAAATCTCTTCAAACTCCCAATGAAGTATAGTCACTATCTTGCCTTTTTTATAACTGCATTGATATTTTGGGAATAGATTAAATCCTTAGAGATCTAGACATCCAGGAACTTGAACCTGCTCACTCTCTCCACTTATGATCCCTTCTATGAAGATTGTTATGTGTTACTTTGTTTAACCTTTCCTGAAATCCACAATCAGCTCTTTCATCTTACTGATGTTGAGTGCCAGGTTGTTGCTGCGACCCCACTCCACTAGCTCGCATATCTCGCTCCTGTACGCTGTCTTGTCGCCATCTGAGATTCTACCAACAATGGTTGTATCATCAGCAAATTTATAGGTGGTATTTGAACTATGCCTAGCCACAAAGTCATGGGTATAGAGAGAGTAGAGCAGTGGGCTAAGCACACACCCTGAGGTGCACCAGTGTTGATTGTCAGTGAGGAGGAGGTGTTATCAGCAATCCGCACAGGTTGTAGTCTTCCAGTTAGGAAGTTGAGGATCCAATTGCAGAGGGAGGTGCAGAGGCCCAGGTTCTGTAACTTCTCAATCAAGATTGTGGGAATGATGGTATTAAATGCTGAGCTATAATTTGCAGCCCTGCTAATATTGCACACTATTATTCTGCTTTTCTGCACTTTCTACCAAAGTATTTCATCTCAGTTTCATATTACTCCACGTTATGGTTCATTTGCCGTCCTCTTTTTTAATTACTTGGCTAATCAGTCTTTATCACTTTGCCAATTCTTGGCCTAATCCACACAATTTACTTTACCATCTGACTTTCTATTATCAGCAATCTTCATAGTAGCTTCATCAGCAATGGATGCTTACTGGAGTACTTTTACCAGAAGGATAGTAACAGTTGAAAGTGGTCCACCAGCACCTATTAAAGGGCAGCTAGAAAAAGGCAAAAGGTATTCCCAGAAGTACCTTAAACCTTAAAAGTCATAATATTACATTACTATTCTTCTTCCCACCCTGTCTCTTGCAAAAATGCTATCCCCTTCTCACAATTCCTCCATCTCCGCTGCATCTGCTCTCAGGATGAGGCTTTTCATTCCAGGACGAAGGAGATGTCTTCCTTTTTTAAACGAAGGGGCTTCCCTTCTTCCACCATCAAGTCTGCTCTCAAACGCATCTCTCCCATTTCCGGCACGTCTGCCCTCACCCCATCCGCCCGCTACCCCACTCGGGATAGGGTTCCCCTTGTCCTCACCTACCACCCCACCAGCCTCCAGGTCCAACGTATAATTCTCTGTAACTTCCGCCACCTCCAACGGGATCCCACTACCAAGCATGTCTTTCCCTCCCCACCCCTTTCTGCTTTCCGCAGGGATCGCTCCCCATCCGACTCCCTTGTCCACGTGTCCCCCCCATCCCTTCCCACTGATCTCCCTCCTGGTACTTATCCTTGTAAGCAGAACAAGTGCTACACCTGCCCTTACACTTCCTCCCTCACCACCATTCAGGGCCCCAGACAGTCCTTCCAGGTGAGGCGACACTTCACCTGTGAGTCGGCTGGTGTGGTATACTGCGTACGGTGCTCCCGATGTGGCCTTTTATATATTGGCGAGACCCAACGCAGACTGGGAGACTGTTTCGTGGAACACCTACGCTCGGTCCGCCAGAAAAAGCAGGATCTCCCAGTGACCACACATTTTAATTCCACGTCCCATTCCCATTCTGATATGTCTATCCATGGCCTCCTCTATTGTCAAAATGAATCCAACCTCAGGTTGGAGGAACAACACCTTATATACCGGCTGGGTAGCCTCCAACCTGATGGCATGAACATTGACTTCTGTAACTTCCGTTAATACCCCTCCTCCCCTTCTTACCCCATCCCTGACATATTTAGTTGTTTTTTTTCTCTCTCTCTGCCCATTACTCTGCTTGTTCTCCATCTCCCTCTGGTGCTTCCCCTCCCCCTTTCTTTCTCCTGAGGCCTTCCGTCCCATGATCCTTTCCCTTCTCCAGCTCTGTATCACTTTCACCAATCACCTTTCCAGCTCTTAGCTTCATCCCACCCCCTCCGGTCTTCTCCTATCATTTTGCATTTCCCCCTCTCCCCCACTACTTTCAAATCTCATAGTATCTTAGTTAGTCCTGACAAAGGGTCTTGGCCCAAAACGTCGACAGTGCTTCTTCCTATAGATACTGCCTGGCCTGCTGTGTTCCACCAGCATTTTGTGTGTGTTGTTTGAATTTCCAGCATCTGCAGATTTCCTCGTGTTTGATATTACATTAGCTCTCTTGTTCATCATCGATATAGGTCATAAATAGCTACGGCTCCAACATTGAACCATGGTGTACTCCGTTTTCTATCTGAAAATGACTAATTTGTTCCTTTTCTTTGTTTATTGACTGTTAGCAATCCTTTATCTACAAAGGTAAATTAGTTTTCTTTATCTTGTAAGACTTAATATCATGCAAGTTGTATGATTCATTACTGAATTCCTTTTGAAAATAAAAAAATGTATTCATTACTCTCTATGAAGCCTCAGGAAACATTAAAAATTGATCAAATCTGATTTCCTGTTAATCTGCATTGATTTTGTTCAAATAATTTGAACTTTCTCACTAATGTTTAACTATAGAATTGGATATCAACTCTGTTTTCACTGAATTTCTTTTCTTGAACAGCAGATTTTCATATGGTACCTTCCACTGAAACTTTTGTAAACACAGAGAATTCTTTAAAAAAAAGCAAAACCAAAAATCTCAAATAATTTTTTAAGGGCTCAGGATGAGTCACTAATTTCAGGGATTTGTCAGTTTTCAGTCCCCATAGTTAGTCATGGACCTCATCCAATTTAATAGCCTCCTAAGTAGCTAGCAATTAAAACTCTTGTAGAAAGGACTTCCGGTAAGATGGCGATTGTTTAGTTGCTCCGAACTTTTGCTCCATTATTCTTCTTACCTTTGCACTATGTGTCTTCCTTCTTAAACCTTAGTTAGGTATTATATTAGTTCTCTTCTACCTGCCTGCGAACACATCTATCTTATAATGGCTACCAAAAGTACTAAAACCGGGAAAAAGGAAACTTCTACGGCCTTGCTGGCTGACATTCTCGCTGTTCTGGAACAACATTGACAAGATACTTTAATGGATTTTAGAACTGAATTTAGAACTTCTTTCAACCAGCTGAATGTCAAACTGGATCAGATTAATGCTAAAGTGGATGATCATGCTGAACATTTATCTCGCATTGACGTAACTTCTGAAGATTTAAAACGCTGTGTTCAATATCTTGAAACTCTCTGCTCCAACCTAGAGGAGAAGAATAGTAAACTTTTTTCCAAAATGGTGGATCTTGAAAATCGGAGCAGACGTTGCAATCTACGAATTCTTGGTTTGCCAGAGGCCACCGAAAAGGGCTCTCCCGTTGAATTTTTTTCCAAGTTTCTCTGTGAGATTTTCGGGAAAGAATTTTTTCCGACTTCACCTGAGCTTGAAAGGGCACACAGGATCTATGTTCCTCGAGCAATTCTGGGTTCCTGCCCATGGCCAATTATTTTATGCTTTCATCAATACCAGGTGAAAAACGTTTGATGATGGAGCAGAGGTACTTTTGCCTTTCAAAATACGGTCATTCGTTTTGTGGAGGATTTTGCCCCCCAGGTTCTGAAGATGCGTGCTGAGATTAAAGGTGTAATGAAAGTGCTTTTTGATCGCGGATTCAGACCCTCTCTTCGAAACCCTGCCGATCTTCAAATTACGCTTACTACTGGAGATTATAAGTGGTTTAAATCAGTGAAGGAGGCTGAGGCGTTTGTTGGAAGTCTCCCAGCCACCTCGTCTTCTTCGGAACCGGCCTGACCTTCTAAAATGGTTGATAAGTACTTCTCGAAGTAAAACTATCTTTTCCGAACTCAGACTTTACTTGAATAATTCAGTCATTATCTATTGAAACTCTAAGGGCTGTAGTCAATCTCTCCCTGGACTTGGTGCGTTTTTTCTAAATAGATAATTTAAGTTTAATTTTTCCCTGCGAACTTTTAGATTTTACCTGTGTAATCTATTTTATTTTTGTATAACCTTATCTGTAGAGAACTACAATTGTCTTTAACTTGTTTTGGAGGTTTGGAGTTTTTATTGAAGGCCTCCCTGTTGGTTGATTCATAGTTTAAGTTTTGCTTTTTTTTTCTGTAAATGGTTGATAAGGACTCTCTTTGAATTTTATAATTTCCCCCTTTTCTCCCTCCCTTTTTTTTTCTTTTAATCTTTCATAATTTTTCGCGGGTAGGTTAGTTTTAGTTTTCTTCTGATTTTCTTTGTATTAAGTTTTATACTTCTGTTGAAGTTGTTCCTATTTATAATTCTGTTTTCTAGTGCATAAATTAGTTATTATTTGCTATATTATTTATACGGAACTTTTGTTAACGACACAGAACTGGAAGTCATACTTGGGTTAATTTTTTTGGTAGAGCTAGTTGCTTTTTTAGGTAGCCGTCTAATTTTGGGTTGCGGGGGGGGGGGTGGGTTCTCCAGTTCCAACACTACTCACTGTTTCTTTTGTTTTCCTTTGTTATTCAGGACATGTCTCTGTTTTGATTCTACGGATCTATGTTTACATTTTTGCTCCCAGTCTGTTATTGTACTGCTTGATTTTTTATATGCCTGCTACCTTCTATGCACTAACAATTGATAATGGTTAATTCACTTAAATTTGTGAGCTGGAATGTAAAGGGATTGAATCATCCTGTTAAAAGAAGGAAGGTCTTCTCGCATATTAAACAACTCAAAGCTGACATTGCTTTCCTTCAAGAAACTCATATTCGTAGTTTTGATAATTCTCGGCTTCTGTCAAAGTGGGCGGGTCAGCATTTTCATTCATCCTTTGCTGCCAAAGCTAGGGGGGTCTCCATCCTTATTAATTCAAATATTCCTTTTGAACTCCATAATAAGGTATCTGATACAAATGGCCGTTTTATTATTGTTTCTGGTAAATTATACAATACTAAAGTTGTACTAGCAAACCTGTATGCTCCCAATTTTGATGATGTTAATTTTTTTGAACGTTTTTTCTCCTCGCTACCAGATTTAAACTCATACTCTCTTATACTGGGTGGTGATTTCAATTGTTGGTTAGATCCTAATTTGGATTGATCGTCCTCTGTTACTAGACTACTTACTAAATCTACCTTAGCTATTCACTCTTTTCTCTCTAATTATGGTATCTCTGATATATGCCGTTTCCTTCATCCCACTGAGAGAGACTACTCTTTTTTTTCACATGTTCACCATACCTTTACTAGAATTGACTACTTTTTACTCGATAATCAACTTATTCCATTGGTCTATTCTTGTGACTATCAGAGTATACTGATTTCTGACCATGCCCCAATTACTTTGTCTTTAAATTTTCCTGGTCTCCCTCAGAGGAATAAACACTGGTGTTTCGACTCGACTTTATTATCAGATGATGATTTTCTAAAATTTATTAAGGATCAGATAACCTTTTATTTTAACACCAATACATCATCTGAAATGTCATCCCAGATTGTCTGGGATGCCATGAAAGCATATTTGAAGAGTCAAATAATCCCCTATACAGCAAATCTTAATAGAAAGTCCTGTGCAGATTGATTAGACCTCATTAATCAGATTAAAGAATTGGATCAACTGTATGCTCAAACTAAGAATCCTGAATTATACAAGAAGCGTGTAGAACTTCAAACTAAATTTAATCTTCTGTCTACTCAACCTGTCGAAGCCAACTTCTTGAAAGTAAGAGTCGCTTCTATATTCATGGTGACAAATCTGGTAAATTTCTAGCCAATCAGCTGAGACATTCCAAAGCCAAACAACATATTACAAAGATCCGGAAGGAGAATGGAGGCTTTACATCGGATCACTTAGAAATCAATGACGCATTTAAAAATTTCTATTCTCGACTTTATTCCTCTGAATCTTTGAATGACCATATCTCTGTTGATCACTTTTTAAATAATCTGAATATTCCTTCGCTTTCATCTGATTTTAAAGCCAAACTTAATGCACCTATTTCATCAGAAGAAATATCTTTTGCAATTTCTGCATTGTCTTCAGGGAAATCTGGACCTGATGGGTTCCCCGTAGAATTTTATAAATCATTCTCTTCACTTCTTTCCCCTCAGTTATTCTCAGTATTATCTGACTCGTTTAATTACGGTAAATTGCCACCCTCTTTTAATGAGGCATCTATTATTCTTTTATTAAAAAAGGGTAAAGACCCAACAGAGTGTTCCTCGTATAGGCCGATTTCTTTGCTCAATGTTGATGTTAAAATCTTGGCCAAAGTTTTGGCTTATAGATTAGAAACTGTTATCCCCTCTATTATTTCTGATGATCAAACTGGTTTTATTAAAAATCGTCTTCCTTTTTTTAACATTCGGCGTTTATTTAACATTTTATATTCACCTCCAACTGGGATTCCTGAATGTGTTATTTCCCTTGATGCGGAGAAAGCATTTGATCGTATAGAGTGGAACTACCTTTTTGCAGTTTTAGAAAAATTTGACTTCGGTCAAAGTTTTATCTCTTGGATCAAATTGCTGTATTTGTGTCCTACTGCCTCTGTTTTGACTAATTTTCAGAAATCCCAGTTATTTAACCTCAAACGTGGCACCCACCAGGGATGCCCTTTAAGTTCCTTTCTCTTTGATTTGGCTATAGAACCTTTGGCGATAGCGACAGGTTGCTATCGATGCAATGCTCCTCAGACAGGATGAAGAGGTCAATACTCCCCAATGCCATTAGACTTTACAATTCAACTGCCAGGAGTAAGATATGTTAAAATGCCGGGGTTGATTGTATTTAATGTATCTAAGTAAACTACTTAAGAACTTTTTAAAAGCTATTATTAATGCTTTTTGAGAGAGTGATTTAGATGCATATCATATTTTTACTGAGTAATTTATGTAATTAGTTTTGCTAAAACAAGTGTATGGGACATTGGAAAAAATGTTGAATTTCCCCATGGGGATGAATAAAGTATCTATCTATCTATCTATTTCGAAATTGTCCTGAATTGACCGGAATTTGGTGAGGGGGTGTTGAGCATAGAGTTTCTCTTTATGCTGATGACTTATTACTTTTTCTTTCAAATCCGTCTACATCCTTACCTCCAATGTTTTCACTTCTTGATCAGTTTAGCCAGTTCTCTGGCTATAAACTTAATTTACATAAGAGCGAACTTTTCCCAATTAATAAAGAAGCACAAGAATTAACATTTCGTGATCTCCCTTTTAAAGTAGTTCATAATCAATTTACTTATCTTGGGATTACAGTCACAAGGAAGTTTAAAGATCTCTTTCGTGAAAATGTTGCCAATCTTTCATATACTATAAAACAGAGTCTGTTACAATGGTCGCCTCTATCTATGTCTTTGGTAGGTCGTATCAATGTTGTTAAAATGTATGTTCTCCCTAAACTTTTATATTTATTTCAATCAATCCCAATTTTTATTCCTAAATCTTTTTTTGATTCCTTAGACTCTATTATTTTGTCATATCTATGGAAGAATAAGCACTCTAGAATTAATAAAGTTTATCTCCAAAAATCTAAAAAAGAGGGTGGCATGGCTTTACCTAACTTTCATTTATATTATTGGGCAGCCAATATACGTTGTGCTACCTTTTGGTCTTTTTTCCGTGGCCAACCCAAGTGCCCCAATTGGGTGGCAATGGAGTTGAGTTCCACTAAAGATTTATCTATCTCTGCACTTCTTGGCTCTCTACTCCCTAGTAGCTTGTCCAGATTAATTGTTAATCCTCTTGTTAGACACACTTTGCGTATATGGGCTCAGTTTAGGAAGTTTTATGGTTTCCATGGTTTTTCCTTTTCTAGCCCTATCTTACATAATCACCTTTTTTTTACCTACTACGTATGATTCAGCATTCCATGATTGGTATAGGAAGGGCATTAGACATTTTGAAGATCTTTTTATTGATAATTGCTTCGCATCTTTTCAATAGCTCTCTGCTAAGTTCAATCTGCCCAATGCTCATTTTTTTAGATATCTCCAAATTAGACACTTTATTAATCCTTTAATTCCTAACTTCCCTGAAATGCCTGAGAAAAATGTTATGGATTTCTTTCTTTCTATTAATCCACTAGGTAAAGGTTTAATATAATTTATTCATGATAAATTAACATCCTTACGGCGTGCCCCGTGGATAAAATTAGAATGGCTTGGGAGCATGATTTAAATATCTCCTTATCTGATGAGACTTGGGATTCGATTCTCAAATCGGTTAATTCAACCTCTCTTTGTGCTCGCCATTGCCTTTTACAGTTTAAGATTGTTCATAGAGCCCATATGTCTAAATCTAAACTATCCCAATTTTACCCTAACATTAGTCCTCTCTGTGATAAATGCAAAAGGGGTGACGCATGCTCAATGGCTTAATGATATTATGTCCTGCTTAGACCTTGAAAAAATTCATTATTCAGTTCTTAATTCAGATACAAAGTTCCATAAGGTCTGGGGACCTTTTATTGAGTATTTTCATAACCTTCCTCTTAACTAAGGTTTTTTTTTCGGTCCCTTGCTTTCAGCTCCTTTTTTGTTGGTAGTAGGCATTAATATCTTCTGTTGCTAAGTGTATTTACAGTTTTGGGGGTTTGAATGTCCTGATGTATACTCTCTAGATTGTGTTGTGGTTGGTCTGGAGTTCTTTTTTGTTGCGGGGCTTGGGGAGGATACTAATTTTACATATCTTCAATTTGGGTGCTTTCTCAATTATCTTCTTTTGTATTATATTATTATTGTATGTTTATTTTTGCACTGTATTAATGTTCTTCATTTCGATCTGGTTTTTTTTTATCTGTAGCGATGTAGAAAATGTTTAAAAAAAGGAATAAAAAAAAAACTCATGTAGAAAGGGCAATTGTAACGAGACAGTCTCTAAAATCTAATTTTTTAGCCAGTCTTGTTATTATTACTGTTATATTTATATATATTTGATGGTGCACCCAATTTAACAATTGAGTTCTGGACATATTATTTGGAGAATACATGAAATGCCAAAGGTATTTTTTTTTAGTCTTTGTAAAAACTGTGAAGTAATATGATATCAGACAAATGAGTTTACAGTATATCGAAACACTTCATTCGAAATTTATTTTCAGGCTAGACCAACTGATACAAGTTACTAATTCAACAAATCCAATGGATGAAATTACTACTTATGAGTTAAAATGACTACTTTGAAAATACTTTTGGAATCTATTAACTGACAGTGTTAAACGTAAGATGCCAATGCTTGTCCTTTGGTAAATAAAAGCACAAAATACTTAGAAGGAGAAAGTTGATGGTAAAGATAAAAAAGTATACTTTTCAGATTAGAAGATGGTTTGCAAGACATGCAAGAGGAAGATGAGACAAGGTATTTTTTTCTACAGAGAGTGGTGATGATCTGAAGCCCTGCTAGTCAGGGTAGTCTAAGCAATTAGTAATGACTTTCAAAAGTGAATAACAAAGGGACTTGATAGAAAATAACTTGAAGTGCCTGGGGAATGTCAGGATTCTTATATCAAGAACCAGCATTAATCTGATGGTTACTGTCCTTCTGTGCTGAGACAGATCTGTTAGCCAGATTTTTTTTGTACAGTATTGAAAAAAGTGCCAGTAGTGTTTCTTTGATTGAAATTCTACTTACGTTTTGAGGTCTCAATCAGTACTGAAGAACTGTTGGGAATGTGTGCTGCAGATATAGGAGGGTCACACTTAGCTAAGTATCTTTTCATTGAATACTTAGTTTTATAGTTGTGTAACTTGGGGAGACTTGATGAAGTATCTGTTGAGTTTGAAGTGTTACTGAATGTTTAGTGTCTTAGTTTTTATAACTTAGGGTGGCTAAGATGAGGACTTGTCTAATTTAGACAAGTCTAATATTTGGTCAAATATTTTACTGTTTGTCTGTAAATAAATGGTTAATGTGCTTATTCATAATCGGTGTCTTCTGTCTCACTTAGCAAAATCTTGAAACTGCGCCCCCATAACATGGTTCTCATACTCTTTTAAGATCACCTGGACCCTAGTTCCTGGAGTCTGTTTAACTGTTTCCTGAGCTTCTGAGGTCACTGGAAAATTCATTATAATATGGTATGACTTTAAAAGAAATGAATTTGAAGAGTTTAGGGGTAATAGATTGACATCCAATAGTCTATAATATATACAAATTTGGCATGATCAAAGTTTTAATTGTAACTGATTATGGCAGTTCTTGTTTTTTGATCCTAATTAGCATTGAAGGAGCAATTCAGGAATACCAAATCCCTCTGAAGTGTGCTCAGTAAAAATTGGATAGGTCAGTATTCTGACTTATCTAATTAACTGAAGTAATATAAATTTTTCTCATTTAATTTCTTGCTTCACTGTGGTCTTGCACCATCCTGCTTCATGTTGCTTCTGTTCATCCCTTTTTGTTTTTATCTGATTTGTCAGTGATCTAACCCTTACTGCAAACTGCTGATCTTTTTTTAAGCAAAATGCATTCCAGGATATGAGCAAAGCAGTCAAGTTTATTTTTATCATCCATCCCAAGCTTTGCCCTCGGAAGAGCTTATGGATCTTTGATTTGGACTTGTGCAGTTGTAGTGATGATGTTTTTATAAGTGCCATTTGATTGAATATTTTTGCTTTTGTGATTAAATCATGAAAGCATGGTCATTCTTTGAGAATCACATAGTTTGGGAAATTTGACCTGGTGCTTCTGGAAATGTGGCATTATAGTGCATGCCAGACATTTGGTGTGTAGGACGTGTGCAGTATGAGACATCATTCATTATGCAACAGTCATTTGAGAGGTGCCAGATGCAATTGAGTCACATTTTTCTGATTTAAAGAAAATGTTTGCCACTCACAGAGACCCATATTCACTACAGTAGCGTTACTTAAAGGGATTCTTAGACACTTGACACTGACATTTCTGGTCGACTCTAAAAAGCACTGCAGATTTACTGGGGAATCTGGAAGTGGCAGAGCAACTTTAAGTGAGGTTCATTGTCATTATCTCTTTTTCATGGCCCTGGTGCTTTAATTAGTGTTTCAGAAGGCATTGAAGGCTGGGTAGGTGTGGCCAGAGATCTAGAAGGAAGAGGGATTGTAGAGTTTGTGCCCATGAATCTGCATAGCGATATTTTTCCGAGATTCATGCTTTCTATTTACACTCTATGAAGAGACATCTATTCCCAGATTAAGGTTTTCTAAATCAGTGATCACAGAGTTCTGTGATCTTTTGGTCAGTGAGTTCTATGCAGGCTTCTTTGCTTGGTAAAATCGGTCTGTAGAAATCAAGGTCATTGTCACCTTAAATTTCCTAAACCACATCATTCTGGGCAGTGTACCTAACTTGTGCTAATAAAACCATGAGGCATAGGAGCAGACTTAGGCCATTCGGTCCTTCAAGTCTGCTCCAGCCCTGTTCTCCTGCCTTCTCCCTATAACCTTTGATGCCCTTACTTTTGCATAAGTCTTCACTGTGTAAGACACTAGCAGTGTGCCAAATGTTGTCGTGTGGGAAGGAAGAGAAGTGGGTGCAGTTACTATTACAAGGGAGAAAGTGCTCAAAAAGCAGAAAGACCTAAAAGTACATAGGTCACCTGGACCAGATGAACTGCAGCCTAGGATTCTGAAGGAGGTAGCGTTAGAGATTGTAGCGGCATTAGAAATGATCTTTCAAAAGTCGTTGGACTCTGGCATGGTGCCAGAGGACTGGAAAATTGCAAATGTCACTTCACTCTTTAAGAAAGGATGAAGGCAACAGAAAGGAAATTATAGACCAGTTATCCTGACCTCAGTGGTTGGGGAAGATGTTAGAGTCAATTTATAAGGGTCAGGTGATGGAGCACTTGGTGATACAGCACAAGATAGGACAAAGTCAGCATGGTTTCCTTGAGGGAAAATCCTGCCTGACAACCTGTTGGAATTCTTTGAGGAGATTTCAAGTAGGATAGATAAAGGGGATGTAGTGGATGTTGTATACGGATGTTGTATATTTGGACTTTGACAAGGTGCCACACATGCAGCTGCTTACCAAGTTAAGAGCCCATGTATACAAGAAAGTTACTAACGTGGTTAGAGCATTGGCTGATTGGAAGAAGGCAGCAAGTGGGAATAAAATATCCTTGTCTGGTTGGCTGCCAGTGACTAGTGGTGTTCTGCAGGGGTCGGTTTTGGGACCACTTCTTTTTATGCTGTATATAAATGATTTAGATGATGAAATAGATCGTCTTGTTGCCAAGTTTGCAGATGATACAAATATTGGTGAAGCAGCAGGTAGTATTGAGGAAACAGGTAGGTTCCTGAAGGACTTAGACAGATTAGGAGAATGGGCAAGAAAGTGGCAAATTAAATTGAATGTTGGAAAATGTCATGCACTTTGGTAGTAGAAATAAATGTGCAGACTACTTTCCAAACAGGGAGAAAATCCAAAAATCTGAGATGCAAAGCAACTTGGGATTCCTTGTACACAACATCCTAAAGATTAATTTGTAGGTTGAGTCGGTGGTGAGGAAGGCAAATGCAATGTTATCAATCATTTCAAGAGTGTAGAATACAAGGGGAGGGATGCGATGCTGAGCCTTTATAAGGCACTGGTGAAGCCTCATCTTGAGTATTGTGTGCAGTTTTGGGCTCTTCATCTTAGAAGAGATGTGCTGGCATTGGAGAGGGTCCAGAGGAGGTTCACAAGGATGAGTCCAGAAATGAAAGGGTTATCATACAAGGAACGTTTGATGGCTCTGGGTCTGTACTCACTGAAATTTAGAAGGATGAGAGGGTTCTCATTGAAACTTTTCGAATGTTGAAAGGCGTAGACAGAGTAGATGTGGAAAGGATGTTTCCCGTGGTGGGAGAGTCTAGGACAAGAGGGCACAGCCTCAGGATAGAGTGGCATCCATTCAAAACAGAGATTTGGAGAAATTTCTTTAGCCAGATTGTGGTGAATTTGTGGAATTTGTTGTCTCGTACAGCTGTGGAAGCCAGGTTGTTAGGTGTATTTAAGGCAGAGGTTCTTGATTGGACATGACATCAAAGGTTATGGGGGAGAAGGCTGGGAAATGGAGTTGAAGAGGAGAAAAAAAATAGAATCAGCCATGATTAAATAGCAGAGCAGACTCGATGGCCAAATGGCCTCATCCTGGTCCTATGTCTTATGGTCTAATCAAGAACCCATCAACCTCTGCTTTAAATATACCTAATGACTTGACCTCCACATATGTCCGTGGCAATGAATTCCACAGATTCTGCACCCGCTGGCTTAAGGAATTCCTTTTCATCTCTGTTCTAAAAAGGACGTTCTTCTATTCTGAGATTGTGTCTCCTGGTCCTATATGCCCCTGCTACGGGAAACATCCTCTCCATGTCCACTCTATCTAGGCCTTTAATATTTGATAAGTTTCAATAAGATCCCCACTCATTCTTCTAAACTCCAACGAGTACAGGCTCAAGGTAATCAAATGCTCATCCTACGTCCGTCTTTTAGTTCCTGGAATCATTTTTGTGAACCTTTACTTTACTGTCACCAAACAATTGATACTAGAGCGTACAATCATCACAGCGATATTTGATTCTGCGCTTCGCGCTCCCTGAAGTACAAATCGAACCTCCTCTGGATTCTCTCCAATTCCAGCACATATTTCTTAGATAAAAGGAACAAAACTGCACACAATATTCCACATATGTCAGCATTACATCTTGCTTTTATATTCTAGTGTTCTCAAAATGAATGCTATTGTTATATTTGCCTTGCTTGTCACTAACTCAGCCTGCAAGTTAACCTTTTTTGGAATCCTGCACAAGGACTCAAAGTCCCCTTGCATCTCTGATTTCTGAATATTCTCCCCATTTAGAAAATACACTGTTATTCCTGCTTCCAAAGTGCATGGCCATACCCTACCTTACACAACATTTCATTTGTCACATCTTTGCCTATTCTTCTAATCTGTCTAAGTCTGTCTACAGACACCCTGCTTCCTTAAAATTACCTACCTATGCACCTATCTTGGAATCTTATCTTGTTTTAGCATCCTCATGTGTGGCATTTTGTCAAAGGCCTTCTGAAAATTCAAGTAAATGACATCCAATAACTTCCCTTTGCCTATCCTGCCTATTATTTCCTCAAAGAATTCCAATAAATTTGTCAGGCAAGATTTCTCCTTAAGACTTTGGTCTATTTTATCATGTGCCTCCAAATACTCTGAAATCTCACCTTTAGTAATGGATTCCAACATCTTCCCAACTACTGAAGTCAAGCTAACTAGCCTATAGTTTCCTTTCTGTTGTCTCCCTCCCTTCTAAAGAATAGAGTGACATTTGCAATTTTTCAGTTCTCTGGAACCATTCCAGAATCTAGTGATTCTTTAAAGATTATTACTAATGCCTCCACAATCTCTTCAGCTACCTCATTTAAAACCCTGGGATGTAGTCCATCTGGTCCAGGTGATATATCTATCTTCAGACCTTTCAACTTCCAAGCACCTTCTCCTTAGTAATAGCAACTTCACTCACTTCGGCCCTTTGACACTCTCAAATTTCTGGCACACTGCTGGTGTCTTCCACAGTAAAGACTGATGCAATTTATTAGATTTGTCTGTCACTTCTTTGTCCCTCATTACTACCTTCCCAGCATCATTTTTCAGCAGACTGATATCTGTCCCACCTCTCTTTTACTCTATATATATCTGAGAAACGTTTTGGTATCCTCTTTTGTGTTATTAGCTAGCTTACGCTCATACTTCAATTTTTCTCTCCTTATTGTTTTTTGGTTGTCTTCTATTGGTATTTAAAAGCTTCCCCAGTTGTTAGATTCTAATGTTTTTGATCCAAGGTTCTTCAAAAGTCAGCAATGAGACATAAAACTTGTTGCTCACTATTATTTATTAAGCACCAAGAAGACAAAGGTTTTGGGAAAATAGAGTAGTGAGAAAGAAGATGATGGCAAAGAAAAGAGAGAACCAACATGCTCTGTTTTTCTTATACCAGTTTGCTGATTCCATTGAGTTTCTCTAGATAACAGACATTCCATTCATATTTGTAGATCAGAGTTAACCAACCAGATAGCCTCTATTCAAATAATGCGATATCCAAGAAGCTTTCAGTATAGGGAGTAGGCAATTTAGTTGTTTAGCATGGTCTTGATGGGCTGAAGGGCATATTTCTGTGCTGTACTTTTCTACTCTATATAGAAAAATTGTAACCACTAGGAAACTCACTGAACAGCTGCACACACTTAGGTAATTATATACAAATACAAACAATCATAAGAATGTTAAACTGCAAAGAAAATAACACATATAGTGTAATCCAGCTGTCTCGTCTTTGAACAACACACACAAAATGCTGGTGGAACACAGCAGGCCAGGCAGCATCTATAGGGAGAAGCACTGTAGATGTTTCGGGCCGAGACCCTTCGTCAGGACTAACTGAAAGGAAAGATACTAAGAGATTTGAGAGTAGGAGGGGGAAGGGAAAATGCAAAATGATAGGAGAAGACCGGAGGGGATGGGGTGAAGCTGAGAGCCAGAACGGTGATTGGCAAAAGGGATACAGAGCTGGAGAAGGGAGAGGATCATGGGACGGGAGGCCTCGGGAGAAATAAAGGGGGAGGGGAGCACCAGAGGGAGATGGAGAACAGGCAGAGTGATGGGCAGAGAGAGAGAGAAAAAAAGAGGAGGGGGAAAAAAACTAAATATATCAGGGATGGGGTAAGAAGGGGAGGAGGGGCATTAACGGAAGTTAGAGAAGTCAATGTTTATGCCATGAGGTTGGAGGCTACCAAGCTGGTATATAAGGTGTTGTTCCTCCAACCTGAGTTTGGCTTCATTTTGACAGTAGAGGAGGCCATGGATAGACATATCAGAATGGGAATGGGACGTGGAATTAAAATGTGTGGCTACTGGGAGATCCTGCTTTCTCTGGCAGACAGAGCGTAGGTGTTCAGTGAAATTCGTGTTTAGTCTCCTCTTTGATTCTGAATCACACATTTAGGATCATTGCATCTGAAAATTCAGAGGGAGGAAAATGTGGTATCTATAGTAACACATTCAAAATGCTGGAAGAACAACAAGTCAGGCAGCGTCTGTGGAATAGCTTGTGGTATTTATGTTAAGAATAAAATAATTTATAAAATTACCAAAGTTATGGAAATATTACAAGGCTATTCATTGGATTATGTCATTGTTAGGTAGATTGGTTTTCTAAGTAGGCATATTTACATGAGTGTGAACTGCTCTATTAATGATCACCCTTATAAAAGTAAAAAAGATGTAAAATATGATAAGGCATTTAGGACAAATATAATGACTCATAATGTTGAGTAACCCCAGCTTGCTAGACTTGAATGAATGCAATCAAAGAAATCCCTTGAATCAGATTGATGTATGTTTATTGATGAATATAATCAGCTAAGTCAGTTATGTCTTCAGACTTGTCAGGTATACAAGTACAACTCTGTGCCTATAACTGCACATGTTCTCCACATAACTACTAAGAGAAGATCTAATGCCATGTGATTTTGAAAAAACATTTTACCCATGGCGACTTTGAAATGTGTGGAATATATTGGCATAACCCAACAGATAGAGGCATTAAAAGCATCAGCAAATTCATGTGATACCTGCAAATATACATTATGTGTAATCTCAATTGGCATATTGTGAGTATGGAAAATTGGAAAAAATATAACGATAACGTTATTAGAATAAATTTCCTAATGTCCAGTTGAAGTCTTCTGGCTGGTTATTGATTTGCTTACTGTAGCTGAGCAGCGTAGGCACTAAGTCAAAGGTTACTAGCACATTAACCACAATCATTGTTGTCCTCGTTGAGTACCACTTTAATTTGCTTGCAGTGGCTAACGTGTATCCACCTATTTTTAGCTTCTGTTTTCACTGCCCAGTTAGTAATTAAAAACAGTAGATAAGGACCTTAATATCAAGCTCCCAGATGTTCCTTATGTGATTTCTTAATCAGGAACGACTCACCAGGGATCAGGGTTTGTCTTCCTTCTGTTAGATCACTCCAGGAAGCAGAAACCTGTTGAGAAGCAGACTGTACAGCTTGGGTTAATTTCGTGAAATGGTTAACTAAATTGTCTTCCATTATATGTATACTTGCCTTTCTGAGAGGAAATGCTCCTAGCGGTGACATAGAATGCTCCATTACCACTTCAAATAGATATAATTTAGCTGTCTTGTTTGGGATTGATCTGATAAGACTATAGGAAGAGTTGTAGGCCATGGTAAGTGTTCTTCATGACACTTGAATGTTTCATTCTTTCATTCAATTTGTCCTGATGACTGTGGATGATGTGCACAATGAAAGGACCACTCAATGTTCATCAGTCAACATAATGCCTGACAAACATTCTCAGTGAAATGTGTTCTTTGGTAAGAGTTGATGTGACATAGCAAACCCCATCTAGGAATATAATTCTTGATTAGGGTTTGTGCTGTGTGTGAGGCAGTGGCTTTCCTTGCTGGAATAACTTCCACCCATGTTCAAAGGTTTCAATGGTACTTTAATTGTCAGGGAAATGTATACGTATCCATCTAAAATCCTTTTTATTTACAAGCATCCACAAAAACAGAGGAGTGCCCCAAAGAATGAACGATAGTTAAATGTTTGAATCCCAAATCTCCCCCAGCTCTCCCTTCCCACATATAAGCAACAGCAGCAATGATTCCCCCCTCCCCACCAGCAAAAAAATTCGCACCCCCCACCAAAAATTCAAGCGTGCAGCAAAGCATCAATAAAGACACAGACTTGCAGTACCCCAAAGACTACTTGTTCACCCAGTAATTCGACATACCACAGGCTCTCTCTCTCACCCTAATAAGGGAAAAAAAGGTGTCTCTGTTTCACTTATCAACTGCTACCAGTATGTCTGAGAGGCTTTGACACTAAGCAAAGCAAGGTTAAAAATGGACCAGGTGGGGTTGAGGCACTTAATTGTTGGTAGCTTTTCCATTGCTCCAGGATGCATTTTTACTGGCATGTCATGCATCTTTCAATTGTTTGTGCCCAGAACTTTGAATTCCAGCACCTTTGGGAGAATCTGTTGATCATCCTTTCCACTCCCAATGTGTCCTAGGGAGTATGTCTGTGTGACAGATAAAGAAGCAACTTAGTTGGAGTGACGAGACTATGACTAGTGTCATGCCTCTATTGCTTCATCACTGCTTAACCACCCAGCATTCTCCATCCAGAACCACTTTCCCTGGTTAGAGCATTGAGCTTTCTTCTCTCGAATATCTTGTATGTTCATCTGTGATACAGAGTCTAACTTCATTTCTATAACTTGAATTGTCGGATTCATTCATATGTTCTTGGTATTTCTTTTAACTCTTTGACTTTTTTTTTACTTCTTTTATTTATTATATCTTTTTTCCCTTTCCGGTGCTGCCTTTTTTACAATTTCAGCTGCAAATGCATTTCCATAGCATTCTATTGTAGTCATTTTAGAATGGCTTTTACATTTTAATAGTCACTTCTGATGGCAATTGTATGACAACCATGAGTTTTTGTACTGGTTGGCCTTTCTTGATTGGAGTTCCTTCAGCCGTAAGAAATCCCCTTTGTCTCCATAAGTGTCCAAAATCATGATCAACTCCAAAAGCATATTGAGAATCAGTGTAAATATTTGCTGTTCTTCCTTCTGCCACCTTACAGGCTCAATCAGAGTTCTCAGTTCTGCTGGTTGTGCAGAGGTACCAGGACCCATGTGTCCTGTTGCCAACACCTCAGTTTCAGAAACAATGGCACATCCAGCCATTCAAATTTGTCTCTCAAATGCTGAGGAGCCATCGGTGTACAGAGTCAGATCTGGATGTAGCAGAGGCGTTTCCTTGTAATAAATTCCATCGTCATGCCATGTTGTTATTCTTGCACTGTCATGTCTAACATGTTCAACTATAACAGTGCAGCCTGATTCACTGGAATCGCTTACTGAATGATGATAGTAGGTGTCTCAAGAGCAGTCGACCACTTGGAGCACTGAGCAGCTGTTATTTGAAAGGCTCTATTCATAGTAAAGTGTGTATTGAGTATGCACTTGATCACACACAATGCTAGAAAGAGCCATGACTGCTAGATAAGTTGCCTGCCCTACTCGTAAACACGAAACCCATCGTAATTATCTACATTATCTACAAAATGCTAAGTTATCTAGGTTACCTATTTAATGTCAATTATGCCACTGGTATTTATGAATGTCCTTCATTTCTGGCAGTGTTCAGAGCTTTCTTAATCATGTCAGTCATTTCCATTATCTAAGTTGGTAGAGTAATCATCAATAGGACACTTTTGGTTTCCATGTTGTTGAGTTAAAATTGTCATCATGTAGCCATGTTTCTTGCGGACATATCGAGTAAAATGGTTTACCTATATCAGGGATTCCTAATACAGGTGCAATACAAAATGTTGCCTTTATAGTTGGAAGCGCTTTCAGTTGTTCTTCATTAAGAGTCCCAGAGTGGTCTGAGTGCCTACTGTCCTTCAGCACATTATTGAGTGTTTGACTAGTTGCAGCATACGGATCAACCCATACCTTGCTGTAGTTATGCAAACCAGAAATGATCAGAGTTGCTGGACTCCTACTGGTAGCTTTGCTGACTTAACGGCCTTCACACGATCCTCAGTGATTTCCCTCTTATCTTGGGAAATTTTCTATCCCAGGTAAATCACTTCTTCTTGTTGCAATTGTGCTTTGTTTAGATTTGCCTTGTGACCCTAGGAAAGACCCTGGTCTGTAGCTCTTCCAGCTAGTTAACAATAGGTAAAATGCCTTCTATAGATGTTCTGCTCAGAGGATGCTGCTTCTTACAAGGTGGTAAACTTAACAGGATTAATTTCTGCCATGCCACAGTCACTTTTATCTTTCGACCATATGGGATGATTAGTTAATTCTGACTTGGCCAACCTCATAAAGTTCCAAATGATTTTACCCTCCATGAACTCAAAGGAAGAGTTTAAAGTTAACAAGACATCCGTTCCAAGTAGAGTTTGCAAGACATCTCCTACCCAGAATTGTATTTCTTGTAGGTGAGGACCAAGTTGTAGCTCCACTAATTTGCTTTTAGTTAGTGTAGTTCTCTGTTCCCATGCACCATATGCGCATGCACAGATATTAGTCAATAGTATTTTGCACCTTTGGGTAATAGATTTGGTTATATATATCAGCTCAGCTCCTGTATGCAATAAGAATTCAACACATCAATTTTCTATCAATAATTCAACATATAGGCTGCCTAAATTTTTCTCTATCAAGGCAATAGAGTGGATATGGATAGGATGTTTCCTATGATGGGAGAGTCTAAGACCAGAGGGCAGAGCCTTAGAATAATGGGGCATTCTTTTAGAACAGAGATGAGGAGGAATTTCTTTAGTCAGAGAGTGGTAAATCTGTGCAATCGATTGCCCCAGGCAGCTGTGGAGACCAAGGCTGTATGCGTATTTAAGGTAGAGGTTGATAGATTCTTGATTGATCAGAACATGAAGGGGTATGGATTGAAGACAGGAGGTTGGGCTGAGAGGAAAAATGGATCAACCATGATGAAATGATGGAGTAGACTCGATGGGCCAAATGCCCTATTTCTGCTCCTATATATTATGGTCTTACTGTCTTATCACTGTAATGCTCACTTGAGTTGCTAGAGGCCACTGTAGAGTCCATGTCATGTCCATGCTGTAATTCCTTGGATGGTGGTGCAGTTTTGGATAACTGTCTAACATAGGATGTTTTTTCCTAGAAGAGGTATCACTGGCAAGGATGCCCACTCGATGTTCCTTTCTATATTATATGCCCTTTCTTTTGCTTTCATGCCATCTTAGACTTCCCTTTGCAGCCATGGTTGTGTCATCCTCTCTTCAGAATATTTCTTCATATTTGTGATGTAACTATCCTTCGCTTTCTGAATTGTTCTCGGAAACGACAGCCATTGCTGTTCTGCTGTCATCCGTGTCCATTTCCAGTCAACTAATTGCAACTCCTCTCTCATGCTTCTGTAATTCCCTTTACTCCACTGTGATAGTGATACATCTGATTTTAGTGCCCCCCCTCTCAAATGAGGAGGTGAATTCTAACATATTATGTTCACCGCCTCCTAAGGGTTTCTTTACTCCCTCATTAAATCTGGTTTATTATACAATACACAATCCAGAATTGCCTTTTCCCTTGTGGGTTCAACCACAAATTGCTCTAAGAAGCCATCTTGCAGGCATTCTACAAATTCCACCTGATTTTCCCAATCTACCTGCATATTGAAATCCCCCATGACTATCGTAACATTGCCCTTTTTATATGCCTTTTCTATTTCCCTTTGTAATTTATACCCCACATCCTGGCTACTGTTCAAGGACCTGTATATAACTCCCATCAGGATAATTTTACCCTTACATTTTTGGAGCTCTACCCACAAAGATTCTACATAGTCTGATCCTATGTCTCTTTCTAATGATTTGATTTTTTTTTACCAACAGAGCCAACCCATCTCATATGTCTATACCTATCCTTTCTATACAATGTGTATCCTTAGATGTTAAACTCCCAACTGAGCCATGACTCAGTGATGGCCACAATGTCATACCTGCCAATCTCTAGCTGCGTGAATTCAAATATAATGCCTTCAGTCTTGGATTCATTACCCTTTTTGAATTTCCCCCCATGTTGCATTTCAGCTCATCCTATTACTAATCCTAGTATACTTCAGCTGGATTCATAGAATAGTGGTATTCTCTTTGAGCATCAGGAAATTTACATGATATGCAGGAACTCAGGGATTAGGACCATTGTTGTATGCATTTATATTAACAATTTGAATAGTAAGTTTGCAGGCAACACTAAAATAATTGGTGTCATTGACAGAGAAGAACGTTATCTTGAACAACAGTGAGATCTTCAGCAGCTTGGTAAGTGGGCCAAGGAATAGCAAACTGAGTTTATTGTTGATAAGTGACCGCTGTTGGATTTTGAAAAGTAAGATGAAGGTAGAACTTTTTGCATTAAATAGTAGGGCCTAGGGGAATGTTGTAGAAGAGAGGGATATTGGAATTCACATGGGTGGTTCCCTGAATGTGGCATCTTTGGTATACAGGGTGGTAAGCAAGCCTTTTGGCAGGTAGGCCTTCATTAGTCAGTGCACTGAGTGCAGAGGATGGAAAGTTAGGTTGTATAGGATGCTGGAGTGTTATGTTTAGTTTTGGTTACCCTGCCATATGAAAGATATTATTAAACTGGAAAGAGTGCAGAAAATATTTACAAGGCATTTCAGGCCTCAACAGACTCAGTTATAGGGAGAGATTGCATAGACTAGGAACATTGGTATATGAGGGCTGATGTTATAGAGGTGTATAAAATCATGACAGGCTTAGTAAAAGTGAATGCACGGTCTTTTCCTGGGGTTAGGGTATCAAGAACTTGAGGGCATAGGTTTAAGGTGAGAGAGAAAAAGATTTAATAGAAACTCAACAAGCAACATTTTTACACAGAGGGTATTACACAAATGGAATGAGGAAGTACTTGAGGTAGGTACAATAACAACTTAAAAAAACAATTGGACTGGTAAACAGATAGGAAATCTTTAGAGTGATATGGGCCAAATGCAGGCAAATGGGTTAGCTTAGATGGGCATTTGGTAAGAATAGACCAGTTGGTCTGAAAGAACTGTTTCCATGCTGTGTGACTCAATGCTTTAATCATTTGTTGAAGATTCACTTCATGTGTGATCATGAGAAAAGATCCTCCAGGTCAATTACGTTTATCCAGGAATTTTGTATTTTTATTATTATATTTTTATTATGTGCTCGCTGACATAGTTCAGCCACAGTTTTGCACAGAAGAATAACCTTCAAAGATAGTCTGTTTCTCCTCCCATTCATTAGTTATATCTCCATAATAGTTGAGATGATAATTTACTATATCATTCTTTTGATTTTCATTTCTCTTACTCATCCACACTCTCTTTTAATCCTTGACTCTGTGTATATATTTTAAATATTAATTTCATTTGTTTTATGTGCATCAAAACATTACCGTGAAATGTGTCATTTGCATCAAATCAAATCAGCGCGATTTGTGCTACGAGCAGCCTGCAAGTGTCACCAAGCTTCTGGCACCAATATAGCATGTCCACAACTCATTAACCCTAATCATATGTCTTTGGAATGTGGGAGGATAGCAGAGCTCCTGGAGGAAACCCAAGCAGTCATGGGGAGAACATATAAGCTCCTTACAGACAGTGATGGGAATTGAACTCCAATCCTACAACTGGTGCCGGCTGGTGCCGTTGTGGCATCAGTGCTGGATTTCGGGGCAAGAGGTCCCGAGTTCGAATCTGGCTGGCTCCCTTGCACGCTCTCCATCCGTGCTTGGGTTGAGTGTTGACCTAGCAACTCGATTTTGTAAAAAAAAACCTGGAGGGGGATGGGCTCCGCCAGGTTTCAGATGCCCAAGACACGCTGTACGATGAGCAATCACCAAAAAGATCAGTGCAAAAAGCTTGTCATGATGCACTCCGACAACTCCACCAGGAGTAGTTAAGGGCGCGTGTACACACACGCACGCACGCACACACACACACACACACACACACACACACACCTACCTACCTACCTACAACTGGTGCTATAATAGCACTATGCTAACTGCTGTATGATATATGTTATGAACTGATGTAAGAATTTATTTATTCCTTTCAGTTGTTAAAATATGTAGCAGCATATACAAGGCAGGCTCTTTCTCACTTAGATACCATCATGGTGAACTCATCCTTTCCTTTATCTGAGCCACAAACATTCTTTTAGTTTTCCAGACAGTTAACATGTCAAGATAAATATGGATTCTCTCCTAGATGTACAGATGCAGCCACACAATTCTATTTTTACAATCTGAAGAGATAGGGCTGATATTATTATTGGCATCAATTCAGGGTTGATTGTTCAGTAATCCTGTTCAGGTCTATTTTAAATTTGGCCAGAACAAACTCAAGCTGTATCTTAAGCAACACACACAAAATGCTGGAGCAACTCAGCAGGTCATGCAGAAACTATGGAAATGAATAAACAGTCAACACTTCATGCTGAGACTGGAAAGGAAGAGGGAAGATGCCAGAATATAAAGGTGGGGGGAGTGGAAGGAAGGTAGTGAAAAGGTGATAGGTGAAGCCAGGTGGGTGGGAAAGGTAAAGGGCTGGTGAAGAAGGAATCTGATAGGAGAGAAAGGTAAGAAGGAGGTACACCGGGGGAAGTGAGAAGAGGTAAGAGGCAAGAGTGGAAAATAGAAGAGGGAAGGGGCAGGGAAACATTTTGACAGGAAGGAGAAATTGATGTTCATGCCATCAGGTTGGAGGCTATTCAGACAGAATATGAGGTGTTGTTTGACAGAACGGGAATGGGAATAGGAATTAAAATGGTTAGTCACCAGGAAATTCTGCTTTTGGCTGATGGAGCGGAGGTGCTTGACAAAGTAATCCCTTAATTTATGACAAATCTCACCAATGTAGAGGAGGCTGCATCAGGAGCACTGGATACAATAGGTGACCCCCAACAGATTCACAGTTGAAGTATTACCTCTCCTGGAAGGACTGCTTAGGGCCCTGAATGGAGGTGAGGGAAGAGGTGATTGGGCAGATGTAGCACTTTGGCTGCTTGCAAGGATAAGTGTGAGGAGGGAGATTAGTAGGGAGGGATGAATGGACAGGAGAATCATGGAGGGAGCAATCCCAGTGGATAGCAGAGATAAAGAAAAAGAAGGGGGTTAAGATTGATTTGGTGATATCATCCCCTTGGAGATAGTGGAAGTTGCAGAGTATGATGTGTTAGATGCTAATGGAGCAGTAGGCTAGAACAAGATAAGCTATCCCTGTTATGGTGGCAGGAAATATGGTGAGCATGGATGTCTAGAAAATGGAGGTGAAGCTCTTGAGGGCAGCATTTATGGTGGAGGAAGGAAAACCCCATTCTTTGAAGGAGGATATCTCTGATGTTCTGGAAAGGAAAGCCTCATCTAGTGAACAGATGTAGCAGAGATGAAGGAACTGAGAAAAACATTGTTACAGGAGTCAGGGTGGGAAGAGTTTGAGGTAAAATAGCTGTGGGGATCAGTAGGTTTACAAAAGATAACAATAGACTGTTTGTCCCAAGAGATGGAAACAGAGAGATCAAGAAAGGGGAAGGAAGTGTCAGAAAAAGACCAAATGAACTTAAGTATAGGGTGGCAATTGGAGGCCAAGTTGATGAAATTTATGAGTTCAGCATGGGTGCATGATGAAGCACCAGTGCAGTTGTATATATAGTGAAGGAAGACTTGGGGATTATTACTAGGGAAGGCTTGGAACGTGGACTGTTCTACATAGCCAACAAAAAGGCAGGCATGACTGGGGCCTATACAAATGCCATAGCTACCCCTTGAGTCTGGAGTAAGTATGAGTAGCCAAAGGAGAAATTGTTGAGGGTGAAGATCAGTTCTGTCTGGAGAAAGTGTGAGGAGCTGATATGGAGAAATTGGGATGAGGCTGTATCTTTATGTTTCTTATTTTTCATTCTGTTTCAACTAAATCTTTACTGTCTTACAGTCATCTCATATCCTAATTTAGAACAAGGAAGCAGTTGTGTATTATTCTTCACAGAAGTCCCTTGAGATCAAGTATAGTGTACTTTCACACTATTGTTTGGATTCTGAGTAGTTAATAGTTCCTATATAGTGACTGAGACACTTACACAGAAGGAACAGGTGGTTGCTGAAGGAATAAGCAGGTGGGCTACTTGTGAGGTGGACAGTAGTCAGAGATTTCAAGTAGGTGGGGATGATGCTTTGAATGCATCCCTGAACCTTTAATCTGCTTACATGGGAATCTCTTCCCATGGTAGAGATCAGAATAGAGTGTCTCTTCTGTGAGTACTGTGTTGGATATGTAGATGACATGGACATCATAGAAGTCAATCCTGGAATATTGGCTTGTGAGGGGACACTGGCATTGGTTTGCTTGCCCAGTTGGAGACATTTGCAGAGACAGTGTGCCATTTCCCATCATACTGGCAGTGTATATGTATATACATTTGGATTAAGCATTTCATTTCACACAAGCAAGATAACACTTAAGAGGGAAATCAGGAGGGCTAAAAGAAGACAAGAGGTCACTATAGCAGACCAGATGATGGAGAATTCCAAGGGTATATACAGATATGTTAAAAATAAAAGGATAGCAAGAGACCAAATTGGTCCTCTTGAACATCTGTGTGGTCAACTATGCATGGAGCCAAAAGAGATGGGGGATGTCTTAAATGGATTTTTTTTGTATTTGTACTTACTTGGGAGATGAACACAGAAACTATAGAAGTGAGACAAAACAGCAGTGAGGTCATGGACCATATATGGATTACAGAGGAGAAGCTGCTTTTTGTCTTGAGGCAAATTAGGGTGGATAAGTCCCCAGGGTCTGACAAAGTGATTCCTCAGACGTAGTGGGAGGCTGGTGCAGAAATTGCAGGGGCCTTACCAGAGGTGGCTACTTAAACATCTGTAGCCATGCGTGAGGTGCTGGAGGAATGGGGGATAGCTAATGTTCTTCTGTTGTTCAAGACTGGCTCTTAGAATAAGCTGGGATATTATAGGCTGGTGAGCTTGACGTCAGTAATGGGTAAGTTATTAGATTGCATTCTAAGGGGCCGGATATATAAGTATTGGAATAAACTGCTTAAGGATTGTAAGCATGGCTTTGTGCTTGAAAGTCATGTCTGACTAATCTTATAGAGTTTTTTGAGGAGGTTTTCTGTGTTTCTATGTTACTAGGAAAGCTGATGAAGGAAAGGTGGTGGGTGTAGTCTACAAGGTCTTTGACAAGGTCCTTCTTGGTCAAGAAGTTTTAGTCGCTTGGCTTCAGAAGGAGGTAGTAAATTTAAATTGGATTTGTGCGAGAATTCAGAGAGTGGTAGTAGATGATTGCCTGTGACTAGTGATGTGATACAGGAATCAGTGCTGGGTGCATTGTTGTTTGTCATCTATATCAGTGAACTGGGTGACAATGTGACAAACTGGCTGTGACGGAGAATGCTTGGTAAATGCACCCCTTATAAACACACACACACACACACACACACACACACACACACACACACACACACACACACACACACACACACACACACACACACACACACACACACACACACACACACACACACACACACACACACACACACACACACCCACACCCCCCCCCCCACCTTGCGACTGAGTGTGCCCACTTCTGTATCTTCCCCCCCAGAATATTCTTTTCATGTATTCTATAGGGTTGGCTATAGTGTTATAATGTATTCTATAGGGTTGGCTTTGTTTTGCCTTTCCCACCATACATGGTGGAATACTCCATTTCTTTAGTAATGAGAATGTGTAAATGTGCATGTATGATTGTAGCTACATTTTGGTGTGTTTCCTATTCTAATTCATGTGTAGTTTTAAGTTAACCTTTTTAGTGATTAAAGATGCTATGCCCTAGTATTGATTTAAAAGAGCTCTTCAATCTCAGTGGAAGAGAGAGATCGAGCTGCCTGGAGTTCACACTGGGCAAATAGTATGGAGCTATATATTGTGTTTTTGGTACCTAGATATCACTTTGTAAATATTGGCAAATTCCTTTTAGCTGTTTTTGCTCATTTTTTATAAGTTTGATTTCTCATACACCTAATAACCGTGCTTGCACTTAAGTGCTAATCAACACCAGCTATATTTTACTTTGGTCAAAACCCATGTATCTAACACTGGTTCAACAAGTTTATGGATGACATCAAGGTTGGGGGTGCAGTGGACAGTGAGGAAAGCTTGCAGAGGGATCTGGGCCAGTTGGTAAAATGGGCCAAAAATGGCAAATGGAAGTTAATGCAGACAAGTTTGAGGTGTTGCACTTTGGGAGGACAAACCAGTGAACAGCAAGGCATTGAGGAGTACAGCAGAACAGAGGGATCTGGGAATACAGATCCATTATTCCTTGAAAGCGGCATCACAGGTAGGTAGGGTCATATAGAAAGCTTTTGGCATGATGCCCTTCGTAAGTCAAAGTATTGACTATGGAAGTTGGAATTTTATGTTGAAGTTGTATAAGACATTGGTGATGACTAATTTGGAGTATTGTGTAAAGTTCTGGTCACCTACCTACAAATATGGTATCAATAAGATTAAAATAATGCTGAGAAAATCTACAAAGATGTTGCCAGAACTTGAGGACCTGAGTAATGAGGAAAGATTGAATAGATTAGGACTTAATTCCCTGGAGCAGAGGAGAATGAGTGATATTTGATAAGAGTTATTTAAAATTATGAGTGGAATAGATAGGGTAAATGCTAGCAGGCTTTTCCCACCAAGGTTGGGTGAGACTATAACTATGGGTCTTAGGTTAGGGGTGAAAGGTGAAATGTTTAAGGGGAACATGAAGGACTACTTCTCCATTCAGATTGTAGTTAAAGTATAGAATAAATTACCAGTAGAAGTGGTGGATATGGGTTTGATCCCAATATTTAAGAGAGGTTTGGTGAACTATGGAGGGCTATAGTCCAGGTGCAGGTTGATGGAGCTCGGTAGAATAATAGTTTGACATGGTCTAAATGGTCCAAAGACTGTGTTAGAGTACTCTATGACTCTTACGCACTCAGTATGAATGATGAAAATGACATAAAATGATGTGGTCAATTCATAATTAGTTACCCTATTTCTTAAATGATGAAAATAAACTTGATAATTCATGGCTATTGACATTTTACTACCACATGAGTCAAACAATAACTAAGAAGGAAGGAAAAGGATTTAAGGTATTGAGGCTATTTAATTATATCCTAAATAATAAACAGATTGTTCAGATGGAAATGTGTATAAAGTAAAGTTTCTTTGTGAGTCTTTTATACAGTACCAGTCTTATACCATTACGTATCAGCAAGAACAATGTGTATAACTAGTGATCCAGAAATATTGTGAGCTTCCTTTAAAAATTTGTAGCAAATTCACCAGGGAAAAGGACCTTGGCAATTAGTGGGACAATTTACAGTGGACTGAAATGCTTGAGGATATAGACATTAAGAAAGACGATCTGCTGGAGCTTTTGAAAAGCATTAAATTAGATAAGTCACCGGGACTGGGTGAGATATACCCCAGGCTACTGTGGGAATCAAGGGAGAAGATTGCTGGGCTTCTGGCAATGGTCTTTGCATCATCAGTAGGGATGGGAGAAGTACTGGAGGATTGGAGGGTTGCAAATGTTGTTCCCTTGTTCAAGAAAGGGAGTAGGGGTAACCCAGAAAATTATAGACTAGTGAGTCTTACTTCAATGGTAGGCAAGTTGTTGGAGAAGATCCTGAGAAGCAGGATTTATGAGCATTTAAAGAGACATAATCTGATTAGGGATATCGTTACAGCTATATAAGACCTTTGTCAGACCCTACTTGAAATACTGTGTACAGTTCTGGTCATCTCACCACACCGCAGGAATAATGTGGATACTATAGAAAGAGTGCCGAGGAGATTTTCAAGGATGTTGCCTGGATTGGAGAACATGTCTTACAAGAATAGGTCAAGTTGACTTGGCCTTTTCTCCTTGGAGCAACAGAGGATGAGAGGTGACCTGATAGAGGTGTATAAGATGATGAGAGGCATTGATCATGTGGATAGCCAGAGGTTTTTTCCCAGGGCTGAAATGGCTAACACGGGGGTGGGGGAGGCATTGTTTTAAGGTGCTTGGAAGTAAATACAGAGGGGATGTCAGGGGTAAGTTTTTCAAAAAGAGAGTGATGGGTGTGTGAAATGACCTGCTGGCAATGGTGGTGGAGGCAGATTCAATAGGGTTTTTTAAGAACTCTTAGATAGATACATGGAGCTTAGAAAAATAGAGGGCTATGTGGCAGGGTAATTCTAGGCAGTTTCTAGAGTAGGTTACGTGATCAGCACAACGTTGTGGGCCGAAGGGCCAGTGATATACTGTAGATTTCTATGTTCTATATATGAGGGTAGAAAGGATCTGATAAAGTTTGTACTTCATCCTGGATAATTTCTGTTAATTTCCTTATATGTACAAGATCCTGTCAATATAGATTTGGCTGAATACAGTAAAAAGATGTTGGTGCAAATTGACAGATATGTGGTTTCCTACACTTGTGCAGGCCACACGTACCATAAAGTTTCATCTGCTTGTGACAGGCATATAGTGTTTGTACTGGAGGTTTGTCATGCAACAGAATAGTGAGCCACTTTATTTTTCAACTCCATCTGCCTGTTTGAAATTACCATTCTTCAAACACCAAATTGGAGATTATGATAAAATGTTTTTTGGAGTTTGAATTGTTTGGAAATTAAGTGAAAAATAAATGGTGAATTAATAGCATTTGTACTTTAACAAAAATTGTACAAGTCAAACAAAGATTGATCAAAACTGTTACCACTGTTCTTTCTCCACATGATCTGCCTGACCTGCTGAGTATTTCCAGCATTTTTTTGTTTATACTTTTGTATTGTAGAAACTGAAATATTTTGTATTTATATACATTTATGGGCTGTGGTTTATATAGCCGAGATGATATTATCAAAGGAGGTGTTGAAGAAACATCTGGATTTTCTGTATGAATTTTAAAGAAAGATGGTTATGCATTTTATTAAGTTTTACACTTTATCTAATCTGTGAACTTTGATACGTATGGAGTAATATTTCCATACAGGGCACAGCCATAAGTATATATGTTCCAAAAAAAACCCCTTCTAATCTTTTTTTTATTGTAGCCAGTTGGGACAGAACAAGACACAATACTGGCAAGAGGGGAGGAAGAAACTGATGAACCAGAAGGAGAACCGCCAACAAAATTGCAAGAACAATGGGAACATTTTGAGGTATGTACAATATTTGTTCTTGTTTCATTGATAAGTTTCACTGAATCAAATCAACAATGTCTTCAAATGCTGAACACAAGTTTTTCTTTTGAAACTTATAACAAGAGTACAGCCCCAGCTGTTTGGGTTGTAGAATGTGCATTATTGAAGTTATACAAAGCAGATAAAATGATATTTCACCAATCTGATATTGTGACAACTCTTTTGTATAAGGCAGAGCCACTGATAAAGGAAAAAGTGGAGTCAATCCACTTGGTCAATGCTAGTGTTGCTAATCTTGTTAATATTTTGAAAGATATAGATTAATTAACAGTTATTGTAAGTTTGGAAAAGGTAGTTTGTGCCTGACTAACTTGACTGAGTTTTTGAGAAAGTAGCAAGAAGTGTCGGCAATGATAGCATTATTGGTGACGGTATAAGATGATAATTTCAATTCAAATCTGCCTCAGCTGCAATGTTGATGATTATTTTAATAATTTAAATTATATTTCTTAGGTTGTTCTACAGGGTAAAATGCTAATTGCTTTTATTATATATATTGATATATATCAATGATGTACAGTTTAATGTGAAGCATGATTGATAAGTTAGCAGATTGTACAAAAATTGGGCTTGCTGTTGATAAAATAGAAGGAAGTTGTAGTATGAAGAGAAATATCAAAAATGAAATGGCAGAAGGATGCATATGTTGTGCAACAATGCTATTGTAGAGGGAATTCAATTACAAAAGAAGATATAGCAACTTAATAGGATACAGAGAAGTGTCAAGATTATTAGATCTCTGGAGTTCATGGCCACAAAGCTCATGGGGCAGGTAGAAAATGTGGTTCAGAAAACATATGATACATGATACACGCACAAACACACACACACACACACACACACACACACACATACATACATACATATATAGAAGTTTGTCAGAGTTGTAGATGTCAAGCTGAGTCTTCGAAAACTCCTAAGGAAGTAGAGACACCGCTGTGCTTTCTTCATAATTGCACTTATGTGCTGGGCCCAGGATAGGTCCTCTGAAATTGTAACACCAAGGAATTTAAAGTTGCTAGCCTTTTCCACCTCTGATCTTCTGATGAGGACTGGCTCATGGACCTCTGGTTTCACCCTCTTGAAGGCAATAATTATCTCCTTGTCTTGCTAACATTGAGTGAGAGGTTGTTGTTGCGGCACCACTCAGCCAGATTTTTAATCTCCCTCTTATATGCTGATTTATCACCACCTTTGATTTGGACTAAAACAGTAGTGTCATCAGTAAATGTGAATATGGCTTTGGAGCTGTACTTAGTCACACAGTCATAAGTGCAAAGTGAGTAGAGCAGGGGGTTAAGCACACAGCTTTGTGGTGCACCTGTGCAGATGAGATTGTGGAGGAGATGTTGTTATTCTGAAGTGACTGGCTTCTGCAAGTGAGAAAACTAGGATTAACTGATTAAACTTTTAAGGGTTATCCCAGTAGAGTTTTATCATACACAAAACATGGAGGGAGGGCGATGCTCCCAGTACAGGTCGATGGGAGTAGGCAGTTTAAATGGTTTCAGCATGGACTAGATGGGCCAAAAGGCCTGTTTCTGTACTGTACTTCTCTGTGACTCTATGACTCTAAAAGTGATCTCATCACTGCAGCAAAGGAAATATATAATTACACTAGTTAGTTTACTCAGGAAGTTTATAAAGATATTTCTGTGACTGAATAATTTATCTAGAAAGATACAGTAGGTTTTTTTGCGAAGAGAGTTGTGGTTGAAATCGAATGAAGGAACCGATCTGGACAGGGCAATTAGGAAGGGCCTCTGTCTTACAGCAGAAGATCAATAAGCGTGAGGATACACTTAAGTTACTTGGTATATGGAATAGAAAATGTTGGCAGCCCAAATGCTTGATAGATACAGCAACACTCTAAGTGCAACAAAAATACATTTGATGAAACTTGAGATGTGATGATCCTCAGGACTACCATTCAATAGCAATGAAAGGGACAGCTCTACAGATCTTTTTTCAGCATGTACAAAATATATAGTATGGAAGCTTTTTATGCTGAATATTTCTATGGTTTATTGATATGTAGCTTTACTTTTTTGAATTTGTATAATCTTTTAAAGTCTAAACTATAAAATTAACTATGGTTAGCTCAAATTGATATTCTTACTCAAGGAGTTTAAAGTAAAAATACATGGAAAAATATCTTTACATGCTTTATTTTGTGGAAGTACTAAAGTGCATTTTACTTTGTAAAGTCATCATCAGCCAAATGTGGCTTGTCCCAGGTTAAAAACTAAAATGCTAGGAATACTTGGCAGATTGAAGAGGTCACCCATGAATATTGGCTTCTTGTTTATATGCAGAGGCGTCATTGGTAATTTTGATTCTGGTATCAACTGATATAAAAATATTGTTTAGTATATTTTGCTGGATTGCAATTGAGAGCAAATATCTCTGGTAATTAAAATTCTAGCACCTCCATAAAATATTTTCTAAATCTTTTGTGCTACTTCAGTCATTTCAACAAGCAATCTGTTGGGAGCTTTGTGGGTCCAGCAGCATCTGTGGGGTGAATGGAACTGTCAGCATTTCAGATCGAAATCTTTCATCTGGGTTAAACTGTGATTAAAAGAACTTCAGATGTGAGATGAGAGGAAGAGTACTTTGAGAATATACGGCATCACAAGGTTTTACTAATGCTGAAATCAGTAGATACAGAGGGGAGATGATTGTCTGGATTCATTGTCTATTTGTAGCCAGTTATTTCATCCCGGGATGTTACTGAAGAACTTGGGGAACAATTCCCAACTCGAATATCTTGAGCATTCTATCAATGGCCTTCATTTTGTTAAAAGAATAGATTTAGTGGTGCTTGCTGCTAATTGCACAATTTTCAATAAAAGCTACATTGCAGAGTGATCTAGTGATCTAAAAACAATACACTAGGCTAAATTCTGAAATGAGGGTGTTCTGCTATCATGGGTAGCTAAAGATCTATATTCTTTGAGGTTTAAAAGAACTATTTGATCTGTTTGAAACACTTAAGATCTTCAGAAGCATGACAGTCTAGATGCCAAGATACAGTGCCTTGATAAAGTATTCAGTCCCCAACCCTTTGTTCATGTAAATGAATATTACAACCAGGGATTTTGATCAATTTAACTGAGAATTTTTATTTGTGAATCTCATGTTTTTCTTTTTTTTCCACAGTAGAGCCCACAGGGAAAATTGTAAAGCATGAAAAACTAAAAAGCCAAAACTGAAATGTCAGCAGTTCAAAATATTCATCCCCCGTTTATCAGTACTTAGTTGAATCACCTCTTGCAGCTATTAGAGTCAGTTTTCTTTCTGAATAAACCTCTATTAGCTATGCACAACATTATAGAGCAAGATTTGCCCACTTCTCCTTTCAAAATTGCTCAAGCTGTGCCAGGTTAGTTGGGGAGTGATAGTGGACAGCAATCTTGAGGTCTTGCAGATATGCTCGATTGGGTTTAGGTCAGAACTCTGACTGGAGCACTCAAGGACATCAATTTTCTTCATTTGAATCCAGTCCATGGTTGCTCTGGCAGTGCACTTTGAGTCATTGTCCTACTGAAAGATTAAACTTCTGCCCCAGTGTATATCTGCTGGCAGAGGCTAGCAGATTTTTATCTCTCTGTGTTTCACAGCATTCATCTTCCCATCATTCCTGACCATATTTCCAGTCTCTGCTGCTGAAAAGCATCCCCATAGCATGGTCGAATGTTGAATGAAATTATAGGGTATATCCTGGCACTAACCAAATCTCTCCAGGTCTTGCATTCGCAGGTGAAGGAGGCCCACCGGGAAGGAGAGGAACTGGAAAATGAACATCGCGTTCACCCAGGAGATTTTGTTCTCGTAAAGAACCATCTTAGAACGAAGCGTGAACCTCACTGGAAAGGACTCTACCAACTGTTACTGATCACTCCGACGGCAGTCAAGCTACAAGGACTTCCAAAATGGACATATCTAGGACATGTCAAACATGTGCATTCATGACTAAGGCTACGGCCACACTAGACCAGATAATTTTGAAAACGCCGGTTTCGCTTAAAAAAGATAGGCGTCCAAACTAGGTGTTTTTAAAAATATCTCTGTCCACATTAAAATGGATATTTCGGTGAATCTCCTCCTACTGCACCATGTTCAAGACACATCTACTGAAAACAAGCGACATGTTTGGTGTCGAATCTCGCCGTAAAATTGTGCGTTTGTGTAGTTACAGACTAGAAAAACTTAAAACGACGGACAGCTGTTGGCTCTCGCGCAGGAGAACTTAAAACTAAAAAAAATACTGGAGCGTACGGCGGCAACCGACAGGGAGTTCACGGACAGATTGACCCGGCTGACGACGAACATTGAAAAACTGACTAACTCTGTTGCATTAACAAAGCCCCTTGTTAAATGTATAAAACATGTCTGCATCAGTATTATCTTGTATTTCCATACAATGTTACATTAGGCTGTTACACATCTATTGTCAGAGAAGTACTTGCATAAATAGGTAAACCACCTTCATATGAGCAAGGACAGAAAACAGGGCAAAGTGAGTATACTTATTTATTCAGTAAGTTATGGATCAAAGTATTTGGTGAGTACATTTCTAACTCTTCCGGCTTCAGTCTCGTTGCCATCTGTTCTGAAATTGTTAGGTTGCGTTCAAGAAAACAATGAAATAGCACGCTGCCGTCACCATCTGTTCTGGCATGTCATGACAGTGTTTTTAGATTTCTCCGGTTACCCTGTCCACACTGCTCCAGCCAATCCGGCGTTTTCAACATTACACACCCTGGAGAGCGTTTCTGAAAAGCTCCATTTTCGGGGAACGAAAACACCGTTTTAGTGTGAACGGAAAGTAAAAATGAAGAGAAAAAGCTTCAGTTACAGATTTATCCGTGTAGTGTGGACGTAGCCTAAGCTCTTACTGTCTGTACTTGTAATCTTAAGCACTTGTATTGTAATAACCAAGCTAAATACCTTCCTGTCACTTTGCTAAAGTTATGTTGGAAAAACTAACTCATCTACCTGCTGAGGGTATGCAGCAATTCCTCCCCATGGGATGATAGGGTTTCCCTTAATAGCCATTCCACTGAACAGCAATGAACGGCAGTCAGTCTGGGTCTTTTCTAATGACACTCAGACTAGTGAGGCCTAAACTTGCACCAGTGATGTGACTGGAGACTGTGGGTGCCACTGCTTTGATGGTACATTTGTTCCCCTCTACCCCCTGGAAAAAGCCATCTGATAGGGAGAACACACATCATGGCCCTCGACCATTGTCAGATCTGACCAACCAGCAAAATTTCAAAGGTAAGGGGACTTACTTTTTGGGCAATAACACTACACCTGTGTTATTTATACAACGACCAAACCAGCATGCCCCCTGAACAGAACTCAATAGCTTTGCGAGGAATGGGCCTACTTGTGGCTCCCAGAAGAGACAGCTAGCCGATGGGACACCCAACAAGAGAGCAGAAATTGGATGGGATGCTGTTTCCTGGCCTACCTTGTACCCCACATGTGAATGCTGATAACCCTGGTCCAGCACTTGTCCCTCTTATGGCAAATGCAAGGAATCTCACAACCAGAGCACTTCTGGATGATAGCTTTCTCTTTCTATGGGGCGGCCCGCAATTCAAGGGGAATCATCAACCTGGCCACAGTTTTGGAGGAGATAGCCAATAGTACTGCAAAGGCCATGGATAATGACCAGGATCAGGTGAGGGCTATAATCGCTGAAATGATGGCACTACGACAGACGGTTTTGCAGAACTGAATGACCCTTGATTTTGTTCTGGCTGAAAAATGAGGTGCATGTGCCGTTATAGGACGAGAGTGCTGCACTTACATCCCAGATAAATCAGAGAATATTACTTCTCTCTCTGTTCACATTCAAAAGGAGATAAATAAAATCCGGAAAATTGGGGCCGACCTACATGGCTTTAGCTCAAGAGGGGGATTGTAGCCTTTCAGTGGCATCTTCATAGGATGGAGCGGCATACTGCTACATTATGCTATCATCATCGCAGGAATACTCATACTTATTGCACTTTGCCGATGTTTATGTTCCCTTGTCAACTGGTGCTTTTGTCCTACACCCAAAGGGATATTTATACGAAGAGTCCCACTAGATGAAAGGGGACCTCAGAGAGACTGAGGTGCAAATGATGAGGATGGAGACTACGATGATGCTATGACGTCACATCCGGTTTCGCTGCGTCTTGTGGGAAAATGCCGGTTTGAGATAAACGGGAAGGTGGGGGCGAGCGGCATTAGACCCGAGCGAAAACGTTGCTTTTAAGTTAAAGGCAATCAATAACTTTTCCTGGTAGGCTGCAGTATATATTTTTTTACCAGTCGTTGGGAGATATTGGAATGTTGTTCGTGCACTGTTCAGTAAAAAAGTATACACAACGTAATTTGTGTGTTACCAATACGTATGTATATTTAAAAGTAGCCGTGTTACAGGCACGGTTCGAAAAAAAGCATTTGCAATATGTATTTGTTTATGTTACCATACGGATTTAATTAAAAGTTAAAAAATCCTCACGTGTAATATCTTTCTGTGTAAATATCTCATATTACAACGTGGGACACCTGCGGCTTAAAATCCGGTGCTGCTTGTACAAGTACAAAATTGATTTTCTTTCTAAAATTAGAGCCTGCGGCTTTTAATCAGGTGCGCTCTGTAGTACGGAATCTACGGTAGTTGACAAGTTTTGAGATTTTTCTTTTGATTTGACATGAAGCACAGTGTTTTGTAGATTAGCTAAAAAATCCTACAATATATTTTAAATTTAGAAAATGAGACAGTAATATGTGGGGGCTGAATACGTTTTCAAGGCACTGTTCTTGCTCCTGTTTTCTTATGTTATTTTTTCATGGAATGAAACAGTTTGTGCTCACATCCAGAAAGTACCACACAAGTGTTAAACAGTAAGTATGCCCCCACAAAGGAGTGGTATTTCCTGCAATAGAAATTAGTCATGGAAATGCACTTCCTATGATATAACTACTGGGAATGGTATTCCTGGCAGTACGTATACCCACTAATTAATTCCAAAAATATTTATAGAGAAATTAAGCTTTACTTGTTCAAACTTTCCTGATAAATAAAGCTCTATAATTTTAATATATTTCCAGAAAAACTTCCTTTGTTCTTTAAGTGCACTTACAATAAACTTTCCATTTTATGGCAATTAGAACTGTTCACAGTTATCCAGGTTTGGCTGAAAAAGTGTACTTGGTTCTCTTAGATACTCTATTTTTCTATCCAGTACTTCTAGGAATGAAACCCAGTTCTCAGTTTGTTATTATAACTAATCTTGGTATTTATCAGTATCAAAGTCTTCTTGGTACTGGCCCTTATGTATGGGCAAGTTCTAGCTCAATGATTTCTAATATTAAATAAGGCCATAAGACATAGGAACAGAATTAGGCCTTTTGGCCCATCGGTTCTGCTCAACCATTTTTATCATGGCTGATTTATTATCTCTCTGAAACTCATTCTTATCTCTTCTCCCTTTGACACCCTTACTAATCAAGAATGTATCAATCTCCACTTTAAGTATACCCAATGATGTCATCCACAACCATCTGTGGCAATGAATTCCACAGACTCACTACCCTCTGGCTAAAGAAATTCCTCTTCATCTCTGTTCTAAAGGGACATCCTTCTGTTGTGAGCGTGCCCTCTGATCCTAGACTCCACCACAGTAAAAACGCTTCTCATATGTTAACCTTTCCAATCCTACCAGCATATCCTTTTTAAGGAACCCAGAAGTGTTCACAACACTCCAACTGGGATCTGACCAATGTGTTTGAAAACCACAGCATAACATCCTTGCTTTTATATTCTATTCCTCTCTAAATGAAAGCTAACATTGCATTTGCCTTCATTACTGGCAACTCAACCTGCAAGTTAATTTTTAGAGAATTCTGCATGAAGACTCCAAGTCTCTTTGCACCTCTGATTTCTGAATTTGCTCCCCATTGAGAAAATAGTCTACACCTTTATGCCTTCTACCAAATGACCATACATTTCTCTACACTTATTTGCCTATTCTCTTAATCTGTCTAAATCCTCCTGCAGACTCCCAGCTTCCTCAACAAGTACCTGCCTCTACACTTCTCTTTGTATCACCTACAAACCTGGCCACAGAGCCATCAAATCAGTCAGCCAAGTCATTGACATATATCATGAAAAGAAGCAGTCCCAACAATGACCCCTGCAGAACACTACTTCAAATAGGCTTCAGAAAATCATGCATCATTACATCTTTGGAACTGTATGTTTGAATTTTTTATAATTTAATGGGATGAGGCCTTACTTACAAGAACATAATTTATACCCATATTTAATTGCCTTTTGAAAGATATTATGAGCAGGTATCCTGTGGTAAAGGTACACTGGACTTCTAGGTAGTGACTTCTTCAGCAAAAATGTGATTGATTTTGAAGAAAAATTACTGTGTGATTTGAAGGAAATTTGAAAATGGTATAACAACACATTATATTCTTTCTGGGTAGCCTCCAACCTGATGGCGTGGACATCAATTTCTTGAACTACTGGTAATACTACCCCCCCCCCCCTTCACCATTCCCCATCTCCTTTTCCCTCTCTCACATTACCTCCTTACCTACCCATCACCTCCCTCTGGTGCTCTCTGCCCCTTTTCTTTCTTCCATGGCCTCCTGTCCTCTCCTATTAGGTTTTCTTTTCTCCAGACCTGTATCTCTTTCACCAATCTATTTCCCAGCTCTTTACTTCACACCTCCCCCTCCAGGTTTCACTTATCACCTTGTGTTTCTCCCTCCCCTCCCTCCATTTTTTAAACTCTGTTCCTCATCTTTTTTTCTCCAGTCCTGATGAAGGGTCTCAGCCCAAAACGTCGACCGTACTCTTTACCATAGATGCTGCCTGGCCTGCTGAGTTCCTCCAGCATTTTGTGTGTGTTGTTTGGATTTCCAGCAACTGCAGATTTTCTCTTGTGTGTGGCTGGTCTTCTAATGTGTTTGTTGTTGTTTTGGTGATATGGGTTGTGTCCATGCAACACATTCAAAGAAGACTTGGCAAGTTTCTGAAATAAATGTTACACTTTGCAACCAAAGGTGGTAGAGATACAGGTGAAGTTCTAATCAACTGGTTACTTTGTCCTTTTTGGAACTGCATTTATCCAGGCAAGGCAAGTAACACTCCTGATGTACCATGCAGATGGTGACAAGAATTACATTGTGAGGAAATGAATCATTTTCCATAGCATATACAAGTGCACCCTGACCTGCATTTGTGACCACTCTATTCATGTGATTGGTGCAATGATCTGTTTAGTCAGAGTAGAAATTTGATAACTGTTTTGGAGTTTCATGAAAGATGGTTAGAATATAGAACATTGAACAGTACAGCACAATATTAGCACATGATGTTGTGCCGACCTAGATAAACCTATTCTATAGCAATTTAACCTTTCCCTCCTAAACAATCCATAACTCTCTATTTTCCTTGCAGCTATGTGCTTAGCTAAGAATATTTCAAATATCCCTGTGGTATCAGCTTTTACCACAACCCCTTGCAGAGTATTCCAGGCACTCATCACTCTGTGTAAAAAAAACTTTCTTCCACTTTGGATGTACTCTGGTATTGGCCATTGCCACCCTAGGATAAAGGTGCTGACTGTCCACTCTATAAATGATTCTCATAATTTTATGCCTCTGTCAAGTCACCTCTCACCCTTCATTGCTCCAAAGAGAGGAGCCCTAGTTCCTTCAACTTTTCATCATTGGTCTTACAGTCTTATGCACATGTTCTCTAATCCAGACAGCATCTTGGTAAATCTCCTCTGTACCTTCTCTAAAGCTTCTGCATCCTGCCTGTAATGAGTTGACCAGAACTGAACAGAAGTATGATCTAATCAGAGCTTTATAGAACTGCAACTTACTTCATGGCTCTTGAACTAATGAAGGTCAGCCCAGCATATATTTTCTTAACCACTCTAATAACTTGGGCAGCATTTTGAGGGATCTATGGACTTGGACCTCAACATGAACAGTTCCTCCACAGTTCTAAAAATCCTGGCATTACCTGATGCTCCATCTTCAAGTTTGATATTTCAAAGTGTATTACTATACATTTTTCTGGATTGAACTCCATTTCCCACTTCTCTGCTCAACACTACATCCTGCCTATGGCCTATTGTAACCTATGACCACCTTCTACAGTATCTACAACAGCTCCAACCTTCATGTCTTCTGCAAACTTACTAACTTACCAAGTCTTTCCACTTTGTAACTACTAACCTACTTCCTCATCTAAGTAATTTATAAATATCACAAAGAGCAGAGTTCTCAAAACAGATCACTGCAGAATTACACTGGTCACTACCTCCAGGCGAGATGTGCTCCATATACTCCCACCTTCTGCCTTCTGTGAGCAAACCAATCCAAAATCCTCGCAGTCAAATGTCTATGGATTCCATGCTTCATGACTTTCTGGATGAGCCTACCATGAAGGACCTTGTGGAACACCTTACTTAACTCTAGTTATACTACATCTATGCTTCACCTTCATCTTCATCAAATGTATGATTTGGTCAGTACTGCTGTATGCATGTTCGGAAGCTGGTATCTCTGACAGCACATTCTAGATATACAGTATGCACTTTACATGTACTGAATATATACTCAATTATAACAGAAACCACAGATTGCCTCATCCTTAAAAAAAAACTTAACTTCATTTTTGTATGCCAAATGTACTTAATGTTTCCTTTCATTTTACTGTTTTCTTTGGAAAGAAATCCCCAATTTAATTTAGCGGATGTGGGTTGTAAATACTGGGATAGTAAATACTGGAGCACATTAGAATTACTGGTGTAATTCTAATGTACTCCAAAGCCAACTGTAGCATAAATGATGAATTTTACTGTGTTTGCAAGGAAACTATTCCTTTCATAAAGACAACTCATGGCAGGTAAAATAAGCATTGAAAAGCTTGCAAGCAAAAGCTAAACTGACCTGAAAACTGCACAAAAATGCAATTAGCATCTTAGAATTAGAAGACAACCTAAGTATTGTTACAAAGAAATACTTTTTTTATATAACAACACACACAAAATGCTGGTAGAACACAGCAGGCTAGGCAGCATCTATAGGGAGAAGCGCTGTCGTCGACATCGCTTTTCCCTATAGATGCTGCCTAGCCTGCTGTGTTCTACCAGCATTTTGTGTGTGTTGTTGTTTGAATTTCCAGCATCTGCAGATTTCCTCGTGTTTACTTTTTTAATATATTGTGTCCATTCTGACATTAGGACATACCACAGTGTTATGAGCAGTGAAATACATTTGAATTTTAATCCCGGTTATAACCACGAATGTAGGTGAAACAATTTGAATACAACAATATCCCCCATTCAAAAATATTATACAGCCAGATATCTTGTTTATAGTAATGATAATTATGAGATAAGTATAGGCCATGCTACCCAGTACTCTCCTCATCAAAACAGTGCTTATGGATCCTACATATGATTTTAAATCGACTGGGGAGAGAGCAGATAATTAACCTCTCATCTGAAAGATTGAATCACCAAAAGTACAACATTTCCTCAAGTGCATTCGTGTGACAGCCTGGATTTTTAATTTCAGGTCTGTGAAGTGGAAATTGCCTTCTAAGCATCACCAGAAATTATTGAGCTGTGCTCCAATGACCAAGTCCTGCTGTATCCCAGGAGCAGTGCAGCTGCTTCCTGAATTCCCCAGCACCTACAATATGGAATATGCCTGGTGGACCTGGTACAGACACAACAAACCTTTTCCTTTGTTTGGAAAGAACAGCTGTAAGAAGTGCAAGTGTCAAATAATCTATAATCCTTTTAAATTAACTATAGTGTTATCAAAGTATGTATGCAGTATACAACCCTAAGATTTGTTTTCCCCACAGCCAGCCACAAAACAAAAAAAACTATGGAGCCCATTCAAAGAATAAATATTAACCTCCTCCCCACGTGAAAAAAAAACAAATCACTCAAATGGTAAAAGAGTGAACAAAAACAGGGAATATAAAACACAAAATCAAGAGTCCAGGCATGTTCAGTTCAGTGTTTGTTATCTGCAGGCTGGCCCAGTTCAAAATTACCCAAAAGGAACTACCAGAAACACATCATAATGCCAACCATCAGAGTCCAATCCACAAATCATGTTGAGTAACCTTGCCCAAGACCCAGGACTCCATCAAGGGGGAGAGAGAAAGACGGGGATTCTCCTTTGGGAGCAGCAAACAAGAGGGAGAGAGTGACTGTCACATGCAGACACCTTCCACTAGCATCAGCGAGCAAAACTGGTACATTGCACTGATCATGCGCTTGCCATCTGCACTCGCCTCGATGATTTCAATCTTCCTCAGTGTTTTAATCAATGAGATCAGTGAGAAATGGAATCAATCATTGGTTTGCACCCCACGTCTCCGGACTTCTTGACCTTGAGCTGCACACTTCGCTTGAAACCCCCTCAGAGACAGCAAAACACTAGATTGCTCAATCTGAAACACACCACCAAAATTTCAATCACAGGTTCCAGAAGTAGCAGAATCACATTTGAAAGATAAACAAAATGTAAAAAAAAGTGAAAGAAATAGTTTTTTGAACTACCTGGAGGATGTTGCCCTTGGTTGCGTTATTTGCTGACAGCATCTTCTTCTGGACTCAACATCACAGGATCTGAAAACTTTTTCCATCTGGCAGCAATGTACACTGGTAGGTTCAGCAGTAGTAAGAAGCCTCATCCATACCTTCTGGGAAATGGTCTACTGCTAGTTAAGGGTACATTATTCAACATTTACTTATTACTCACTTGTTGGCTACTTATTAGATATGAGTGGTCTTCGTTGACTTGCCTTGACCATGGTCTTGAAATTGAACAGTGTAACACTGTGCTTTCGGATGGTATATGACTAAGTTTTTGTGAAAAATTTCCCTCTGCCTCCGTAAAGCAGACAGCATAATCAAAGGCTCCATCCACCCCAGATATTCTCTCTTCCCCTTTTTCCATTGGGCAGAAGATACATTTTTCCATTGGGTAAAAGCATGAATCACCAGGCTCAAAGACAGCTTCTACCTTGCTGTAAAAAAATCATTAAATGGTTTCTTAATCTATGAAATGAACTCTTGACCTAACAGTGTATCTCATTAGAATTTTGCACGTTATTGGTTGTCTGCATTGTGCATGCTCTGTAGCTGTTACACATTATTCTACATTGTCACTGTTTTACCTTGTTCTACTTCAAATTACTGTGTGATGATTTGATCTATATGAGCAGTATGCAAGACAAGCTTTTCACTGTATCTTGGTATATGTGTTAATAATAAACCAATACCATTATCAATACCTGAGGAGCTAACACATGGAGGTCTTAACACTTGCATGATGCAATCCAACAACATGCAGCCTACATCTGTACGCCACTTCAAATATTCTCAATTGTAAATGCATATTCTGTTCTGGCAGTTGGCCAAACTTGCAGATGGTTTCTTAGAGTCTATAAAGGCTTGGTACTGGGAATGACTCAGATATATTCTTTTGAAGGAAGATGCTTTTGGATCTACTTTTGGCCTCAATCCCACTTGTCCCAATGGAGTGATCACATCCTTCCCCATACAGATCTCGAAACATGGCATCCACCCTAAAGATTTCCAATCCTCTACACCCCCCCTTCAATGATTATAAAGTCTCAATGATTGATTCCATTGGCATTCTATTCCTTTGCTGTGAAAATGATTCAGTTCAAACCACCTATTTAACTCTCAAGGTTATCCATGATTATTATTAATCTCCAAAAACTATCAAGGCTACCCTGACTGGAGTTTCCATTCCCACTCTCCTTGTAGCCTCTGCCATTACCAAGGTTACCTCCTCTCCTGACTAATATCTCTACCCTACACTGATCCACAGAAAATTTAACTTAATCTTAACCCCACTATTCAATAATTAGTCTCATCTCTGAATTTCTCACCCCAAATGTAGTCCATCCTCTCTTTTGATCTGGGCCCAGTCTTGGTCCCACCTTGATCTGATTTCTTTTGATATAGGAAGAACATGTGATAGAAAGGCCTTGTGTGTGCAAGTACTCCATGTCAACCAGAACTCTTCATACTGCTGAATTTTCTGGGGTAATCGTTGTAATATGATGTAAATTTGCAATACACTGTATTTAATACCACAGCTGTGATTTAGAATACCTAAAATGAAGTCCCTATCAAACCAATCATCCTTTTCCCTTTTCTTCTCTCCTAATTATGACCCTGATCAATCAGTTTCCCGACACCCTTCTGGTTCTCCCAGCTATCTGAGTTCTGTCATCCTTCTGATCACTTGATGGGGCCTTGGTCAGCTGCAACATCCTGTTTCCCTCTCATCCTTTCTTTTTAAATGCTTAAAGGAATCCTTAGCACTGACAATAGCATTGATGTCCTGCTTCATCACAGCTGTTTATGCAATAACATGTGCAGGTCTGGTCAGCCTACTTAAAGGAAGATGCACTTGAAATGGAGATAAGTGCAGCAAAGGTTCACCAAGTTAACTCCTGGGATGATGAGTTTCAAAGCTCAAAGTACATTTATTATCAAATTACGTATGCTCCCTGGAGATTAATTTTCTTGCAGTTATTTAAATAAAGAAATGCAACAGAACTTAAAAAAAACACATAAATAACAAAGATTGACAACTAATGTGCAAAAAAAACCACGTTGTACAGATAATAAAAATGTAAATAAATAATACTGAGATCATGAATTGTAGTGTCCTTAAAAGTGAGTCTATAGGTTGTGGAGTCAGTTGAACATCGAGGTGAGTGAAGTTAACCACGATAGTTCAAGAGCTTGAGAGCCTGATGATGGTAGGGTAATAATTGTTCCTGACCTAAGACACCTGTCTTATAGGAGCCAGATTTTCGATCTCCCTTCTATGTGTTGATTCATCACCACCTTGATTCAGCCAACAACAATGATGTCATCAGAAAACTTAAATATGCATTGCAGTTATACTCAGCTGCACAATAAGATACTGTATAAATGTGAGTTGAGCAGGAGGCTAATCACACAGCCTTGTGGTGCACCTATACTGATGGTGATTGAGAAGAAGATGTTGTTGTCAATCCTGATTGGGGAAATCAAAGATCTAGTTGCACAGGGAGGAATTAAGGCCTAGGTCTAGGAGCTTAGTTTCAAGGAAATGTCATATAGAGAGCAATATAATCATACACGGCACAAAAAGTCTGCAGCATATGCAAACTCACTGTCTCTCCAGTCTGAATTGGAGCACCTAAACAACCACAGAACATAGGCCAGGCTGCTATTTATTGATTAGAGCTCAGCATTAAATGTTATCATCCCCCTCAGTTCTAATCACCAAATTTCAAAACCTGAACCTCTGTATCTCCCTTCACAACTGGATCCTTGATTTCCTTATTGGGAGACCACAGTTTGTGCGGATTGGTGATAACATCTCCTCCTCGCTGATAATCAACACAGGTGCACCTCAAGGATGAATGCTTAGCCCACTGTCATGACTATGTGGTTATGCACAGTTGAAATATTTCTCAATTTGCTGACGATACCACTGTTTTTAGTAGATACTCAGATGGCAATGAGGATGCATACAGGAGTGAGATCGGCTGGTTGATTGGCTCCATCAAGGAGCTGGTTGAGTTTATAAGTTCATCAACCTCCCCACTATTGAGGAATTCTTAAAGAAAGTGTCATTCATCTCGAAGGACCCTCACAATCCGGAACATGTCTTTATTCTTGTTACTATAATGGAGAGATATTATAGGAGCCTGAATACCCACACTCAATGATGTAGAAACAGCTTCTTCCTCTCTACCATCAGATTTCTTTTGCACTATATATTTATTTTTGTAACTTATAGTAACTTTGTCTTTGCACTGTACTGCTGCCACAAAACTACAAATTTCATGTCATATAAGTCAGAGTAATAGATTACTACAGCACAGAAACGTGCCCTTTAGTCCATCTACTCAGTGCCAAACTACTATTCTGCTTAGTCCCATTGACCTGCAACCACACCATAGTCCTCCATAACCTTCCCATCTATGTTCTTATCCAAACTTCAAAATTCGAAGTAAATTTACTATCGAAGTACATATACTGTATCTCACCATATACAACCCTGAGATTCATTTCCTTGTGGGCATTCACAGTAAATACCAGAAACACATTTGTATCAATGAAAAAGTACACACAAAAACAGGCAAACAACTAATGTGCAAAAGGCAGCAAATTGAGCAAATACAAAATATTTTAAAATTAAATAATAACAATAAATAAATAATATTGAGAACATGAGTTGTAGAGTCCTTGAAAATAAGCCCATAGGCTGTGGAATCAGTTCAGTGTTATTGTGAATGAAGTTATCCACTCTAGGTCAGGAACCTGATGGTTGAGGGTAAAAACTGTTCTTGAACCTGGTTGTGTGGAGCTTAAGGCCTCTGTACCTCCTTTTTGAATGCAGCAGTGAAAAGAGTATCACCTGAAAGGTAGGTGTTCTTGATAGTGGGTGCTGCTTTCCTGCTATAACATTCCTTACAGATGTGCTCGATGGTGGAAGGGCTTTACCTGTGATGGACCTTCTGAAAACACTATTTTTTGTAGGCTTTTGCATTCAAGGGCTTTGATGTTTCCATACTAGGCTGTGATGCAACCGTTCAGTATACTCTCTACCATGAATCTATAGAAGTTTTGCAAAGTTTTGGATGGCATGCTGTATTGTCACAAACTTCTAAGAAAGTAGAGCTGTTGCTGTGTGTTCCTTGTAATAGCATTTGTGTGCTGGACCAAGGACAGGTCCTCTGAAATGATAATGCCAAGGAATTTAAAGTTACTGACCCTGTTCACCTCAGATCCCTTGATGAGAACTGGCTCATGGACCTCTGGTTTCCTCATCCTGTAGTCCATAATCATATCTTTGATTTTGCTGACATTGATGAGAGGTTGTGGTTGTGGCACCATTTAGTTACATTTTCAATCTCCCTCCTATGTGCTGACTCATCACCACATTTGATTCAGCCAACAACAGTGTCATTGTCAGTAAATTTAAAGATGGCATGAGAACTGTGCTTAGCCTCACGGTCACAAGTGTAAAACAAGTAGAAAGGGGGCTAAGTACACAACCTTGTGGTGCTCCTGTGCTGATGGTGTTTGTGGAGGAGATGTTGTTACCAATCTGAATTGTCTGGGGTTTGCAAGTGAGGAAAGTGAGTATACATTTGCACGATGGAGTATTGAGGCTAATGTCTTGGATCTTATTGATTAGCTTTGATGGGATGATAGTGCTGAATGTAGAGCTGCAGTCAATCAAGAACATCCTAATGTATCCATCTTTACTGTCCAAATGTTTCAGGATTGAGTGAAGAGTCAATGTAATGGCATTTGCTCTAGATTTGTTGTGTTGGTAGGCAGTTTGGAGTGGAACCTTAGAAACTGAAATCATAGGTTTGTTGGGGGCTATGGATATTCGTGATGGTGCTCCCATGTTCTGTTGGTCAAAGTGAGCATAAAAGGCATTGAGCTCATCTTGGAGAGAAACCTTGTTGTCACACATGTCCAATTACACACAAGAGAAAATCTGTAGATGCTGGAAATCCAAGCAACACACACAAAGTGCTGCAGGAAATCAGCAGACCAGGCAGCATCTATGGAGGAGAGTGTAGTAAACGTTTTGGGCCAAGACTCTTCAGCAGGACTGGAAAAAAAAGATGAAAAGTCAGAGTTAGAAGGTGGGTGGAGGAGAAGGAGAAGCACAGGGTGATAGGTGAAACCGGGAGTGTGGCGGGGTGAAGTAAAGAGCTGGGATGTTGATTGGTGAAGGAGATTCAGAATTGAAGAAGAGAGAATCTAATATGAGACGGCAGAATGCCATGGAAGAAAGAAAAAGGGGAGGAGCACCAGAGGGAGGCAATGGGCAGGCAAGAAGATAAGGTGAGAGATGGAAAAGATGATGGGAGTGGGGGGTCATTACTGGAAGTTCGAGAAATGGATGTTCATGCCATCAGGTTGGAGGCTACCCAGCTGGACTCTCTTTACGGCCCTATCTACCTATGATGCAAACAACAAGGAATTATGGGCTTGTATTCCCAGGTCCAATAGTTATACCTCACTCTTCAGTGCCCTATCATCCACTGTGCAAGTCTTACCCTGGTTGTTCTCCCAAGGTGCAACACCTCACATTTGCCTACATTAAATTCCGTCTTCCCTTTCTCAACCCATTTTTCCAATTGGTCCAGATCTCTCCGCAAACTTTGATAGCCTTCCTCTCAGTCCATAATGGCCCAAATATTGGTGTCATCTGCAAGTTTGCTGATCTAGTTTCCCACTTATCATCCAGATCATTGATATAGATGGCAAACAACATCAGACCAAGCAACAATCCATTTGTTACACCACTAGTTGCAGGCTTCTAATCAGAGAGGCAACCATCTACTACTACTCCTTATGCTTGACCTGCAAAGCCAATATTGAATCCAGTTTACTACAAAATCTTGTAAGCCAAGTGACTAAACCTTCCAAGTCCTTGATAAAATCAGATAGAGATGATTACAATCTTCTTGATTAGCAGAACAAGCATGAGGGGCCAAGCAGTAAGTTCTTTTTTTTTAATGTAACTTGAATGTTAAGATGTGTTGAGATGGAGAATGTGGAAAGAAGATTGCAGGTTTCTAGACCTGTTAGATATTTCTAGTGTAATAAATGGATGTAAAACAGATAGATGAGATCTGGATAGCCAAGTTACCTACTTGACAGAAAGCCTCTAACCTTTTGAGTTGAGTTAGAAGACCTTTGTCTAAACTTGCAGAGTTGTTTATTTATTAGAATTTCAAAGGTGTAATATTTCTAATCCATCTTAGACTTACTGTAATTTGATTACTTTTTCACTGAGTAATTGCAAGATGGATAAATAATATAACCTGAGTACACAGAAAAGAGGTAATATAGTTTCAGCATAATGCCTCTTTTACATTTATCACATGACTCTGTGATTTCAGCTGTAATTTGCATGCTGGTTCCATTTTTATAATAAATGTATATTACATTGGGATATTTACTGTGTCTTTTCCATTATTTAGAACTATTTATTTGTGTGTAAAGGACAACTTTATGGAGAAAAGATAACATTACAGAATGATTCAACTTTTTTTACACTGAGTTATTTTCATAGTTGATGTGCATTTCTGACACACACCAAGTCAAATTGGGATTTATCTTAGTTTATTCGAAACAGAAAAACTATGGCAATCCTTTTTGACATTTGGGTCCCCAACTATAACTGGTAATGAGAAGGCCTAAAGATTATTCTGCAAAAGAGAATGAGATGTTAGTATCTTGGTTGTCGTTATGTATTTGTGAGTGTTCCAAGAATTCCCATATTGACTACTTTGCCAATTATTTTTGAAATCTCCCTCCTTTTGTCTTCCTGTGGGCATATTGAAAGAAAATTGAAGATGGAAACACCTTGTATGTCAATTATATCTATTTCTGGGCCTGCATCAGCTGTGGGGAGAAGCCCACTTTCATTCATGAAAGGAAATTTTGAAAATCCTTTGAAATCAAAAGTGGAGTCATAATTCATTGTTGTGCTAGAAAATTGAGCATTTGTCAAGTGAATAGCCTATTTCAATAAAGGCCAATGACATTTTGACTTTTATGGAAAGGAGAATTACACTTAAACTTTGGCATACTTGTACATGTTTGGAGATACACACAGTTGAACAGCAAATATGCAGTCTAAAAACTCTAATTTTGACCACAAGTAATTTGTATGAATGCATACAATATAGATAAGTCTCCATGCTCTTTGTAGTTACTTATCAATCTACCTGATTTCATCTTTGTTCATAAGACTAACTTTATCCTGAAAACAACAGATACAATTTTCATGCAACTGCACTTTTCGTTTTCTTTCATTGATGTTAGCTTTTCATTTTTGTCACTTATTACTGGGAAGTATTGTGAATCAGTTGCTTGTGGAAGCACTAAAGACAGTCCCATTTCGTTATTACAGACATTCATTTTACACTCAAATTAGCAATATTCATGCTTCCCTGCGTTTCTGTATAATGCCTGAGAAAGAGCAGGAGGCAGAGATATGGAGTTAGGATATATGTAAGAGTAAAAATTGTGTGAGGTTTGAAGAAATTGTATGGAGGTGTGTTGGAGCATGGAATAAAGCAGAAGCTATTGTATCTAAATTATTAAAACTGTATGTATGTCAATTCCACTGCTATCTTTATTCATCTTACTTATTTATATTCTGTTGTCTTTGTTTAGAAATATCATTATGAAGATGAGGATTCATTGCCAAATGATTTTAGCTTACCACGTCTAACCAATGATGTCAAAGGTCCCGAGCTTGTTCATGTTTCTGAGAAGAATTTATCGCAGATTGAAAACATCCTTGGATATGTATCACATTCTCATATTTCTCCATTAAAGGTTAGTTCACCTATAATTAGTATATATTTAAGAATCAGCAATAATAAATGATGTCATCATGCAAAAACTGCTTAATATGTGTGGAATTCTTTGGTCAGACATAAATATTGTCAAAACAAATTGAACATTTGCTTGTCTCTACCATTTTGTTTACAAAGTCATGAGGTTACTTCAGCAATAATATATGGATTGTAATGTGTTAACTTGTAATGAAGAATGTTGCTGCATTATATGTAATTCACCTTTTTCATACAGATAAACTATGCATTATTAATTTTGCTGTTTAATTTGGCCACACTTTGTTTTCCAATAATGCTTTACCTTTTTTAAAAAAAAATTACCATCAATGATGTTCTGGTAATCTGCTACTCTCTGATGCCCAAGATTACAGTAACCACCCATTATCTAATAGATGTAATCTACATTTTACATGTTTTAAAGATCAGAAGTATACTTTACATCACTATCTATGGCATCTTTTACACTTAGGCAGCTGGGGAATGGGAAAGCTGCAGCATTGCTGATTAAAATTAAAGCGCTGCTGTGCCTGTGAGAGACGAGTGTAAATTGAAATAATTAACACTATATTTTGCAGAGTGAGGGGGCTGGAACAAGAACAAAAAAAAGATTTTAAATATTTTTCAGAGAAAATAGATGAATAAATATTATAGTTAAACCATTAAAATAAAACAGAAGTTAAAAATATTATTAATTTGATATTACTTTGTGTTCTGGAAAAGTGCAAATAAACTTGCATTAAGCAGAATACTGTACATACTTTGCCTTACTCAAACCCAATAGCTAATAGCTTGACAAAATGTTGTATTACTTATTTAAATTTATTTCATACGCGAAAAAATTGAATTACCTAGAAATTCATATTTAATAATTTGAAGAGAACAGTATTAGAAACTGCTAAATAATTAAATTTGAATTATACAGTGTTTCAACTGTCAGTAATAGGTAATAACCATTTTGTTCTGTCATTAGCTTTTTACTAATTATTATTACACTCCTGAAGTGCAGTGCAAACTGTTCAAATTTAATTCCATGATGTGGTGACACTAGAAAGATGCTGAACCAATGTGAGTTACTCTACAGTTCTTTTGTGTAACTTGTATTAACATATTTAAAAACAACCTCACATTTACACACGCAATGTAATTATAGTACAATTTTATTTTTAGCTTTGGTTTGGTGCTGTAGTTGGGCTTGTTAGTCGAAAATGATTAGAGAGAGTAACATTTTATTATGGTCATTGATGAATACCAAGCTAAGTTTTTAACAGTTGTGGATTATATAGGAGTATGGAAATTACCTTTGGTGAAGAGTTTAATGAGGACGAATTAAAAGCAGAAGAGTGACCAAGAATAATGCCAGAATAACACACAGCAGATATATTGGAGAAGGCAGTGCCTCAGAAATGCTCATCCTTGCTCATGTAGCTGGAAGATTGACTAGCTAACAGGAAACAAAATGTAGGCATAATTTTTTTCTTTTTCTGGTTGGCAGGATATAATGCAATGCTGTTCAGTACAGAGCCTCAACATTTATTTTTACTAACACCAATGATATGGTGGCTAAATTTGTTGATAGCACAAAAACTGGTTGGAATGTAAGTTATGGTGAGGACTTAAGGAGGCTATAAAGTGATATAGCCAGATTAACTCAGTATAATTCTGTGGAATTCTTTGCCATAGGCAGTTGTGGAGGCCAAGTCTTTATGTATATTTAAGGCAGGGGTTGATAGATTCTTGATTGGTCAGGGCATGAAGGGACATGGAGAGAAGGCAGGAGATTGGGACTGAGAAGAACATTAATCAGCTATGATGAAATGGTGGAGCAGAGTTGATGGGGCAAATGGCCTTATTCTGCCTCTATATAATATGGTTCTGTGGTCTTATAATGTGCTGAAATGTGAAATCGTCAGAATGTAATGAAAAATAAAATAAGATGCAAATGGTGAAAGATTATAAAGCTCTGATTTATGTAGGGAACTGAATGTCCTAGCGCATCATTTACAAAATGCACAAGTTACTAAAATAATTCTACTTTCTATTGCTAGCAGAATTTATTGCAACATTAGTAAAGTTATGTATTCTTCTATAGGGCATTGAGGAAACCACAATTACGTAGCTTCCCAAATCTAAGAGAAGATGTTGAGTGTATTGGAGGCAATTTAAATAGGATTTCAAAGCTAACTTCTGAAGTGTCAGGTTGTATTATGATGAAAAGTTAGACCGGTCGAGTTTGTATTATTCAGAGTTCAGATAAATGAAACAGTCTTGATTGAAACAAAAGACTCTTTTGCATTTCAACAGCATTAATGTGTTTCCTATTGTGGGAGAATCAAGAGCTTGGAGGTCACTGTTTAAAAGTAAGGTGTCACCTATTGAAGACAAAAATGATATAACTCTGAGTTATATTTACAGCTATCTTTTCAAAGGGTTGTATGAGCAAAGATTTTAAATATTCTGAAGAGAGGCAAATATACTCTTGATAAACAAAGGAATGAAATGTTATCATGGGTAGATGGAATTGAGAAGTTGTGAGTACAATTAAAATAGCCATGATTGTATTAAATGGAGGATCAAGCTCAAGGATCGAAGTAGCCTACTCCCGCTCCTAATTCATATGTTATCAGAAGTTTACCTTTCACAGGTATTCATGGTACTTGGTGCTAATCTGATATTGCACTTGAATGTTGCCAAGTTCCTATATCACAGACACTCTTGAAGTTTCATGTGTCCTCTACTTCCATATTAAAGCTGGTCAGGTAGAAGAGATTCACATATTAAGAATTGTGGTTGGTTTCCTTTTTTCTTGGAAAGAGGGGAAAAAAAATTCCATTACAAATTTTGGAATACTAAATTCCTAAAAGCATAAACTATAGGAAGAAGGATGGAATCCACTTCCGGTGAATATTACTTGGGTGGAGTGCAAAATGTGGGATTTTAATGTGTGGGAGATATAGCTAAGGTGCCTAAGAGTTTTGCATGGTACTGTATTTGTCAATGTGGAGCGGAGTGAGAGTTTGTATATCTGGCAGAGCCAAAGGATGTTGGGAATGGCAAAGGTGGAATGCCATGGGAGGGATGTGGGACAGGTGGCAGAGTAGAAGTGCCAGGAGCAGGGGGTGGTGCGGGTGCAGACACACTCAGCCCTAAGACACCAGGCAAGGTCATTTGACTCCAGACAATTAATTTATTGATAATTACAGAATGTCTCTGTGGTGTTTCTTGCTCCCTCCCCTCTTGTCCCCTCTTTCCAACCATGATTCCCCTCTCCCTACCCCGTTCCTGCTCTTAGTCCACAATATCAGAATCAGGTTTATCATCACTCACATATGTCATGAAATTTGTCTTTTTTATGGCAGCAGTGCAGTGCAATATATAAAATTATATATATATAAAATAATATAATACTCTAGCTATATACACGTGCCTAAGAGTTTTTGCAAGGTACTGTATGTAGTGAGAATTATTTTTGAAAGGGGAAAAGAGGAGTAAAGGATCTAAGACAATAGACAGTAGGTGCAGGAGTAGGCCATTCGGCCCTTCTAGCCAGCACCGCCATTCTCTGTGATCATGGCTGATCATACACAATCAGTACCCTGTTCCTGCCCTCTCTCCATATCCCTTGACCCCACTATCTATAAGAGCTCTATCTAACTCTCTCTTGAATGCATCCAGAGACTTGGCCTCCACTGCCTTCTGGGGCAGAGCATTCCACATATCCACCACTCTCTGGGTGAAAAAATTTTTCCGCATCTCTGTTCTAAATGGCCTACCCCTTATTCTTAAACTGTGGCCTCTAGTTCTGGACTCACCCATCAGCGGGAACATGCTCACTGCCTCCAGTGTGTCCAATCCCTTAATAATCTTATATGTTTCAATCAGATCCCCTCTCATCCTTCTAAATTCCAGTGTATACAAGCCCAGTCGCTCCAATTTTTCAACATATGACAGTCCCGCCATTCCGGGAATTAACCTTGTGAACCTACGCTGCACTCCCTCAATAGCAAGAATGTCCTTCCTCAAATTTGCACACAATACTCCAGGTGTGGTCTCACCAGGGCCCCGTACAGCTGCAGAAGGACCTCTTTACTCCTATACTCAATTCCTCTTGTTATAAAAGCCAGCATGCCATTAGCTTTCTTCACTGCCTGCTGTACCTGCATGCTTGCTTTCATTGACTGATGTACAAGAACACCTAGATCTCGTTGTACTTCCCCTTTTCCTAACTTGACTCCATTTAGATAGTAATCTGCCTTCCTGTTCTTGCCACCAAAGTGGATAACCTCACATTTATCCACAATAAACTGCATCTGCCATACATTTCCCTACTCACCCAACCTGTCCAAGTCACCCTGCATTCTCATAACATCCTCCTGACATTACACACTGCCACCCAGCTTTGTGTCATCAGCAAATTTGCTAATGTTACTTTTAATCCCTTCATCTAAATCATTAATGTATATTGTAAATAGCTGCGGTCCCAGCACCAAACCTTACGGTACCCCTCTGGTCACAGCCTGCCATTCTGAAAGGGACCCGTTAATCACTACTCTTTGTTTCCTGTCAGCCAGCCAATTTTCAATCCATGTCGGTACTCTGCCCACAATACCATGTGCCCTAATTTTGCCCACTAATCTCCTATGTGGGATTTTATCAAAAGCTTTCTGATCCACACTACATCCACTGGCTCTCCCTTGTCCATTTTCAGAGTTACATCCTCAAAAAACTCCAGAAGATTAGTCAAGCATGATTTTCCGTTCATAAATCCATGCTGACTCGGACTGATCCTTCTACTGCTATCCAAATGTGTCGTAATTTCCTCTTTTATAATTGACTCCAGCATCTTTCCCACCACTGACGTCAGGCTAACAGGTCTATAATTCTCTGTTTTCTCTCTCCCTCCTTTCTTGAAAAGTGGGACAACATTAGCCACCCTCCAATCAGCAGGAACTGTTCCTGAATCTATAGAACATTGGAAAATGATTACCAATGCATCCACGATTTCTAGAGCCACCTCTTTAAGTACCCTGGGATGCAGACCATCAGATCCCGGGGACTTATCAGCCTTCAGACTCAACAGTCTATCCAACACCGTTTCTTGCCTAATATAAATTTCCTTCAGTTCATCCTTTACCCTAGTTCCTTTGGCCACTATTACATCTGGGAGATTGTTTGTGTCTTCCCTAGTGAAGACAGATCCAAAGTACCTGTTCAACTCATCTGCCATTTCCTTGTTCCCCATAATAAATTTACCCGTTTCTGTCTTCAATGGCCCAATTCTGGTCTTAACTATTTTTTTGCTATTCACATACCTAAAGAAGCTTTTACTATCCTCCTTTATATTCTTGGCTAGTTTACCTTTGTACCTCATTTTTTCTTGGCGTATTGCCTTTTTTGTTATCTTCTGTTGCTCTTTAAAAGCTTCCCAGTCCTCCGGTTTCCCGCTCATCTTTGCTATGTTATACTTCTCTTTTATTTTTATACTGCCCTTTACTTCCCTCGTCAGCCACGGCCACCCCTTACTCCCCTTAGGATCTTTCTTCCTCTTTGGAATGAACCGATCCTGCACCTTCTGCATTATTCTCAGAAGTACCTGCCATTTTTGTTCCACTGTCTTCCCTGCTAGGGTATTGTTCCATTGAACTTTGGCCAGCTCCTCCCTCATAGCTCCATAGTTCCCTTTGTTCAACTGTAATACTGACACATCCGATTTTCCCTTCTTCTTCTCAAATTGTAGGTTAAAACATATCATATTATGGTCACTGTCTCCTAATGGTTCCTTTACCTCGAGGTCCCTGATCAAATCCGGTTCATTGCGCAACACTAAATCTAGAATTGCCTTCTCCCTGGTAGGCTCCAGTACAAGCTGTTCTAAGAATCCATCTCGGAGGCACTCCACAAACTCCCTTTCTTGGGGTCCAGTACCATTCTGATTCTCCCAGTCTACCTGCATGTTGAAATCCCCCATGACAACTGCATCATTACCTTTGCGACATGTCAATTTTAACTCTTCATTCAACTTACGCCCTACATCCAGACTGCTGTTTGGCGGCCTGTAGATAACTTCCATTAGGGTCTCTACCCTTAGAATTTCTCAGTTCTATCCATACTGACTCTACATCCCCAGATTCTATGTCCCCCCTCGCAAGGGACTGAATATCATTCCTCACCAACAGAACAACCCCACCCCCTCTGCCAGTCAATCTGTACTTTGTCGATCCTTGAATATTCGTTTCCCAGGCCCTGTCTGCTTGGAGCCATGTCTCAGTTATTCCCACAACATCGTACTTGCCAATTTCCAACTGAGCCTCAAGCTCATCTACTTAATTCCTTATACTTCATGCATTCATATATAACACTTTTAATTCGGTACTCCCCTCTCCTTTCATATCAATTCCTATTTCACTTGGCCATACGGTATGATCTCTTCTTGAGCTTTCTACTCCGTTGATTCTGTTGTCCTTTTTAACTTTTCTTATTTTCACTTTCCCTTTAACTCCATCCTTATATTTCCAGTTCATCCCCTCCCCCCCACTACTTAGTTTAAACACATCCGTGTTGCAGTGGCAAACCTGTCTGCCAGAATGCTGGTCCCCCGCCTATTAAGGTGCAACCCATCCCTTTTGTACAATTCATCCCTACTCCAAAACAAATCCCAGTGGTCCAAGAATGTAAATCTTTGCTTCCTGCACCAGTTCCTCAGCCACACATTCAGATCCATTATCTCCCTGTTCCTGCCCTCTCCAGCACGAGGAACTGGAAGCAAACCAGAAATAACCACCCTGGAAGTCCTGCTTTTCAGCCTTCTTCCGAGTTCTCTGAAGTCCCGCTGCAGAATGTCCTTCCTCTTCTTCCCGATGTCATTTGTGCCGACATGCACTACCACTTCCGGCTGTTCACCTTCACTGTTGAGGATTTCCTGCAATCGGTCCGTGATGTCCTGGATCCTAGCACCACATTATCCTTAAATCTTGCCTGTTACCGCAGAAACCCCTTTCCATACCTCTTACTATGGAGTCCCCTACTACCACGGCTCTTCCTGATGTCTGACTCCTCGGCTCTGCTTCTGCACCAATTTTCGGCTCGCAGACCTGTCTGCCTCTCAGACTGGCAGTATCTTCTGTCCTGACAGCTTCCAAGAAGGTGAACCTGTTTACGAGAGGTACATCCCCTGGGCTCTCCTGTACTTCAAGCATCCTTTCCTTCCTCATCATCGCCCCCTTTCTCTCTTCCAGTATCCTCGGTGTAACGACCTCACTGTAGGTCCTGTCTCTCGTTTTCGTGGATAAACCTGAGGTCATCCAGTTCTTTCTTCAGTGCTGCAACGTGCTCCTTCAGAAGCTGAATCTGGACACACTTTCCACAGCTGTAGCATCCGGGGGCACCATCAGCATCCCTGACCTCCCACATCATGCACCTAGCACACTGAATCAGCTTAGCGATCATGTCTTCACCCTCTGCAATTGTGCCTGGCGTAGTCTCCTCACCGAAGACTCTCAAGCCAAAGACTAGCATTTTTCACACCAGGCACTTCCCTCGACCCGGCCACTTCTAAATTGGGTTAAATCATGTTTCAATCCAAAAGGTTGGCACAAAGGGTCAGTCTTTTAGAAGCTGAAATGAGAAATCTCATAATCTGAAGATAGTAAGTCTTTACTCAACCTCAAAGAATTACTGATGCCCAGTCGTCACATATGGATATGGCTCAGTCTGATGGATATTTGGATGCTGTAAATTGGAGAACATGAGATTAGATGGGGAAAAGTGAACTTGAGGCAAAGAATGTGTTATTGTCACATAGAAAGGTGGGACAGATACTAGCGGGATTTCAGAGCCAGTGAGCCTATGGTACACAAGATGGCATGTGGTACGCAGTGCCACCCCCTTGATTCTGTAAATTCTACCCATAACAAAGGTTGCACAGTGATTATCTTCTCTGCCAAGTAACGTTGTAGATGATTTGTTTACAATCTGAGAGCAGTGAGAACTTTATACAGGAAAAATCTCACGCCAACTTGGTGCCACCGAGACAGTTGTGAGAATTTTGGATGATACATATTGAAACCCTTGCATCACATCAGTACACAGCAGTATTTAGTGTACTCATCAGTATTTGTCTAGTAAACGATTGGGCCAGTTGACATTAGCTTTGCTCTGCTTATATTTTTAATTTTTATTTGTGAATGATCACAGGATATTTAGTGAAAATAATGATAAAGACTGTATGTAGTTTAGAACCTCCATGAATATGCATGTGAGTCATTGTTTTCGGTAATGAACTTGGTTATGTCTAATTATAGGAGTAGACTTACTGATGAAACTAGTGCTATATGCATAGCTCTCAAATCAACCAAATACAAGTCAGATATAAAATCTTTGGCATTGTTAGTGCAGTAACAAAAGTCTGACTGAGAATGAACTACATTTATTTTCCTTTCCTTGATCTCTAGGAATATGCACCAAATCATATAATTTCATGTTCTCATTTCTTACCCTATCTGATGTACAATAGCAATACTATTTAGAAATAATATATTTTAAAATGTTCTGTTTGAAAGATTGACATTAGTAACTTTTGAATGTGTTTTCTAAAGTGCTTCATTTATTTCAGTCTGTCTCTGTTATAGTTTTATGAATAGTAAAACAATGAATACATGTAAATAAGCAACAGGACATCCTTTTTCATTAAAAAGTTGATTATTATTGTTACTGATTCATTAATTGATGATAATCTCTGCTCAGAATTACCATGGGATGAGAAATTTTTTTTAAAAAGATTATTGCCAGTTTGATCACACACTCACATAAAGGTTCACCGCCGTGGACTATATTAGTTTTTTCTGCTGTTTGATATGCTTCTGGGTTCTTAAAATCCTTGTCCCTAGATAGTGACAGGACATTGAAAATGACTTTCTTCCAGTCTGTATTTGTGGGTAATGAAGTGACTGAAGTGATCAATGCAGGAACCATATGTTCTTATTGATTGGGCAAGGGTGAGCTAGTATCCTCCTTCTAATTTTTATACAAGTCTTCTCTGTGTTCCTCATGCATGAATTTGAAATTCTCAATACCATCCTGAATACTCCTTTTCTACTTGGTAATGGGCCAAGGATTTCCAAAAGTCAATGAGCAAGTGGCTTATTTTTCAAGGAAGCTTTGAGTGAATCTTTCCATCCTTTTCTCTTTCCATTTGGAAATTTCTTCCTCGGACAGCTCAGAAATGAATATCTAATTTAGGAACCTGGTGTGAGACATCAAAATAAAAAGGCTTGCCCACTGAAGCTGACTGAATGTTACCAGCTCCTTAACATTATGGATGTTGGCATCAGAGAGTATACTGATGACTTATCCTTCCAGTAAATTTGGACAGTTCTACAGGGACAGCATTTGTGACTTTTAGTTGTCTATTATAGATTGTCTAGATCTCAAAAGCATATTGGGGTGGGGGATGAAGGCAGATTGGTTGAATCATCATGGTAGCCTGGTAGACCATAAGTTTTGTGCCAGCTCTTAAAAATCAAATATTCTTTTCTTTAATTAATTAATTAATTTAATTAATTAATTACAAACTATGCTGATTCATTGAAGGCAATAGTAATATTCATAATCAATATTTGCCATATTGATGACACCCTAAATATGAGGAGAGGTTCAGGTTTCCCATGGTCTCACCATCGATCTTTATTGTCAGTGGGTAATGTGCAGTGAGGTCTGCTGGAGCAGGATTTCTGTTCAAAGGTCAAGTTTAATGTCAGAGAAGTATATACAATATACATCCTGTAATGCTTTTTCTTCACAAAACATCCACGAAAACAGAGAATTCCCCGAAAGAATGAACGACAATTAAACATGAGAACCCCAAAGTCCCCCCCCCCCCCCCCCCGGCTCTCCCCACCCGCGCGTAAGCGGCAGCAAATAACAATCCCCCTCCATCCCTCAGCAAAAATAAACGAGCATCGATACTATCACCAAGCTCAAGCATGTGCTAAACAATAGCAAGGACACAGACCAAAGTTACCCCAAAGGCCTCACATTTCATCCGACTTCGACAACCCACAGGTTTGCTGTCTCCCTTGCAAGGGAGAGGGAGGTGTCCCCCATTTTCACAGCGAGTGGGAGACATAACAACAACCCGCTGCTTTACGAATGAGACCCACTTTCTCATATGTAAGGATTATAATTATAGAGATTAGTGCATAGAAATAGACCCTTTGTCCCACTGAGCGTGTGCTGACCAGCAGCCACTCATTCATACTTGTCTTACATCTTTTATTCTCCCCATATTCCCATGAACTCCTGCCAGATTCTACCACTCACTGACTGTATGTACTAGAGACAATTTTGCAGTGGTCAGTTAACCAGTTAACCTATATGTCTTTGGAATATTGGAAACAAACAAGTACTGTGAAGAAATCTACATAGCTATGGGGAGAATGTACAAACTTCATACACAAGGAGTGCTTAAGTCAGGACTGAACTGGAGTTTTTAGTGTGGTGAGACAGCACTTAAACTAACTGTGCCACCGCTGTTTGCTGCATAAAGCAGCCTGGCTGCTGAGGTTTGCGTTACTTTGTTCTGGAGTGTAGTTGCCATAGGTTGAATAGTTCCCAGTAATTTTGTAGATTAGCTCTTCTCTGCTGTAGTTAGAGATAAAATACTGCATTGTGACAAGAAAGATTGAAGAAAGCTTTGGGACAGTGATGCAGCCTTTTCTGTCATGTCATCACTGAATTATAGACTATTGGTCAGGATCATGTTTTGTGTATGCTGTCTGAAGCAGATGTAAGATGACGATAAACTAATGTTCATGGGAAAATCAAGTTGGTGTTGGATCTCAAGAGAGGGAATTTGTTGAATGCCTACAAGATGGCTTTTAGAGCAGCTTGTGCTTGAGCCTACTCAGGAAAAGGCTAACTTAGATTGGGTGTTCCATAATAATCCAGATGTTATTAGGGAGCTTAAAGTAAAGGAACCCTTAGAAGATAGTGATCATAATGTGCTTAATTTATACTGCAATTTGAGAGGGAGAAGCATAACTCAAATGTATCAGTATCACAATGGAATAAAGGAAATTACAGAGGTATGAGAGAGGAGCTTACTCAGGTGGATCGGAGGGAGATACTGGTGGGGATGATGGCAGAGCTGAGGTTCCTTAACGTTTCTGGGAATAGTTCACAAGGTGCAGGGTAGATAAGTCCTACATAAGAAGTTGTTCTCAAATGGCAGGGGTAGGCAACCATTGTCAACAAGGGAAGTTAAGGACTGCATAGAAGCCAAGGAAAGAGCATAAAAGGTAGCAAAAGTGAGTGGGTTGGATGAATGGGAAGTTTTTAAACTCCAACAAAAGGCAACTAAAATGCCATAAGAAGGGAGAAGGTGAATACCAGGGCAAACTAGCCAGCAATATAAAGCAGGATACTAAAAGTTTTTTCAGTTATATAAAGAGTAAAAGTGAGGTGAGAGTTGATATTGGACCACTGGAAAATTATGCTGGTGAAGTAGTAATGGGGGACAAAGAAGTGGCAGACGGACTTAATAAGTACTTTGCATCAGTCTTTTCTGTGGAAGACATTAGCAGTGTGTAGAGGTCTGTGCATGTCAGGGAGCAGGAGTGAGTACCATTGCTATTACAAAGGAAAAAGTGCCAGGCAAACTCAAAGGTCTTAAGGTGGATAAGTCACCTGCATCAGATGGACTAAATCCCAGAGCTCTGAAAGAGGTTGCTGAAGAGATAGCAGATGTCTTGGTTATAATCTTCCCCAAGAATCTCTTAATTCTGGTATGGTTCCAGAAGACTGGAAAATTGCAAATATCACTCCACCCTTCAAGAAGGGAGGAAGGCAAAATAAAGGAAATTATAGGCCAGTTAGCCTATTCTCAATGGTTGGGAAAGTGTTCAAGTTGATTATTAATGATGAGGTTTCATGGTACTTGGAGACTAATGATAAAATAAGTCAAAGTCAACATGGTTTCTATTAAGAGAAATCTTGCCTGACAAATCTGCTAGAGTTCTTCGAGGAAGTAACAAGCAGGATGGACATAGAAGGAGGAGGTGGATGTCATTTACTTGGATTTTCAGAAGGCATTTAATAAGGTGCCACACATGAGGCTGCTTAACAAGATAAAATCCCATGGCACTATAGGCAAGATACTGGCATTGTTAGAGGAATAGCTGACAAGCAGGAGGCAGTAAGTGGGAATAAAGGGGCCTTTTCTGGTTGGCTGACTAGTGGTCTTCCTCAGTGGGTCAGTATTGGGTCAGCTACGTTTCACATTGTCAATGATTTAGATAGCGAAATTGATGGCCTTATGGCAAAGTTTGCAGATGATAGAGTTAGGTAGTGCTGAGGAAGCAATGCAATTGAAGAAGGACTTAGACAAGTTGGAAGAATGGGCAAAAAAGTGGAGGATGGAATACAGTGTTGGGAAATGTATGATAATGCATTTAAATAAAGGGATCAAAAGTGCAGACTATTATCTAAGTAGGGAGAAAATCCAAACATCAAAGGTGCAAGGGGACTTAGGAGTCCTCGAGCAAGACTCCCAAAAGGTTAATTTACAGGTGGAGTCTATGGTAAAGAAGGCAAGGGGAATACAATATAAAAACAATATGATAATGTTGAGGCTTTATAAGAAATTAGTCAGGCTGCACTTGGAGTACTGTCAACAGTTTTGGGCCCCATATCTCAGGAAGGATGTGTTGTCATTGGAGAGAATCCAGAGGAGGTTTACGAACATGATTCTGGGAATAAAGGAGTTAACATATGAGGAGTGTTTGATTGCTTTGGGCCTGTACTCATTAGAAATTAGAAAGGATCTCATTGAAACCTACTGAATGTTGAAAGGACTGGATAAGATGGATGTGGAGAGGAGGTTTCCTATGGTGGGGGTGTCCAGAACTAGAGAGTATAGCCTCAAAATTGAGGGGCGACCCTTTAGAACAGAGGTAAAGAGGAATTTTTTCGGTCAGCGAGTAATGAATTTGTGGAATGCTCTGCCACAGACAGCTGTAGAGGCCAAGACCGTGGGCATATTTAAAGTGAAAATTGATAGTTTTCTGATAGGTCAGGGCATCAAAGGTTATGGCAAGAAGGCAGGTTGAATGGGATCCGGGATCAGCCATGATGGGATGGCAGAGCAGACTCGATGGGTGGAATAGCCTAGTTCTACTCCTATGTCTGATGGTTTTATGGTGTCTTTTTGGTATAATTCATGTATTCATGGAAACCAGAATAAACATAACTTTCAAGAATGCTGAAAATCTTTACATTCCGAATCATTTAAATCCATTCCAAACTGTTATAGATATACCCAAGCAATTAGTTTCTGTTTTGCTAACAAGAAATTTAAAAATGAGGAACAAATGCTACCACAAATTAGACTTAAGCATTCACATGTGAATACAATCTGTGTGGACCGGAAGTAACATCTCTTCCTCATTGACAATCAATACATGCATACTCCAGGGATGCATTCTTAGCCCGCTCATCTACTCACTCTTTAATCATGAATATGTGGCTAGGCACAGCTGAAATGACATCTATAGATCAGCTGGCTGAGTGATGTCGCAACAACAACACTACACTTGCTGTTGGTAACATCAAGGAATTGATTGTGGCCTTCAGGAAGTGGAAGTTGGAAGAACACACTCCAATCCTAATCAAGCGGTCCACAGAGGAAATGGTGAGCTGCTTTAAGTTCCTGGGCCTCAAGACCTCTGAGTATCTATTCTGGGTCAAAGATATTGATGCAATCATGAAGAAGGCATGCCAGCAGCAGTACTTTATTAGGAGTTTGAGGGGATTAGGTATGTTACTAAAGGCTCCAACAAGTTCCTACAAATGTGCCGTAGAGAGCATCTGGTATGGAGGTACGAATGCTTAAGACTGAAAAAAGCTGCAGAGGGTTGTAGGCTCAGTCATCTCCATCATTGGCGCTAGCCTCCCCACTATTGAGGACATCTTCAAATGGCTTTGCCACATAAGGTGGCATTCATTTTGAAGGACTCTCACCATCCAGGACATGCCCTTTTCTTATTACTACCATCAGAGTGAGTTACAGGAGCCTGAAGACGTACATGCTATGTTTTGGGAACAGCTTCATCTCCACCATCAGATTTCTGAATGTCTCATGAATCCATGAACAATACTTCACTATTTTATTTTCTTTTTGCAGTGATTATTTTTTAATATATTTATTATTATAACTTGGAGTAATTCTTATGTATTGCACTGTACTGCTGCTGCAAAACAATAAACATCATGACAGTGTACTGTATGTAGTGATAATAAACTTGATTCTGATTCTCTCCTGAAATTGGTGGCAGTTTTGCAGGGAAATACTGACAGTTACATGCAAAGCTGTTAGCACTTCCTTCTAAAAATCTGGCCATATCTTTGTAATTTCATCTTTTGTCAGCACAAAAGCCAGATGAACATAAGGAATGAGTTCTTGTTATGCTGGAGATCAGAAGAAAGTGCCTTGCTGGGTATATATTATTTCAGTCATAGAACAGTTACAGTGGTATAACAAATGACTCAAGTCAAAGCTTTTGTGGAGTACGTAAGGGATTGTATAGCAAACACACAAATTGCTGGAGGAACTCAGCAGGTCAGGCAGCATCTATAGAAAAAAGCACAGTTGCCATTTCAAGCCGAGACACTTCGGCAGGACTGGAGAAAAAAAGATGAAGAGTAGATTTCTTTCACCTTCACCAGTCCCCATCCCATTTTCCCTTTCTCACTTTATCTCCTTGTCTGCCAATTGCCTCCCTCTGGTGCTCCAGCACCCTCTTCTTTCTTCCATGGCCTTCTGTTTTCTCCTGTCAGACTCCCCCTCCCCCCTCTCCAGTCCTGTGTCTCTTTAACCAATCAACTTTCCAGCTCTTTACTTCATCCCTCACCCTCCTGTTGTCAGCTATCACCTTGTGTTTCTCATTCCCCTCCCCCACCTTTTAAATCTACCCCTCATTATTTTTTCTCTCCAGTCTCAGCCTGAAACACTGATTGTATTTTTTTCTATAGATGCTGCTTAGCCTGCTGAGTTCATCCAGCATTCTGTGTGTGTTGCTTGGATTTTCAGCATCTGCATATTTTCTCTTGTTCGGGATTATATAAACCATTTTAGTTTTTTGTTGTATAAATCTGTGTGTGTGAGTTAAATGTAAACACATGTACAATGTTGTTATCAAATGCACCTTCTGTCAATGGAGGTTTATGTTGTCATTATAATTTGCTTGTTCATATTTATAATAAAAATCTGTCTTGTAACCTAGTCATGCTGTAACCTATGTTGCAATAAACTGCTTTTGTCCATATAACTTTTTAATTTCCCATATAATTACAACATCTTACATGTACTTAGGGAAGTACAAAGTATATACCTTATGTACTGTACCTTTTGTAAGTTCAAGTAGAACAAATTCTCTTCTCCACCTTTATCTATTCAACTACTTATAGCCTTAGTAAATTCTAATAAAATCTCAGTTCAGATTTCCCGTACTTAATGCATTTGGGTAGAACCAACGTAAATTATTTTCTTAGTTACCCTTTCCTTAGTCTTTTCTTAGCACTACTTTTCATCGGTGGTAGATGAAGCACGAGGATTAGGGTATTGTAATGAATGATTAATTGGGAGTGGATGTTAATGGGTGTAAAGAAATGGTACACATCTTGATTTTGTGTATTAATAGTCCTGAATGGTGATGGACATTATAAGACCATATGACATAGGAGCTTAGGGCATTTGCCCATTGAATCTGCTCCACCATTTCATCAGTCTGAACGGTATCCCAGGGTAGGTACTCAGAATGTGTGTGGCACAACTGGCTGGTGTGTTTGCAGAAATTTTTAATCTCTCCCTCTCCTAGCGTAGAGTGCCTTCCTGCTTCAAAACATCCACTATTGTCCCTGTACCTAAAAAGGCCAAAGTAACATGTCTGAATGTCTGGCATCCTGTCACACTCCAATCTGCTAATTAAATTTGCAGATGATGTCACATTGATTGGCCTTATCTCAAATAATAACGAGGCAACCTACAAAGAAGAAGTCATCACTCTGACGCAGTGGTGTCAAGGAAACAACTTCTCCCTCAATGATGCAAAAACAAAGGAGCTGGTTGTGGACTACTGGAGGAATGGAGACTGGCTCATCCCTATTGACATCAATGGATCTGGGGTTGAAAGGGTGACCAGCTTTAAGTTCCTCAGTATACACATTACCTAGGACCTCACTTGACTTGTACATATCAGCTGTATGGTAAAAAAAAAAGCACAACAGTGCCTCTTTCACCTCAGATGGTTGAAGAAGTTCGGCATGAGTCCCCAAATCCTAAGGGCTTTATACAGGGACCCAACTGAGAGCATCCTGACTGGCTGTACCACTGCCTGGTATGGGAATTGTACTTCCCTCAATCACAGGACTCTGCAGAGAGTGGTGCAGACAGCCCAGCACATCTGTGGTTCTGAACTTCCCACTATTCAGGACATTTACAGTGACAGGTGCATAAGAAGGACCCAAAAGATCATAGGGGACCCGAGTCACCCCAACCACAAACTGTTTCAGCTGCTACCATTTGGGAAACAGTACTGCAGTATTAAAGCCAGGACCAACTGGCTCCAGGACAGCTTCTTCCATCAGGCCATCAGGCTGATTAATTTACACTGACACAATTGTATTTCTAAGCTATGTAGATTGTTTTGTTCTGTTCTATATAGATCTTACTGTACATACTATTTATTATAAATTACTATAATTTGCACATTGCACATTCAGATGGAGACATAACATAAAGATGTTTACTCATGTATGTGAAGGATGTAAGAAGTAAAGTCAATTCAATTCAATGCTGATTCATTATCCCTGTCAACCCCATTCTCCTGCCTTCTGCATGTAACCTTTTATGCCCTTACTAATCAACAGCTTATCAACCTCCATTCTAAATATACTCAATGACTTGGCCTCCACAGCCATCTGTGGCAATAAATTCGATAGATTTACCACCCTCTGGCTGAAGAAATTCCTCCTCATCTGTGTTTTAAAGGGATGTTCTAGTATTCTGAGGTGCTGTTCTTTGGACCTAGAATCTCCTACTATAGGAAACATTGTCCCCATGCCCACTCAATCTAGACCTTTCATTAATTGCTAGGCTTTAATGATATTCCTGCTCATTATTTTAAACTTCAGTGATTAAAAGCCAAGAACTATCCTACACAATCCTGCACAAGGACTCCCAAGTCCCTTTGCAGTTCTGATTTCTGAATTTGCTCCCATTTAGAAAATAATCTGTGCCTTTATTCCTTCTACCAAAGTGCATGGTCCTACACCTCACTACACTGTATTGGATTTGCCATTTCAAATTTCCTGCTTTCTTAATACTATCTGCCCCTCCACCTGTCTTTGAATTGTCCTCAAAGTTGCCCAAAAAGCCATCAATTCCATCATCTAGATCATTAACATATAATATGAAAAGTAGTGGTCCTAATACCAACCTCTGTGGAATGCTGCCAGTCATCAGAAGTCAACCAGAAAAGGCCCCCTTTATTCCCATTAATTTTCTCTTGCAAGTCAGCCGATCTTATATCCATGCTAATATCTTTACTGTAATATCATGGGCTGTACCTTGTTAAACAGCCTCATGTGCAGCACTTTGTCAAAGGCGTTTTCAAGTAAACAACATTGACTGTCCTTTGCCTATCATGTCTGTCATTTCCTCAAAGAATTCCAACAGATCTGTCAGGCAAGATTTCACCTGACTTTGGTCTATTTGATCATGTGCCTCTGAGTACCCTGAAACCTCATCCTTAATAATAGACTCCAATATCTTCTCAAGCACTGAGGTCAGGCTAACTGGCCTATAATTTCCTTTCTTTTGCCCCCCTCTGTTCTTAAAGAGTGGAGTGACATTGACAATTTCCCAGTCCTTTAGAACCTTTCCAGAATCTAGTGCTTCTTGAAAGATCACCAGTACTGCCTCCACAATCTCTTCAGCTACCTCTTTTGGAATCCTGGGGTGTATTCCATCTGGTCCATTGACTTATATACCTACAGACCTTCCAACTTCCCAAGCACCTTCTTAGTAATAGCAATTACACTCATTGCTGACCCCTGACACTCTCGAATTTTAGGCATACTGCTGGTGTCTCCATAGTGAAGACTGATACAAAATTTAGTTTGTCTGCCATTTTTTGTTGTCCTCCATTACTACCTCTCCAGCATCATTTTCTAGTAACACAATGTCCATTCTTGCCTCTCTTTCACTGTTTATATATCTGAAAAAAACTTAAGGTATTCTCTTTTATATCATGGGCTAGCTTACCTTTTCTCTACTTAGTGCTTTTTCAGTTGCCGTCTTTTGGTTTTTAACCAACATCTGGAGCTTCTGTTCTAGTCTTGTGCTTTGTAGGGTAGAGTGGCAATTATATTGATTTTAATTTTTCTGACATGTGTTTTAAGGGAACTGAATAAATAAATTCTGTTTTTCTCATATGATATTCTTTGGCTTGCAAGAGAAATAATATTTTCATCCCTTTACTGTTTACATTAAAAGCCTTACTGGTTTTGGCATTCTATTTTTATTGTGTGGAAGTTTTGACAGAGATTTGAGGATTATGTTTCTCAATTTGATGTATTTTTGGAAATGTGGTTATCTTAGTTCTACCTCTTGTGCATCTGTTTCAGTGATATCTAAGAACCACAATGCAAAACAAATAACTGCTGATTCTTTCAAGATTTTCAGAACTCTCAATTTTTAAGCTAGTATGCTGAACTAACTTTGTTTGCAGTTCATGAATATCATTCACCCAGTTTCAATTAAAATTACCCTCCAGTTCCAGTACCAGCAAACTGGGTTCAACACACCATGTCTGTAAGGAGTTTGTACGTTCTCCCTGTTGCCATATGAGTTTCCTCCGGGTGCTCTAGTTTTGTCCCACAATCCAACGAGGTATTGGTTGATAGGTAAATTGGTCATTATAGTTGTCTCATGGCTAGGCGAGTGTTAAATCGGGGTTTGCTGGGTGACATGGCAGGAAGGGCTTATTTTGCGTTATATCTCAAATAAAAATAAAAGTAAGCATTATTTTGAAGCATGATATTCAGCAGTACTTTCTTAATTTTACTGTAATCTTGTTTTATGATCTTATTCCTAGTTTCTTGAATGACTCAACTGCAATGTAGTCATTTCTGCCCACTGAAGCAAGAGTCTGTAAGTGATGATTATTATAACATCACTTGTCTTTTGTGTTTTATTTTTAAAACCATGTGGCATAGGTTGCCATGCATCAACCTGCCTAGACTAGGAAAATTATAGTAAAGAAATGGCAGCTCAGGTCAGATAGTTGACCTCAGGTATTTTATCTTTGTTTTTGGTTAGAAATATTTAAAGAAAAGCATATATTTGATTATTATTGTATTATTAAAGCATTATTCGATAGACCCTTTTAATGATATCTGAACAATATATTATTCTTTAGGAATGAACTGGTAAATTCATTTTATTCTTTAGTTTGATTTGACAAAGTACTTGTTCTATTTTCCTTGCACCTGAGCCAAATAAAGTGGATTCACTAAGTTTAGCTCCCAGGCAGATGAGCTTATTGTTAAATATGGGAAAGAGAAACAGAAATAAGTCCTTTCATCAGCTGAAGGGTATGATCAAGGCTTTTGATCTGAAGCATCAATTCTGTTCCTCTTTCCAGATGCTTCCTGATCAGCTGAGCAATTCCAGCATTATGTTTTTAATTTACATTTCCTGTGTCTGCATTTTAAAACAAATCTATTTATTATTAAGGCTACCCAACAATCTATCATAGAACTTAGACAAAATCACCTTCAATACAAATAGTTATTAAATCTTACAACAATAGATTAGTCTTATATATTGTAAATTGATTGCTTAGAGACCCAATTTAAATTGTAGCACTGAGCACACTAACCAGCAACATGGGCTTCTCTGCTTTTAAAATTTTGTTCTATTGAAATCAAGTTATGAATTTCTAGACATCATGCTTTGCCTTACTCCTAAAATTTGCCTGGACACTTCAAGTAAGAAATTACTGTAGTATATTGAAGTGATGTTTGCAGTAGGCACACTGAATGATACCATTCCACATGCTGTATGTTTTTTTTTACTGTATTATGGGTGTATTTGGACTTTGTTTCAGGAGCAGTCCTTGTTGGTCACTCTAGGATAACTAGCTATTATATTCCATTGCCTTTGCTAATTTTCTCCTTTTCCATCTTTGTCAGGAAATGTTGACTTGGTTGTATGGCACAGTAAATATTTATATGGCTATGTTTGCTTTAGTACCTTTATAATGTAACAATTACTATTTGTCCAGATAAATATATGTATCATTCTTGGAAACTCAATTTTGCATTGAACGTTTAATAAAATAACTTAGAAATTGGGCTAATACAAATAAAAACATCAAATGCGGAAAGCACTCAGCAGACCATGCAGCATCTGTAGAAAGAGAAACAAAGTTAACATTTTAGATCAAATACCTTCCTCAAATTGGAAAAGTGAGAAAATCAATTAGATTTAAGTTATAGAGAGGTTTGGGAAGAGAGGGTAGTACAAAGGGAACGCCTTTGACATTGGGACACTGGAGTTGCTCAGGGAATGTTGATATTTACAGTGCAACATAGATGAAGTACTGGAGGAATTCAGCAGGCTAGGTACCATTTATGGAGTGAAATAAGCAGTTGACATTTCAGGTGGTCACCTTTCATCAGGACTGGAAAGGAAGGGGGAAGAAGCCTTAATGAAAAAAAAATGGAGGGAGGGGAATGAGTATGAGCCAGCAGGGATAGGCGAGAACAGGTGAGGAAGAAAGTCTCGGGAGGGGTTGAAGTGAGAAGATGGGAGTTGATAGGTGGAAGAGGAAGGAATCTGATGGGAGAGAACAGTGGAAAGGGAAAGAGGAGGGGCACCAGAAGGAGGTGATGGGCAGGTAAGGAGAAGAAAATGGGTGAGAGGAGCCAGAATGGAAAAAGAGAGAACATGGTTGGACAGAGGGCGGAAATTACTAGAAGTTAGAGAAATCAATGTTCATACCATCAGGTTGAAGGCTGCCCAGATGGAATATGAGATGTTCTTCCTGCAACCTGAGAATGGCCTCATTGTGACAGTAGAAGGGGCCATGGACCAACATATGAGAATGACAAGTAGAATTAAAACGGGTGGCCACTGGAAATCCCGCCTTTTGTGGCAGATGGAGCAAAGGTATTAATAGTGATATTTACAATGTTCTCTGGTCTTGCCCTTTCAGAGATATTCTCTTTGTCCTGCCTACCTGCATCTAACTTCCCTGTAACTTAAAAATAATTATTTTCCTCACTTTCCAATTCTGATAAATGATCTTCAGTGTAAAACTTGAGTGTTGTTTCTGTTTGCACTAATGCTACTTAATTTGAGTATTTTAAGTATTTCTTGTTTTATCTCAGCTTTCCTTAAACGTTCAGCTAACTTGCTTGGAGTATGTTGTGTTATAAAACAGTACTTTTGGATAAGTGATTTCATGAATTCTAATATTAATGGAGCTGTTTATAATTTGCAGTTTATACAAATAAATTCACTGGGATTTCCATCTTAAACTGAATCACTGGAATATAGGCCAGTTTATTCATAGTTCATGAGAGGCAGATTCATTTGAATTGGGAGATTCAAGTCATGTTTACTGATTTCTGAAAGAGATCCATTCCTAGAAAATGTTTAGCTGACAGTTTAGCATTATATTGTATGAAGTTAAAGTATGGAACAGTTAGTTTCTTATTGTTTGTGTATAACAATTATGTCTGTTGGATAGCAGAAAAGCCACCTGCTGAAAGGGAGATCTGCTAATAACTAGCTTTTGTATTGACCAGCTCCAGGATATAGTACAATGGGATTGGGTTATTAGTTCAGGGTTGAACTTGGTAAATGCAACACGTACAACAAACTGGAGGAACTCAGCAGGTCGAATAGCATCCGTGGAAACGAGCAGTCAACGTTTCGGGCCGAGCCCTTTCATCAGGATCTGGCTGAAATGTTGACTGCTTGTTTCCACGGAAGCTGTCCGACCTGCTGAGTTCCTCCAGCTTGTTATACGTGTTGATTTGACCCCAGCATCTGCAGTGCACTTTGTGTGAGCTTGATAAATATTTTGCAGATCCCTCCATTTAAAAGTAGAGTACAGGCTCCTAGTAATATTAGGTGGGGCTCATTTGTTCATAATTCTTTGGCCGGATCGGCTCACAGGAAGGATTTTACTTCTCTCTTCAAGTATACTGGAGTTTATTTGATTTTAGTTGCAACACTTGTTTACTTGTATTCTTGTAATTTCAACCTGATTTGCTTTTCTGAAAAAAATCTTTCTGATTAAGTTTCAATGTTTTGGATCATTTGAAATTTTAACCATGGGTGAATCTGATCTGCATGTGTACTTGTGTTATCTGAACATCAGTGCAGAAGTTATTATTGAGTAACAATAGCCCTGTCAATCACCCCCTCTATCACTTTACTGATGATTGAGCAGGATTTGAATTCTTTTGAATTTTGTGGAAAAGGCCAAACCTATGCAAATTTTAACCTTGGCAGGTGTATCCCAGGGGTAAGACTAGTTCAGATCCATAAGGCTTTAATATTCTTAAGGTCCTAATTTCTATATGGTGATCTAATGTTTTATAAATAGTGAATTAAACCGAGTAAAGACTGATTTCTGTGATGGTATGCATTTACGTCTATGATGTAACTCAGTAATATGAATGGTGCTCATATTGCTGTTGCATTTTTGAAATTTTGTGGTGCTTTAATGCCTATATATATCAGTTGGAAGGAATATCTTAGTTTGGATGGAGTGGGTTAACATCCTTAATTGAATGTTGGCTGTGCATTTTTTTTTGGGTTCTGGAGCTCTGCCATTGTACCTATTAGCACTTTCAGAGCTGAGCCTGTGTTAATATTCTTAATAAAATATGAATAATGAACTAAGATAAAGTATAATTGCAGTTTTTAAGTTTGTTTTCCACTTGTATTATCACTGTTGAAAGAGACTATTCATTATAGTTGATGTGGTTCTATTTCCCAGCATTTATTGGAGTGTCAGTGATTTCATTCTTAGTCACGTTGTTGCTTTTTGTGTCAATGCTCTCCTATTGCCATAACCTCCTTTGTATAACCAATACAAGCCATTTTTCTCAAAGTGGTGGCACATCCATGATGTATATTGTATGCAACACACATTCATACAAAGTTTCTTTAAGTTTAGGTCTATTTGTTGCAAGCAATTACTGCAATTGAATTTGGTGTTACCATATCAATTCAGTCACTACATGGGTAAGACAATCAGATGTTAAACATTTGTAACCCTTTGCTACATAGGGGGAAATTGATCAGAGGTTCATGTGAAGCCTCAGGTGCTGCTTTATATGCTGCAACTGAAAGTCAGAAGTATTACACATAATATGTTAAAGAGATGCTGCTGAATGTCAGATAATGTTTTTGTGTTATGACATCGCTCTTGCCTCTGGTTATTAGGTTAATCCCTGTGATGTACAAGCCCAGCTGCTTGACTTGACTGACATGGAAGAACAGCAATATGATCAGGAGTTTGAAGATGCTGTGAACTTTAAAGAAGGCACTGAATCCCATCAGGTCAGTTTCAACTTTAGCCAGTGAACCCATTAAAAAATATATCTGAACTCTTCCAGTTGTTGAGACCATTTTCAAATAGGCTGGCCTCAGGTCTAGTCACCTAATAAACAGTAAATCCTTTCTAAAATAGTAGCAACATGGGTATTTTTTCTTGAAGCTATAGTAATAAATTCACAGCATGTTTTTGTTCATGCTTGTAAGGTCATAGTTTAAAGTGCATAGTTTAAACCTTGCTTAACTTTAACATCCTCGATTCTTAAATTGTCAATATTTTGTTCATGATAACACTAAACCTAATAGTTGGAACTTACTGGTAAAAAGGGCAAATTAAAGAACATGTATTTTGAATGATATCCAAGAGTAAGTTATAGCCATTGCCCGTTTTTTTAAAAAACATAGTCACTGCAGGAAACATAGTAATTATATCATGCATTATCATGATCCAGAAAATATATTGAGATTACTGAGCAAGCAGTCTGTTTAAATTATATTTTTGAGGAGTAAACATTGGAGTGAAATCTTCAGCTCTTCTTCCAATTGTACCTTAGGATCTTGCATATCCGTGACAGAGCAAGTTTAGTTTAATGGCTCCTTTGAAAGACTGGGTCAAGCTAGTGGTGATTGGGCAGAGAATACATTGGTGGCAAGAGTAATGTGTTAACAGTAATTCTAATCTATTAATTTCATCACTTAAGAAAATCAAATATTGGAAAAGAATTTTTTATATAAAAAACCTATCTTTGGCATTGGAAGGAAGAAGCTAACTTTATATCCTTGGAGAATATTGACAAGGAGCAGTTAAGAGATGAAAAAAATTAATGGTGCAAAGTAAGTCTCCAGTAATGAAAAGTGAAATTACTGCTGGCAATTGTATAGGTATGACTGGAACAAAGTAAGGACAATCCACATAAGTAGAGTTTGGATGATTAGAATGTGAGGAAAGTCCTTTAATCAAATATGTCAAATTCTACAGAGAGGTCAAGAATGATGGCGATCACATAATGTACTAGGTTATAGTTAGGAATCCTTTTTTTTATGATTTTGGCTAAAACAGTTTGTTCCCATGTGAAAGGGAGAAACTTGATTATTGGCATTTTGATGAAAGTACAACAAAGTAACTTAAACCTAATTTTTTATCATTAAATAGAAAATATAGATAGACCACACAAAATAGTATATAGCAAGTCACAACAATTTCAGGGCTCATAATCCCTAGTCACTACTTAATTGTTGCTGTTGTTGGAAGAACTCCGAATTCCTACTCACTTGAGAAACCACCCCTGGACTCCAGGCACTGATCACGATCTTGGTCCAATAAAATAGGGGAAGGCCACCCAATATATTCACAAGGCAAAGAGACCCAGAAAAAGAGTGGAATATTAAGATTCCTCTGAGAGCCAAATTAGACTTGATTTACTGAATTGTCTCTTTCCACATCATGAGAGATATAAATATAAACTCCCCAACAGTAAGGCCCTAGTTTCACTCAAGTGGCTAGTTTGGGCAGAGCACATTATGCCTGACAGCATATTTCCAAAACAGACACTGCATTCAAAGCTCTTTAATGGGAAGTGCTCATTAGGTGGACAGGGGCAAAAGTTCAAGGATGTGCTCAAAACCTCCCTGGAAAAAGTGCAATATCTCCACAGAGTCCTTGGGAATCTCTGGCTCATGACAGCTTAAAGTGGAATAGGGGAATGTGGAATGGTATTGAGCACCTTAGATCCATACATTTACCAGCTCATGGAAATCCTGTATAAGTAGTGGAGGGTAATGGACCACTTTACAACTAACCAACTGCCTGCACATCAGCTATCAGCTCCTCCATTTATGGAAGATTCTGTGGTTCGTATGAGCATCATAAAAGTAAGTGAAAGTAAGGCATCCTTCATTCCAAGGTGTGCCTTCAGGGAAGAGAATTTTAATATTAGTCTCATTTTAGAGTAAAAGATGAAAGGGAAATACAAATATTTTGGCAATCCTATGCATCTCGTAATTAACATTTACTTTGATGTCTTTTCATTACACGTGGAGCTAATGACATTTCATTTTTGTTAACTTTTGAGCTGAAATATTTTCATGCTTACAGTATGTTGAAAAAATAGGTAATACCCACTATTGCCATTGGTTTAACTCAGTGCTTAGCACATTATTTGTACTGTATATAGATTGCTTATAATTTACATTTACCTATAGTAATAGAAGTGCCATGATTTTTTTGTCTTCATCCATCCTTGTTTTTGTCTCCAAAGCAGATTTGTGTGCATATATGTGATCCTCAGTAAAACTGGTTTTCAGATTGTAGACTCTTTCCCAGGAATAGGCAAATAAAAAACAAATTTATTACACTATTCACTTCTTTATCATTAAGTCTTGGGATAGAATTAAGTTGTTTGGTAGCGCTGAATTGTGCATTGCTTAAGGAGTTTTGACAAGAAAATCAAAGTAGAAGTTAATCAATATTTAATCAGGAGAATATTCCTATTATTTTTTTTCCATCATCTGAAAATTGGTGCTGAATCCTATGTTCACAATAGGTCATACAATGTGACAGCCTCCATCGGTCAGAGTTAACCATGGATACTGCATTCTAGCTGTCTATACACGCAAACCTGGGCAGTACAATATGGAGAGCATGCTGTTGTCCGTGTAGCTAGCTTCCCCTCTCCACGCATCTGATGAACCCAAAGGAACAGCTGAGACCGATACAGTTTGGTAACAGCAGCATCGCAGGGGTTGCCAATCAGCACTGAACTCAATATAGGACAGCCTTAGGGACTCCAGCTCCAGATTATTCCCTCAGGGTTTACTCCTGAGTATTTCCCCATGAGTGGGTATAGCCACAAGGCAGCAGAGGTTTGAGATTAGTGTTGTTCTTCTCTTAGATGAGCTGCCAACCATGGCTAATCACCCCTCACCCCATCTGCCCAAAGCCACTGGTTTTAGGGTGCCAGTAACCCACCTTTTCCCCTTCTCCTGTCAGTAGAAACAATTCTGTCTGGCTTAGTAGCTAAGCAACATGTGAAGGCCAGGAGCTGGGCTTGGTTGTCAGAGGCTATTTGATGCACATGCCATTGGGAGCATTAATAGGTAGTGGGAGCTTTGTCTCATTGCTGCCACCCCCACCCCCCCATAACAACCTTAAGGAACCAGGGCATACAGTAGTGTTTTTCATAGTTGCATACATATGTTTATAAATGAATATCTTGAAAAAAAAGTCTGTCATATATGAAAACTACACATCAATCAGACCCATTAGGAACACTGTTCATCTGTTTACAGGAAACTCTGATGTTCTATTCTTGATATATTGAAAAATGATAAGTGTTCCACCAGTGAATCTATAAATATTGCAGACCATAAGATAGCAATGTTTAAGAGGCATTTAGACAGACATATGAACAGGCAGGGAATTGAGTGATATTAGTCACAAACTGGCAGATGTGCAAATTAAGCTGTATCATGTTATGGGCCAAAAGACCTTTTTCTGTGCCATACTCTTCTATGTTTCATTAACATTTTCTCAATATCTTTGCACTATGACAGAGTCACATCTCTGAAGTATCTCAACAGTTTCTGTACCGAGAACAGTCTGTTACGTATCTGTTCATATTGAAATCATGTTTACAGAATGATGGCTGGGATGGCTGTTAATTGGTTGGTGTTTCTGCATGTTAAACAACATACATGGGGAAAGGTAATCTAGAGTGAGATAATGATGGATTCAAAATTAATTTTGAATAGCAGTTGGGTATTCTGGTTGGAACTATAGTCTGATGCAGTTTCTATAAAGTTTGAAACACTTTGTGGCCAGTCCTTATTTGCATTTGACTTCTGAACCACCAGAAACAGTAAAATGATGGCCAGCTAATTTATTTGAGGTGCATGAAATTTCACACAGGACATAGCTATAACAGGCACTATTTATTAGTAACTAGTTTGATTTGCTCTGGTCTATGGATGTGCCTAGTACTCAACAGGTCCTATGCTTAATTCAGGCAGAATGTCATTGGCATTCAAACAATCTCACTGAAACCCAGTTCTATGATGAATAATGATGGTCTTTCTGTTTTCATGGGGAGAGGTGCCTCTTAACTGATTAGCACAAAAGTGACAGTGTAACCTGTAGGTGGTGTGTAGATCCTTCTTAGAAACATAGAAAACCCACAGCACAATTCAGACCCTTTGGCCCACAAAGTTGTGCCGAACATGTCCCTAACCTAGAAGTTACTAGACTTCCCCATAGCCCTCTATTTTTCTAAGTTTTATGTACCTATCTAAAAGCCTCTTAAAAGACCCTATCATATCTGCCTCCACCACCGTTGCCGGCAGCCCATTCCACGCATTCACCACTCTCTGAATGAAAAACTTACCCCTGACATCTCCTCTGTACCTACTCCCCAGCACCTTAAAACCATGTCCTCTTGTGGCAGCCATTTCAGCCCTGGGAAAAAGCCTCTGACTTTTGCTTTTGTTGTTTATTGTTTCACCACAGTGTTGTTTTGTGCTGGTAGATGAGATGTTTTGGAGTATTTCCACTAGCTGCATCAATGACCGTCTTCAGGTTGGGAAGTTGGCTGCTTCCCAGCTACACAGAAAAACAATAGTCATTGGAGAAGGAAAATGGAACATTATACGCTTCATTTTAAATGTGATAATCTAATCCTTCAAGTTCCGGATTCTGTTTCCAATTATTTTGTTTCCTTCTCGCACACATCTTGTTTAAAGAAACTGCAGACAGGCAGTTAGCAGAGGAGATGTAAGCTCGCTGCAAAAGTACCTCATTCTTGTCTTCTGTTGATAGGATGTAGATGCACCTAGGCTAACTTAAGGACTTTCAGAACAAAAAAAACAATTGGAAAAGGGCCAGGTACAACATGAGTACCTCAATACTTGATGGCAATAATTCTTTGTCTTGTTTATGAAGCTGTGGATAAATTGTTGTGTGGATTGTGTTAAAGATGCTGGCCTCTATCTGGTGTGTCAAAAAATTAGGCCGAAGATTTGTGAATAATGCCAGAAAGAAAAATATATCATTGGTAAGATTCATAATTTCACAGTAGAATATGTTCTAATATCAAAAAATAGGGAATTTGAACAGTAACTATCCACAGGAAAGGTTATTGTTGATAGATGATATAACAGTTTAGTTATAACGAATTGTGGTATGGAATATTTTAATTTGTAACACAAGAAATTAATTAAAATGCATTATTGCTTATAACATTTTCTGATGTTAGAAAAAAATTAAGTACTGTATCTGGATTTTTAATTTGCACCTGAGGATATTGTTCATAGTATCTGATGCTACTTTGATCTCAGAAGCTATGAACTAATTTTTAAAATGCATTTGTTTCACAAGGTTAAGTCATCTTAATGTTTTCTATAGTTTCCACTCTGTTTTAAGTGCTTTTATGCAAGGATATTTCTTGTGATAATTTCTGTGACTAATGTATAGTATACTGCAAAACATCTGAGTTTTATATATTTCACTTTATAAACACGAGATCTTTCAGCACCAATAGGTGATCTGCTGCAGAATGATACTTTCCTTAGAGCGTTTTATTAGGAAAATGTGCTACAGAGAAGGATTTGTAAATAGAAAGGGAAAGATAAGAAGTTAAGAAAAATTCATCTATCAAATTATTTATCAAATAATTTATCTATCAAGATTTGTACTTCACACAACCTTGATCTAGATAATTTTTGTTTTCAAATTATTGCAATATTGTGAGGCTTTTAACCAAAACAATTCAGTCACACTAACTTACCAAAATCAAAATAATGATGCATATACTTAATACTAGCAAATCTGAAAACTCTTAATTATTCAATTTCTGAGTTAAGTTATATGGAACAGAGAAATTGCTGTGGTTAAGGGGAAGTGAAGACAAAATACGGAGTAGATGGAAGGAGGGAATACATGACATTGTGGTGTAAGGGAAAAAAGATTGATTTCTGCCTTAGAGGTGAAATGCGCTTGAGTTGAAAGTTGACCTTTTGCAACATATTTTATAAAGCCACACATCTGCCCTAGTAGGCTTTGATGGAGTGCTACTTTGAAAGGTTTCCAGATGCATTTAAAAGCAGTTCAATGGGTTTAATTAAACATAATGTAATTAAAACATTAAAACAAAATTAAATAAGCTGACTCATACACTTAGCTTTTACCTCATAGTTGGTGACCCCATTCAAATGATGATTAATATCATGATAAATTTTCTTGCCAAGGGAAAATTTAATGCAAACGTAAGAGCACAGAGCCATTCTTTTGACTAATTTGAAAAAATAGTTATTTTCAAGAGAATGATTGCAACACAACAATTGCCATTCAACTATCAAGGTGCAACAATAGTCATTTTAGACCATAAGACAAAGGAGCAGAAGGTGGCCATTCGGCCCATCGAGTCTGCTCTGCCATTTCATCATGAGCTGATCCAATCTCCCCTTTAGTCCCATTCCCTCGCCTTCTCACCATAACCTTTGATGCCCTGACTACTCAGATACCTATCAACCTCTGCCTTAACTACACCCAATGACTGGGCCACCATTGCCACCCGTGGCAACAAATTCCACAGATTCACCACCCTATGGCTAAAAACATTTTTTTGCATTACCGTTCTAAATGGGCGCCCTGCAATCCTCAAGTCATGCCCTCTCATACTAGACTCCCCCACCATGGGAAACAACTTTGCCACATCCACTCTGTCCATGTCTTTCAACATTCGAAATGTTTCTATGAGGTCCCCCCTCATTCTTCTAAACTCAAAGGAGTACAGTCCAAGAGTGGTCAAATGTTCCTCAGTTGTTAACCCTCTCATTCCCGGAATCATTCTAGTGAATCTTCTCTGAATGCTCTCCAACGTCAGCACATCCTTTTCACAAAACTGCACACAGTACTCCAAGTGAGGTCTTACCAGTGCCTTATAGAGCCTCAACATCAAATCCCTGCTCCTATACTCTATTCCTCTAGAAATGAATGCCAACATTGCATTCGCCTTCTTCACCACCGACTCAACCTGGAGGTTAACCTTAAGGGTATCCTGCACGAGAACTCCCAAGTCCCGTTGCATCTCAGAACTTTGAATTCTCTCCCCATTTAAATAATAGTCTGCCCATTTATTTCTTCTACCAAAGTGCATGACCATACACTTTCTGACATTGTAATTCATTTGCCACTTCTTTGCCCATTCCTCCAATCTATCCAAGTCTCTCTGCAGACTCTCTGTTTCCTCAGCACTACCAGCACCTCCACCTATCTTTGTATCATCAGCATACTTAGCCACAAAGCCATCTGTTCCATAATCCCAATCATTGATGTACAACGTAAAAAGAAGCGGCCCCAATACGGACCCCTGCGGAACACCACTGGAAATCGGCAGCCAACCAGAATGGGATCCTTTTATTCCCACTCTCTGTTTCCTGCCAATCAACCAACGCTCTATCCACATATGTAACTTTCCCTTAATTCCATGGGGTCTTATCTTGTTTAGCAGCCTCATGTGCGGCACCTTGTCAAAGGCCTTCTGAAAATCCAAATACACAACATCCACTACATCTCCCTTGTCTAGCCTACTTGTAATTTCCTCAAAAAATTGCACTAGGTTTGTCCGGCAGGATTTTCTTTTGAGGAAACCATGCTGAGTTCTGCCTATCTTGTCATATGCCTCCAGGTACTCTGTAACCTCATCCTTGACAATCGAATCCAACAACTTCCCAACCACAGATGTCAAGCTAACAGGTCTATAATTTTCTTTTTGCTTCCTTGCCCCCTTCTTAAGTAGCAGAGCGACATTTGCAATCTTCCAGTCCTCCGGAACCAGGCCAGAATCTATTGACTTTTGAAAGATCATTGCTAATGCCTCCGCAATCTTCACTGCTACTTCCTTCAGAACACGAGAGTGCATTCCATCTGGTCCAGGAGATTTATCTACCCTTAGACTATTCAGCTTCCTGAGTACTTTCTCTGTCGTAATTGTGACTGCGCACACTCCTCTTCCCTGACATCCTTGAATGTCTGGTATATTGCTGATGTCTTCCTCAGTGAAGACTGATGCAAAATACTCCTTCAGTTCCTTCGCCATCTCCTTATCTCCCATTACAATTTCTTCAGCATCATTTTCTATCAGTCCTCTATCTACTCTCACCTGTCTTTTACTCTTTATATACTTGAAAAAGATTTTAGTATCCTCTTTGATATTATTTCAGATTCAGATTCAGTTTATTGTCATTTAAAAACCACAAATGCAATGCAGTTAAAAAATAAGACAACGTTCCTCCAGAATGATATCAACAAAGCATATAACAAAATAGACTAAACCAGAAAATACACATAACATTTGCTAGCTTCCTTTCATAGTTCATCTTTTCCTTCTTAATGACCTTCTTAGTTTCCTTTTGTAAGCTTTTAAAAACTTCCCGACCCTCTGTCTTCCCACTAAGATTTGCTTCCATGTATGCCCTCTGCTTTGCTTTTACTTTGGCTTTGACTTCTCTTGTCAGCCTCGGTTGCATCCTTTTTCCATTCGAAAATTTCTTTTTCTTTGGAATGTATCTGTCTTGCACCTTCCTCACTTCTCGCATAAACTCCAGCTACTACTGCTCTGCCATCCTTCCCGCTAGTGTCCCTTTCCAGTCAACTTTGGCCAGTTCCTCTCTCATGCCACTGTAATTTCCTTTACTCCACTGAAATACCGACACATCGGATTTCGGCTTGTTATGTACCCCGTAACTGGGTGTCTGACCAGCAGAGAAAGAAGGATCCGTTGGAGTCTGGTGGTACCAACCTAACGGTGTTTATTAGTAAACTACACAATACAATATCAAAATGCAAATATACATATAAAACAAGTCAGCAGTAATAAACCTAAAAGTGTAGGAATAATAATAATCAATAATCAATAATAAACAAGCTCTATCGATGTCTAGGGGTAAATGAATTGTCATAGGAAAGTATAGAGTTCAGTTCATAAATGCTGAAGTAGTTATGGTTGTTGTGTTGAAATCGTTGGAGAGAGAGAGAGAGAGCGAGCGAGATGTAACAGCAACAGTTGCGGCAGGCAAACCTTTTTGTGGCCTTCTTAATCCGTCGTATCATTGTGGTCATTCAGTTATGACCCCTCTGTTCTTCAGCTAGACCGTTCTTCTGTGGTGGACTCGTCACTCTGGCATGAGTGGACACATACACAAGTCCCCACCGGCCCTACCGTAACACTGTGAGCTTTACTGACCGATCTCCTGGTTCGGTCTCTGAAGCCCCCACCTTTCTGTGGGTTCCCAACACTCAGTCAGTGTCCACTGGTGTGTCTGAAGGGTGTCTCTCCAGACCTGTCTTTTTATCCCCACTCACGGGGTCTCAGCTATCCATCAACTCTGAATGACCGCGTTCATCAAATCAGGCCACTCCTGCTATCTCCTGAGGAATGTTAATGAGCAAAGTAAAGTCCTTGGAGTGGAAGGTAAATAATCCAGGAAGAGTCATAATACAGTAAATCAACAGTCTCTCTCCCCCTCTTATCTGTAGCAAATGTTCTTGCCTGGGTTTTATCTCTCTCTCTCTCTCAATAGCAGCATAGCAACAGCAATAGTTTGTAGTTCTCAGGAGAGGGGGTTGGGAATCGTTAACTCTGCACCCCATTTCCATCAGGTCTGTCCATCACTCATAACACCCCCATCCTTCTGGAAATTTTCACCAGGGTGAAAATTAACTAATAAAGCATATTACTGAATTACAGAGTTTAACAAAATACAGAAGTGGTCTTAACTACAAGAATAATACAAGTACACTTTCAAATTAACATCTGGATAAACAGTCAGCAATTACATTCTCATTCCCCTTTACATGTTGTATTTTAATATTGAATTCCTGTAACAACAGACTCCAACTTATTAACCTCCTATTTTTATTTTTTATGTTAGCCAAAAATACCAAGGGATTATGTTCTTAGCTTAGGTGTATATTACAAAGTGTGAACCAATACATGTGTGACTATACTGTGGTACATTACAGAAGTTTGTGCAAATACTAATCTCTATTTTACTTTCAAACTTAACATTCAATCTTCCATGATGTTGTCTTTATTATTCACATTCTTTGTTAAAAAAAAAACCAAATTCCCGCAAAACCAGATCCTGTTATTCAAAGTGGCATTTGGTCAACCCTTGCCTCTTTTCCACTTAACTCTCACGTGGTTAGCTTGCTCACCAGCTTGGAATAGGCCTTCACAGACTCCTTTCACAGGAGCTATCTTATCACCAATGTTTTCCAAACTAAGCCCAGTTGCTGAACTTCCACACCACTCATTAATTTTAAGCAGGTCATTAATTTTATCTTCAGGATCTTTAATTCTGTTAGTTTCCAGTTTAACATCTGCAGGTGATCCCTCTTGATCAAAACAACACTTCAAGTTCTGCCTCTCCAAATCACATCCTTGAACAACATCAAGTTGTTTATCCTTAAATTCCAAAACAAACTGTAATTGACTCACAGGCACCTTGTTAACAAGCCACTGTTCAGCTAACAGTTATACTTTGCTCAACAGTTCTGACACCAAACTCAACTTTCCTTATTCTAACATCTTCCTTAGAATCAATGACTGATCAACCCCAGTATCTCTCCAGATCCGCACTGGAACTGGGGTTTCTCCTTCCTTCACAGACACTGTCCCTTCCGAGATAAACTTCTCATGCCCCTCTTGTGCTGTACCTACCTTTGACTTCCTCATCGATCTGCTGACCGACTCAGTGCAACCAGTCGGGATTGCCGTTTTCCCTTTTCCTGTCTCCTTCTTCAGAGCAAAGCACTTAGATGCTATATGACCAGCTTTCCCACAATTATAACACGTAAAGTTGGGAACCTTCCTGTCAGCCTGTTTTTCCTCCTCCCTACCTTTTCTACTAGCTCCCGGCTTATTCTCTGCCTTAGCCAGTGGGCTTTCTCTGCCATCCCTACTGCCTTTCTGGTAGCTCTTATTTAGGGAAAACTTTGTTTTGTGGGTTAAGGCATACTCGTCTGCTAATTTGGCAGTCGCAGACAGAGTCACTGTCTCCTTCTCATCCAAGTACGTCTTCATACTCTCAGGGATACAACCTTTGAACTGCTCCATCAGTATTCACTGTAATAGTTTATCATAATCTCCAACGACCCCTTTTGAGGCGCACCAACACTCACAATTCATTTGCATCTCACGGGCAAACTCTAAATACATGTGGTTCCACGGCTTTCTCAAGTTCCGGAACTTCTGCCGGTAACCCTCTGGCACCAACTCGTAACTCCTCAATACAGCCCTTTTTACTTCCTCGTAATCCTTAGACTCCTCCATAGACAATGCCGAATGCGCTTGTTGAGCCTTCCCTCTAGGTACTCTCTGTAACAGAACAGCCCATTGCCCCTTATGCCAGTTCTGATTCACAGCCACTTTCTCAAAATGAAGGAAGAACTTATCGACATCCATCTCCTCAAATGGAGGTACTAACTGGATCTCCTGACCAATCTTGAACCCCTCATTTGGGTTTGCTGCTCGGTCTCTTCCCTGTGATGCCTTTAACCTCTCCATTTCCAGCGCAAACTGCTTCTCTTTCTCTCTGTCCTCCCTCTGCCTTGCAGCTTCTATCTCCTTTATCTGGAGTATCTGGAGCTCATGCTCCCTTTCCTCCTTCTCCGCAACCAACCTTAATCTTTCTATCTGTATCTGAAGCTCACCCTTGCAGCATCTGTAGAATCTCTTGTGTTTGTGGTTGTGTATATATACACATTTATGTTTTAAATATTTTCCAAGATCGTAACAGTAATTTCTATGCAGTCAAGCTTACAGTGCCTTAAATTTCTTTGATACTGTATCATTGCAGCATCATTTAGGAGTCTTTGCTACATTAATGGGGCATCAGCACATCACTTGTATGGGTGATGATTTATGCTGTCTCCAGGCATACTTTTAATTTATTTTGTACTCCACAGGAACCAAATAAACAGAGAGAAACTTGATAAAACAATTAAGTGATATGTAGTTGTGTGCACTAATCACCAGCCTTGCCCTGATGAATAAAATAGTTTTTGCTGGGCAGATGAACATTATTACTCCAGATGTTTATTTGTGTTCTAGTACTTTAGGTTTTAATAGTTGCATTATGTTGTGGTACATTACTTGTCTGTTCCCCAGCGAGCACTCAATTCTCCTTCATTTTTGTTTTCAAACATTTTCCAAGATTGTAACAATATGAATATTGAAAAAGAACAAGATGAAATCCTATTGAGAAGCAATTTAGATATGTATTAAGAGGAAATGTTATGGGCCAATTCGGATAGTGCTGGAAAATGAGCATAGAGATCATGAGCAACACGAGGAAATCTGCAGATGCTGGAAATTCAAACAACACACACAAAATGCTGGTGGAACACAGCAGGCCAGGCAGCAGGTTCATCAGGACTAACCGAAAGGAAAGATAGTAAGAGATTTGAAAGTAGTTGGGGCAGGGGGAAATGCGAAATGATAGGAGAAGACCGGAGGGGGTGGGATGAAGCTAAGAGCTGGAAAGGTGATTGGCGAAAGTGATACAGAGCTGGAGAAGGGAAAGGATCATGGGACGGGAGGCCTCAGGAGAAAGAAAGGGGGAGGGGGGAAGCACCAGAGGGAGATGGAGAACAGGCAAACAACTAAATATGTCAGGGATGGGGTAAGAAGGGGAGGAGGGGCATTAACAGAAGTTAGAGAAGTCAATGTTCATGCCATCAGGTTGGAGGCTACCCAGCCGATTTATAAGGTGGTGTTCCTCCAACCTGAGTTTGGATTCATTTTGACAGTAGAGGAGGCCATGGATAGACATATCAAAATGGGAATGGGACATGGAATTAAAATGTGTGGCCACTGGGAGATCCTGCTTTCTCTGGCAGACTGAGCGTTGGTGTTCAGCGAAACAGTCTCCCAGTCTGTGTCGGGTCTCACCAATATATAAAAGGCCACACCGGGAGCACCGGACGCAGTATATCACACCAGCCGACTCACAGGTGAAGTGTCGCCTCACCTGGAAGGACTGTCTGGGGCCCTGAATGGTGGTGAGGGAGGAAGTGTAAGGGCAGGTGTAGCACTTGTTCCGCTTACAAGGATAAGTGCCAGGAGGGAGATCATGATGCGTCTCTAACCTAGCACACTGGATCTGGTGTAGGCAACAAATGGAATTAATTCGTTCTTACCATTTTAAACATTTCTGAATCCATCTGCACTATCTTGGCTATTGATTGCCTTAGTGAATCAGCACAAGAATCTGTTATATAAATAGATAACACCTATTCAAAGTGAGCCTGCAGCTTTTAAAAGGTGGATGCATAGTGGTTGTAGGTGTAGGTCATTCAAGACGATTGTACAGAGGTACAGTGCAATACTTGCGTGAGTGCCATAGAAAGGTCAATGACTGCAGAGGCATGGTCAGGATCAGTGAGAACACCATACCCAACAACTGAACCCCTAGTCTCCACCACTCCACTGATCTGTACCACTGCTCACTGCATTGCACTACTCATTGATTGATCACCTACCAGCATTCTCCATCAATCAGGACTGGGACCTAATATTCACTATCCCCACTATTTGTGCTACTACTGAGTCCAGATGAAGCGTCTTGGACTGAAAAGTCAACTGTTCATTTCCTTTCGTAGATGCTGCCTAAACTGCTGAGTTCCTCCAACATTTTGTGTATGTTGCTACTTTTCCAGCAACTTTACATGGTGTGTACACACTGCTGAGAATTCAATTATTGTTGCTGCTGCACCTAAACTCAAAGTGCAATAACCAAAAGCTGCAAATAGCCAGGCAACAGTGGAAGAGCAAGAGAGCAAAGACAAAAGTGCATTATCATTGGACTCTTAGAACCACCACCTTGGATATGGATCATTTGCATTATGTACAGGTTACCTTAGGCTACATCCACACTACGCCGGATTAATCTGTAACCGAAGCTTTTTCTCTTCATTTTTACCCTCCATCCACACTAAAATGGCGTTTTTGTCCCCTGAAACTGGAGCTTTTCAGAAACGCTTTCCAGGGTAGGTATTTTTGAAAACACTGCTTGGGCAGATCAGTGTGGACGGGGTAACCGAGTCTTTTGGAAAACACTGTCAGACGGCAGCGCGCTATTTCATTGTTTTCGTGAATGCAAACTAACAATTTCAGAACAGATGCAAAGAGACTGAAGCCAGAAGAGTTAGAAATGTACTCACCAAATACTTTGACCCATAACTTACTGACTAAATAAGTATACTGTACTCAGTTTGCCCTGTTTTCTGTCCTTGCTCGTATGAAGGAGGTTTACATATTTATGCAAGTACTTCTCTGACAAAAGATGTGTAACAGCCTAATGTAACATTGTATGGAAATACAAGATAACACTGATGCAGACATTAAGGCATTCATACATTTAACAAGGGGCTTTGTTAATGCAACAGAGTTAGTCAGTTTTTCAATGTTCGTCGTCAGCCGGGTCAATCTGTCCGTGAACTCCCTGTCGGTTGCCGCCGTACGCTCCAGTATTTTTTTTTAGTTTTAAGTTCTCCTGCGCGAGAGCCAATAGCTGTCCGTCATTTTAAGTTTTTCTAGTCTGTATCTACACAAATGCACAATTTTATGGCGAGATTCGACACCAAACATGTCACTTGTTTTCAGTAGATGTGTCCTGCACATGCGCAGGAGGAGGAGGTTCGCCGAAATCTCTGTTTCAGTGTGGATAGAGATATTTTCAAAAACGCATAGTGTGGACACCTATTGTTTTTACGCGAAACTGGCGTTTTCAAAATTATCCGGTCTAGTGTGGATGTAGCCTTAGAAAGAATCACTAGAGGGTCCTGTAAGAATGTTTGATGCTAGGGTAACCCAGGTGCTAGCACAAGTAAGGGGATGGGTGCGCATGAGTACAAATATAGTGAATTTAGATGAAGATGTTGTTGGGGGCAGCTTCATAGAAAGGCAAACTGCACTTACAATGAAATATTTGGTGTTTGGCAGACCTGTTAGAATTATGTGCCCATATCAAATTACATGTAGGAATCTAGCATCATCTTGCACAGAATTTTATGCAGGTTTAGCAGGAGTTCTTTACAGAGTGGAATGTAGATAACACAATCATTACACCCTTTATAAACCTAAATTACCCAGATTTCAGTATTGCAGTGGAATCTCATACTTCTTTCACATGTCTTCACTTTGCTGCTAATGTAAACTGCCAACATGGTATTGAATGCTTTCCTGCAATCTGCACTCTAATGCATTGCCATTATTGCTGAAGAGGTACACTGGGTGACCTCAAATCTGCCTCCAACTGCTTACATTCATATTCTAATCAGTCATTCCGTCAATTGCCAGTGTTAAACAATCAGATCATGCTACTGCCATTTATGCAGGAAGCTTCAAACTGAATGCAGGTCTTCATGGTGCAAATCTGCTCATATTTTTTTCCAAAACTGTAAAAGTCCTAAAAGCCAGCAGCCTTTTTTAATTCTGGTGCAGCCATTGGGATCTTATACTAAGGAGCAGTAGAATACTTAAAGATTGTACTGTGTTGCTGCCAGTTGGCATTATTTGCATGTGATCTTTTTCAGATACCTTTGCTGGGATAAAGTCATTTGCACAAATGGTCTAAAAACTTTTTAAGCTAATTTGGCAGTGGGTGGGAATGGGAGTGATAGGGATAAAAATGGGGCAGTTGGTGTACAAGTCAATATATCATCTTCTGCGACTGTGAGGAAGGACAGGCAGATGATAGGGCGAATTTGCAGACAGTCAGATGAGTTGAAGTGTAACATGTGACAAAATCAAGGGTGATGAATGCAGGACTGAAAGTGTTATATTTTGAATGCACACTGTACATGGAATAAGGTAGATGATGCTGTTGCACACTTAAAGATTGGCAGGTATGACGTTGTGTACATTATTGAGTCGTGGCTGAAAGAAGTTCATTGTTGGGAGCTGAACATCCAAGTATACATATTGTATTGAAAGGACAGGCAGGTAGGTGGAAGGGGTGGTGTAAAAAATGAAATGAAATACTTAGAAAGAGGTGTATAGGATTAGAGATGTAGAATCATTGTGGGTAAAGAAACTGCAAGGGTAAAAAGACCTATATATACAGTCCTCTGAACAGTAGCCAGGATGTGGAATCCAAATTAAAATAAGAGACAGGAGATAGAACAGGCCTGTAATAAGGGAAATGTTACAATAGTTATGGGGGGGATGTCAATATGCAGGGAGATTGGAAAAATTGGGTTGGTACTGGATGCCAAGAGAGGGAATTTGTAGAATGCCTATGAGATTTTTTTTAGGACAGCTTGTGTTTGAGCCCACTTGGGGAATGACAATTCTGAATTGAGTGGTGTGTAATGAACCAGGATTGATTTGGGACCTTAAGGCAAATGAACCCTTAGGAGGCAGTGAGGTATGATAGAATTCACCCTCCAGTTTGAGAGGGTTAAGATGAAGCCAGAAGTATCAGTACTACAATGAAATAAAGGGAATTACAGAGGCATGATAGGAGAGTTGGTCAAAGTTGATTGGAAGGGGACACTATCAAGGATCATGGCAGAACAATAATGGCTGGTGTTTCTGGGGGCAATTTGGAAGGTGCAGGATAGATACATTCCACAGATGAAAAAAGATTCTAAAGAGAGCATGAGGCAACCATGGTGACAAGGGAAGTTAAAGGCATCATAAAAGCAAAAGAGAGGGCATATAATACAGCAAAAATTAGTGGGTAGTTAGTGGATTGGGAAGATTTTAAAAACATTAGAAGGCAACTAAATAGCCATAAAGAGATAAAAGTTGAAATATGAAGGTAAGCTAGCCAAATACATCAAAGAGGATACTAAAGTTTTATTCAGATATGTGAAGAGTAAAAAAGAGGTGAGGGTAGATATCAGACCACTGGGAGTTGATGCTGGAGCGATAATAAAAGCCAACAAAGTAATAGCAGATGAACTTAATGTTTCCAACTTAATGGTTTGGGGGTATTTGGAAGCACATGATTAAGTAGGCCAAAGTTAGTATGGTTTCATTAAAGGGAAATCATGCCTGACAAATCTGTTGGAATACTGTTAGAAAATAACAGGGAGGATAGATGAAGGATGCTGTTTACTTGGATTTTCAAAAGGCCTTTGACAAGATGCCACCCATGAAGCTGCTTAACCAGATAGGAGCCCAGGGTTATATAGGAAAGATGCCAGCATGGATAGAAAATTGGCTGAGTGGCAGTAGGCAAAGAGTGGGAATAAAGAGGATCTATTCTGACTGTTTTGTGGTGACTACTGGTGTTCTGCAGGGGTCAGTATTAGGATGGCTTCTTTCACATTATATGTCAATGATTTGGATGACCGAATTGATGGCTTTGTGGCCAAGTTAGTAGATGATAAGAAGAAAGGTGGAGAAGCAGGTGAGGTATAAATTGAAACTCTTAAATGGTAAAAAGAAAGGTCATGTTAGTTATAGATGTCGTCTGGGGAAGACATGAATCTATCTCGACATTCTTTTCAATTGACTGAAGATCTAACCAACCACAGTGAGTCCACCCTATTCATTTGTCAAAGTCAAAGCTGAGTTTATTGTCATTTACACAAGTACAAGTATGCACAGGTGCAGTGAAAAACTTGCTTGCAGCAGTATCACAGGTACATGGCATAAGAGACACAACATTCACAAGAAATACATAAATGATACAAAATTATGCAAGAAAGAAAACACATCACGTTAACACTTGACCTTGTGGCTCGGTCACAATCATATTAATGCTGCAGTAGAATTTCAGTCATGATTAGTCACTAAAGTTTTTAAAATCAATAACAAACCTCGTAATCAAGCCAGATATATCCACTGTAATCAAGGGATAAAGGCCCTTATCTATACTGACATAAGCTCTTATGGTACTAATTTATTCTGATGTCGTTGGTGAGTGATGAGCTAAAACCTCATTGCCACCCTAAAACAGAGGTCCCATTTTCATTTATTTCTTGCTGGTTAAAATGCCATCACAATGGAGTTGCAGAGAGAGAGGACTCAAACTTTCTTTTCAATCAGAACAACATGACCTACAAAAAATATATATATATACGTTCATGTACAGAGACAAAATATACCTAACCACAATGTACCTACTGAATCCTGAAAAGCTTGAATAAGGTGGACTTGGAGAGAGTCTTTCCATTAGTGGGGAAATCTAGGATCTTAGAGCACAGCCTCAGAATAAGGAGATGCCCCTTTGAAACTGAGATAAGGAGGAAATTCTTCAGTCAGATTGTGGCAAATTTGTTTTCACAGTTTATGGTGAAGGCCAGGTCATTCCATGTATTTAAGGCAGAAATTGACAGATTCTTGATTGTTAAAGAGATTGAGTATTACAGGGAGGAGGCGAAAGATTGGAGTTAACAAAACATTAGCCATGACTAAATGGCCTTTTTTTTAATGGAATATTAGCTACTTATGTTTAGTTTTCTCTCCACCATCAGATTCAACACTAGTGATAATGAAGAATACCAACTAAGGCAGCTTCAGAAAAGTGCATTCAGAATTTATGTGTGTGTTTTTACTCAGAGATAAACATTATTGGATAGAATGTTTTTAGTTCTTTGAGGGAAAGTTCAAATTTATTGTCATGGGCTTATATACCTAAGGCATAAATACCATGAAAATTAGAGTTCTTAAATTTAAAAATAAAATCATATTTATCCCTCTCATCAGGTGAAACATTGGCTTTAACTTATTTGAGGTATTCGAAGGATAGACATTGATAGATATTTTGTTACACGAATCCCTTGTGAAATGTTTAACTGCTTAATCAATATTAATTAATAATGGAATGTGATACAATTCCATGCTTACTTTGGCCACAATTAAACAATAGCATACATAAAATATTGATGGTATTTAATTATTTAATATGACATAGGCAGGTTCATATTGCTATTCTGTTGTATAGGTAATACAACAAAGTTGTATTTTTAGGCAAACTCTATTTTATAAACTTTATAACTTCGATAATTACATTTAATGAGAAATAATATTTGGAAATAATTGTATGACAATACAATATTTACCTCGATAAAATATAAGTAGAAATTTGAAGAAAATATTACACTATTCTTATGACATTGCAGAAAGGGCAACAATTCTATCTTTTATTTTGGATATTTTTAGCAAATCAGGAAATGATATTCCTGGACTTCTCTAGTGCCTTTAACACCATCCAGCCCAAGATCTTAAGGCACAAACTAACGGAGATGGGAGTAGACTCTCACATGGTGGATTGGATAGTGGACTACTTGACAGATAGACCTCAGTATGTGCGGTTGGGAGACTGTAGGTCTGACACAGTGGTCAACAGCACAGGAGCGCCGCAGGGGACCGTGCTCTCTCCGGTCGTGTTCACCCTGTACACATCAGACTTCCAATATAACTCGGAGTCCTGCCATGTGCAGAAGTTCGCTGATGACACGGCCATAGTGGGGTGTGTCAGGAATGGACAGGAGGAGGAGTATAGGAAACTGATACAGGACTTTGTGATATGGTGCAACTCAAACTACCTGCGTCTCAATATCACCAAGACCAAGGAGGTGGTGGTGGACTGTAGGAGATCTAGGCCTCATATGGAGCCAGTGATCATTAATGGAGAATGTGTGGAGCAGGTTAAGACCTACAAGTATCTGGGAGTACAGTTAGACGAGAAACTAGACTGGACTGCCAACACAGATGCCTTGTGCAGGAAGGCACAGAGTCGACTGTACTTCCTTAGAAGGTTGGCGTCATTCAATGTTTGTAGTGGGATGCTGAAGATGTTCTATAGGTCAGTTGTGGAGAGCGCCCTCTTCTTTGTGGTGGCATGTTGGGGAGGCAGCATTAAGAAGAGGGACACCTCACGTCTTAATAAGCTGGTAAGGAAGGCGGGCTCTGTCGTGGGCAAAGTACTGGAGAGTATAACATCGGTAGCAGAGCGAAGGGCGCTGAGTAGGCTACGGTCAATTATGGAAAACCCTGAACATCCTCTACATAGCTCCATCCAGAGACAGAGAAGCAGTTTCAGCGACAGGTTGCTATCGATGCAATGCTCCTCAGACAGGATGAAGAGATCAATACTCCCCAATGCCATTCGGCTTTACAATTCAACCGCCAGGAGTAAGATATGTTAAAGTGCCGGGGTTAGGACTCAATGTATTTAAGTAACCTACTTAAGAACTTTTTAAAAGCTATTATTAATGCTTTTTGAGGGGGTGATTTTAGATGCATATCATATTTTTACTGAGTTAAGTATTGTATGTAATTAGTTTTGCTACAATAAGTGTATGGGACATTGGAAAAAATGTTGAATTTCCCCATGGGGATGAATAAAGTATCTATCTATCTATCTATCTATCTATCTATCTATCTATCTATCTATCTATCTATCTATCTATCTATCTATCTATCTATCTATCTATCTATCTATCTATTAATTGAAAGCACATTTAAGGGAAAACATTTATGGCTCAATTGTTAAGTCTATCTGGTTTGATTTGCTTGCTTTATTACTATTGTCACAGCAATAAGCTCAAGACTTTGTCTTGCATACTGTTTATAAAGTACAGAGAGATTCCAAGGAGGGAAGGCTGTTTCTTTTTGTGTGAAAGCTGAACTGTGTCCATAGTTCTCTGCATTTTCTTGCAGTCTCAATCGAAGCAGTTACTATACCAAGCTGTTATGCAACCAGATAGGATGCTTTCTATGATGTATCAGTAATAATTAGTAAGAGTTGACAGGGACATGCCAAATTTATTCAGCCTCCTGAGGAAGTAGAGGCATTGATGATTTTTCTTGGTTGGACCAGGACAGGCTATTGTTAATGTTCACTCTGAGGAAGTTAAGCTCTCAACACACTTAAACTCAGTACCATTGATGAATAAAGGAACATGTGCCCCACACCCTTCCTGAAGTCAATGATCTGGTCTTTCATTTGCTGATACTGAGGGAAAGGTTGTTTTCCTGACACCATGTTAGTAACCTCTCTATCTCCTTCCTGTATGCTGACTCACCATTTTTGAGGTAGAGCCCACTATTTAAAACAATTTTGTTTCAGAGATACAGCGCAGTGACCACTCTTCTGGCCCCACATCTTTTTCTCAACCCCATTCTTCTGCCTTCTCCCCAACCCATTCTCCTGCCTTCTCCCCATTACCATTGACACCCTTACTAATCAAGAACCTATCAAACTCTGCTTTAAATATTTCCAATGACTTGGCCTCCACAGCCATCTATGGCAATAAATTCCACAGATTCAACATCCTTTAGCTAAAGAAATTCCTCCTTGTTCTGTTCTCAAGTGATGTCCTTTTTTCTGAGGTTGTCTTCTCTGGTCCTAGACTTACACACTGTAGGAAACTTCCTCTTCACATCCACTCTATTTAGACTAGTGGTTGCCAAATATTTTTGGGTTACTACCCCATTGGCTCCGTGATCACAAACCCAGTGCCCTCTCTCTTTCCAGCCAATAGATAAGAGCTATAAAGTATTTTGATTTATGAAGCACAGTGAAAGAAAATAAGAACTACAAATTCAAAGTAGTGACAAATAATTGCAAGAATTATTCAAATCTATTTAATACAATAAATACAATTATTTCTTTAATAATTGACATCAAAATCAATTTTCCTCAACAGTTTTGATGAAATTAGTAGTCCAGATATTCACTAGTTCATTGTTTTTTTCACCTTTCAATGAGATAGATGGGCTTGGTGCAGTGATATCAGCTTCTCAATATCAGGCTCAATGTCACTCAGGGGAGTCTCAGATTCCCATGTTCAGTAAATTGCAGTTTGTTTTGATGCTTTTGAAGAAGGTGGATGACTGCAATGAAACTGCGCTCCACTAAATATGTTGGAAAGGCATTATAGAGCATCTTGACCTTTTTCTGCAGTGCAGGATAGCATTCAGAGATTTCTTTCTAGAACCAAAAGCACTGATAGAATTTTTTTGAACCTCAACTTCGGCTCAATTTCATTTCATAGCAAGATAAGTTCTTCCTCCATCCTTATTATTAATTTCTCATTAGAAGTGTTCAGGAATGTATTTATTAGCCAATTTGGAATTTAGATGGAGAGCAGATCCTGAAATCTTCCTGACATTAATTTATGCAGCTCATCCAATGGCCAGTGTACATGAAGATCATCATCTGGTATTCCTTCTTCCCCTTCCAACTTCAAAAGGCTCAAACGATGGAAAAGGTCAAAAGGTTAAATTGGACAGAAATGTGGAGATGACTGATTTGACTTTGATAAGATTTGCATCATTTCCTTGCAATTGAAGATAGATTTAATTAAACTTTGTGAATAATTCTGACAAATAATCAATATCATACTAAATATTCTTGAGTTAATTATCAAATCAACTCAAGCATTTGAGTCTTGAAAAGGTTTTATCACAGTTTCAAAAAGCACATGAAACCATCTCAGGCAGTTTTCTTTCAAGAGCCACCTGATTTCAGTGTGCAACTAGATGATGCCAGCAACCAATGTCGACATTTTTTCAGACAGCTGACAAAACTACTATATTACTTTAGCAGATATACTTCTTCTGAACTGTGATCGCTTCGGTCTTCAGCCTATAATTTCCCTTTTAAGGGTGCTGTTTTGAACTGACTAAATAATCTGGCACTTTTGTAGTCTCCTGGGGGATACAGAGAACAAGACTTCTGAGAGTGCAGTTACGGCCAGGGTGGCCATTGCTGAGGGTGCCTGTTTGCGGTAGATGAACTTGTAGTTAGCTCTGTTACTCCATGCTGGTTAAAGCACTGAGCAAGATTAAAATTGTTGAGGAGAGCAGAAAGTGAACAGGTGTACAGCACTGTCTGCCTATGTTTGATCGGTCTCATTCTCTTCTCACTACTTCTGTTGGGCAGGTGGTACAGGAATCTTGGGTCTTATGCCTCCAGATTCAGGAGCAGTTCTTTTGCTGCAGGATTCAGGCTCCTGCTTGGGGTTCAATCGCCTCAGTGCTGAACTGGCTCCGCAGCTGTGAACTCACTATCTGGACCCTTTGCAATTTGTATGTAGGAAAAAATAGGTTTATGGAGAATGCTATCTCGCTTGCTTTACATTTAGACGTGGATCTCTGCGACCAAAAGAATGCCTATTGTCAGGATGCTATTCTTTGACTGCAGCTGAGTCTTCAGTGACATAATACCAAATAACTTCATCTCTAACTTCCTGGATCTTGGCCTGTGGGACCCCATCTGAAACAACAATGATGTTGGAAAGGGATTGTGAACCTTGTGTTATGGTTTGTTTGGGCCAAAACCTTGACTGTGTATTCCCCTCCATAGATGCTGCCTGACTTGCTGAGTTCCTTCAGCATTTTTGTGTGTCACTCAAGATTTCTAGCATTTGCATGATCTCTCATGTTTATGATAAGGCTTCGGACTTCATCAATGAGATGAAATTGATGGTGAAATAATTGGATAAGCTCTTGATGAATTCTTAATATGTTCATAGGATTTGGTGAGGGTGGATATGAACAGATTAAACTTGAATCTAAATCTGAAATCTAAAACTGAACTTTGATATGGAGAAAAAATAGGCAAATAAAATATTATCAACCATGAGTTACTTGAATGACAGAAATGGATCAAGAAATCAAATTATTTATTACTCAATATAAAATACCGAGTTTTGCTTTAGTTAATTCTGTTAGGGTAAATATTGATTGTATTTCTCATATATACTTGCAGGAAGTGGTCACTCAGTATACATTCGGGTGCAGTTTTGTGGCTTTAGTTCTGATTCCATCCGATTTACTTGTATCCTTTCTAACTTCCTCTGTACTGTTAGATTATTCCATTTTTCTGGATATCCTTTTGCCTTTCATACAATTCTTTAAAATGTATTTCTGTAATCTATTCTTTTCCTTCTCATAAGGTTTTCGTATGTGTGTAAGTTTGCATCTTGGTTGTTTAATTTAACTTTAGTTTGTATGTGGCATTTCCAATATGATTCTTTTAATAGTGCTCCAATAAAGAGTTGGTGAATAATCTTCCATCAATTGCTATCTTCCAGTTTTTCCATTGTTTCACTGATTGATATACCTAATCCCTGGATTTGGTGAGGGCATATAGTATTTCTAGATTTTTAGTGCAACATTGCCACCATGTGGTTCAAGACTGTCTATTCTTGTCAATATATTTATTTTTTGCCCATATTTCTAGTCTATTAAATTTGAAAATAACTGAGGCTATTTGTAATCTATTTAATATCTGGCCATGTAGCGATGAACTGTGGGAAATGGAATTCTCATTCTTGTATGTTGAACCCGGAAAACAGGTATGAATGCATTAGGGTAGATAGGTAGGGCAGGGGCTTTTGCTACTTGTATCAAACAGCAATGAATTTCATTGAACCAACACACACAAAATGCTGGTGGAACGCAGCAGGCCAGGCAGCATCTATAGGGAGAAGTACAGTCGATGTTTCGGGCCGAGACCCTTCGTCAGGACTAACTGAAAGAAAAGATAGTAAGAGATTTGAAAGTGGGAGGGGGAGGGGGAAATCTGAAATGATAGGAGAAGACAGGAGGGGGAGGAGCTGGAAAGTTGATTGGCAAAAGGGATACACTGCTAGAGAAGGGGAAGGATCATGGGACGGGAGGCCCTGTGAGAAAGAAAGGGGTAGGAGAGCACCAGAGGGAGATGGAGAACAGGCAAGGAGTGATTGTGAGAGAGGCAGAGAGAGAAAAAAAGGGGAGGAAGGAGAATAATAAGTAAATAAGTAAATAAATAAACAAATAAATAAGGGATAGGGTAAGAAGGGAAGGAGGAGCATTAACAGAAGTTAGAGAAATCAACCTTCATGCCATCAAGTTGGAGGCTACCCAGATGGAATATAAGGTGTTGCTCCTCCAACCTGAGTGTGGCTTCATCTTGACAATAGAGGAGGCCATGGATAGACATATCAGAATGGGAATGGGGTGTGGAATTAAAATGTGTGGTCACTGGGAGATCCTGCTTTCTCTGGTGGACAAAGCATAGGTGTTCAGTGTCTAGTCTCCCAGTCTGCGTTGGGTCTCACCAATATATAGAAGGCCGTACCAGGAGCACCGGCCACAGTATATCACACCAGCCGACTCACAGGTGGAGTGTCACCTCACCCGGAAGGACTGTCTGGGGCCCTGAATGGTGGTGAGGGAGGAAGTGTAAGGGCAAGTGTAGCACTTGTTCCACTTACAAGGATAAGTGCCGGGAGGGAGATTGGTGGGAAGGGATAGGGGTTATGAATGGACAAGGGAGTCACTTGGGGAGTGATCCCTGCAGAAAGCAGAAAGAGGGGGGAGGGAAAGATGTGCTTGGTGGTAGGATCCCATTCGAGGTGACAGAAGTTACGGAGAATTATATGTTGGACCCGGAGGCTGGTGGGGTGGTAGGTGAGGACAAAGGGAACCCTATCCTGAGTGGGGTGACGGGAGGATGGGGTGAGAGCAGATGTGCGTGAAATGGGAGAGATGCGTTTGAGAGCAGAGTTGATGGTGGAAGAAGGGAAGCCCCTTTGTTTAAAAAAGGAAGACATCTCCTTCGTCCTGGAATGAAAAGCCTCATCCTGAGAGCAGATGTGGCGGAGACAAAGGAATTGTGAGAAGGGGATGGCATTTTTGCAAGAGACAGGGTGGGAAGAGGAATAGTCCAGGTAGCTGTGAGAGTTTGTAGGATTATAGTAGATATCAGTAGATAAGCTGTCTCCAGAGATGGAGACAGAAAGATCAAGAAAGGGGTGGGAGGTGTCAGAAATGGACCAGGTAAATTTGAGGGCAGGGTGAAAGTTGGAGGCAAAATTAATTAAGTCAACGAGCTCAGCATGCGTGCAGGAGGCAGCACCAATGCAGTTGTCGATGTAGGGAAGGAAAAGTGGGGGACGGATACCTGTATAAGCTTGGAACATGGACTGTTCCACAAAGCCAACAAAAAGTCAGGCATAGCTGGGACCCATATGGATGCCCATGGCTACACCTTTGGTTTGGAGGAAGTGGGAGGAGCCAAAGGAGAAATTATTGAGAGTAAGGACTAATTCCACAAGGTGGAGGGGAACTGGTTACGTCTGGAATCCAAAAAGAAATGGAGAACTTTGAGACCTTCCTGGTGGGGGATGGAGGGATATAAGGAGGTATATACTGTGTCCGGTGCTCCCAGTGCAGCCTTCTATATATTGGTGAGACCTGACGCAGACTGAGTACTGGGTCCGGTGCTCCTGGTATGGCCTATATATTGGTGAGACCCGACGCAGACTGGGAGACCGTTTCACTGAACACCTATGCTCTGTCCGCCAGAGAAAGCAGGATCTCCCAGTGACACATATTTTAATTCCATGTCCCATTCCCATTCTGATATGTCTATCCATGGCCTCCTCTACTGTCAAGATGAAGCTACACTCAGGTTGAAGGAACAACTCCTTATATTCTGTCTGGGTAGCCTCCAACCTGATGGCATGAAAATTGACTTCTCTAACTTCCGTTAATGCCCCTCCTCCCCTTCTTACCCCAACCCTTATTTATTTATTTATTTATTTATTAATTATCCCCTCCTCTCCTTTTTTCTCTCTCTGCTTCTCTCACTATCACTCCTTGCCTGTTCTCCATCTCCCTCTGGTGCTCCCCTACCCCTTTCTTTCTCCCTGGACCTCCCGTCCCATGATCCTTCCCTTCTCTAGCTGTGTATCCCTTTTGCCAATCAACTTTCCAGCTCCTCCTCCTCCTGTCTTCTCCTATCATTTCAGATTTCCCCCTCCTCCTCCCACTTTCAAATCTCTTACTATCTTTTCTTTCAGTTAGCCCTGACGAAGGGCCTCGGCCCAAAATGTCGACTGTACTTCTTCCTATAGATGCTAACTTGCCTGCTGCATTCCACCAGCATTTTGCGTGTGTTGCTTGAATTTCCAGTCTCTGCAGATTTCCTTGTGTATGGATTTCATTGATTTGTTCTGGATCTGAGGAGTAATTAATATTTGAAATTATTGGTGTGCTCAGTTGTGTTATTTCAGTTATTAGTTTTCTAAACCAATTATATTTATCTTTATATTTATAAAAATATGAGTTATTGTCTTGATATTCATGACTGTTCTTCAGTCTGGAAAGACCTTCAGTCCATTACCAACTACAAAAAGAAGGTAACGTCCTGCTCTGATGACCCCTCTCCTCCCAAGTGGTTTAAACGAACTCTGTTGAGGATTTGACTCATAGATCTAACTTCAAAGATTCCCTCTAATGCCCATTCAGTCAGACATACTTTGTTGTCAAGGAAGAGGAGGTGAGAAGTTGGTAGAAAGCAAAATATCAAGAAGGGTGCTGGGCCTGACTCTGTTTCCCTTGCCATCCTTAAACACTGTGCTAACTAGCTGTCTGCAGCCTTCACAGAAATTTGTTATTATTCCAGTCCCCAGTCCAGTTCACTTATAGAGCTATATGTGGTGAATAAAGTTGAACTTAGTTGCAGCACCTTAAATGTCAAGAAAGATTTATTTGGGAACACAGTATTATTGCACTGAGATTACAAAATCTTCTGATTGTGCTATAAAGTGTCTCACTGAATGTCAGCATTTACTTTAGGCAAATATCAAAAGGAGGTCAGTTTTCTTACTGACTTTATCTGGTGCCATGTTTTATAGTTGATAGTTCCTCAAGTATACAAGAAATAAGGCTGACTGCCTGTGAAAATATGGTGTCATTAGGTGACTAAAGTACAGGTAGTCCCCAAGTTAGGAACATCCAACTTACAGACAACTCGTACTTACGAATGGAGGGAGGAGAACGCCATCCGCCATTTTAAGTTGGATCACGACACCGTCCACCATTTTAAGTCATTGCGGTTAACACTGTGTTGAGTGTGTAACTTTGTATTTGGCTTAAATATTTCTTAGCAAGTTTCACCCCCACTTTTCCTGTCAGCACCGCCCCCACTTGTCCCATTTAACCTGTCTCAGTGCAGGTGAGTGGGGTTTAGGACCCGGAGCAGCACAGGACCCGCTGCCCTTGGCTGATGCAGTATTTTTTTATTGAGTGCGATCATGAACAATAGCTAAATCAGAAATGCTGATCAAGTCAACTAGTTCCTAAAGAGAACTCTGATGGGCCAATCAGACGGTTCATTGCTGCTCAGTGATAGAACATAAAATCCACAGTTTTCTGTTCCATTGACGGGAAGCGATTGCGATTGAAAATAAAGTGGAAATAATTAAGTGATTAGAAAGAGGTGAAACATCATTGGAAAAGCTTTAGGCTACAGTTGGTCAATGATCGGAACAACTTTAAAGGATACAGTTAAAGGATAAAGTGTGAATAATAGAGCATGTGAAAGGCCCTGCCCCGATGAAAGCTGCAATTATTACTAAGCAATGCAGTGCTTTAATTATTGAAATACATACATTTCTTAGTGTTTTGTATGCATAGAAAAGTAAAATATATACTCTATACTAAGACAAACGTTTGACTAACTGACGCTAAATAATACTGGATATACCTGTTCCGACTTTGACTTATAGAGGGACTCAGGAACGCAACTCCTGTACCTCCATTATGTAAATCCTCTTTGCATAAAAGATGTTGATTATTGATTCTGATCGTGTCAGATCAATGAAAATGATATTTTAAAAAGTGGTGCAGGTGCCTGTTTCATGATAAACTCTCAGTGGTGCTCAGATATGGCGGTTTTGTCAAACTCACGTTCTCCTGAACTTGAAAACCTAATGGTCAAATGCCATCCTTTGTGTTTACCTAGGAAATTCTCCTCCATAAGGCTGACTATAGTTTACATACCACCAGTGGGCAACTATAATCAAGCACTTGAGATACTGCGTGATACTGTCTCCAAAAAGAATCAGTCCATCCTGACGCCTTTCAAATCATAGTCATGCATTTCATCCAGGCTTGTTTGAAGAACACCCTGCCCAACTACTATCCGCAAATAACCTGTAGCACCAGAGGTCCCAACCCACTAGACCTCTGTTACACTAAGATAAGGAATGCATATTGTTCCATGCCCAGATCGCATTTCAGTAATCTGATCACTTGGCTGTCATTCTCCTACCTGAATACAGACAGAGGTTAAAGACCAAGGCTCCAGAGATTAGGGCAACAAAGAGGTGGTTGTGGGAGATAGAGGCGTGGCTACAGGATTGCTGTAAGTCAGTGGACTGGGCAGTGTTCAAGGACTCATCTGTGAATCTGAATGAATATACCATGGTTGTCACAAACTTTATTAACATAGTTGTAAATGAGTGTGTCCCCACAAAATCCCGAGAAGCCCTAGCTGAACCGTGAGATCCACAGTCTGCTGAGGATCAGATCAGAGGCATTCAAGTCTGGTGACCAAGAAAGTTAAAGTCCAGGTACAATCTCCAGAAAGCCATCTCATGGGCGAAGTGGAATTTTTGGCCTAAACTTGAATCAACAAAGGATGCTTGACAGTTGTGGCAAGGATTGAATGTTATCAATTTTTATAAAATTAAATTAAGTGACATAGGTGACAACAGGGCTTCGCTTCTAGATGAGTTCAATATCCTCTATGCTTGCTTTGAACATCAAAACATGAAGGAACCATTGAGGAGTCCTTTAGTCCACGATAATCCTATGATTTCAGTCTCTGAGGCTGACGTGTGAACAGCCTTCAGGAAGGGTGAGCCCACGAAAAGAATCTGGCCCAGCTGGGTACCTGGTCAAGTACAGATTAACCTGTGCAGATTAACTGGCTGGAGTGTTCACCAAAATCTTTAACCTCATGCTTCGGTAATCTGAGGTACCCACCTGCTTCAAGCAGTCATCAATTATATGGGTGCTAAAGAAGAACATGCTAATCTGCCCCAATGACTATCGTCCAGCTACACTTACATCCATAGTGATGAAATTTTTTCAGAGGTTGGTGATGAAACATATCAACTCCTGCCTGAGAAGCAACTTGGATCCACTCCAATTTGCCTACAGAAGCAATAGGTCCACAGCAGATGCCATCTCATCGACTCTTCACTCAACCCTGGTACATCTGGACAGCAAAGATGCATACAATACATCAGGATGCTCTTTGTTGACTGCAGCTCAGCATTCAACACCATCATCCCCTCAAAACCAATCAATGAGCTTAAAAACCTTGGTCTCAATGTTTCCTTGTGCAGTTGAATACTTGATTTTCTGACTTACAGACCCCAATCGATTTGAATTGACAGCAAACAGCATTTCCTCCACCATGCCCATCAGAACAGGTGCACCACAAGCCTGTGTGCTTAGTCCCCTGCTCTACTCTACACTTATCATTGTGTGGCGAAGCACGGCTCCAATACCATATTCAAATTTGCTGATGACATCACTGTTGTAGGCCAAATCAAAGGTGGTGACTAATCAGCATATAGGAGGGAGATTTAAAATATAGCCGAATGGTGCCATAACAATAACCTCTTATTCAATGTCAGCAAGACCAAAGAGCTGATTACTGACTTCAAGAGGAGGAAACCTGAGGTCCATGAGCCAGTCCTCATCAGAGGATTAAAGGCATTATTATTTCTGAGGACCTGTACCAAGCCCAATACGTAAGTGTAATAAAGAAGAAAGCATGGCAGAGCCTCAATTTCCTTAGGAGTTTGCAAAGATTCAGCATGACATCTAACACTTTGATGCACCATCAATAACTCTCGGAGACAGGAGGCAAACGATAGGCTTTTATTAGCTGCAAGAGACCACGATTAGTAGCAAGAGACCACCACACAACATCCTGGAGACTGAGGGAGGAGCAGTGCCTCCAACCGCCTTTATACAGGGGTCTGTGGGAGGAGCCACAGGAGCAGTCAGCAGAGGGGCGTGTCCAGACAGGTATATGTAGTTCACCACATTCACCCCCCCTTTGTTTTAAAAGAGAGTCCCCATGGGGCGAAGTTTCTTACAAGTATATTTACAGGTTAAGTCTATCAAGCAGTCGAATCTGTCGCTGCGCTCTACGTAGCACCAGTGGTGATTGCACCGGTGACGGTGGTTGTGCTGGCTCTGGCCTGACTTGAGGTGCTAGCCCATTAGGCGTCAGTAATCCCTCATGCATGTGCGAGGTGCCCGGTATGGGAGTGTCGTGAGGAGTCTGTGTAGGGCTTGGTGAGCGCGGTGTCTCGTGGGTATACACCTCGGTGGGTACAGGGTTCAGAGTCACCGTGGAGTGTTCGGGGTAGGGGTCTGGTGCTTCTGCAGGCGCCAGGTCGCGGACGGAGACGTGTCCTCCTGCCCATCAGGTAAGACCACGTAGGCATACTGGGGGTTTGCATGAAGTAGGTGAACCCTCTCGACCATCAGGGAGTATTTATTGCTCCTCACATGTTTCCGGAGCAGCACTGGCCTGGGGGATGTCAGCAAAACCGGTAGGGTGGTCCCAGTGGCAGACTTCCTGGGAAAAGAAAAGAGTCGCTCATGAGGGGTGGTATTGGTGGACGTGCATAACAGGGAGCGGATGGAGCGGAATGCCTCGGGGAGGACCTCCTGCCAGTGAGAGACCGGCAATCCCTTTGACTTAAGGGCTAAGAGTATGGCCTTCCACACAGTGGCATTCTCCCTCTCCACCTGTCCATTTCCCCGGGGATTATAGCTCATGGTCCTACTAGTAGCAATACCCCTAGCCAGCAGGTACTGGCGCAGCTCGTCACTCATAAAGGAGGACCCTCTATCACTGTGGATATAGCAGGGATATCCGAACAGAGTGAAGAGCTGGCGCAGGACTTTTATGACGGACGTGGCAGTGGTATCGGGGCAGGGGATGGCAAAGGGGAACTGCGAGTACTCGTCGATTATGTTGAGAAAGTAGACATTGCGGTTGGTGGAGGGAAGGGGGCCCTTAAAGTCGACACTCAGTCGCTCAAAGGGGTGGGTGGCCTTGATAAGTTGTGCCTTTTCAGGACAGTAGAAGTGTGGTTTGCACTCAGCGCAGACTTGGCAGTCCCTTGTCATCGTCCTGATCTCCTCAAGGGAGTAAGGCAGGTTCCGGGCTTTCACTAAATGGTAAAATCGGGTGACCCTTGGGTGGCAAAGATCTGTATGGAGGGCGTATAGCTGGTCGAGCTGTGCGCTGGCACACGCTCCCTGGGATAAGGCATCAGGGGGCTCGTTGAGCCTTCCAGGCCGGTACAGGATATCATAGTTGTAGGTGGAGAGTTCTATTCTCCACCGCAAAATTTTATCATTTCTGATTTTGCCCGCTGTTGGTTGCTGAACATGAACGCAACTGGGCACTGGTCGGTCAGCAAGGTGAACCTTTTGCCGGCGAGATAGTGCCTCCAGTGCCTAATAGCTTCCACTATGGCCTGGGCTTCTTTCTCCACCGCGGAGTGCCGAATTTCAGGGCCTTGAAGGGTACGATAGAAGAATGCTACTGGCCTTCCTGCCTGATTGAGGGTAGTAGCCAGCGCGAAGTCGGAGACGTCACTCTCTACTTGGAAGGGAATGGTCTCGTCCACCGCAGGCATCGTTGCTTTGGCAATGTCCCCTTTAATGCGGCTGAAGGCCGCGCAGGCCTCGGCTGAGAGGGGAAATGCGGTGGACTTGACCAGGGGGCGGGCCTTGTCTGAGTAGTGAGGGACCCATTGGGCGTAATAGGAAAAGAAGCCCAGGCACCTTTTGAGGGCTCTGAGGGTGGTGGGAAGAGGGAGTTCCAACAGGGGGCGCATACGGTCAGGGTCAGGGCCAATGACCCCGTTCTCCATGACATATCCAAGAAGAGCAAGTCGGGTGGTTCCGAACACACACTTGTCCCTGTTATAGGTAAGGTTAAGAGCTTTGGCCGCTTGGAAAAATCGTTGGAGGTTAGTGTTGTGATCCTGCCAGTCGTGACCGCAGATGGTGATGTTATCCAGATATGGGAAGGTGGCTTTTAGTTGGCACTGGTCCACCATCCGGTCCATTTCCCTCTGGAAGACAGAGACACCATTTGTGACACCGAAGGGGACGCGCAGGAAGTGATAGAGCCTGCCGCCCGCCTCGAAGGTGGTGTAGGGGCGGTCCTCCGGACAGATGGGGAGCTGATGGTAAGCAGATTTCAGGTCTATGGTCGAGAACACCTTGTACTGAGCTATCTGATTGACCATATCCGCGATGCGGGGTAGGGGGTACGCGTCAAGCTGCGTGAACCTATTGATGGTCTGGCTATAGTCCATGACCATCCTATTTTTCTGCCCGGTCTGAACAACGACCACTTGGGCCCTCCAAGGACTTGTGCTTGGCTCAGTGATCCCCTCCCTGAGTAGCTGCTGCACCTCCGACTTAATGAAGGTCCTGTCCCCTGCGCTGTACCTCCTGCTTTTAGTTGCCACAGGTTTACAGTCGGGGGTCAGGTTGGCGAACAGCGGTGGGGGAGGGATCTTGAGGGTGGAGAGGCAGCAAGTGGTGTCAGTAGCGTGGCCGTTGGCATGGTGTTGGGTGGGATGTGCGGGTCAGTGTGTGCGTGTGGTCAGTAGTGGGGTATATGATGAAGTCCCACAAAACTGAGGATTTCTGACAGTGATTGGTGGGAGGGGCCTGTCATACTCCATTGTCACACTTTTCAAGTGGCTCTGGAAGTCGAGCCCCAATAGCACAGGGGCACACAGTTGAGGCATGACCAGTAACGCAAAATCCCGATAATCTGTGCCCTGTACCACCAATGTCGCTACACAACGCCCCCCCCCCCCCCCCGGATGTCTGTGGAATGTGATCCAGAAGCCAAGGTGACCCTCTAGCTTACTGGCTGTGTCACGAGCCCACAGCGTTGCATCGTGTCCGGGTGAATAAAACTCTCAGTGCTGCCCATGTCAAACAGGCAGCTAGTCCTGTGCCCCTCCACCAGGATGTCCATCATTGACCTTGCAAGCTGGTGTGGAGCACTTTGGTCGAGGGTTATGGAGGCCAGAGTTGAACCGCCGTCTTGGTGTCCGGTAAGCACCCGTGGGTCGGAGGTGGGGCAAGGTGATGCCGACAAAGATGGCTGCCCCCATGCCTCGCACGAGGCGGGCAGGCAAGATGGCGGTGACCAAGATGGCGACCCCCATGCCTCGCACGCGGCGCTACTTGACCCCCGCTCATGGTTTAGACTTACAGGCCTTGGCGAAGTGGCCCTTCTTTCCGCAGCTGGAGCAGACAGCTTCCCGGGCCGGGCAGCGTTTTCGGGGGTGCTTTTCGAGTCCGCAGAAGTAACACTGTGCAGCCTTGTGACTCGCAGCAGCCATGGTCAATTCGCTGGAGGGTTGCGGGGAGTTCACGGACTTGCGAGTGGCAGCAGCTGTGGTCAATTCACCAGCGGGTGGCGGGGTCTGAAGCGTCTATGGGACCGGCGGGAGATCGCGTGGCTGGACAGCGTCAGCGTTGTGCAGAGCAGCCTCCAGCGTGTCGGCCAGCTCGATCGCCGACTGTAAGGTAAGATCGGCGTTTTCCAGCAGCCTCTGGCGCGCGTACACTGACCTGATCCCTGTAACGAAGGTGTCTCGTACCAGGAGCTCCGCATGCTGTTCTGCCGTCAGTCCCTTGCAGTTGCAGCCCTGTACGAGTGTCTGTAGGGCCCGGACAAACTCAGTGCTCGACTCTCCGGCCCGTTGCCGCCGCGTCGCTAAGCGATGTCTTGCATAGACGGTGTTCACCGGCCGCAGGTACTGTCTTTTGAGGGCGTCCAGTGCTCCTTGGTAGGTCGGCAGGTCTCTAATAAGGGAGTACACCCACGGACTGACTCTGGAGAGGAGAACTCCGCATGATAGCAGGCTCAGTCACGGGTATCTCTTCCAGGCATGATTGGAAGCATGCAAGCCAGAGTTCAAAGGCAATAGCTACTTTGGGAGCTTGAGGATCAATGTCCAATTTATCCGGTCGTAAAATGCTCTCCATGTTTTAAAATTGCAGCTAATAAAATTGATGCACCATCAATAACTCTCGGAGACGGGAGGCAAACGATAGGCTTTTATTAGCTGCAAGAGACCACGATTAGTAGCAAGAGACCACCACACAACATCCTGGAGACTGAGGGAGGAGCAGTGGCTCCAACCGCCTTTATACTGGGGTCTGTGGGGGAGGCACAGGAGCAGTCAGCAGAGGGGCGTGTCCAGTCAGGTATATGTAGTTTACCACACACTTTGACAAACCTTTATAGATATGTAGTTGAGAGTATATTGACTGGCTGCATCACAGCCTGATATGGAAACAGCAATGCCCTTTTACAGAAAATCATAGGAAAATTAGTGGATGCACCTAAGTCCATCACAGTTAAAGCGCTCCCCACCATTGAGCACATCTACACAAAGTGTTGTCGCCAGGAAAGCAGCATCCATCATCAGGAACCACCACCACCCAGGACATGCTGTCTTAGTGCAGCCATCAGAAAGAATGTACTGGAGCCTCAGTACATCAGCAGGTTCAGGAACAGTTATTACCCTTCAACCATGAAGCTATTGAACGAAAGGTGATAACTTTATTCAACTTCACTGGCCCCTTCTTTGAAATGTTCCCAGAATCTATGGATTCACTTTCAAGGTTTCTTCATGTTAAGTATGTTTTCAACAGCTATTGCTTATTTATTTAGTATTATTTCTTTCTTTTCATATTTGGACAGATTATTGTCTATCGCACACTGGTTGAATGCCCAAGTTGGTGTGGTCTTCCATTGATATGTTTATGCTTATTACTGTATTCTGTTACGGATTTTTTGAGTATGCCTGCAAGAAATGAATCTCAGGGTTGTATATGGTGACATATAAGACCATAAGACAAAGGAGCAGAAGCCAGCCATTCAGCCCATCTAGTCTGCTCCGCCATTTTATCATGAGCTGATCCATTCTCCCATTTAGTCCCACTCCCCCGCCTTCTCACCATAACCTTTGATTCCCTGGCTACTCAGATACCTATTAATCTCTGCCTTAAATACACCCAATGACTTGACCTCCACTGCCGCCCTTCCACAGATTCACCACCCTATCGCTAAAAAAATTCCTTCACATCTCTGTTGTGAATGGGTGCCCTTCAATCCTTAAATCATGGCCTCTCGTACTCGACTTCCACACCATGAGAAACAATTTTGCCACATCCACTCTGTCCATGCCTTTCAACACTTTAAATGTTTCTATGAGGTCCCCCTTCATTCTTCTAAACTCCAAGGAGTACAGTCCAAGAGTGGTCAAATGTTCCTCATATGTTAACCCGCTCATTCCTGTAATCATTCTAGTGAATCTTCTCTGAACCCTTTCCAACGTCAACACATCCTTTTCCCAAAACTGAACACAGTACTCCAAGTGAGGTCTTACCAGTGCATTATAGAGCCTCAACATCACAACCCTGCTCCTATACTCTATTCCTCTAGAAATGAATGCCAACATTGCATTCGCCTTCTTCACCACCGACTCAGCCTGGAAGTTAATCTTAAGGGTAACCTACACGAGGACTCCCAAGTTCCGTTGCATCTCAGAACTTTGAATTCTCTCTCCATTTAAATAATAGGCTGCCTGTTTATTTCTTCTACCAAAGTGCATGACCATACACTTTTCAACATTGTATTTTATTTGCCACTTCTTTGCCCATTCTCCCAATCTATCCAAGTCTCTGTGCAGACTCTGTTTCCTCAGCACTACCTGCCCCTCCACCTATCTTTGTATCATCAGCAAACTTAGCCACAAAGCCATCTATTCCATAATCCAAATTGTTGATATACAATGTAAAAAGAAGCGGCCCCAACACAGACCCCTGTGGAACACCACTGGTAACCGGCAGCCAACCAGAATGGGATCCCTTTATTCCCACTCTCTGTTTCCTGCCAATCAGCCAATGCTCTATCCACATATGTAACTTTCCCTTAATTCCATGGGGTCTTATCTTGTTTAGCAGCCTCATGTGCGGCACCTTGTCGAAGGCTTCTGAAAATCCAAATACACAACATCCACTACATCTCCCTTGTCTAGCTTACTTGTAATTTCCTCAAAAAATTGCAATAGGTTTGTCAGGCAGGATTTTCCTTTAAGAAAACCTTGCTGAGTTCTGCCTATCTTGTCATATGCCTCCAGGTACTCTGTAACCTCATACTTGACAATCGAATCCAACAACTTCCCAACCACCGATGTCAAGCTAACAGGTCTATGCTTTCCTTTTTGCTTCCTTGCCCCCTTCTTGAATAGCGGAGTGACATTTGCAATCTTCCAGTCCTCAGGTACCATGCCAGAATCTATTGACTTTTGAAAGATCATTGCTAATGCCTCCGCAATTTCCACAGCTACTTCCTTCAGAACACGAGAGTGCATTCCATCTAGTCCGGGAGATTTTTCTACCCTTAGACTATTCAGCTTCCTGAGTACTTTCTCTGTCGTAATTGTGACTGCGCACACTCCTCTTCCCTGACACCCTTGAGTATCCGGTATACTGCTGATGTCTTCCTCAGTGAAGACTGATGCAAAATACTCGTTCATTTCCTCCGCCATTTCCTTATCTCCCATTACAATTTCTCCAGCATCAATTTCTATCGGTCCTCTATCTACTCTCACCTGTCTTTTACTCTTTATATACTTGAAAAAGCTTTTAGTATCCTCTTCGATATTTTTTGCTAGCTTGCTTTCATAGTTCATCTTTTCCCTCTTAATGACCTTCTTAGTTTCCTTTTGTAAGCTTTTAAAAACATCCCTATCTTCTGTCTTCCCACTACTTTTTGCTTCCTTGTATGCCCTCTCTTTTGCTTTTACTTTGGCTTTGACTTATTTTGTCAGCCACAGTTGCCTCCTTTTTTCATTTGAAAATTTCTTCTCTTTTGGAATATATCTGTCTTTCACCTTCCTCACTTCTCGCATAAACTCCAGCTACTACTGCTCTGCTGTCCTTCCCACTAGTGTCCCTTTCTAGTCAACTTTGGCCAGTTCCTCTCTCACACCACTGTAATTTCCTTTACTCCACTGAAATACCGACACTTCAGATTTTGGCGTCTCTTTCTCAAATTTCACAGTGAACTCAATCATGTTATGATCACTGACTCCTAAGGGTTCCTTCACCTCAATCTCTCTAATAACCTCTGGTTCATTACACAATACCCAGTCCAGTACAGCCGATCCCCCAGTAGGCTCAACAACAAGCTGTTCTAAAAAGCCATCTGGTAGACATTCTACGAATTCTCTCTCTTGAGATCCAGTGCCGACTTGATTTTCCCAATCCACTCACATGTTAAAATTCCCCGCAATTATCATAACACTGCCCTTCCGACAAGCCTTTTCAATTTCCTGTTGTAATTTGTAGTCCACATTACTGCAGCTGTTAGGAGGTCTGTATTTAACTGCCATCAGGGTCCTTTTACCCCTGCGATTTGTTAGCTCAACCCATAAAGATTCTGCACCTTCCGATCCTATGTCACCTCTTTCTAATGATTTAATATCATTTCTTACCAATAAAGCCATGCCACCCCCTCTGCCTACCTGCCTATCCTTCCAATACACAGTGTATCCTTGGACATTCAGCTCCCAGAGACATGTGTCCTTTAGCCACGTCTCAGTGATGGCCACAATATCATACCTGCCAGTCTGTAGCTGTACAACAAGATCATCCACCTTATTCCTTATGCTGCATGCATTTGTATAACACCTTAAGTCCAGTATTTGGTACTTTTTATTGCACTGCATCTCATCCCAATGGCTGCAAATTTGCCCCATCACCTGCCTGTCCTTCCTGACATCTTTGCTGCTCACTCTCTTAGATTTATTTCTGTTTTCCCCCTCCTCCGCTCTATCATTCCGGTTCCCATCCCCCTGCCAAATTAGTTTAAACCCTCCCTAAGGCTCTATTGAACCTTGCCACCAGGATATTGGTCCCCTTTGGGTTCAGGTGTAACCCGTCCTTTTTGAACAGGTCTTTCTTCCTCCAGAAGAGATCCCAATGATCCAAGAATCTGAAGCCCTGCCCCCTGCAGCAGTCTCTCAGCCGCACATTCATCTGCCTGATCCTACTATTCTTGCCCTCGCTGGCACATGACACAGGTAGCAATCCTGAGACTATCCTGCTTCTCAGCTTCCTTCCTAACTCCCGGAAATCTTTCTTCAGAACCTCCTCCCTTTTCCTATCTATGTCATTGGTACCAACATGTACCAAGATAGCTGGTTGCTCGCCCTCTCCCTACAGAATATTCTGGACCCAATCCAGAATATATATGTACTTTGATATTATATTTACTTTGAACTTTGATAGTTGTTGAGAAATAAGCAGTAAGCCAATTCAGAATTGTTGAGCTCACTGCGGTTTCAAACATTCACACATGAAGAAGCCAGAAACGGCTCACAGTGGAACCAAAAATGAACTTCAACAAGCTAGGAACTATGAGAAATTTGAAGGTATCAACAATGCAATTGTTAGAAGCAGTGCATGAAGTCAGTCCATATCTGCTGTAGGTGTTGGTGCTAATTTTGTTTATTTACAGTCAATCAAAAGAGCACAGCAGCAGTGTTACTGCCCATTACACAACTAGCGTTTAACGCAGCAATGCAGGTTCTCCATCTCTGGTGGTGTTCAGGGCTTCCTTCATCATGTCAGTAGCTTCCTCTTGAACACAGCAGCATACACTAGATGAATTCCTCTGTCAATAACAATTTGGAAATAATACACAGTTTTAGAGTACTGTGGTATTGGTAGTGTTCTAATTTGTTCTGAATTTCATTTAAATACATAATTTGTTACTGAGTTAAATGGTAGTTTATCTTTTTCTAGATTTTTAACTATTTCCATGAAACTTCAGCTAATTGGGACAGATGTTTAATTGGGCCAAAATGTACTGGTTGTGATGTGTCCTAATTAACCAGAATACATGGTATATCGAATTTGCTTTTATTGTAGCTGATTAATGTCAAGAAAGGGGTTCAGGAGGTAAAGAGATCGCAAACATTGCTCTTTGGAGTTCTCCAGTCTTTGCTGCTCTAGAGCCAGTTGCATGGGGTAGGACAAGATGTGTCCAGCTTCAATTTTTTAGATTCAAAAAAGGAAATGTGTTAAGTAGCTTTAAGGATGAGTATGGCTAGGTTATGTCATCATAGCCCGATGTATTAAAGATCTGGAATACTTTCTTTGCCAGGCTGTATGATTTGAAGACTGCAGCCTGCATAGCCTCCAAGAATTTCCTGTCCTTTAGATGAGTTGACAAGGTCTATCCATTTCTTCAAGATGAACATAATTCCCAGAAGTAATAACTTTCTGACTGAGTTGTGCTCATTTCTGTGGCATTAGATTGGGGCAGACCTGTTGGAAGTTACTGTGATCTGCTTCTAACTAGTAACGTGTCAAATTCATCATGTACAAGCAAAAGGATAAAAGAGCAGAACTCAGGAAATGTTTAATGTGAATTATATGGTTCTGTCCAAGATCACAACCAATGGAGTCAAGACCATTTTAGGGTCTGAATCAGATTTGAGCCTGCCTGGCAAGAAGATCTCTAACAATCTTGAACTACACTGGAATACAAACACCTACATGCAGGGCACTGGGAAGGGCAGTTGCTTCAGTTTGGACCAGAAAACAGAATATTGCTGATTTAAAAATAAATTAGTAATGTAAGAATCTGGAGAAGAAGTGGCTACTCAGTCCTCTCAAGCTACATTGCAATTGAATAAGATTAGGACTGAACAAACTGTGGCCTTAACATACAGGGTAGACATGCGCTCCAAAATGGGGTTTGGGTAGTAAATATCCAAACCTTGCAGCAGAGTCATTATTAACATGTGGGAAGTGGAAAAATTCTCTATCAAATCTGGAGATAGACAAGGCTGTGGTTTCACCTTTGTCTTGTTTGTATATTGTATTGGGCCTTCTGCCAGAGCTATATGGAATGACGTGGGTAAAATAGGAGTGAGGATTCCAGGCAACGGAACCTATTAGGTCATGCAAAATGTTGTCATCTTCAGTTTGGATCCACAGATTGATGAGCACCTGCAACTAGTTCATATTACCTCAATTGCTGTAAAACTGAGGCCTTTTTTTTGGAAACTTTGTAGGAATGTGCTACACACAGCGCTGAAATAACGACATGCAGTCGGTAAGTCGTTTCGAGTCTAGTTTATTCAGACCTTACGGTGCTGGTATTTAAATCCCTAGCACCCGCCCTCTCCGGGCAGAAATGATGTCAGAGGTGCATTACCAAAGTCTCTCCCCGCGCGCTGGCTATTTGTGAGCCGGTTCACCTGCGCAGAAAGTGGGTTGCCACAATTTGTCCTTTTTTGCCTCTCTCGCCAAATCTGATTACCTTAATTAGCAATGACCAGAGGAGGGAATGAGAAGTTTCCAAGTTTATTGAAAATAGGTGGAAGGGCACATTGTGATGAGGGTGGTTCTGTAATGGGATACATATATATTTAGCAACTGCAGTTTCATACTGTATGGCAAAGTATGTATGGCCATGTACTTTTCTAAGAGAAATCAAAAGATGGATTATTAGTTAAAGGAGAGAAACTGAAAGCAATTGAAGTTCAGAAGGATGTGGCTATTCTAGTACATGAATCACAGAAGTTAGCAATCAGAGCCAACACGTAGTTAAGAGCTCTTTGGCCTTTATTGTGATGCAGATGAGAATAAGGAGGTTTTATTGCAATTGTACAAGATCTTGGTGAGGCCTCAGTTTGAGTACTTTGTTCCGCTTATCTCAGAGAATATAGTAGCATTAGGAGTCGTCCAAAGGTGATGTATCAACTAATTCCTGGGATAAGAATGGGCAAAGGCTTGACAAAGTAGATATTGTGATATTTTCACTTGTGAGTATGTCACAAACAAGACAACATTGCTATAAATGAGGGGCTAGTGTCGTGGTTTCTCATGCCCCACAAATGACCAGGAAACGCAGAAGGTTCTTCAAGAAGTATTAAACTTTAATTTGCAAATCAAAGCTGAGACAGTCATTGAGCTAGTCGCTGATTGCCCACCGATCCCCGGACACAGCATTCTTTATAGCAATCTCCTGGTCCAGTTGCATTAGCATATCCAATCGGTCTATAGTTGCGTATGACACGTACATCTTGCCACTATTGTTTCTACCCATTGACTTAATCATGTTCTAATCTACATCTCTTAGCTACCTCTCATTAACACACCATTGTCTTCTACATTCTTAGGATTTCATTCTCCTACTAAATTGGGTACATGCATAGCAAATAGCAAGTTTCAAAACTGACTACATAGTTTTGGTTACACAGCAAAATTTATACTTTTATACTCCAATATATCCCCCCTTTGAGACCCAGAGGGGCTCACACAGAGAAAAGACTAAGAGTCTGCGCACAAAAGCCCCAATAAACTCAAGCACTTATTCCCAAATCTCGGGTTAAACTATAATTTTCTGCGCCAAGACCTCAAAAGTATTCTCTCCCTGTTACCCTGGGCCGCTGAGCCAAAAACCTGTCCCTCCGTACCTGAGACAGGGAAAAAGACTCAGAAGCCCTTACAATCTACTCCCACACTGTCGTTTTGCTCTTGTTCATCCTGCAGGTGTTGTAGGCTGTAATGATACATTTTTGGTGTTTCTTTCTCCAGTAAGCTTGCTTCAGTAATTGCCACGAGCATTGGAAATTGTTTGGTTGCAGCACGCACTACAAGAGATTTGTGACAAGGAAGAAAACAGCACAGCACAAACGCACAGCTCAACAATATAATACTGACAGTTATTGCTATTTTAGTCAGCCATGCTCCCCATCCTCTGAGTCTACTTTCCAACCAATCAAAGAACTGATGTTCAAATCCTGCATTCTGTTTGACCTCCGTCCGCAGATTCTTTAATTTATTCGTTGCGCTGGTGAAAGACCCTTCTGGGCTAGTATTGTTCGGTATGAAAGTGCAGCATTGTTCTCCAAACATTACACACACACACACCCCTTTTTCTGCCAAAAGCCAATCCAGTACCTGTCTGTTTTGCCACGCCACCCTGCTAGTTGCATCTAACTGTTGCCCTAAGGCCTCCAGTGCATCATCGGTGTTTAAATCCTTGTGGCATTCTGGTATAGGTATACTGAGCACCTCTGTAAGTAAATGCAAACAGATACTGACACTGGTCAGCTAGAGGAATGCTGAAGAAAGCCGAACACAAATCAATCACTGAAAAGTAACTTGCTTCTGGTGGAACATTAGTCAAAAGCGTGTGTGGGTTGGGGACTACCGCTGGCCAGTCCTCTACCATATCATTTACCGCTCGCAAATCATGCACCAATCTCCACTTAGATTTATCTGCTTTTATAACCGGCAGCAACGGGGTATTGCATGGACTGTTTGTTCTTTTAAGCACTCCTATTTCAAGCAACCCCTGCATTGTCGATGCTATTCCCTCTTCTGCTTCTGGTCTTAGAGGATATTGTGGTCTCCTGGGTGGAATTGCTTCCCTTTTTAGCCTTATTTCCACTGCACTAGCTGTTTTTATTTTCCCTACGTCCGTGTCATGCTGTGACCACAGAATAGATGGCAACTCATCTAACCTTTTATCTTTCTGCTGGCCTCTTTCCTTTCCCAGCAAGGGCAGGTGTGGGTGAGGAGTTATTTCGACCTCTCTCACTGTCCCCACCATATCTACACTTACCATTATTTTAATGCAATTGTTGTCTTCTGATATCCACACCTCTGGCGTGATTTTCCTCCACACTGTTACGGTTTCAGCACTCTTAACTAAAGGTCCTAAGTCTTTAGACTGATATCCCTTGTTTACCAACAACGTTACGTGGGGCGCAGCCTCCGGTATCCTGTACCATTTTTCTAAAAAGGTGTTCCACTTAACTTGTAAAGCTGCCCCTTGCTTTCCAATTATCACAGCCTCCCCTTCCAGGTGCTGTTGGGTACATACCTCCAGGTGCCATCTCTCCTCTAACTCCCTGTTCTGAGTCTCGTCAAAAATCACTGTACAGTGTAGCTCAGATTTGGGCATTACAGTCCTGGGTAATATAACCTGCACGCCCTTTTTCCATTTTTCCCAGGTTCCCTGAATCTGATCTGCGATGTCTCCTATCCAAAAGACATTAGCCTTCTTGTCTTCTTGCACTATCAATTGAGTCCCTGCTCTTTCCACACTCAGCCCATTTCTGGTGCATTCTAATTTTAATTCCAGTTTCAATAAGGCATCTCTGCCTAACAAATTAATCGGAGTTCCTTTAAATACTAGCACCGGCAAAACAATTCCTTTATTTCCCATTCTCAACCGCACTGGAGCCGTGCACTGTGTCAAATGTGTTTTCCCCGAGAACCCTACCGTCTTAATAAACTTTCCTGACATGGGAAGGTGAAGGGCATACTGTGGCTGTACACAAGTGTACGTGGCTCCAGTATCTATCATCATTGGTATCAGTTGCCCTTCTAACATAACCTGAACAATGGGTTCCTCATCTGCCTCCCTTGTTATCATTGGGTAATGTCCCTTCCCACTCAAGTTCTCGGGGCACCCCTAATACCTCGCATAGGGGTTCACAGGTCCGCTTGGGCCTGTGGGGGCTGGTCCTTGGCTAAACTTTGGTTCCCTTCTTATCGGTTCCTGCTGGTGTGTGACAGGCCATGGTGTAAACGGACAATCTCTTCTCATGTGACCTGGCTGATTACATCCCCAGCACAATCTCTCTACCTCTCTTTCCCCCTGTTTCCTCACTGGTCCCCTCTGCCCATAGCTCCTCTGTCCCCCTCCTTGGGACTTCCAGTCCTGTCTGGGCTGTTTGAATTTAGTCTGTTCCTGATAGGGCATTTGTGGGAATGCTCCCCAAAAGACGATTATTGGCATGGGGTTTTCCAGCCTTTGTCTTACAGTATGATCGGTCCCTCCATATAGCAGTGCTTTGTCCAGTTCGATGGCTGTACTCGAACTGGTGGTTGCTGGCAGCATCTTTTTGTTTTTCTCTTTTTCCTTCTTTTTGAGTTCTTCGAGCTGCATTTGTATTAACTTTCTTTGCACCTCTTCCTGCTGCTCAGCCAACCTTCGTTTGTCTTTCCGGTATTTCTCAGCCTCATGGACTACGTGGTCTCTAAATTCTTATGGGGTCATTGACGTCAGCCCAACCACTTCCTCCAGTTTGGATTTTACTTGTGGAGGCATTGCATCCAAAATGCTATGTCGGAACAGTGAGGTCATAAATAAGCTATTCTCCACCTCTTGCTCAGTCTCCAGTCTCCACCTTTTCAACTGGTTTTCTACGTAGGCTGCTGGGTTTTCAGTGTCTCCTAGTGGATCCCCTTTTAAGGCTTTGGGGTCCACTTTGGGTGGATAAAGCTTTCTGAGGGCCTGCCATACCCTCTGCCTCACTCTGTCAAACCCGTCTCCATCAGTTCTTGGGTCGTTCGAGTTTACTATGCCAGCCATTTCCATTAGTTCATTAACTTTGGAGGTTCCCATCAACCTTATCAATAGTGCCTTCAAATATCCCTTAGCCAATAATCGTCCCACCGTTTCTTCTTCAAAGGCTCTAATCCATTTCCCTGCTCCTTCATGTAGATTGGGCAGAGTGTTTTTCAGCCCTTCTAGGTCCTGGGATCCCCAAGGGATATACTGCACTTGTCCTGATCCTTTTACTAACAACGGCATCATTCTTCCTCCTTCTTCCCACCTGCCCTGGCTCTCCTCCTCACCTGACTTCCCGTCTGTCTCAGGGTATGTCTTTACTGCCTCCCACACAAATGTCTCCGGGGTCCTCTTCTTCCCTCGGTCTCCCTGTGGAGTCCTTCCTTTCTGTCTTGATTCAATACTTGGTTGGTCCCTGGAGTATTTTTCGCATCTCCTCTGGCAATCCCCTCTCAGTAACTTATCTGGCTCTCTCTCTACTTCCGCAAGTCGCTCCCCGACCGCCTCCTTCTGCTCTTCTAGGCTTCTGCCTCCTACCTCTTCCCCACAAATTCTGGCATCCTCTCTCTCTCTCCACTTAACTCTTGCTCCTCCAATGAGTCACCTTTCTTCCTGTCTGTGTCTGTACACCTGTGGCAGGGACTCGTCATGATCCTTACTCGTGCTTGATTCCCTTCTCTCTTGTGTTTCTCCAAGCCTCTCATCTCCTATCTTTTTTTCCACTTCCTCTTGAATGCCTCATCTCTTCCCGCCCTGATGAGCCACTTTCTTTTCTAGTCTGTTTATTTCTATGGTATAACCGATACTCCTCATACTCCTTTTCCTCTCTCAAGTATTTCATCCGTTCAATCTCTTCTTCCATTTCTCTCTTTGCCTGTTCCACCTTTATCCTTTCTGCCTGTATCTCCTTCCATATCGCCGCTTTTTCCTTCTCGTATTGTTTTTTTGCCTCCTCGTTATCCCAAACTTGTACTTCTCCCTGCATGTTTACTGTTCCCGTCAGCAGGGGGCACTGCTTAGGGGTTCCTTCATTATAGGGAGGGGGTCTTTCTGCTTCTTTCACATCTGGGTACAGATCTGAAGCCAGCTTCACACTGTACCTTCCTCTCCCTCTAACAGGCAGTTTCTCCAGCACCTTAGTGTCTTCCTCGCTTGTAATAAATATTCTACCTGTCCTCCTCAGCCTTTCTCCCTCCGTTCTGAAGAGTTTTAGCACTTCCATTTCTCGTTCTCTTTTTTGCCCTCTTAGATTTATCTTTTGGTTTGTAATTTTTAATTAGTCCCTCCATTTCTTCACACAAACTTACATCAAACGTTCCTTCTCTTGGCAACTTTGCGACCAGGTTTTTGGTTCTTTTTTCCCATTTTTCTGAAGTTTTTGTGATCTCATATTTATTTATCGGGAATTTTTTGCTCAGAATCTCTGCTGCCTTTCCTTTACCTGTCTTGTTATTCTCTCTTTTAAGGTATTTCAGAGATTCACAGTTTGTTTACTGGATAATATTATTTACTCTAATTCTATGCCTAGCCTGTTCTGTTCTGCCCGTACAGACCTCTATTCAGAGCGGTACCCACAGAACTTGCTCTTTGCACCTCGTCAATTGAGACCCTTATCTCTTAAAGCGGTATCCACGAGGATTTTCTCTATTTTCCTTTCCCTGCCTGTTCAGCCCTTCGTTTCATACGAAGCAGTACCCACAGGGATTTACCAACACCACGTGGACTTTTTCTTAACTTAACTTCTTATTAACTTATTTGTACTTACCCTCACTGCAGTGTTCTTGATCAATCCTCTGAGCCTCCTGTTAACCCCCAATTCTGCCAGATTCTTTGGACCGGAGAGACACTTCTGCAGTGGTTCCACACTTCTGAGACTCCAAGATCTCCCCAAAGCCAACAGAATTCTTAGTCCAAATTGTCGCAAAAAGCGCTTACCTTTTGTTTGGGTGCACCCTTAATTCTGTTAACCTTGTGGGGGTCCCTGGAGGACTGGGAAGCGTCCCCAATCTGCCGTTTCCTTTCCACGGGTCTCTTTCTGGTCCTGCCGCGGTCGCCAATTTTGTTGTGGTTTCTCGTACCCCACAAATGACCAGGAGACACAGAAGATTCCTCAAGAAGTATTAAACTTTAATTTGCAAATCAAAGCTGAGACAGTCATTGAGCTAGTCGCTGATTGCCCACCGATCCCCGGACACAGCATTCTTTATAGCAATCTCCTGGTCCAGTTGCATTAGCATATGCAATCGGTCTATAGTTGCGTATCACACGTACATCCTGCCACTATTGTTTCTACCCATTGACTTAATCATGTCCTAATCTACATCTTTTAGCTACCTCTCATTAACGCACCATTGTCTTCTACATTCTTAGGATTTCATTCTCCTACTAAATTGGGTACATGCATAGCAAATAGCAAGTTTCAAAACTGACTACATAGTTTTGGTTACACAGCAACATTTATACTTTTATACTCCAATACTAGCAACTTAAAACTGAAATGTATTGAGATTTCTTCTTTAGACTAGAGTAGTGAATCTTTAGAATTCTCTATTTCCAAGTGTGTTAGAGGCCAGATCATTAGATAGCTAAGATGGAAGTGAGTAGGTAATTGTGGCTTATGGGAAACTAGCACTAAAAAGAAGTTGAAGCCAGATCAGCAATAATGAGGGGATAGGTTTGAGAAGCCTGGTGGCTTACTTCTGTTCCTATTTTCTTGTGTTGTTGTAAATTTGCTGAGAAAGTGGCTCTGAGGAGCTGTACTAAGAACTTGGTAGCGTGCATAGACAAGACAAAGCAGAAACCAGGATTATAGGAGAGATGTTGTCTCTTGATTGTGGAAAAGAACTTGGTGACCACATGTTGCTGCATGTGGTACAGGTATGTCCCATACACCTAGCTTGCGTTGCAGCGTTCATCTGAGCCATTTTCCATTTTATTTGGAGGTCAACAAAAAATTTGGATTGCAGAGAAATAACGTATAAATCTCCAGAGACAACAGGGAATAATGTTATACATTATATTGTATAATGTTATACAATGTGGCAATTGTCATAATGGCTGTCTTTGTGCTTGCTTCATGATGTGAAGAAGCCTGCAAATTCCAATTAAAGCAGCACATTTGCTGAAGTTTTGTTAGTCCCCAGTGTTGTGAAAGGTGGGTCTGGACATGGAACACTTAACTCATTTGGATCAGACGCACGATGTGCCCCTTGTAGAAAAAAATAACATGTAGGGTATCATCTTTGATAATGTCACCCACACAGTGCTCTTATGGCCCTGTGTGAGAAGGAGATGGTGTATCCTATGGGATGATTCCCCTTGTAAAGTGCCACAGTCATTTAAAAGAATACCTCATTACTAGAGCATGCAAAAGTACATGATTGATAATGAAGTGGACCTTCCTTATAACATCCGGTGTCCATAGCGGGAGTCTCAATGCCACTTTGCATTGCCATTGATGTAACTAGGAAGCGGCTGAGATTGTTATCCATCTGCTTTTAAAAGGACTGGTAACATTTATTAGTCATTGAAGTCTTTTTCAAAGTTAATCTAAAATAGCTGTTACAAAGGACGATGTTATGTACAGATAGTCCCCAAAGGCACATGCTGGAGCTGGAAGGTTATTAACTCGATGAAGGATGTGCTTTGGTATTTCTCAATCTTGCTGGTCTTCCAGTACAAAGAGCTTTCATACTGAAATTTAGAGACTGGAACATTTCCAAATGCAGGACTATGTGCTGAGGAACACATGAAGTTAGGTGCAGCCACCATAAAGGCTTTGATGCAAAAGGTTGCAATTTAAGACCCATCTGGCATAACACACTTGCACACTGAGAGGCTGGAACCTGTGTTAAAAACCTCTTGGACTTGTGTACATGAGGAGAAAATAACATCATACTGGTAAAATGCAAATAATGTAAGTATGATATTATAAATATATTGTTTATACTTAGATTTGCTGATTTTATGAATAAAATATGTTTTAAGAAATAAGAATAAGTGGCAATGTTGCAGTGATTATCTAAAATCAATCATTCTGGGTATTCAAACAGTGAAGGCACTAAGCTGAGAACTGACAAATGAAGGATGGTCATTTTCAGCAAATTGCATGTAGTCTAGACAGAATCCACTTCAGTATTCTTCCTATTGTAATGCACTGCTCTATTTGAAAATTGCTTGTTGTGTAATGAGTCTTATTGTTGTCGTTTCCTGTGCTATTAAATCCTCTTTTGCTTTCAAAACTGCCCAATGAACTCTAACATACTTTGTCGACTATAATTGAGCAAGCTTTGCTTCCCTAAAGTTTTCTTCAATGCATAGCTGTTTCTAAATATCTTATATCTTCCTCAGTGAATAAACTGATCAAAAGTGTTGTGCTTTTTTTGTAAATTAAGTCTTTAAAGTGAGAAGAAAGAGTTATTTGATTCTTTACAAGCTCATAGGTACAATTGACTACTTGTACCTTCCCCTAACCTCTAAAACAATAACATCCTTTAGTATCTTCATTTTACTGCCATAAAATGCTTAAGATTGACCTACCTATCAAATTTCTAAGCAGCCAAGTTACTTCCAGCCAAGCTGACTTGGTCCTTCTTATAAACTTTTAGGGTTCAGTGTCTAAAATGGAAGAGCTGTCCCACAGAGTAGTCAAGTAACAGGTTGACAAAGCCGTACTCACAGAATCATATGGACTCTTTCACTGCAATCCCTGAGTATGTTTTTGTCCCAGTGGCAAGTTAGAACCATGAGAAGTGATGGTACACTGAGGTATATATGTGGGAGGGAATAGCTCTTGGAGTCTTCAGTATTAAGATCTCAGGGCATTAGGTTCAATGTTCAAAGTAAATTTATTATCAAAGTACATACATGTCATCATATTCTACTCAGATTCATTTTCTTGCAGGTATTCACAGTAGAACAAAGAACTACAATGTGAGGGAGCAGTTGTGGAGCGTTAATAACTCATCTCCTTCTACCTTAGGCCACAAACTTATCAATCACCCCTGATGAGTTATTAACTTCAAACTTTCTGCATAATCATTCAAAGAGTTGAACTGCATGTACTTGTAATGAGAGCTGTATAACTCATCTCCTTCTAACTTAGGCCACGAACTTATCAATCACCCATGCTGTGGACACTTTCTGGAGGTCCAAGATCCGTGTGCTCCACAACCGCTGGTCTAAGTGTGTAAATGTAGGAGGGGACTATGTTGAAAAATAAATGTGTTAGGTTTTCTACCTTAGGCCATGAACATCACCCCTTGTAGAATCAATGAAAAACTGTACACCAACAAAGACTGAAAAGCAACCAATGTGCAAAAGAAGACTTTGGTTATATAGTGGAGAAGGAAAACAGCTCCTGATTATAATCACCAGTTAATGAATCATCTCTCTTCCATGTTAAAGGAGGAAGCCATACTGAAAGTGACAAGGGGATAGAATGTACAGGAGCTAAATGTCAATCACCAACAGTGGCACTACTGATCAAACTGGCTGAGAACTAAAGGAGACACGAGGGACTACAGATACTGGAATCTAGAGCAGCAAACAAAATGCTGGAGGAACTCAGTGAGCTGGACAGCATGTGTAGAGGGAAATGGATCGTGGCCTTTTATCTGGATCAAAAAATAGAGAACTAGCTAATATAAAGAGGCAAGGGAACAGGGTGGAGCAAGTGAGCAAGAGGTGGATCCAGATGAGGAGGGGTGATAGGCCAATGGAAGAGGGAAGATTGTAAGTAGCAACAGAGGCAATATATGGAAGCAAACTGCCATATTAGATCTACACCAGATAGTAACTAAACTATCACAATGATATACCTACTTCTTCAACCATCTACCTGAGGCAATGCACTTCACCACAGTAGCATTAGTGGAAATGACCCTGCTTGCTTTTTGTGGAGACAAAGTCTTGGCTTCATACTGGTTATGCCCTCCATCATATTGTAAGGTACTACATTTATACTAAGGGGACAGATTCAAAACAGATCAAAAATAACATTCAAAAGGTGCAGTGGACTGTCAGCCAGAGCAGAAATATTCTCTATCTTTATAATCAAGGTATTCACCCTGGATCAATGAAGAGTGCAGAAGGGCATATTGGGAGTAGCACTTGGTATATTTAAAATTTATGTTGCCAACCTTAGTTAAGCTATTTCAGTGTACTGTAGGCATGTCGCAGAGCCAAGAATATCAAACAACAAATAGATCTAAGTTATCTCAAAGCCATCAGATCAGATTGAAGCTCTGTAACTCTGTCACACCTTGTCATGAATGGTGGACAGTTAAGGGAGAAGTCTCTAAGTCAATATGCATTAAAGAAAAAGCTTTCTATTGTTAGCAGTCATGCAAATCTTTGCACCCTATGGTTGAGTTTGTGAGTGCTGGAGATCAATTGTTCCTATCACACAATATCATTACATAGGATCCTTTGGGGAGGCTTCATGGCCCAGCCATTTTCAGCTAATTCATCAATGACCTTCCCTCTAAAGTATACATTTTGCTGACAACTGTATAGTTATTGGAGGAACTCAGTGAGGCAGCCAAAGGCATAATTGATGTTTTTGGGTCGCGACCCTGCTTCAGGACTAAGTGTGAAGAGAAAAGATGGCCAGTATAACGAGGTGAAAAGGAGATGTGAGGTAGGGGCTGGCAGGTAATAGTTGGAACTGGATGAGGAAAGGGATGAAGGAGAGTTGGAGCTGGGAGGAGGGATTTGGGAGACAGCAGCTGGTACATTTTAGATGGACAGTGATAAGTAGAGAGGGGAAATTAGTTTATTATTGGCTCATGCAACTCACTACAGTGAAAATTATATCTTGTATACCATCCATACAGATAATTTCTTTACAATAGTGTATTGAGGTCACACAAGGTTAGGCAATAACAGAATGTAGAATAAATTCAGGATATTCTGCAGATGCTGGAAAGACAATTACACACACAAAATGCTGAAGGAATTCAGCAGGTCACACAGAATACATGGAAAGGAACAAACAGTCAATGTTTTGAGGAAAGACTTTCATCAGGACTGTAGAATAAATTGTTAACTGCTATAGAGGAAGTGCAGTGCAGGTGGATAATAAGGTGCAGTGCCTTAATTGGGTAAATTGTGCAATCAGGAGTCCATCATATCATACTAGGGACCGTTCAATAGTCTTATAACCCCATATGGAATCAGGTGGGGGCTGGTGGGAGGAGATAGTGGAGGAAGCTATAGATGTTGGAAGGTAACAAGTGGAGACACATGAGGCTGAAGATACTGAAACCTTGATAAGTAAGAAGGTGAAAAGTGAATGGGCACTGTCAATGATTCCGTACTCACTTGGCTGATAATGAGCTGAATTGGATTTATCCTGCTTTTCTTGAATGAGGCCTATCTGGCCAGTTTTTCACATCGTTGAAAATCATAACTGTACACTAAAAGCCTGGCTTCACGTAAGGTTATTTCTAGAGTGCAGGCCTTAGTACTACTGAGAGGATGTTATCAGGCCTATGGACTTTGCTATATCCAATGCCATTTCTTGATATATGAGTGAATTTGATTGACTGAAGTCCAGCTTCTGTGATGGTGGTGATCTCAGAAGAGCTGAGATGGATTATATATTTGGCACTTCTGACAGAATTTAGTGTGAATGCTTCAGCCTTGTCTTTACCACTCGTGCAAACACAGAAACACAGGCAAAGATTCCAAGATCATTCCCATCATTATTGAGAGTGGGGATGATCTTGGGGCTGCCTCCACCTCCTGTTGACAGTTTAATTATTCAATGCTATTTAGAAACAATCATGACGGGATTAGTTATCTTTACTTTGATCCTGTGGCTTTGAGTTTGCTTAGTTCTGTTTACTGCTAGTTAGCATATGTCTTCACCTGTGTTCTAGCTTCACTAGGTTGATGCCTTATTTTTACGTAAACCTTGTATTGCTCAGCATCCCCTTTTATACTTTTCACTGAACCAGAGCTAATCTTCTAGTTTGATAGGAATGGCAGAATATACTATTTCAAACTGTGATGGTGCAAAATTTAAATGACCTCTCCCGTGTCTATTTATTACTGTTTTTAGACTGCTCTTTGTTCCTAGTTTTCTTTTCTTGATGTAAGAAGAGGAAATATATTTTGGAATGGAAATGAGTTTTTAGGGCTAAACAATTGCAAAATTGGTTCTGGTTTTAATTATGTTGTTAAATAATAGTAGACTAAAAATTATTAATGATCCAAAGAAAATGTTTTACCTTTGGTTTTGAGTGGTTCATTGAAATATGCTTTCCATTAATAATTTCTAATACAATTCAAAACTTTCATTGTATACAAATCACCCTGTTGTCTTCTCCTCTATCATTTTACCTCAGATATTCCTCCAGTTGTGGCATTTTGTACTTCACCATTTTATTTCGTCCTTCATGATGACCATATTACCCACTATCAGATAACTCGGTTGCACTCCTTATAATGAGTTGTGGAAAGGGAAAAGAAACAAAGAGCCAAGAGAATATGTCTTGGATTTTCTAAACCTTATCCTCACAATGCTCTGAGGAAAAGAGTTGCAATTAAGCTAGAGGAGGGTGGAAGGTTAACTATATACATATGGAAGCCTTTCTTTCTTAAATGCATATAGGAAATGGTATTTTACTGGATAGAAATATGATTAAAACCAGAAAGTAAGCATTGCTGGTAGCAAATTGTTTGCCTGAGCAAGCATTCAATGAATGAAAAGTAGATGGAGATTTCCTTTTGCTGTGCTTTATTGTACAGACATTTTCTAAGCCATATTATTAATAAAAGTATTGACAATTAATATATTAATTTAGAACTTGTCATCATAAGCTTTGGTCATCCATTTTCTTGCACTGCAAGGTACTTTCATGCCAAGCCTGTTCAGAAATAGGACTGTTATTTATCATGTGTAAAAATGTTAAGGTACTTCAAATAAACCTTCAATCAAAGTACTGAAGATTTTTGTCGAGGATTTTCTGTGTTTGCAAATAGGACAGCTTGTTACTTTTTCTATTTAAAGTGAATGACTGGGTATTAAGGGTCGATCAATGCAAAACTAATGCACGCTGACAGCATGGCAACATAGCTATTCAGTTCAATATTCAAACTTCTGTTAAATTTTTAAAAATGTGACCTAATATTTTCATTACGTTTTTTTAAGATAAATTTGAACAATCCATCGAAATAAGAGTGAATTAATTTTATGCATAGGATTAATACAACAAATGCATTTGCTTTTTGAACAAAGCACAAAAGAGTGATGTTAATATGCTTATACTTAAGATGTTAATGTTGTTTTCCACAACTACTTTGTGTTTATAAAGCAGTTTATAAATACATTATTCTGCAGATGCTTGAAATAAAAAGCAGCGCACACAAAATGCTGGAGGAACTCAGCAGGTCAAGCAGAATCTATGGAAATGAATAAAAAGTCAATGTTTTGGGTCAAAACCCTTCTTCAGGATTTAATACTTTATTAGTTTATCAATCAAAGACTGCAGCACCAACTCTCAGACACCTCCTCTTACTCACTCCTTGACCAGGACCCCACTAAGGTACACCAGGCCATTGTCTCTCATACCATCACCAACTTTATTGACTCGGGGGATCTTCCATTCACCACTACCAACCTCGTAGTTTCCGCACCCCACACCCCCTGTTTCTACCTCCTCCCCAAGATCCACAAACCCGCTTGTCCAGGTAGACTCGTTGTTCCTGCCCCACTAAACTCATATTGGCATACCTCAACTCTATTTTATTCCCCCACTTCCATGACACTTCACACATTCTGGATCTTTTCAATGATTTCAGGTTCCTTGGCCCCTATTACCTTACTTTTACTGTGGATGTCCAGTCCCTATACACCTCCATCCCCCACTAGGAAGACCTCTAGGCTATCCATTTTTTTCTGGACACCAGATCTGACTAGTCCCCCTAGTGGAACTTGCCCTCACTAAATAATTTCTCCTTTGGATCCGCCCACTTCCTTCATACAAAAGGTGCAGCCATGGTCACCTGCATGGATCCCAGCTATGCCTGCTTGTTTGTTGGCTACGTAAAACAATCTATGTTCCAAGCCTACACTGGTGACCTTCCCGCACTTTTCCTACGCTACATCGATGACTGTATTGGTGCTGCTTCCTGCACCCGTGCTGAACTCATTGACTTCATCCACTTTGCCTGCAACATCCACCCTGTCCTCAAATTTACCTGGTCCTTTTCTGACACCTATGTCCCCTTTCTTGATCTCACTGTCTCTATCTCCAGAGACAGCTTATCCATCAATGTCTATTTAAAACTCACGGAATCTCACAGCTACCTAGAAAATACCTCCTCCCACCTTTTTAACATGTAAAAACACCATCCCCTTCTCTCAATTCCTCCATCTCTTCTGCATCTACTCTCAGAATGAGGCTTTTCATTCCAGAATAAAGATGTTCTCCTTTTTCAAAAAAAGGGGCTTCCCTTCCTCCACCATCAGCGCTGCCCTCAAACACATCTCTTCCATTTCACACACACCTGCTCTCACCCCATCTTTCCTCCACCCTCCCAGAGATAGGGGTCCTCTTGTTCTCACCTACCACCCCTCCAGCCTCCATGTCCTGCACGTTATTATCCAAATCTTCTACCATCTCTAATGGGATCCTACCACCAAGCATATCTTTCCCTCTCACCCACTTTTGCTTCCTATGCAGCTCCCTTGTCCATGCGTCCCTCCCCACTGATCTCCATCCTGGTACGTCCTTGAAAGCGGAGCAAGTGCTACACCTGCCCTTCTACCTCCTCCCTCACTATCATTCAGAGTCCTAAACAATCCTTTCAGGTGAGTTGACACTTCACCTGTGAGTCTGTTGGGGTCGTATACTGTGTACAGTGCTCCTGTGTGGCCTCCTGTATATCGGTGAGACCTGACGTAGACTGGGGGACCACTCATCTGAGCACCTACGCTCCGTCTGCCAAAAAAAGCGGGATGTCCCAGTAGCCACCCATTTTAATTCCACTTCCCATTCCCATTCCGTTATGTACATCCATGGCCTCCTCCACTGTCATGATGGAGCCACATTTAGGTTGGAGGAACAACACCTTGTATTCCATTTGGGTAGCCTCCAACCTGATGGCATGAACATCGATTTCTCAAACTTCCAGTAAAGTCCCCCACCTCTCCTCCTCCACCATTTCCCATCCACTTTTCCCTCTCTTACCTTATCCACCCATCACCTCCATTTGGTGCTCCTCCCCCCTTTTCTTTCTTCCATGGCCTTCTGTGTCTTTTACCAATCAACTTCCAAGATCTTTACTTCATCATTCTCCCTCCAGGTTTCACCTATCACTTTGTGTTTCTCTCCCCTTTTCCCCCACCTTTTAAGTCTACTCCCCTCAGCTGTTTTTCTCCAGTCCTGCCAAAGGGTTTTGGCCCGAAACGCTGACTGTACTCTTTTCCATAGATGCTGCCTGACCTGCAGAGTTACTCCAGCATTGTGTGTGTGTGTGTGTGTGTGTGTGTGTGTGTGTGTGTGTGTGTGTGTGTGTGTGTGTGTGTGTGTGTGTGTGTGTGTGTGTGTCTCTCTCTCTCTCTCTAATAAACAAGCAGTTTATTATCTTTTTCCACAAATTAGTTATCACAACCTTTGACTAGCAGCCCATCTCTTGCATCTATGAAAGTGAAGATAAAAATAGAGGCAAAGAGAAACAAAGGCCAACATTTTACTTTTAAGCAGAAAGCTGGATGGGCATGTGTTTGCTGTGCTGAGAATGTAGGCTCAGAAAGTGCATTTGCTCCCAATAAAAATGGCAAAGCAGTGGAGCATTTTATGAAGCTGGCAACGATTACAACACACACAAAGTGCTGGTGGAACTTACAAGTCAGGCAGCATCTGTGGAGGGGAATAAACAGTTGACATTTTGGGCCAAGACTATTCATCTGAATTCTAAAGGAAGGGGGCAGAAGCGAGAATAAGAAGGTGTGGGGAGGTGAAGGAGTATAGGCTGGTAGATGAGGAGGAAGGTGGGTGAGTGAGGGAGGGAGGATAAAGTAAGAAGCTGGGAAGTGATAAGTAGAAGACGTAAAGGACTGAAGAAGGAATCTAATAGAAGCGGACATTTGACCACGGAAGAAAGGAAAAGCGGATGGGAATCAGAGGGAGTTTGTTCTCACCAATCCATCACCCTTTCTGGTCGCCTTCGTCATAGAAACGTAGAAAACCTACAGCACAATGCAGGCCCTTCCACCCACAAAGTTGTGCCGAACATGTCCCTACCTTAGAAATTACTAGGCTTACCCATAGCCCTCCATTTTTCTAAGCTATATATACCTATCCAAAAGTCTCTTAAAAGACCCTATCATATCCACTTCCACCACCGTTGCCGGCAGCCCATTCCACGCACTCACCACTCTCTGAGTAAAAAACTTATCCCTGACATTTCCTCTGTACCTACTCCCCAGCACCTTAAACCTGTGTCCTCTTGTGGCAACCATTTCAGCCCTGGGAAAAAGCCTCTGACTATCCACATGATCAATGCCTCTCATCATCTTATACACCTCTATCAGGTCACCTCTCATCCTCCGTCGCTCCAAGGAGAAAAGGCCGAGTTCACTCAACCTGCTTTCATAAGGCATGCTCCCCAATCCAGGCAACATCCTTGTAAATCTCCTCTGCACCCTTTCTATGGGTTCCACATCCTTCCTGTAGTGAGGCCACCAGCACTGAGCTCAGTACTCCAAGTGGGGTCTGACCAGGGTCTTATACAGCTGCAACATTACCTCTCGGCTCCTAAATTCAATTCCATGATTAATGAAGGCCAATGCAGCATCTGCCTTCTTAACCACAGAGTCAACTTGCTCAACTGCTTTGAGCATCCTTTGGACTCGGACCCCAAGATCCCTCTGATTCTCCACACTGCCAAGCGTCTTACCATTAATATGATATTCTGCCATCACGTTTGACCAACCAAAATTCACACTTATCTACGTTGAATTCCATCTGCCATTTCTCAGCCCAGTTTTGCATCCTATCAATGTTCCGCTGTAACCTCTGACAGCCCTCCACACTATCCACAACACCTCCAACCTTTGTGTCATCAGCAAACTTACTAACCCATCCCTCCACTTCTTCATCCAGGTCATTTATAAAAATCATGAAGAGTAAGGGTCCCAGAACAGATCCCTGAGGCACACCACTCGTCACCGACCTCCATGCAGAATATGACCTGTCTACAACCATTCTTTGCCTTCTGTGGGTAAGCCAGTTCTGGATCCACAAAGCAATGTCCTCTTGGATCCTATGCCTCCTTACTTTCTCAATAAGCCTTGCATGGGGTACCTTGTCAAATGCCTTGCTGAAATCCATATGCAGTACATCTACTGCTTTTCGTTTATCAATGTGTTTAGTTACACCCTCAAAAAATCCAATCAGGCTCGTAAGGCAAGATCTGCCTTTGACAAAGCCATGCTGACTATTCCTAATCATATTATTATGATATTGATATTGGTATGGTATGTTATTGATGTGGATAGAGAATTGGTTGGCAGACAGGAAGCAAAGAGTGGGAATAAATGGGACCTTTTCAGAATGGCAGGCAGTGCTGGGACCCCAGTTGTTTACAATATATATTAATGATTTAGATGAGGGAATTAAATGTAGCATCTCCAAGTTTGCGGATGACACGAAGCTGGGCGGCAGTGTTAGCTGTGAGGAGGATGCTAAGAGGATGCAGGGTGACTTGGATAGGTTAGGTGAGTGGGCAAGTTCATGGCAGATGCAATTTAATGTGGATAAATGTGAGGTTATCCACTTTGGTGGCAAGAACAGGAAAACAGATTATTATCTGAACGGTGGCCGATTAGGAAAAGGGGAGGTGCAACGAGACCTGGGTGTCATTGTACACCAGTCATTGAAGGTGGGCATGCAAGTAAAGCAGCCGGTGAAAAAGGCGAATGGTATGTTGGCATTCATAGCAAAAGGATTCGAGTACAGGAGCAGGGAGGTTCTACTGCAGTTGTACAAGGCCTTGGTGAGACCACACCTGCAGTATTGTGTGCAGTTTTTGTCCCCTAATCTGAGGAAAGACATTTTTGCCATAGAGGGAGTACAAAGAAGGTTTACCAGATTGATTCCTGGGATGGCAGGACTTTCATATGAAGAAAGACTGGATCGACTGGGCTTATACTCGCTGGAATTTAGAAGATTGAGTGGGGATCTTATTGAAACGTATAAAATTCTAAAGGGATTGGACAGGCTAGATGCAAGAAGATTGTTCCCGATGTTGGGGAAGTCCAGAACGAAGTGTCACAGTTTAAGGATAAAGGGGAAGCCTTTTAGGAATAAGATGAGGAGAAACTTCTTCACACAGAGAGTGGTGAATCTGTGGAATTCTCTGCCACAGGAAACAGTTGAGGCCAGTTTATTGGCTATATTTAAGAGGGAGTTAGATATGGCCCTTGTGGCCAAAGGGATCGGGGGTATGGAGAAAAGGCAGGTACAGGATTCTGAGTTGGATGATCAACCATGATCATACGGAATGGTGGTGCAGGCTCAAAGGGCCGAATGGCCTACTCCTGCACCTATTCTCTATGTTTCTATACCTCTCCAAATGTTCATAAATCCTGCCTCACAGGATCTCCTCCATCAACTTACCAACCACTGAAGTAAGACTCAGTGGTCTATAATTTCCCGGGCTATCTTCCCTTGCTTGAATAAAGGAACAACATTTGCAACCCTCCAATCCTCCAAAACCTCTCCTGTCCCCATTGATGATTCAATGATCATCGCCAGAGGCTCAGCAATCTCCTTCCTCACCTGCCACAGTTGCCTGGGGTACATCTCATCCAGTCCTGGTGACTTATCCAACTTGATGCTTTCCAAAAGTTCCAGCACATCCTCTTTCTTAATATCTACATGCTCAAGCTTTTCAGTCTGCTGCAAGTCAGCACTACAATCACCAAGATCCTTTTCCATAGTGAATACTGAAGTAATGTATTCATTAAGTACCTCTGCTATTTCCTCTGGTTCCTACACACTTTCCCACTGTCACACTTGATAGGTCTGATTATTTCACGTCTTATCCACTTGCTCTTCACATACTTGTAGAAAGTCTTGCGGTTTTCCTTAATCCTGCCGGCCAAGGCCTTCTCATGGTCCCTTCTGGCTCTCCTAATTTTGTTTTTAAGCTCCTTCCTGTTAGCCTGATCATCTTCTAGATCTCTAACATTACCTAGCTCTCTGAACCTTCTGTAAGCTTTTCTTTTCTTCTTGACTAGATTTATTACAGCCTTTGTACTCTACGGTTCCTGTACCCTACCATAACTTCCCTGTCTCATTGGAACGTGCCTATGCAGAACTCCACACAAATATCCCCTGAATATTTGCCACATTTCTTCCATACTTTTCTCTGAGAACATCTGTTCCCATTTTAAACTTCCAATTTCCTGCCTCATAGCCTCATAATTCCCCTTACTCCAATTAAACACTTTTCTAACTTACCTGTTCCTATCTCTCTCCAATGCCATTGTAAAGGAGATAGAATTATGATCACTATCTCCGAAATGTTCTCTGACAGAGAGATCTGATACCTGACCAGTTTTATTTTCCAATACCAAATCAAGTACAGTCTCTCCTCTTGTAGGCTTATCTACATATTGTGTCAAGCAACCTTCCTGAACACACCTAACAAACCACCGCATTTAAACCCCTCGGTCTAGGGAGATGCCAATCAATATTTAGGAAATTAAAATCTCCCATCATGACAACTCTGTTATTATTACACCTTTCCAGGATCTGTTCCCCTATCTGCTTCTCGATATCCCTGTTACTATTGGGCAGCCTATAAAAAACACCCAGTAAAGTTTGTTACGTACCCCGTAACTGGGTCACTTACCAGCAAAGATAGAGAGGTCTGTTGAAGTCTGATGGTACTATTTTTAACAGTATTTATTGATAAAAATACACAAAAATAATATCAGTGCCAACATACAGATAATATACGTCGTCAATACTAAATCTAAAAGCGCGGGTATAATAATAATCAATAAGAAATAGCTCTATTGTTGTCTAGGGGATAATGTATTGTCCGATGGAAATATAAAAGTCACTCAAGTTCATTCAAGCTGCAGCTTTTTGGTTGGAGAGAAAGACGGGTTAAAACTTGCCCATTCCTTTTATGATGTCAATCCTTCGAGAGTCGTTGGGGACTGATTTCCCCTTTGTGGTTAGCTAAACCGTTCTTCCATGGTAAAGGTCCACCAATTCCGGGGCAAATGGAAAAGGACGCACGTGGCCTTCCCACCAGCTTTCGCTATTATGGGATCGCTAGCGTTTCTGCTGGTGCGTCTGAGGGGCTGTTCCCACAGACCCTCTTTTATCCTGACTCACAGGGTCTCAGATGTCAATCAGGTTGGGATGATGCAATCCCTCCACCAACCCCCCTTCAGTTCATTGCCGGGGGGGGCTTCAATGAATCGTACAGTATTCAATACACAATTTTGTCTCCAAAAGACAATGACCTGTTCTGTGGCTTTGTATCTCGGAGGCCCAGGAAACATTCCAACCATTGAGGAATGGGCGTGTCTCTCTCATTTCCTGGGTCTCCTGACTCGAATCAATAGCGATCCTGCGATTCTCAAAAAGGAGGGGGCCACAGGCGTAACAAGTTATTGACTCATTTCTGTTCCGAACCTCCACCCTCAGAGACTCCGTAGACAATCCCTCCATGACATCCACCTTTTCTGCAGCTGTGACACTATCTCTGATCAACAGTGCCACGCCCCACCTCTTTTGCTGCCCACCCTGTCCTTTCTGAACCATCTAAAACTCGGCACTTGAAGTAACCATTCCTGTCCCTGAGCCATCCAAGTCTCTGTAATGGCCACCACCTCATATCTTCAAGTACTGATCCATGCTCTAAGCTCTTCTGCTTTGTTCACAATACTCCTTGCGTTAAAGTAGACATATCTCAAGCCATCTGTCTGAGCGTGTCCCTTCTCTGTCACTTGCCTATCCTTCCTCCTCCCATTTCTTTAAGGTTTCCTCACCTGCCCATCACGTTTCTCTGTTTCTTCTCATCTTCCCCTTTCTTCCATGGTCTCCTTACCTACCCATCATTTTTCAAGGATTAACCTCAATAGTTTACCCCTTTCTTTCACAGTTTTGTTGTTTTTGGGTGGTGGGTGGTAATCTCAGGTCACAACACCAAGCTATCTTGAAGAGTGGGTCCTCCCATTGCACATTGAGCAGCGGAACCTTTTGACTATTCATCAATGAAACTAGATTAGGCCACTCACTATACAATTCTCAATTAATCAAATCTTGAAGTTTGTTGTCTCTGCACAAACAGCAACATAACTATGTTGAGCTCAGGCCAACAACTTAAAACATGAATTCTACACTTTCCTCTGTACTAATGCTCACTGAGACCACTTCTCCAGTTGTAACACTGAAATAGAGATCTCCAATTGGCCACACAATTGATCCTTTCTTCTCCCGACCCCTTGCATGGAGGTTCCTCCTTGTGATGGTTGGTCTCCAGAGTTCTTGCCCCTTTGCTTTTGAAGCTCCTACCTCTTACAGTCTTCCTCCTCAGTTCAAATGTTGCACTTCATTCGTGTTGGCTCAAGGCCATTGGACTGATCTATAACAGATTTCCATTGGATGTAGTCCAAGGGTTACACAATGTTTTATTTTGTTCTATATAACTCTGGTTCAAACTAATCAAACTGGGCCACCCAGACACTGGGAGATAGCAAGATTACTTCTACAAACCTCTATTGTACACAATATGCAGCTTATCTGAAAATGATCTCAGGTTTAACAGATCAATAGCAGAAACTGATTGTGCCACATTCAGTTGCTGTGATTAAGTTATTCCAGAGCAAGAATCAGTTCATCAAATAGTTCACAAAATTGAGTTAACAGGGCTGCTTTACAAAATGGCAGCCTCCATTCCTTCAAGCACATGGCAAGAACAAAGATAATTGGTCTGTCTACTTCCACTTTTTTTGATTCAATCAAGTTCAATATTTTCTTCCTTATTTTAACTCCTTCATGGTCAACAGAGCCCATTCCTCAGAGTCAGCAGATTTGAAGTTTAGTGGTTTTGTCACTTTCTTCCATTTCAAATATATATTGGACATTTTTTTTTACTTCAGAGCCATATATGCAGCATAATTATGCTACTGTCTATGCCTTTATAATTTACAAACTCATGATGGAGATAATTCCACTGGGGTCCATGAACAATAAGAGCAATAGCAGGAATGTAATTCAAGTTGATGATGCAGCAGCTGGAAAGGCACCCAGTAACTGTGTCTACTCCTTCAAACACCATTTCAGAAACTGTACAGCTAGTGGGCATATTATGCAAGGAGAGACTTGAAGGCTGAAATCAGGCATAAGGAAAAGAAATTACATTGTGGTAGCTCTTCAGAAGATGGCTGCAAGCAATACTGTCCTGAAGGAACCAGCTGAAAATTAGAATAGGAATATATTGAGGTGAAAACTGGTGAGGATGCACAGTGAAATATTTGGTGTGTTATCCAGCTTGCTAGATTAGTAAATTATGACCAGAAACATGGAGGAGTCCATCTCTCAGGTCTTACAAGAGATCTTGTGAAGCCATGAATAGATTGAAGATATTTTGCCACTCTGAATCATCTTCGTGGATAGTTCAGCAGCACAGTGGCTAATGATTTCCACAGAGACAAAATAAAATAGAGGCCATTGATGTTTTCATGCTATCATAGAGTCTCAAGCAGATATCATTAATATTCTGCTCTATCAGAATGAGCAGTAGGTCAGACTGCTGACCTAGTGTGAGTAAATAGATGTCCTTCAAAAACAGAAATGTTTCACTGCACTACATTGTAGTCATCAGGCAAAATATCTGTTTTGAAGAAAGTATTCTGATGGTTGGCAGTAATGTGGTGGTAGTTATGATAAATTTATTTGTGTTATAGCAGAGATGCACATAATTGTCTGTCTTGTACCAGTACAGAGCTTGGAAGTTCTCTCCTCTCTTGATGGGGCTTCTTTTGCTGTAAGTTCTTGAGTGATGCCCATTTGTCCAATCACTTGGCATCACAGACAGTAGCTATTCCTTTTTAAAATGTATAATTTGGAAAGCAACATGCCCAAAATGCTAGAGGAACTCAGCAGGTCAGACAGCATCATGGAAATGAATAACAGTTGATGTTTCAGGCAGAGACCTTTCTTCAGGACTGGAAAGGAAGGAGGAAGATGCCAGAATAAGGAGGTGAGGGGGAGGGGAAGGAGGCTAGCTGGAAGGTGATGGGTAAAGCTAGGTTGGTGGGAAATGTCAGACCCTGGAGAAGGAGTTTTAAAGGAGAGAAGAGTTTGAAAGGAGAAAGGGAAGGAGGAGGGAACCTAAAGCAAATTAAAGGCAGCTGAAAAGAAGTAAAAGGTCAGAGTGGGTAAAAGCAGAAGTGGGGAGTTGGAGTTTACCAGAAGGAAAAGCTGATATTCATGTCATCATGTTGGAGGGTATCTAGATGGAATATAAGGTGTTGCTCCTCTACCCTGAGGGTGGCCTTATCTTGGCACAAGTAGAGGTCATAGACTGACCTGTCAGAATGGGAATTTGAATTAAAATGTTTGGCCACTGGGAAATCCTGCTGGTGGCGGATAGTGCAAAGGTGCTCGACAAAGTGGTCTCCCAATTTAGAATGGTCTCACCAATATAGAGGAGGCTTCATTGGGAGCACTAGACAAAATAGACAATCCCAGTAGATTCACAGGTTAAGTATTGCTTTACCTGGAAGGACTGCCTGGGGTCTCTGAATGAAGGTGAGGGAGAAGGTGATAATTTGGAAGCTCTCCAAGGTAGAAGCTGATCCTGGGTACCCTGCTTGTACCTTTCTTCCCCTGCAAAGGAAAGAATGAAGCTTTTCAATAACTGTGTAGCATCTCCAAGCAGAAAAGTGAGAGTTGGTAGTCAGAAAGAAATTGATGTAGAATTGAGCACAACTGAGACATACTAGGGTTTTACTAATGTATTAATTGTTTAATTAACTTATTATTTTGTTAAAGTTATCCTGAAAGAAGTACTGCTATGTTGAATAAAGTATTTTTATTTTAAATTTAGGTTTTACATGAAGCAATGAATATTTTCAAATTAATGAGTGGTTGTGAGAAATTTTGCAAAATAGTGAATGGATATACTCAATGTGGATGAACTATTGCATAGTATAGTATATCTTTATTTTAAACAAGCTTTACATTTTATCCCTCCTGATGCTAAAATATACTATAAGTCAACAACATGTGTATGCTAATGTGGCAGTAAGGTCATCTTTTAGTTTAGGAAGTTTGCTTATGAATAGCGGAATGTTTTTATGGTAATGGTAAAGCAGTAAACAACCTTCATTAGTACTGAAGCAGGATGCATCCATTCATAGAGAAAGAGCTACACCATGGTACATTCCAGTTTGCAGAGCCCATATCATTGGATAACCATGTGAGGCTCTGCATTAGGGTTAGAAATCAAATCTTCAGAATCAGTGGTCATAAGTCATCACTGTGGACTCACTCCTAAAAGTCCCATCAATTGAGTCTTTTAGGAGTAGTCAGGTATTCGACTGTCACTGATGGAAGTGTACTTATACTGGAGGAATTATTAAGAGTGTCCCTGAAGTAGCTTTCAGGTGCTTCACTGTTCTAAAATATAAGTCCATAATTTGAATAGGCACATTACAGAAAGAGAACTTTTGGCCTGTTGAGTCTGTTCTAGATGTACACAAGCAATCCACTATCTGCCCCTTCCCACTGATTTTTTTGCTTTTATATATTTACCCAGATCTCTACAACTGAATCTTATCTTACTTTCCCACAAGTAGTTTATTTCACCTAATAATTCACTGCATAGAAAAGTTTTACCTTCAGGCACTTCTTGTTCTTTGTCAATGATCTTTATTTTATCTTACCTTACCTTGGTTTTGACTGCTTCATCACTGACAACAGCTTGCCTCGTGCCTGCTCTTTCAAAAGTATTTCTGATTTGAAATACCTCGACCAGATCCCTTGCAACCTCACCTGCTTCAAGGAGAACAGCTATAACTTCTTTAGACCACCCACATCATTGAATCATTTCTAGTAAATCTCATATAATGTTTGTGGGGAATTTATCCAATATGTCTAGAACTATCCCAAATAGTAATATCCCAAGCTGTCCAAAATTTGAAGTACATTTATTATCAAAGTATGTATACATTATACAACCTTGAGATTCATCTCCTCATAGGCAGCCACAAGACCAAGAAACTCAAAAGAACCCATAAAAAAAGACTGTCAAATACCCAATGTGTGGAGAGAAAAAAACAAATCATGCAAATAATAAAAATAAGCAAATAGCATTCAGAACGAAAGTGAGTCCACTGACATGAAGACCAGAGCAGCCAGAGCAGACCATAGCCTCAGTTCAGTGCAGAGCTGAGTAAGAGTCGCAGAGCAGTAAGCAGAACTGGCCCTATCCTCACCTCTAATCCCGACACTCTGCCTTTTCAATCCGGCCCTGCATTTAAATTGCCCAAACATTGTGTCGTTCCTCGCTCTAGAACCCAGGCCCTGTCGATTTCATATGCTTTGGGCCTGGACGCCATCTCCACGTCTCGGCCTGTGCGTGGCTTTTTCAAAACAGCTTGGTGCTCAGATCGATCAAACCCCCTCAGGTTTTTCCATGTTCTTAGTTTTGATGGATAGGCTTCACTTCTGTTCACCTCAACGCTGCCTTGCACCTGCTTGCTTTGACCCTTGAATCTGTCCTGACCCTGCTTGCCTCTTCATTGTTTGTGGTGATCATCTACCAGGAAAACTGTTGCTAATAAAGTATTTAGTTGTATGTTTTGGTTGCTGTTGATAAGTAGTTGTTGGACTTCACCAGTGCCATCTTAAACTAGAAACTAAGAGTGGACAGGAATCTATGGCACTGAGTATGTCATGACAATGAGGATATCAGGTAGTCCCTGACAAGCAGATTGAAGAAAGGGGTTTCCTTGTATGCCAGTCAGCTCTTCCACTGGAACATGCTTTGGATGCTGTTTGAATTGGTCCAAACTTCTCTTTTCCATCCTCTCTTAATGATGTTTTCCTGTTGCTCCTCCTTTTGTTTGAGGCCGCCAAAAAATGTTTTTTCCAACTGCTTGCTAGATTGTGCTGTAAGCAGCAAATGCAATTAAGTGTAAGACTTTGTTTTGTGTGTTCTTTGGGTGCCCCGAGAGTGTACAGAGAGGTGAATCTCCTTCTGAAGGTACCAGTAATAGTCTTAAACAAGCTCCTTGTGCCGCTGTAGCTTTCATTATTTTATCAGTCAGCTTCTGAGGCATTCATAAAAAGGAAACAGAAAGCAAGAAACTACTAACAATTGCCTTAGAAAAATTGTTGGAAGGCATTATTAAAGATGTTCCGGCAAGGCACATAGACAATTCGAAGTATTGGGTAAAGTCAGCATTGTCAGAATCAGAATCATGTTTGTTATCATTGACGTATATCGTGGAATTTGCTGCTTTTTTCTGACAGCAGTTCAGGGCAAGATTTTAAAAATTACTATGTCAATATAAAATACATACAAACATACATCCACACAGCCATATGCACAAAATAAACACATAGATGGATAAATAGATAGATAGAGATAAATCAATCAATCCATCAGGCAAGCAAACAAGCAAAAGAGGTATTGTGAGGTAGAGTTCATGGTTTCATAGAGCATAGAGGAATCTGATGGCAAAGAGGATGAATCTGTTCCGAAAATGTTGAGTGTGAATCTTCAGGCTCCTGTACCTCCTCCCTGAAGGTAGTAATAAGAAGAGGGTTTGTTCTAGATGGTGAAGGTCCTTAATGATGGATGCCACTTTCTTTTGTTTTATGAAAGGAAAATCATGTTTGACCCATTTTTGGAGTCCTTTAGAGAAGTAACATGCTGTAGAAAAATGAGAGCATCTACTATACTTAGACTTCTAGAAGACATTTGATAAAGCTATGCATTAAAGGTTATTGCTGAAAATAAAAGATTGTTGTATAGAAGATAAATTATTGGTTTTGTTGAAGAATAGCTGGTAACAGGAGTAGGTATAAAGAAGTCTTCTTCAAGTTGGTAACGTGTGTTTTAATGAGATTGGTAATTTTGACAATTTATTTAAATGATTTGGATGAAGGAGCTAAGTATATGGTTGTTAAAGTTCTGCAGAGGACATAAAGAACTATATAGATACAGATAAATTAAGTGAGTGGACGAAGATTTATAAATAGAATGTAATGTTGGAATGTGTAAAATCATGCATTTTAGCAATAAAAATAAATACCTGTTGTTGGATCCAACGGTTTAATTCTATTTGTCATTTTCTTTGCAGTTTAATAATTAATTATCTGCTTACATTTTAAGTAGTTTTATATGCAAAAGTTTGATATGTCTCTAATGGCTATACGAAGTATAATTTTGAAAGCTTCTTAGCATCTTCGCACTTTTAATGATTGAATAAGTGTTTTCTCATTGGTTAATTTTTACTGCAGTTATAAACAAGTATTTTCTAATTGGTTGTCTCTTATCTACATATTTGAATGGAATTTCTCTTTTCTTGGGTATAAAAGTAGTTGTTTTTTAATGCTAGGCAGCATCTTTAGTCTCTCTCTTCTTCAACTAGTAAGACCCCTTGTCCCTTTTGGCAATAATTTGGCATAATCAAGAAAGATATTACTAAGTTTTGAATTTGTTACACTTGAGGACAAAAAGTAGAGTTTTTGGCATGCAACAAAAAGGTTAAGAACTTCCTCATATATATTTTTGTCTAGAGAAAAATGGATTCTAACTTAGAGCATTGGATGGGAGTTAGGTTTGAGGATTCTTCATTGTTGCTATTTTTAAAATACAGATTTCTGAACAGAAACCCGATAGAGCTATGTGCAAAATCAGGAGTGACTGCACGAAATATGCAAGCCCATAGAGCATCAAAAATTAAATTTGTACCAGCAGTGGTACTGACATAAAGATAAAAAATCTGTATGAGCTAGTAAAATGTGTGAGAAAACTTAAGTTCTTGCAAACTTGAGGAGCATGGGGAAAAATAATTAAATTCGGATTGCAGGATAACCTGTTAAAATTTTAGCTGTTAACTATTACTATTTCAAGTTTGCAGTCAAAGTAAAAGAAAGTAGGCATAAATTAAGATCAAATCAAAAACATTGGCCAAAGTTGTAAAATGAATGGAGAACTCTGACTTGAATAAAACATCTCAGTTTGATAGAATAAATGAAGAAGTCTGGACAAAAGATAACAATAATATTAGATTTATTAAGAATAAGAAGATATGCATTCAGATCCAGAAAATGGCTGCCACTGATTTAGAGTTAAGACCACATGGTTGGTTTGATCGAATGTGTGAATAACTGGAAGAGTTAATGGGATGAGTAAACATAAGAACATAAGAAGTAAGAGCACGAGTAGGCCATCTGCCCATCAAGTCTGCTCCATTATTCAATAAGGTCATGGCTGATCTGGCCATGGACTCATCTCCACCTGCCTGTCTTTTCTCCATAACCCCTAATTTCCCTACTGTGCAAAAATCTATCTAAACTTGTCTTAAGTATATTTACTGAGGTAGCCACTGCTACTTCATTGGGCAGAGAATTCTGCAGATTCACCACTCTCTGGGAAAAGCATCTCCATCCTAAATCAACTCCCCCGAATCTTGAGGCTATGTCCCCTAGTTCTAGTCTCACTTATCGGTGGAAACAACTTTCCTGCCTTTATCTTATCTATCCGTTTTATCATTTTATATGTTTCTATAAGATCTCCTCTCATTCTTCTGAATTCCAGTGAGTACTTTCCAAGGCAATGTCTCCTCGTAGTATTACGAACCCCGTAACTGGGTCACTTACCAGCAAAGATAGAGAGGTCCGTTGAAGTCTGATGGTACTATTTTTAACAGTATTTATTAGTAAAATACACAAAAATAATATCAATGCAAACATACAGATAATATATGTCGTCAATACTAAATCTAAAAGTGCGGGTATAATAATAATCAATAAGAAATAGCTCTATCGTTGTCTAGGGGGTAAAGTATTGTCCGATGGAAATATAAAAGTCACTCAGTTCATTTAGGCTGCAGCCTTTGGTTGGAGTCAAGAGAGATTTTTAGAAACTTGCCAGCTTTTCCTTTTTATGATTTCGATCCTTCGAGAGTTCCGTTGGTGTAGCCGGTCCTTTAGCTAAAGCCGTTCTTCCGTGGCGAGCCCGCCAATTCCCAGGCAAGGGAAAAGGACGCACACGAGCCCCCCACCGGCTGTCGCTATTAAACGCTGTCACAGGATCTCTAGCGTTTCTCCTGGTGCGTCTGAAGGGGTTGTTCTTCTTTTATCCTTACTCAGATGTCAATCAGGTTGGGATGATGCAATCCCTCAACCAGCCCACTCTGGTCATCTACTGAGGGCTTCAATGAATAGTACAGTACTCAATACACAATTCCGTCTCCAAGAGACAATAGCCATTATCAATGGTTCCGTCTTGCTGAGGCCAGGGCACATTCCAAACCCTGTGTATTCTGGATGTCTCTCTCTCATTTCCTGGGTCCCAGACCCGAATTAATAGTGATCTTGCGATTCTCAAGAAGAAGGGGGCAACTCTGTACCCTTCGGCCCCTCAGAGGTGCTGCACATTCGTAACAGTAGTCTAACCCCCCCCCCCCCCCCATCTCTGAAATCAACCTGGTAATCCTCCTCTGCACTGCTTCCAAAACTGGTATATCCTTCCTCAAGTAAGGAGACCAGGACTGCACACAGTACTCAGGTGCGGCCTCACCAGTATCATGTAAAGTTGCAGCATAACCTCCCTGCTCTTAAATTCAATCCCTCTAGCAATGAAGGCCAACATTCCATTTGCCTTCTTGATAGCCTACTGCACCTGTAAACCAACCTTTTGTGATTCATACACAAGCGCTCCCAAGTCCCTCTGCACTGCAGCATTTTGCATTGTTTTACCATTTAAATAATAATTTGCTCTTTCATTTTTCCTTCCAAAGTAAATGGCCTTGCTTTTACCAACATTGTACTCCATCTGCCAGACCCTTGCCCTCTCACTTAACCTATATATATCTCTCTATAGACTCTCTGTGTCTTCTGTGGAATTGATGCATTGCACTAGGTCCTCTCTTCCAGATCATTAATGTATATTGTGAACAGTTGCGGGCTCGGCACAGATCCCTGTGGCAATGCTCACTACTGATGGCAACCTGAGTAACACCCATAATCCCAACTCTCTGCTTTCTATTCATTAAGCAATCCTCTATCCATGCTAATACTAATAAAGTCTTTTGCTTATTGAAAGAAACATGGATGTTGAACTAAACTACAGAAACAGCATGATAGGGACAGTAAAAAGTCTAAAGAGTTAAATTTTGCATTATCTAAATGATTAAAGGAACGGTATGGTAATTCAATGGAAGTCACACAGACAAACTGCTGGATGAACATGTGTTTGTGTGTCTTGCTCTGGATTTCCAGCATATGAAGACTATCTTGTTATCTTGTGCTAGTGATGTGACTGCTGGCAACCAGGCAAACACCTGCTTCTGAAGCTCCACCCTGGGAAACATCGAACAGTCTTCTTATACAGTGTCACCAGCCGAACTCTGGGGAACTTAGCCTAACAGTCCTCCAAGTCCGTGACACCATCTGAACTCCGAAGAATTACAGGATTGAGTCTGCAGTGGCCCCTTGCGATTTAAGTGCAGATGACAAAGATGGAACAATAAGATCGACAGCTATGTTACTTGCTCCAATAAAGATCAAGGGAGTGAAGACACACAAGAATGAAGATAAAACCATTGCTAATCAATGTATTGACAAGCTAGTGGCAGATTCATCAACTATTGCTCATCTATTCAACAATCTGTTGAAGGACAGTGCATACTCCGATGACCCAGTGACTCTTAATGAAGAGCAACTGCAAGCATTTCAAACCTTAATGGTGGCATTGTGTGCTGCACCTAAATTAAGACTCTCTGGGACAGGTAAATTATTTACCCTGTAATTTAATGAGAAACACATGATAGCATTCTTCACTCAAAAGCATGGAGAGCAATAGCGTTCTGTTGGTTATTCGTCTGTCAAAGATCTGATTCTATACACTGATGGCTTCTCAATGGTTGAAAGGAAATTGAGTGGTTGTTTCTAGAACTGAAATGCTGGTATTAGGAAGCATGGTTGCTGGTACCTCTGTGCAACAGGCAGAACTAAAAGGTTTGATTGAAGCCTGTAGGTTGGCAGAAGTAAGATCAGCTAATATCTACACTGACTCTCAATACGTTTTTGGAAACTTATAGAGACAAAAAAAATTTCTTACGGCTGTGGGAACCCCAGTCAAGAATGTCCAACTAGTACAAAAACTTAGAGATGTCATGTTACTGCCATCGAATGTTGTTGTATTAAAATGTAAAAGTTACTCCAAAATGACTACAATGGAAAGCTGTGGAAGTGCATTCGCAGATGAAATTGCAAAACTGACAGCATGGAAAGAAATAAAAGAAGTAAAGGAAGTACTAAAAACATATGTAGTGAATCTAAAACTGGAATTTAGTAAGCAAAGTTGATCACTGTACCACAGACGAACATATAATATATTCAGGAGATGCAGGCTCAGTGCTCTCCACAGGAAAAGTGGTTAGACATTGGTGGGAAGTTCAACAGTGATGGAGTATGGAGATATGGCAATAGCCATAAACTGGTAGCCCCAAGCTCGTTGTTCCTTATCTGGTGCAACAAATAGAGTCTCTAGAACATATTGGAGTGCAAAAGATTATCGACAGATTCTCCCAGTGGTAATAAAATCCAAAGTCCAGGGCACAAGCTCGACAAACGTTTGAAAGATGCCTGACATGCCAGAAAACAAATTCTGGACCAGCAGAAAAGCTACCACAATTAAGTGTTCCTGCCTTACCTGGTCCATTTTTACATTTATAAGCCAACTACATTATTTATCAAAGTGCCAAGGATATTCGGACATACTGGTAATAGTGGTCAAGTTTTCAAGATAGGGTGGAAGCTATACCAACAAGGAAAGGTACTGCCACTCACACAGCAAAAACTCTGATCAAAGCCTGTATTTCAGGATGGCAATTACTGTGTCACATTGACTCTGACCAAGGAACACATTTCACTAGGAGTATTTGTCAGGAATTATGTGGACTGAGGAACATTAAACAGTCCACATCGCCCAGAGTCATCAGGGCAAGTTGAATGAATGAATGGAACGTCATACAATGACTAAGTATCATAAGAAAGGCATACCCTGGCCTACGGCTCTTCTTATGATCTTGTCTAGCTTCAAAGCTACTCCAACCAAGACAACTAATCTAAGTCCATCCTAGGTAATAATAGGGCACTCTATTTCACTGCTGGGAGCCTTCGATCTTAGAGGGACTGACATACACACTACGGCAGACAGTTTAGTTAGCTGTTGTGTGAAATTAATCCAAGCTGTACAGTCTGCTTCTCAACAGGTTTCTGATCCAACAGAAGGAGGACACACCCTGATTCCTGGGGAATGGGTCCTGATTAAGAAGCCATATTAGGAACCACTAGGAGCTTGATGGGAAGGCCCCTATCAAGTGTTGTTAATTACTAACTTGGTGGTGAAAGTAGAAGGTAAAAAAAGGTGGATACTTGCAAGCAAGCTAAAGTGGTACCAGACAAGAACAACAAGCACTGTGATTAACATGCTAATAACCTCTTGGCCCATTGCCTACATTGATGGGGTACAATGAGCAAATCACTAACCAGAGCTAAGACTTCAAGCAGGTCAACAGCTACTGGACGTTATGAAGTTTATTCTAAAAATTATTTGTTATTGTTATATATTTGCCGATTTTCCCTACTCATAATGTGTCCATTAAAATGAGTCATAATGTGTTATTGACAATTAGAAATATTACAATTCAAGAAATAAGATATGGTTAAGTTCATGAAACAATATGTATTTTATGTGCGGAAATGGAGCCTACCCCTTTCTTTCACGTAATTGTTTTTAGGGTATGTTTTTCCTGCAGTAAAATATACACACACCTTACCTTTACTACCTGAGTCTAGAAATAAGTGAGACATTTCAGAAACAAATCATTTTTTATTATTTTTTAAATTTTTTTATTAGTTTTTCAAAACATTTTACAAATTAAAAACCCCAAATCCCAATGAGGAGCATTAATACAGTGCAAAATTAAGCATACAATAACAATATGCTACAAAGGAAGAGAATTTAACAAAAAAGCACCTAAATTAAAGACAAGTAAGCTTAGTGTCCTCCCCAAGCCCCACAACACAAGAAAAAAACAACAACTCCAGACCGACCACAACACAATATAAAGAGTATAGGTCAGGACAGTCAAACTCCCAGACTGTGAATACACTTAGCAACAGAGGATAATAATGCCTACTACCAGAAAAAAAAGGGAGCTGAAAGCAAGGGACCAAAAAGAAGAAAAAAAAAGAAAAAAAAAACCCTAGTCAAGAGGAAGGTTATGAAAGTACTCGATAAAAGGTCCCCAAACCTTATGGAACTTTAGATCCGAATTAAAGATAAAGAAAAAATAATGAATTTTTTCGAGGTCCAAGCAGGCCATAATGTCGTTAAGCCATTGCGCATGAGTGGGCGGGGCAACATCTCTCCATCTAAGGAGGATCAAGCGTCCAGCCAGGAGAGAGGCAAAGGATAGTATTCGGCATTTGGTCGGACCCAGACATAAATCTGTCTCGCCCTAAAAACCGAACAGAGCAATTAAGGGGTTTGGTTCTAGGTGCTGATTCAGAATACCCGATAATGTAGTGAAGACATCTTTCCAGAATTTCTCCAAGCTAGGACAGAGCCAGTACATATGGATGAGAGAGGCCATGCCCCTCTTGCATTTATCACAGAGCGGACTAATGCCAGGGTAGAATCGAGATAGTTTAGATTTAGACATATGGGCTCTATGAACAATCTTAAACTGTAAAAGGCAATGGCGAGCACAAAGAGAGGTTGAGTTAACCGATTTGAGAACTGAGTCCCAGCTCTCCTCGGATAAGGAGATATTAAAATCCTGCTCCCAGGCCATTTTAATTTTATCCACAGGGGCCCGTCGTAAGGCTGCTAGTTTATCTCGGATAATTGATATTAAACCTTTACCTAGTGGATTAATGGAAAGAAATAGGTCCATAGCATTTTTCGCAGGCATTTCAGGAAAGTTAGGAATTAAAGGAGCAATAAAGTGTCGGATTTGGAGATATCTGAAAAAGTGAGCGTTAGGCAGGTTGAACTTAACAGAGAGCTGCTGAAAAGAAGCAAAGTGATTATCAATAAAGAGATCTTCAAAATGTCTAATGCCCTTCCTGTACCAAACATGGAATGCTGAATCGTACGTAGTAGGTAAAAAAAGGTGATTATGTGCGACAGGGCTAGAAACGGAAAACCCCTGGAAACCATAGCATTTCCTGAACTGAGCCCAGAAACAAATCATTTTGCATCAATTTTATTTCTATTTTATAGTTTTACAAGGTGTATAAGAGAGATTAAAAATGTTGCTACAGTCTTAGAAAGAGTAAGCAAAGATTCTTAATTTGTCGAAGACTTGGGAAAGGTAACAACAGAAATGGATGCTGTGCATAAGATAGACCTTCAAAATTGTAGGGCATTAGATTTTTTCTTAGCAGTTAAGGGGGAGGAACGTGCAGTTATGGGCTTGGAGCTTTTTGTTGTTGTTCCTTTGCGTGCCTTGTGGCGCATTAGGTGGCAACCTTACTATTTCTTTAGCATTTTTGTCTGTGTTCTGCAAGGCTAAGTTGCTAGCTTGACGCTTAATGCAGCATGTGTGGAAATCATGCAAGGAGGTGTTTAGATTAGAACCCGGGACTACTCACCAGTGCAGATGCCACTATACTGCTGGCTGGCTATAGGCAAGGAGTGCTGAACTTGCATACCTGACAAATCTGAAGACATAATGAATTTGGCTGATCATATTCATAAGGAAGCAGCTAAAATACATCAACCTGATGGATGGAATTTCATTGATTGGATTCAATTAAGTCTCAGTAGCTGGGAATACTCAATTCTAAATGCCATAATATTTATATTAATATGCCTTATCATTTTATACTTGTTTAAAGGTGATCATTAACACATTAGTTCAAACTTGCGTAAGTGTACTTACTAATCTGCCTAACCATGAAATAATTTTATGAATTCTTTGAAGAACATATACCTTTGATATTTCATAGCTTAAGTAGTTGTTTTTGGATAATTTAATATGTGTCGTAGATACCACAAGTTTTTCTGCTTCTGAAATTTCAGATGTAATGTTTCAAAGTGAGTGATTTAGAATCAAATAAGTAATTGTTGAATCTGATTGTTTAATTTTAATTGTCATTTTCTTTGCAGTTTAACAATTAATTATCTCCTTGTATTTTAGGTAGCCTTCATATGAATTACAGCTTGATTTGCCTCTAGTGGCTATTCAAAGTATAATTCTGGAAGTTTCTTCACTTCTTTGTACTTCATTAAGTCAATAAGTGTTTTCTCATTGGTTAAATTTTATTACAATATTGAATAAGTATTTTCTATTTGGTTGCTTCTTATCTACAGATTTAAATGGAATCTCTCTTATCTCTGAGTATAAAAGTAGCTGTTTTATGCTAGGCGCCACCTCTAACTTCTGTCTTATTCAAGTAGTAAGACCCTCTGTCCCTGATTGTGTCAATGTCCCTTTGTTCTATCAACTCCTCATAAATAAAATAATTGTGAAGCAATGGGTTTTATGCCTCGTTCCTGATTTTGAAAAGAACCTTGGATTTTAACACCAGAATCTAACACTAATCAGGTGGTGATAGATTGGGAAGCTTGGTGATGCAAAGGAATCTGTGTACTCTAGTTCATGATTTGGTAAAGGCTTAAATGCAGAGACAACAACATGCAGCAGAAATGATCAGAATATTATGTTTCAGACTTGGCTTAGCTGAATTATATGAAAATTTGTTCAGTTCAAATTAATACAAAAGTAATATAATAACTAATCATATTTTTTTAAAAATTTGAATTGATTTAAAATCAGACACAGTTACGGAGTCTTTGTTTTTTAATTCAATGCAGAAGATTACCTAGAATGGTTGATGTAATTTCAACTTCAAGTTTATTGTCATTCAACTATACATGTGTATGCAGCTAAGCAATGCAACATTCATTGGGGATGAAGATGCAAAACACAGTACATATATCATATACAGCACATAAAATAATATTAACGTAATATTAAGAGATTTAAAAAGTATTCTGTAATTGTACAAATTGGCATAAGGTGCATATATTGCATATAGTTAAAAATACAACAGTATTATTGCTACTAGTGCTGTCTTAAATAAAGTGTACCTTGTGATAACAGGGTGCTCAGAAGTCTCTCAGCTTGGGGGGAAGAAGCTTTTTACCCATCCTATCATTTCTTGTCCTATTGCTATGGTACCTTCTGCTTGATGGTAGGAGATCAAAGAGATTGTGAGATGGATGGGAGAGGTCCTTGACAATGATGATGGCTCTGCAAACACAGCGCTTCTAGGGTATGTCCTAGATTGGGGGGGGGGGGTGGGAAAGGACCCCAATGATACTCATGGCAGTCCTCACAATACGTTGCAGGATCTTGCAGTTAGATGTCTTGCAATTCCCATACCAGGCAATGATAGAGCTGGTCAGGACACATTTGATGGTGTTCTGGTAGAATGTTACTTTGCTTGTCTCAATCCCCTCAGGAAGTGGTGGTGCTGCTGTTCTTTGTTGACGAAAGGGGTGGTGTAGAGGAACTAGGAGAGATCATCCACGATGTGTATTGTATTCCAAGAAGCTTGGTGCTCCTGACTCTGTCCATGGATGAACCATTGATGTGCATTAGGAATGATCAGCCTGCACCTTCCTGAATTCCACAATCATCTCTTTAGTCTTGTCCACTTTGAGACTCAAGTTGTCGTGTATTCAGCAGACCACAAGCTGTTCTATCTCCTCTCTGCATCTCGAATCTTCATTGTTGCTGATGAATCAACCACTGTCGTGATCTACAGAACTTAATGATGAGGTTAGAGCTGGATCTAGTAATACAATCATGCATCAGTAGAATGAACAGTAGTCCTGGGAGTCACTTGTGCTCAGCATTATGGAACTTGACATGTTGCCACCAACACTAACTGTCTTGAGTTTTCTCCAACAAGAAGTCCAAGATCCAACTACAAAGGGAAGTGCTGAGATCCAACAAGGACAGCTTACCCATCAGCTTCTGAGGAATGATCATATTAAATGTTGAACTGAAGTCAATAAACAGCATTCAGATGCATGAGACACCGTTCCCCAGATGGGACAGGATTAAGTAAAGGACAAAGTTATTACCAATTTGGCCGATATGCAAACTGGTAGGGGTCCAATGTAGTGGGAAAGCAGGATTTAATGCAGTTTGCCTTCTTACTACTCAAAGCATTTCATTATTATTGAGTTCAGTTACACTGGATGATATTTGTTAAAGCAGGTTACCATTGGCCTCTTGAACACTGGGATGATGGTAGTAGCTTTGAAGCCTGCAGGGGCAGTGGACTGTTCCAGAGAGATGTTAAAGACATCTATGAGAACACCTTCTAGCTGAGCTCCGCAGTCGGTCTGCACCTGACCAGATATGTTGTCAGTTACCACAGCTTTGTGTGGGTTGACCCTGACTAGGGTCTTCCTCATTTAATTAATGTGTCCTTCTTCAAGTCTCAGAACTATGACTAATGCAGAAAACCTTTTAATTTGCAACTGTAATAATTTATTTGAAAAACAGATGTTGAATTGGGTGGAGCATGAATGGCGCTGAAGAATGCCTCAACAGCACTGGTAACTGCTCTGGCACTCAAGGAAATAGTGGCTCAATTTATTATGAAGGTTATTATAAAATTCACTGTGATTAATAATATGACTGACATTACTGGCCCTCTGATGATTTTCATGCTTGTTTGGATGAAGCTTTTTTGACTATTTTGACTTTTCTCAGATCCCCCAATTATTAGCTGTTTTGTCTTTTGTTTCAGTTTGCACTGGATCCTAGCTGCTTGTTGTTGTCACTCAAAATCTGACCAGATTGTATCCTTATGTACAATATAATAAATACTAAACCTTATTCCATTATAGTCTAAAGACCTTTCAGAACATTTGATAATGATAATTTGATGTCTCAGAATCTCCCCTCAGTTTTTGAGAAAGTTGCATTTGCTTGAAAAGATCAAACTGACAGTTGCTGTGGGCATTTATTTCTTCTCATCAATCATTTCTTCTCACGTATCTGCACAGGAAAATAAGGTCAATATGATCAAATTCTACAGTAGTAGATATTGCAATAAATTACATTACAATATTTAACCCTGCTCTTAAACCTTGAGCTGGGAGCACATGTCCAATAGTTGTGAACACGGCTATCAACAATTCTTCTCCGTCTGCCACAACAGACAGGATCTCCCGGTTGCTACCCACTTCAACTCTGCTCCACATTCCCATTCGGATATGTCCATACATGGCCTCCTCTACTGCCATGATGAGACCAAACTCAGGTTGGAGGAGCAATACCTCATATATTGTCTAGGTAGTCTCCAGCCCCTTGGCATAAATATTGAATTATCCAATTTACGGTAAATCCCCCCCCCCTCCCTTCCCCCATCCTAGTTTCACTCTGCCTCCTCCTCCAGATGCCTATCACCTCCCTCGTGCTTCTGCCTCCTTCTACTACCCACAGTGCTTTCCCCTTACATTCCTTCTTCACCTTTCCTGCCTATCCCCTCCCTGCTTCCCCTCCCCCACCCCTTGATCTTTTCCCCTTACTGGTTTTTCACCTGACACCTACCAGCCTTCTCCTTCCCACCCTCCCCCCACCTTCTTTATAGGGCCCCTGCCCCCTCCCTCTTCATCCCACCTGACGAAGGGTCTCGGCCTGAAACATTGACTGCTTGTTTCCATGGATGCTGCCCAACCTGCTGAGTTCCTCCAGCGTGTTGTGCATGTTGCTTTGACCCCAGCATCTTTACTTTACTGCAGAGTATTTTGTGTTAACAATTCTATTTGTTGTCATTGTTACATAGTTCTGGGTTTGCTTATTTCCCCGCTCTCCAGATCTAAATGAGATCTCAGATAGAAACATTAGAGACTGCAGATACTGGAATCTGGAGCAGCAAACTGTATGTCAGAGGAATTTAGTAGGTTAGCATCATGGCACCTTGATCAAAATTTTCAACGATTTCTTTCTTCTCTTTGATGCTGCTTAACAAGCTGAGTTCTTTTAGCTGATTGTTTGTTGCTGGGATCTTTACTAAATTCATTTAACCCTGCCAGGATTTCAGCTTGGACGTTCTCAGAATGAAAGATGCCCCTTTCATTAGCTTGTGCATCCAGTCTAGAAATGGTGGTCATTATATTAATTGGCTTTGAGATCCAGGACCTGAACAGTGCATTTTTATATATACGCATCCTAACTTATCAAAGTTAGTTCACTCATTATTCAAAGGCTCAGAAATTAAGCTTTAGAATACACAATTGTGCTGAACACTGGCTTACCAAATTTAAATGTTTGCCTGTTAGGAATTGGATTTTGAATTGCATTAATTTATTATTGTCTCATGTATTGAGGTAAAGTGAAAATGTTGTCTTGCACATAAGTCAAACTGATCAATTAATTGCGTAGTGCGTTGAGGCAGTATAAGGTAAAATTAATAGAGTGGAGAATGAAGTGTTACAGTTACAGAGAAAGTGCAATGCAGGTAGATGATAAGGTGCAAGGTAATGAGGTAGATTATGATGTAAGGTGTCCATTTTATTGTGCTAAGAAACCATTAAATACTCTCAGAACAGTTGGGTAGAAGCCATTCTTGAGCTTCAGGTTTTTCTATCTTCTGCCCGATGGCAGGGGGTGAAGGGAGAATGTCTGGGTTGGGTAGGCTCTCTGATTATGTAGGGCCGATTGTGAGGACCAAGAAGGCATAGTCAAAGGGGCACAGGAATGCTTACAAGACTGCTTTGAATCAGTAGACTGGATGATTTTCAGGGATTCGTCTTTGAGCCTGAATGAATATGCCACAGTTGTTACCAACTTCTTCAAGATCTTTATGGATGAGTGTATGCTTTTGAGAACATACTAGGCAAATCCAAACCAAAAGCCATGGATGAATGAGGAGTTTCTTAGTATGCTGACAGCTAGATCTGTGGTATTCAAGACCAGTGATCCAGAAGTATATAAGTGATCCAGATACGACTACAGAAAGCTGTTTTAAGAGCGAATAACAATTCCAGTTAAGGTTAGAGACAGAATTCGATGCATTTCAGCTCTGCCAGGGTTTGTAGCCCATTACTTCCTACGAAATGAAACCTAATATAATGACTGACTGTGATGCTTCATTCCCAGATGAGCTTTACACCTTTTATGCGCACTTTGAAAGGGAGAATAAAACTACACCTATGTGAATCTATGCAGCATCTGGTAACTCTGTACTCTCTGTCTCAGAGGTTGTCGTCAGAACATCTTTCAAGAGGATGAACCCTCACAGGGTATCAGGCTATGATGGTGTACTTGAGGCCATGATGGTATACTTGGCAGGTCTTAGAAAACTTGTGCCAACCAGCTGATGGAAGATCTTCAAACTCTTACTACTGCTGGCAGAGGTTCCCACCTGCTTCAAATGGGTGACAATCATGCTAGTGTCCATGAAGAACAGGGACAATGTCTCAATGACTATCGCCCAGTGGCACTCACATCCATTGTGATGAAATGCTTTGAACAGTTGGTCATGGCTAGAATCAACTCCCGCCTAATCAAGAACCTAGACCCACTGAAATTTGACCTATCCCCACAATAGGTCTACAACAGTTGCAACAGATGCATTCTCATTGGCTCTCCACTTGGCCTTGAATTACTTGGACAACAGTAATGCCTACCTCAGGCTGATGTTTATTGATTACAGCTCAGCATTCAATACAATTATACCCTCAGTTCTAATCAACTAACACCAAAACTTGGGCATCTGTACCTCTGTCTGCAACTAGATCCTTGACTTCCTCACTGGGAGACAACAGTCTCAGAAATAGCATCTTCTTCTCGCTGACAGTCAATAATGGTGCATCTTTAGTCCTGTGCTCTACTCTTTCTACATCCATGATTGTGTGGCTAGGCACAGCTCAAATGGCATCGATAAATTTGCCAATAACACAACTTATTGCTGCCAGAATTTCAAATGCTGGTGAGAATGCATACAGCAGTGAGCGTAAATTAAGCCAAAGAAGGAGTTCTGCTCCAAATCCACATCCTAAAAAAAGAGTGTGACCTCATTGAATCCTTCTGAATATTGAAAGGCCTGGGTAGGGTGCACATGGAGAAGGTACGTTTTCAGTCTCGGCATGTCTAAGACCAAGAGGTGCAGTCTCAGCATAAAAGGACATGTATTTAGAACAGATGAGGAAGAATTTTTTTAGTCAGAGGATGGTGAGTCTGTGGAATACATTGTCATGGACAGCTGTGGAGTCCAAGTCATAGGGCTTCTTTAAAATGGAGATTGATAGCTTCTTGATTAATAATTACATCAAAGGTTATGGGGAGAAGGCTGGAGAATAGGATTGAGTAGGAAAATATATCAGCAATGATTGAATGATAGAGCAGACACAATGGCTGAATAGCCTTATTCTGCTCAATATTAATGGTCTTATGGACATACCAATCCCCTTCTGTTCAAAGCATGCATAGAAAGTGTTAAGCTAATTGGAAAGGGGTGTATTGTTGTTGCTGATGCTATCCAACTTTGTTCTGTAGCCTGTCATAGCATGTATGCTCTGCCACAACTGATGGATGGTCTGGGACTTGATTTTGGACTGGTATAAGACAGTAAAACATAGGAGCAGAATTAGGCCATTCAGCCCATCGAGTACACTGCCATTCCATCATGGCTGATCCCGGATCCCACTCAACCCCATACGCCTGCCTTTTCGCCATATCCTTTGATGCTGTGACCGATCAAGGAGTGATCAACTTCTACCTTAAATATATGCATGGACTCGGCCTCCACCACAGTCTGTGGCAGAGCATTCCACAGAATTATGACTCTCTGGCTAAAAAAATTTCTTCTTCCCTATATTCTAAAGGATCTCCCCTCAATTTTGAGGCTGTGCCTTCTAGTTCTGGATATCCCCACCATAGGAAACATCCTCTCCACATCCACTCTATCTAGTCCTTTCAACATTTGGTAGGTTTCAATGAGATCCCCACAACATTCTTCTAAATTCTAGCGCTTACTGGCCCAAAGCTGCCAATGCTCCTTATATGATAACTGCTTCATTCCCAGAATTATCCCCATGAACCTTTTCTGGACTCTCTCCAATGACAACACATCCTTTCTGAGATATGGGACCCAAAACTGTTGACAATACTCTTAAGTGCAGCCTGACTAGAGTCTTATAAATGTTCAGCATTATCTCCTTGCTATTCCTTTTGAAATAAATGTCAACATTGCATTTGCCTTCTTTACTACAGATTCAACCTGTAAGTTAACCTTTTGGGAGTCTTGCACGAGACTCCTAAGTACCTCTGCACCTCCAATGTTTGAAACTTCTCCCCATTTAGATAATAGTCCACACTATTGTTCCTGTTACCAAAATGCATTATCATACATTTCCCAACACTGTATTCCATCGGCCACTTCTTTGCCCATTCTTTCAATCTGTCTTAAGTCCTGCTGCAATTACATTGCTTCCTCAGCACTACCTATCTCTCCACCTATCATAAGAACATAAAAAGCAACAAAGAACCATTATGCAAGCAATAAAGAAAGGGAAGCTAGAGTATGAAAATAAGCTAGCAGAATATATAAAAATGGATAATAAAAGATTTTTGAATTATATAAAGTGGAAAAAGGTGGCTAAAGTCAATGTAGGTCGCTTGGAGGATGAGAAGGGGGAATTGATTTTGGGTAATAAGGAAATGGCAGAGGCTTTGAATGACTTTTGTGTTGGTCTTCACAGTGGAGGATATGTCTAACGTGCCAAAGATGTATGGCATCTTAATGTATGCGATGGGAGGACCTTGATACAATAGCTATCACTAAAGAGGTAGAGCTGAGCAAACTGGGCCTGAAGATAGACAAGTTCCCTGGTCCTGATATAATGCATCCCAAGGTACTGACAGAAATGGCAGAGGTTATAGTAGAAGCTTTGGTGATAATTTACCAAAATTCTCTGGACTCTGGGCAGGTCCCAGCAGATTAGAAGACAGCAAATGTCACGCCGCTGTTCAAAAAAGGATGTATGCAAAAGGCTGGTAACTATAGGCCAGTTAGTTTAACATCAGTAGTTGGGAAAATGCTTAAAGCTATCATTAAAGAAGAAATAGTAAGGCATCTGGAAAGAAATGGATCCATCAGGCAAATGCAGCATGGATTCAGCAAAGGCAGGTCCTGTTTGACAAACTTACTGGAACTCTTTGAGGATATAACAAGCACAGTGGATAGAGGGGAACAGATGGACATTATTTACTTGGATTTCCAGAAGGCGTTCAATAAGGTGCCGCATAAAAGACTTACCACGAGATAAAGATGTATAGGGTTGAGGGTGATGTATTAGCTTGGATAGAGGATTGGTTAGCTAATAGAAAGCAGAGAGTTGAGATACATAGGTGTTACTCTGGTAGGCAATCAGTGGTAAGTTGTGTGCTGCAGGGGTCGGTTCATGATATACATTAACGATCTGGAAGAGGGGTCCAAGAGTAGTGTATTTAAGTTTGCTGATGATACCAAATTGAGTGGAAAAGCTAATTGTGCAGAAATTGAGAGTCTGCAGAGAGATATAGATTGGTTAAGTAAGTGGGCAAGGGTCTGACAGATGGAGTACAATGTTGGTAAATGCGAAGTCATTCACTTTGGAAGGAAAAATGAAAGAGTAGATTATTATTTAAATGGTAAAAAAATTGCAGCATGCTGCTATGCCGAGGGACTTGGAAGTGCTTGTGTATGAATCACAAAAGGTTGGTTTGCAGGTGCAGCAGGCTTTCAAGAAGGCAAATAGAATGTTCGCCTTCATTGCTCCAGGGATTGCATTTAAGAGCAGGGAGGTTATGCTGTAACTGTACAGGGCACTAGTGAGGCCACATCTGGAGTACTAAGTGCAGTTTGGTCTCCTTACTTGAGGAAGGATCTACTGGCTTTGGAGGCAGTGCAGAGGAGGTTCACTAGGTTGATTCCAGGGATGAGGGGATTAGACTATGAGGAGAGATTGAGTTGCCTGGACTCTACTTGCTGGAATTCAGAAGAATGAGAGGAGATCTTATGGAAACATAAACTAATGAAAGGGATGGGTAAGATAGAGGGAGGAAAGTTGTTTCCACTGGTAGGTGAAACTAGAACTAGGGGACATGGCCTCAAGAATCAGGTGAGTGGATTTAGGATGCAGATGAGGAGGAACTGCTTTTCCCAGAGAGTGGTGAATCTGTGGATTCTCTGCCCAATGAAGTAGTGGTGGCTCCCTCAGTAAATATACTTAAGACAAGGTTGGATAGACAAGGTTGGAATTAAAGGTTATGGGGAAAAGGCAGACAGGTGGAGATGAGTCCATGGCCAGATCAGCCATGATCTTATTGAATGGAGCAGCAGCCTCGACAGGCCAGATACTCTACTCCTGTTCCTATTTCTTATGTTCAATCTTCATATCATCTTCAAACTTTGCCACAAAGCCTTCAATTCCATTACCTAAATCAGGGGTGTCAAACTCATTTTAGGTCACAGGCCGGATTGAGCAAAATGCAGCTTCATGCGGGCCGGATCAGTCGGACGCATGCGAATGCAGCTTTCGTTGCCTCCGTTTTTTCAGCCTGCTCTCATGTGTCTCAGTCTCTGCTATAACTACAAAGTGTTTCACTTTACAAATTCCGTTTCTTATGAAGAAGACTGCCGAGCAAGACTGCTGAATAAACACTAAAAACCCTGAAAACCTGGTACCTGAATAAACTCAGCATTAGCCATATCATACGCCATAGGCACTTCGATTACTGGGGCCAGCTTTAATAGTAATTAGATATTATCTCGCGGGCCAAAGATAATTCCACCGCGGGCCGGATTTGGCCCGCGGGCCTTGAGTTTGACATATATGATCTAAATCATTGACAAATAATGTGAAAAGCAGCGGTCCTGATACTGATTCACCAAGGAACACCACTAGCTGTTGGCAGCCAACCAGAAAAGGCCCCTTTTATTCCCACTTGCTGCTTCCTGCCTCTCTGCCATTCCAATGTCCATGCTAGTATCTTTTCTGTAATGTCTCTTGGCATCTGTGGTAGCTTTACAGAGATTATGTCTCCATTCTTTTGTATATGTCAGTCACTTGATTTCAACACGATTGTTCTAGACTTTAATAGGGAGTGGACCTCCCAATTCATTTGTACCTTCCAATTTAGGAACCCTGATTGTCCTCTTTGTTGCACAGTTCTCAACTCAATTTCATTGATGGTGGTGACATACCTCGACTGGAGGCTTAGATGTTGAATATGAAGAAGTGAACCTCATCTACTTCTTCAGACTAGTACTGTGTGACTTTCTGTATGGGATCATCCCATTTTAGCTTTGTTTTGAATACAGTGAGAAGGAGCACAGCCTGGTAGTCTGATTTACTGAAGCTTTGACAAGGGATGGCCCTGTAGGTATCTTTGAGTCTGTTCTGTAATAGTGGTGGTGTATTCTGATGGTGAAAAAGTAATGTGAAACTCTTTCCTCATTTTTACCTCTTTTTTTTTTACTAGTTCATCATTAACAGGCTGAACAGATCTTATTGCCAATCCATTAAATGCAAGATAATGTGCAGTTGCAACCATTTGTCTGAGTCATCTTTTTGTTAGAAATTTGGCACTAGGAACTTCAGAAGTCCAAATAGATTAAAGGTTAGTTTCAACTTTGAAGTCTTCATTAAAACCTACACATTATTCGTGACTATACTCTGTCTATATAATAAGAATGTGCATTTACCATGATAATTTTTCCTAAAATCAGACACGTAGGATACTCTTGTCTTTAACTTTTTTTTTGGCTAGGGTTATAGCATGAGAAAGGCAACTGTTGGATTCTTGTGATACTCTTAACATTGATAGCATTCCTTTCATCCTTCAGTTGTAAGATACAACAGGATTCTCTTTATACAACTGGCTATTTATTAACTTGTTTGTGATCTAAGTACTTTTGAATTCCTCTGGTTCTTCTGGTGAAGATACTCCTTTAATAACTTTGAGTAGAGATTTTCCAGGATTTTGATCCAGTCCTATGAAAGATTGGTGATATATACCTAGTGACCACTTTATTAGGTACACCGGTACACCTGTTTGTTATTGCAAATATCTAATAACCAATTATGTGGCAGCAACTCAATGCAAAAATCATGCAGAAATGGTCAAGAGGTTCAGTTGTTTATTTTCAGACCAAGCATCAGAATGAGAAGAAATGTGATCCATGACTTTGACCATGGAATGATTGTTGGTACCAGATGGGATGGTTTGAATATCTCAGAAACTGCTTATCTCCTGGGATTTTCTTCCACAATTTATGGTGCATTTTGTAGATGGTACAATCTGCAACCATAATGCACCAAAAGATTCAAAGATTCAGAAATTCAAAGTACATTTATCATCAAACTATGGTATGAAGTATACAACCCTGAGATTCATCTTCCCACAGAAAGCCATGAGACAAAGTAACACTGTGGAATCTGTTCAAAGAAAACATTAAACACCCAACACACAAAAAAAAGAAATTGTGCAATGGCAGAAATTGAGCAAATAACACACAGAATATTGAGCATCAAACAGTCTAGGAATGTTCAGTTTAGTTCAGTTCAGTTCAATTTAGCACTGTGTTGTTTGATGACTGCAGGTAGCAGAGCCAGTCTGCCCCAATCAAAATCATGGAAAATAGCAATAATAAAAGAGTAACCAGAAAAACATACAACATGAACTGCCGAATCCTCTAAAATTGCCTCCAATCCACAAACCGCGCCGATCAAACCTTTCAAAACCCACGACTTCTGCACCTTCTTCCAGCAGCAGCAAGTGAGAAAGAATAAATAAATAGAATGGTGCCAATCAATTATGCTTTGGCCTGGATGGTACCAAACTTCTTGAGATTCTTGTTCCACCATTTAAGTGCTCCTTTTCTAATTGTCCTTGAGAAGATGGTGGTGAACTGCTTTCTTGAACCGCTGAGCCATTGAGGTATGGAATGCACACAATGCTATTTGGGATAGAGTTCTACGATTTTGATCCAGTGACAGTGAAATAACAGCAATACATTTCCAAGTCAGGATGGTATGTGCTATTGAAGGCAACTTTCTGATTGTGATGTTCCCATGACTGTGCTGTTCCTGTTATTCTAACTGGTGGAGGTCATGTGTTTGGATGATGCAGCAATGGGTGATTGTTGGGTAGGGGAAAAGAGATATGTCGTATAAGATGAGGCTAAGCGTGCTGCAGAGATAAGCTATAAACAAACTCATCCAGTAAATGGGTTGAAATGATAAATTAAGCCAAGGAGGAGTTCTGCTCCAAATCCACATCCTAAAAGAAGAGTGTGACCTCAACACCAGCCTGGATAGGATGTAACCTTCTGTCAAAAAATTAAGTGACATGGAAGGAGCAAAGAAGGTGACCTCCAATCGAGTTCTTACAAGTTGACAAAAATGCTTTGAGCAAAACTTAACACAACAAATTCTAAATTTTGTCAGAGAGATGGGCATGGTCCAAACACTGACATCAGCAAAACTGCAGCAATTTGTCAGTGAAGCACTGCAAAGATATCCATATCATATGTAAATAGTTATGTATGCAAAGACATCCACTGGCGGCAAAAAGGCAGAACTGCTGCCTCACAGCGCAGGAAGCCTGGGTTTAGCCCTATCCTGGAGTGTTATGTGTCATTTACTTATTTTGTGACTGTTTTGCGTTTCCTACAAGTGTTGTAATTTCTTCTCATATCCTAAAGATGAGTGGGTCAGCAGATTAATTGGATATTGAAAATTGCCCCTAGTGTGCAGATGAATGGTGGAATCTGAGGGGGAATTGATAAAAAGGGGTAGAAAGTGATTAGATAGATAGATAGATAGATACTTTATTCATCCCCATGGGGAAATTCAACTTTTTTTCCAATGTCCCATACACTTGTTGTAGCAAAACTAATTACATACAATACTTAACTCAGTAAAAAATATGATATGCATCTAAATCACTATCTCAAAAAGCATTAATAATAGCTTTTAAAAAGTTCTTAAGTCCTGGCGGTTGAATTGTAAAGCCTAATGGCATTGGGGAGTATTGACCTCTTCATCCTGTCTGAGGAGCATTGCATCGTTAGTAACCTGTCGCTGAAACTGCTTCTCTGTCTCTGGATGGTGCTATGTAGAGGATGTTCAGAGTTTTCCATAATTGACCGTAGCCTACTCAGCGCCCTTCGCTCAGCTACCGATGTTAAACTCTCCAGTACTTTGCCCACAACAGAGCCCGCCTTCCTTACCAGCTTATTAAGACGTGAGGCGTCCCTCTTCTTAATGCTTCCTCCCCAACACGCCACCACAAAGAAGAGGGCGCTCTCCACAACCGACCTATAGAACATCTTCAGCATCTCACTACAGACATTGAATGACGCCAACCTTCTAAGGAAGTACAGTCGACTCTGTGCCTTCCTGCACAAGGCATCTGTGTTGGCAGTCCAGTCTAGCTTCTCGTCTAACTGTACTCCCAGATACTTGTAGGTTTTAACCTGCTCCACACATTCTCCATTAATGATCACTGGCTCCATATGAGGCCTAGATCTCCTAAAGTCCACCACCATCTCCTTGGTCTTGGTGATATTGAGACGCAGGTAGTTTGAGTTGCACCATATCACAAAGTCCTGTATCAGTTTCCTATACTCCTCCTCCTGTCCATTCCTGATGGTTGATACAGACTTGATGGGCTGAAGTGCCTGTTTCTATGCTGTATCTCTCAATAATTCTTGCGCTGTGATCCATGTTGTGGCAAACTCTGGTGTGGCTAGACTATTGCATTACCTGATCTATTATGTCTAGCAATCTTGCTGTAGGACTTCATAGCATCAACAAAAACATTGATGCGGATCATTGTTGGTCTTTCTAGCAACACCAGAAAGCTACTGGTTCTTAGACAGCCCTCACAAAAAACCTGACAGCTTCTTGTCACAGGAGATAAAAGATGTTAGCAGCCCCTGGGCTGCTCTGAATTCTGCCATAATTAGCATCTATGAAAAGATTCCAGGCTTCTCTAACTAGAAGATCTAGGCTTAATTCAGCAAAAATGACCTAAAGATCAAGGAGCTAAAAAAAACCAACTGCAAACATATGGCTTTCCAGATTTGGAAGACTCAACTTTCATCGAAGGGATGGGAACAACTCAGTAGACAACTGAGAGCAGACAATCAGCAGAATTTTTTACGCTATTATTGTTACACCAGAGAAAGCATTAGCTGAAACTGAAGCATGTTGTTTACAGTAATTAGAGATACCAGAAAACAATCGTCAATCTTTGACTGCTATGAATTTCTACTGTTAGAACTATTCACAGGTTCAATGTTGAAGATAACATACTTCATGATATATACAGTGGTTTCCAGTTAATAGGGAGAAATCGAGACCATTACATTTTGGCCCAACTAAGGAGCTACACTAATTAGCCAGTTTCATGAAAATAGTTAAAAAGACAAACTGAGTAACACATGTATTTAAATGAATTACAGAACAAATTAAAACACTACCAATACAATAGTACCATAAAACTATGCATTAGTTCCTAATTCTTATCGATGGAGGAATTTATTTGTGTTGCGTTCTTTTGACTGTAAATGAACAACTTCAGTGCAAGCACCTAGTACTGATAATGGACTGCCTTCATACAATGCTGTCAATGATTGCATCCTCAAAATGTTCATTTTCAATGTAACATTCAAGATGATTGTCAACACCTTCAAATTGTTCATAGTTCCTGACTTGTTGAAGTAGTGAAATCATTTCATTTTCACTGCCGTATTTAAGAGGCGTTGTGCCCCAAATAAACAAAGGGAACCTTGGCTATTTTCTCGATTTATTTTTGTTCATTAGGCGTTGTCCCAAATAAGCAGCTGCCCTGATTAACCGATGGCCCAATTAACCGGAATCCACTATATTTCAGATCAAAAATATACACCTAAATTGCTCCATTTATTTAGATAATCTCAGATCATTGCATCAAATCAGCAAATTTAATGGCTGTATTAGAACACTGTTTCATGTTTTACCATGTTAGTCATGTTAAAAAAAAAAGAATCCATAGTGCAAATCTATTTTTAATATAGTCTTTGTTAATCAAGTGCAGAACTGGTAGAAAAAGCAGGTTGAATTAACACTATAGCTGTATGAAAATTCCCATTTGAAATTAGAAGTACACTTTGCAAATCCATTTTCTACTTTAAACAAAAGGACTGTTGAAGGTTAATGTAATCTAGTTGCATTTTTACTGCATTTGCTTTTGATTGGTGCAAAAATCATTTTATATTTAATGACTAATCTACCTTCAGGTAAACATGATTCTTCGCATCAAGATTGATATGGTATTGTCCACTTCTATAACTGGCTGAACAGTGAATTGATTGCTTATGCCTAGAGCAAGGATGCTGTCAAGGTGCGCTGTGTGTTGAATCATTGGTCGACAAAGAGCTATCAGATATGAGATAATGCTCTGTGGCTCTACTGCTTTCCACGATGCACTGCTTTAACTGTAGCAGAGGTAGTGAAGAGTAGGTGAAGGAACTCTGATTTAACCTATCCAAGATTTTTCTCCCAGCCAGACTGAAAACTGATTGTGGAAATATGACCACTTACCTAAATATGCATCACTGCTGCAGGGGTCTTGATGACTTTGAAGCTGCAAGAACCATGTCAGTGACTGTGAGGGACCTTCAGTGCTCCTGTGGCTGGTGGCATGAGCCACAAGAATATTACTATGGTACTGAAGCTCTGCCAAGTTCAGAAGTTGCCATCGTCCGAAATCGGGCCAAGTTACCTAAACTGCATGATGCTGCTCTGAGAAGCCCCAGCAATAGCATATCTAGGCTGAGGAGTATTGACTATGACTGGTGGTCTGATTGTACTTGTCCTTCTCACAGTAGTTGGTATGAACAGGTACAGGTAAATATTATTGTTATTTTATTTTTCTTTGTAGGTCATATTGATAATTTGCAGTATAATTAATAATTTCATTTCAATAAAATATTCCAGGAAGGATTGTGTTTTATAGAATTAAAAATATTATTGAATTTCTGTTGCAAGTAGAAAGTAGATTCTGTACAATACTGGATGATAACAATATTTTTGGCAAGTTTTTGAATTCAGATTCTGTATAACTGATACAATGAAGCCATTTGTAGAGGTTATGTTAAATTTGGAGTAACACATTTCCTAGTCAGAGTTTGAGGAAATAACTGCATACCTATATAGTATAAGTTCTCTTCATACTATTTTTATGGATGAAGGAAAGTCATCAATCATTGACTTGCTTAAGTATATTTATAAATGCTGTTTTCAACTAGTTGTAATACTTAGTTGGTTTGTGCTCATTTTATGCAGCCTCCCAAGTATGTTATTCCATTATGAAATAAATTAAAGAATCATTAGTGCAAGTCATCCTGAGAGCTTTAATGTTTAAGTCTGCCTTTATTCTCCAAGAATGATAGAGGGCCAATATATTTATTACTCCAATATACTCTATATGCAAAACATCATATTCAACTAATGTCATCTTAAAATTACTGAATTCTTGCTGATTCAAAAGTAGATGTTCTGAAGCTTTAAAATAGGTTTTCAGGGCAAGCATAAAGGGATGATAGCTAGGCAGCAATCTATTGACTTTAATATTTCATAAAAACTAAAACAAAGGAAGTGAGAACTAAACTGTTGTTTTACTTTCATGTAAGGCAGATACTATTCTCTTTTGATTTCTTTTATACATTTTTTGCAGTTAAAATTGTAACTGACATTAAAATTATTTACACATCTGCACATTATGACCATTTAGACCAGTACATTGTAATCATGTCTCATGAAACACTGCAAAAGATTGCAATCAATTATGGTACTAAAAATAGATATGGATCAGAATTAAAAGCATCTGTTAGTAATTTTGGGTTTGAACAGATTTGGTTGAAAGTGAAATACTGATCATGCTATGATTAAATAAATCATCCCATTTAATTCCAAACATTAAACAAAATTCCCTTACTATTCATTTATTTTATGATTTTAAAAGCAATAAATTGACTTGAAAATCATAACGTCCTGCTTAATTCTTTAAATTGCATTGAAAAGTACTTCCCAAAGCTAAATGATACATTTTTAATATTTTTGTTGCAGTGAAAATAGTACAGAATTAAGTTTCTAATTAAACACCAGAAGAATAATGGGACAGAATTCAGTTACCTATTTGTTACACCCTCCAACTGCACTTCATCCCCATTCCTACACTGCTTGACACTGACTTCTAAAAATATATAGTGCTTAAGTCAGATGATCTTTCTGACAGGAAATTGGAGAAAGCCAGTCCCCATTTCTTAACAGAGAGGCCCTGCTGCGCCATTCCTGCAGTAATAGGATCGTGTGGTCAGGCTAAACCAAGCCCTGTCCATTAAAATTATGAAACAAATTGCAGCCAGCGTGGGCTTGCTTCTTGATTTAGCATGAACTTTCAAAGCTCAGCCCCTCTGAATGATTCAGCTATTCAGAAACAGAACTAGAAACTTTAAAAACATTTTAACACTCAAAATATCTGACACTCTTAAATGCAACAACTTTAAAAGCTTGAATTAATTAAGATTTAATATGATCAGGACAGCATATAAGTTGCTTCCATCTTCATCAATCATTGTTGATAACATTTTTTGCACAAAATCCAGCATATGTTATATCTGAACAGCTGTTAGTGTTTTTCTTACAAATAGTAATGAAATGTCAATAAATTTCCTGTTTTACATCTATTGCTTTATTTGCCAACAATATTAAAGTAATGAATTGACTGTAATTTATATCAGCAATCAGTTGTCTGCACATGCTAATAATCTCCAAAAAATGCTTGGTATGGCTCATCCAATGCCAGCTTGCTTCATACATCTTTACAATCTCAGTGGCACAGTCTTTTGAGTCCAATATCTGTTACATGAAGATGGGGCCAGAATAAATCATTGCCTTAAAAAAAATCTGAATAATCTTTGGTAGTCAGCTCCCAAGGCTTAAGCACCATGCTGTTAAAGCATGGTAATAGCGTTTAGATTTTTGACATTCAAAAGACATTGAAAATGTTTACATTTGATCTTTGTTTATGTTTTAAAGCCACAAGTTTTATGCCTGAAAAATACTTTCTAGATTGAAGCAAATAAATATTACAAGTATATCACCCACTTTTTTGATACTGCGTCTGACATGAAACAAGCTGTTGATTACAAACTTATAAATAAGTTCAAGCAATTAAAAATGGCTTTGGGTAACTCAGGAGCAACTTCACCTTTTGTACGCTTTTCTTACCCTTCAAAAAAAATTGTGTTGCCCTTCCTTGAGTAGTTTGTTTGGGGCAGATTGCAGAACTCCGGCACTAGATTTAATGAAGAATGAAACGTATAGTTGTTGGCAAGTTCAGCGCTTTCTGATTTGTGAGTATCTCAAACATGATATTACTTAATGTTTGGAATGATCTCAATGTTATTGAAAAATGTGGACCAAAATTTATTATTTAGAAGGCACCTCTAATAATTATTTTAACTTAATACAGAATTGTTTTATATATTGATTAGTGGTAAATTTAAATGTTACTTAGTTTTGAAGTATATGATATACAAAAGTAAGTGATTATTGACACATACTTTGTAAATGGCCGTTTCTTCTGATGATTTGCTGTGATCTTTTCTGTTGTTCTGCTTTCATGGAAATTTCTGCAAACAAAGAATGTTCTTTGCAATTTGTAATCTCCATTGTTGAATCTTTACTGGACTTTTAGTGTTACTTTGTTTCACTAGTTAATCATGATCAAAGTAATCTGATGGAAATATGGAAAAATGCGAGGAAGAGTGTCCATTTTGCCCTTTGAGCCTGCTCTGACTCTCAGTACTTTTATAAGACCATAAGACATAGGAACAGAAACAGGCCATTCAGCCCATCACATCTGTTCTGCCATTCTGTCATGGCTGATTTATTATTCATCTCAACCCCATTCTCTTACCTGCTCTCCATAACCTTTAGCATCCTCATGAATCAAAAAGTTATCAACCTCTGCTTTAAATATACCCAATGACGTTGAGTGCTGAAATGCTTGTGGCACTGCATGTCACCGATTCACCACCCTTTGGCTAAAGAAATTCCTCCACACCTCTGTTTGAAATGGATGTCTCTCTATTCTGAGGCTACGCCCTCTGTTTGTAGACTCACAAACTAGAGGAAACATCCTCTCCATGTCCACTTTATCTGGCCTTTCAATATTCGACAGGTTTCAATGAGATTTCCCCATCATTCTAGGGGATCCCTGCTGCTGACCTCAATGGCTCTAATGATTCAGAGCAGATTCAAAACCTAGACTTCACCGCCATCAATACTGGTTTCAACGACCTCAGCCACCTCCAAAGTGCCAATTGCTCAACCTCCAACTTCAACTCCAGCCTTGACCTCCAGACCAGGTCTTCATGTGCTGGAACCCCTGAATCCCCTTCTTCCATCACCACTCTGCAATCCCTTCTCTCTCAGGTCCCACCACTAGCTGTTGGGCCCTTGCAAACTCCATCTTCCTCTCATCCCACCATCCCTGAAAACCCCAAACCTCCCTTCTCCTCTGACACAACCAACCCTCTTCCTCCTTCTGATCCCAGCTCTTATCCATGCTGGGTCTTCACCATCCCCTCCGACCTTCTCCTCTCTGAGGCAGAGCATTCTGTCCTCAGTAAGGGCCTCACCTTTATCCCCCTGTGCACACACCTCAGTGAGTTCTGCACCCAACATGATGCTGAGCTTTTCTTCCGCCACCTCTACCTCTGAGCCTACTTCTTTGGCAAGGATTCTTCACCCCAGTGACCCCTTTTCCCGTCTTCAACCCTCCTCCTCTTCCTGGACACCCTGCCCTGATTTTCTGCCTGCTCTAGTCCTTTTGATTGACAACTGCCAATGAGACATCGCCATCTAGACTTCAGCACCCCTTTCTCCAATTCCAACTTCATTCCTACTGAACAATCTGCACTCCACTCCCTTTGCACCAATTCTAACCCCACCGTCAAACCCATAGATAGGGGATGTGCTGTAGTAGTCTGGTGTACTGACCTCTACCTTGCTGAGGCCCAGCGCCAACTCTCAGACACTTCCTCTTACTTGCCCCTCGAGCAGGACCCACTAAGGAACACACCATTGCTCTCACACTACCACTTATTGACTCTGGGAATCTCACCAGCCACCACTACCAACTTCATAGTTCCTGCACCCCACACCTCCTGTTTATACCTCCTTCCCAAGATCCACAAGCCTGCTTATCCAGGTAGACCTATTGTTTTAGTTTGTTCCTGCCCCACTGACTTTATTTTATTCGTCCCAGTTTGGTAGCTCCCTACCTACCTCTGTGACACTTCACACACTCTGGATCTTTTCAATCATTTCAGGTTCCCTGACCCCAATCATCTTTTTTTTTTCTATTAATGTCCAGTCCCTATACACCTCTATTCCTCACCAGGAAGGCCTCAGTGCTCTCCATTTTTTTTCTGGATGTCAAACCTCGTGCACTTTTCCTACGGTACATCAACAACTGCATTGGTGTTTCTTCCTGCACCCATTCTGAACTCATTGACTTCATCCACTGTGTCTTCAACTTCCACCCTGCCCTCAAATTTACCTGGTCCATTTCCGGCACCTCTATTCTCTTTCTCAATCTCACTGTCTCTATCTTTGGAGACAGCTTATCACTGATGTCTATTATAAACCCATGGACTCTCACAACTGCCTGGATTATACCTTTTCCTTTCCAGTCACTTCTAAAAACGCCATCCCGTACTCTCAATTCCTCTGCCTCCACCACGTCTGCTCTCAGGATGAGGCTTTTCATTCTAGAACGAAGGAGATGTCCTTTTTCAAAGACAGGGGCTTCCCTTCCTCCACCAGCAATGCTCCCTGCATGACTCCCTTGTCCATTCGTTCCTCCCACTGATCTCCCTCCTGGCATTTATCCTAGCAAGTGGAACAAGTGCTACACCTGCTCCTACACCTTCTCCCTCACTACCATTCAGGGTCCTTAACAGTCCTTCCATGTGAGGTGACACTTCACCTGTGAGTCTTTTGGGGTCATATACTATGTCTAGTGCTCCCAGTGTGGCTTCCTGTAGATCGGTGAGAACCAATGTAGATTGAGAGACTACTTTGCTGTGCACCTACACTCCGTTTGCCAAAGAAAGTGGGATCTCCCAGTGGCCACCCATTTTAATTCCACTTCCCATTCCAACATGTCTGTCCATGGCCTCTTCTACTGTCATGATGAGACCTCACTTGGGTTGGATGAACAATACCTTATATTCTGTCTGGGTAGCCTCCAACTTGATGGCATGAACATCAATTTCTCGAACCTTCGGTAATGCCCTCCACCCACCCTCCTCTCCTTCACCATTTCCCACCCACTTTTCCCTCTCTCACCTTATCTCCTCGCCCACCCATTGCCTCTGTCTGGTGTTCCTCACCCCCTTTTCTTTTTTCCATGGCCTTCTGTTTCTTTCACTAATTAACTTCCCAGCTCTTCGTCCCTTCCGCTTCAGCTTTCACCTATCACTTTGTGTTTCTCTCTCCCCTATCCCTATCTTTTAAATCTACCTCTCAGCTTTTTTTTCCTCCAGTCCTGCCGAATGCAGGAAGGGTCAAGACCGAAGGGTCTTGGCCTGAAACGTCAACTGTACTCTCATCCATAGATGCTGCCTGGCCTGCTGAGTTCCTCCAGCATTTTGTGTGTGTTGCTCAGATTTCCAGAATCTGCTGATTTACTCTTGTTTCTTCTCATGTGTTAACTTTTTCATTCCCGGAATCATTATCTTGAACCTCCTCTGGACTCTCTACAGTGCCAGCACTTCTTGTCTTTGATAAGGGTCTCAAATCTGCTCACAACACTGTGAGTGCAATCTGATCAATGCATATAAAGTCTCAGCATTATATCATTGCTTTTATATTCTAGTCCTCTCAAAATGAATGCTAACATCGCATTTACCTTCCTTGCCACCAACTCAACCTCCAAGTTCATCTTTCAGGAATCCTGCGCAAGGACTCCCAAGTCCCCTTGCATCTTTGACTTTTGAATTTTCTCCTTGTTTAGAAAATAGTGCATGCTTTTATTACTTCTACCAAAGTGCATGACCATACACTTTCCTACTCTATATTCCGTCTGCCACTTCTTTGCCCAGTTTTCTAAATAGTCAAAGTTCTTCTGCAGATTCCCTGCTTCCTCAACACTACCTGCCTCGCAAACTATCTTCATATCATCTGCAAACGTGGCCACAAAACCATCAATTTTGCCATCCAAATGATTGAAAAATTATGTGAAAAGAAGCGGCTCCAACACCAACCCCTGCTGACCATACTACTCACCAGCAGCCAACAAGAAAAGGCCCCTGTTATTCTCACTTTGTCTCCTGCTGGTCAGCCAATCTTTCATCCATGCTAGTACCTTTCCTCTTATACCATGGGTGCTTCTCTTGTTAAACATTCTCATGTGCAGTACCTTGTCAAAGGCCTTCTGAAAATCCAAGTAAACAACATCCACTGGATCTCCTTTTTCTTTCCTGCCAATTATTTAGACTCATAGTCATAGAGAAGTACAGTTCAGTTCAGAAACAGACCCTTCAGCCCATCTGGTCCATGATGATCCATTTAAACTGCTTTGTTCTGCACCCAGACCAGAGTCATCCATACCTTTACTATCCATGTACCTATCTGAAACTTACCTTAAACATTGAAATTGAGGTCGTATGCACCACTTGAGCTGGCCGCTCATTCCACGCTCTCACAACCCTCTGAGTGAAGAAGTTTCCTCTCATGTTCCCCTTAAACTTTTCACCTTTCACTCTTAACCCATGACCTCCAGTTGTAGTCTCACCCAACCTCAGTGGAAAAAGCCTGCTTGCATTTACCCTATCTATACCGCTTGTAATTTTGTATACCTCTATCAAATCTCCCCTCAATCTTCTATATTTCATGGAATAAAGTCCTCACCTATTCAATCTTTTCTTATAACTCAGGTCCTCAAGTTTTAGCAACATCCTTATAAATATTCTCTGTACTCATTCAACCTTATTTATATCTTTCCTGAAGGAAGGTGATGAAAACTGCACTCAATACCCAAAATTAGGCCTCACCAATGTCTTATACAACTTCAACATAACATCCTTACTTCTTGTACTTCATAAATTTGATTTATGAAGGCCAAGGTGCCAATAACTTTATTTATGACCCTAAATACCTGTATCACCACTTTCAATGAAATATGGACCTGTATTCCCAGATCCCTTTGTTCTACCACACTTCTTAGTGCTCTACCTTTCACTGTGTAAGACCTACCCTGATTGGTCCTACTGCAGTGCAAAACCTCACACTTGTCTGTATTAAATTCCATCTGCTATTTTTCAGTCCATTTTTCCTGCTGGTCAAAATCTCACTGCAAGTTCTGATAGTCTTCTTGCTGTCCAGTACACCCCTAATCTAGGTGTCATCTGCAAATTTGCTGATCTATTTAACCATATTATCATCCATATCATTGATGTAGGGAACACCGACGCTGGCACCCAGCACCAATCCCTGTGGCACTCTACTAGTCACAAGCCTCCAGTCAAAGACGCAACCATCTACTGCCACTCTCTGACTTCCCACAAAGCCAATATTTAATCCAATTTACTACCTCATCTTGAATGTCACACAGCTGAACCTTCCTGACCAACCTACCATTCAGGACTGTGTCAAATGCCTTGCTAAAGTCTGTGTCAACAACATCCATTGCCTTGCCTTCATTGACTTTCCTGGTAACTTCCTTGAAAACTCTTTAAGTTGGTTAGAGATGACCTAAAATGCACAAAGTATTGTTGACTATCCCTAAACATCAGCCAGTTAGAACAATGAGAAGAGCTTAAAAGGAGACAACTTTATCGAGTGGGCAGCGTGAGGAGCAGTTGATGGAGTAGAGGGAAACAGAGTAGGAGGCCTTTGGTTCAACATTGCTTCGGCGATAACGGGTCGAGGCGAGGTAGGTTGCTGGTGTAGAATATAGACAGGAAGTACATGTGTGAGGCCGGTGTTCTATGCTCGGTGTCAGATGTGGGAAGTCCTGGAGACACCCAGCCTCCTGGACAGCTACATCTGCACCAGGTGTATCAAGCTGCAGCTCCTTAGGGAACTGGAGATACAGCTGGATAACCTTCGTCCATGCAGGATATGACCCATCTGCAAACACTCTTTGCCTTCTGTGGGTAAGCCATTTCTGGATCCACAAAGCAGTGTCCCCTTGGATCCCATGCCTCCTTACTTTCTCGATAAGCCTTGTATGGAGTACCTTGTCAAATGCCTTGCTGAAATCCATATACACTACATCTACTGCTCTACCTTCATCAACGTGTTTAATCGCATCCTCAAAATATTCGATCAGGCTCGTAAAGCATGACCTGCCTTTGACAAAGCCATGCTGACTATTCCTAATCATATTATGCCTCTCCAAATATTCATAAATCCTGCCTCTCAGGATCTTCTCCATCAACTTACCAACCACTGAAGTAAGACTCACTGGTCTATAATTTCCTGGGCTATCTCTACTCCCTTTCTTAAATAAAGGAACAACATCCGCAACCCTCCAGTCCTCCGGAACCTCTCCCATCCTCATTGATGATGAAAAGATCATCTCCAGAGGCTCAGCAATCTCTTCCTTTGCCTCCCACAGTAGCCTGGGGTACATCTCGTCTGGTCCTAGTGACTTATCCATCTTGATGCTTCCCAAAATCTCCAGTACATCCTGTTTCTTAATATCTACATGCTCAAGCTTTTCAGTCTGCTGGACATCCCTATAATCGCCAAAATCCTTTTCCATAGTGAATACTGAGCAAAGATAGATAGATAGATAGATACTTTATTCATCCCCATGGGGAAATTCAACTTTTTTTCCAATGTCCCATACACTTGTTGTAGCAAAACTAATTACATACAATACTTAACTCAGTAAAAAATATGATATGCATCTAAATCACTATCTCAAAAAGCATTAATAATAGCTTTTAAAAAGTTCTTAAGTCCTGGCGGTTGAATTGTAAAGCCTAATGGCATTGGGGAGTATTGACCTCTTCATCCTGTCTGAGGAGCATTGCATCGATAGTAACCTGTCGCTGAAACTGCTTTTCTGTCTCTGGATGGTGCTATGTAGAGGATGTTCAGAGTTTTCCATAATTGACCGTAGCCTACTCAGCGCCCTTCGCTCAGCTACCGATGTTAAACTCTCCAGTACTCTGCCCACGACAGAGCCCGCCTTCCTTACCAGCTTATTAAGACGTGAGGCGTCCCTCTTCTTAATGCTTCCTCCCCAACACGCCACCACAAAGAAGAGGGCGCTCTCCACAACTGACCTATAGAACATCTTCAGCATCTCACTACAGACATTGAATGACGCCAACCTTCTAAGGAAGTACAGTCGACTCTGTGCCTTCCTGCAAAGTACTCATTAAGTACCTCTGCTATCTCCTCTGGTTCCATACACACTTTTCCACTGTCACACTTGATTGGTCCTATTCTCTCATGCCTTATCCTCTTGCTCTTCACATGCTTGTAGATGCCTTGGGGTTTTCCTTAATCCTGTCCACCAAGGCCTTCTCATGGTCCCTTCTGACTCTCCTAATTTCTTTCTTAAGCTCCTTCCTGATAGCCTTATAATCTTCTAGATTCATATCATTACCTAGTTTTTTGAACCTTTTGTGTGCTCTTCTTGACTAGATTTACAACAGCCTTTGTACACCATGGTTCCTATACCCTACCATCCTTTCCCTGTCTCATTGGAACATACCTATGCAGAACTCCATGCAAACATCCCCTGAACATTTGCCACATTTCTTCTGTATATTTCCCTGAGAACATCTGTTCCCAATTTATGCTTCCAAGTTCCTGCTGGATACCCACATATTTCCACTTTTAAGTGGAAATTAAATATTAAATGCTCTCTCAACTTGTCTGTTCCTATCCCTCACCAGTGCTCTGGTAAAGGAGATAAAATTGTGATCACCAATATCCATAATGCTCTCCCACTGAGAGATCTGACCCCTGACCAGGTTCATTTCCCAATACCAGATGATGTATAGCCTCTCCTTTTGTAGGCTAATCTACATATTGTGTCAAGAACCTTCTTGAACACAGCTAACAAACTCCACCCCATCTAAATCCCTCGCTCTAGAGACATGCGAATCGATATTTGGGAAATTAAAATCTCCCACCATGACAACCCCGTTATTATTATACTTTTCCAGAATCTGTCTCCCTATCTGCTCCTTGAAGTCCCTATTACTATTGGGTGGTCTATAAAAATCAGCCAATAGGGTTATTGACCCCTTCTTGTTCATAACTTCCACCCACTGAGACTCCGTAGACAATCCCTCCATGTCTTTCTCCATTTCTGCAGCTGTGACATTATCTCTGATCAACAGCGCCATGACCCCACCTCTTTTGCCTCTCTCCCTTTACTTTCTAAAACAACTAAAGCCTGGCACTAGGTCTGAGCACATTCCTTCTCTATCACCAGCATATCCTCCCTCTTGCACTGTCTCCAAGCTTTCTTTATTTGTGAGCCAACAGTCTGTTCCTCCATCTTGTCAGTTTGGTTCCCACCCTCCAGCAATCCTAGTTTAAACTGTCTCCAATAGCCTTAGCAAACCTCCCTGCCAGGATAGTGTTCCCCTAGGATTCAAGTGCAACCTGCCCTTTTTGTACAGGTCACTCCTGCCCCAAAAGAGGACCCAATGATCCAGAAATCTGAATCTCTGCCCCCTGCTCCAATTCCTCAGCCTCGCATTTATCCTCCATCTCACTCCATTCCTATACTCATTTCTGGTGAGAGAGAAGGGAAGCATTCAGACTGATGGTTTGAGATGTGTCTATTTTAATGCAAGGGGTATTATGAACAAAGTGGATGAGCTTAGAGCGCGGATCAGTACTTGGAGCTATGATGTGGCCATTACAGAGGCTTGGATGGCTCAGGTTCAGGAATGGTTACTTCGAGTGCCATCTGTAGATGTTTTAGAAAGGACAGGGAGGGAGGCAAAAGCGGTGGGGGCGTGGCACTGCTAATCAGAAGCCTGTATATAACCTCCATCAGGGTCTGTTTACCCTTATGGTTTCTTAACTCTACCCACAAGGATTATACGTCTTCTAATCATGTCAGCTCTTTCTAAAAATTTGATTTCAGTTTTTTACCAACAGAGCCACCCACCCCTTGTGCCTGCCTGTTTGTCCTATTAATACAATGTGTATCCTTGGATGGTAAACAACTGACTATGATCTTTCAACTACGACTCAGTGATGCTCATAACATCATACCTGCCCATCTCCAACTGCACTATAATATCATCTACCTGTACATAGTGTGCATTCAAATATAACACTGTTAGCACTATTTTCATCATCCTTTTCACTTTTTCTCCCATGATACAACTCATTCCACTGACTTCAATTTTGTCCTATCCTCTGCCTGTCCTTCATCACAATCTTACTGTACGCCACATCTAGTTGAATACCAAATACCCCATCCTCAGTCTTATTACTCCAATTCCCATCCCCCTGCCAAATTAGTTTAAACCCACTCGAACAGCTCTAGCAAATCTGGCTGCATGGATATAGGTAACCCCTGAGTTTAGGTGTAACCTGGCCTTTTTCTTTTTACAATTCATACAGTACTGCGCAACTATATATAATTAGGGTGCCTAAGACGTTTGCACAGTACAGTTTATTATGTCTTTTCTGTTACCAAATATAACCTAATACGACTGAGCTATACAAAGCTAAGTACTTTTATTTTTGTTTCCAATCACCTTCCTATTTTAACCAATATACAATAATGAGCCCTAGCTCCATCTATATAGCTCTCCATCTCTCTCCCTCCCCTCTCTTCCTCCCCTCCATCTCTCTCTCTCCCTCTCTCCCCCCCCTCCCCCTCTCCCCCTCAATCTTTATGGCTGAGATCCTTCATCTCATTATCAAATTCCTGCTTTTGCCCTATATGTGTTGATGTCTCAAAATCTATCTGCTCCAATATATTCAGCGACATGGCCACCACACCTTCTATACTAGATGATTCAACTAGTTCAACACCAAGTTAGTGAAGACTCCTCATCCCATGCTAAATTAGCTGCCAATATCCAGAAACTGTAGATCCAAAAAGCAGGGGAAAATCTTCCAACATCCAATCTGCAATATAGTGTCCTCTTGAAAGGTCTCAGCCTGAAACATCAACTGCTTGTTTCTCTCTGTGCTTTGGTTTCCTCCCATGTCCCAAAAATCCTGGCGGTTTTATTGGTTCCTATAATTTACCACTTACTATAAATTGGAGGCAAAACAAATCACTGGGAAGTTCATTGACATGTGTGGGAGAGAGTTAGTTAGCGGGATACAGGGGAATAATGAGAAGAAAAATTGGATTATGGAACTTTTCTCTTGGGAGCCAGAAGGGGTCACATGGGCTAAAAGTCCACTTTCTATGTCTTAAGTAGACAATAAGCTTCTCTAGTCTTCTCAGAAGCTTAAATGTTTCAATGAAATGTCTCATTCTTCTAAGTTCTGAATGAATGTGAATCCATTTGACCCAGTCTTCCCTCATATGACTCAGAAATCAGTAGTAAACCTTCACTGAATTCCTCTCAGTTTAGAGGACCAAAACTGCATGCAATATTCCAAGTGCGGTCTCATCAAGACCAAGTATAATTGTAGCCTGTACTCAAGACATCTTGCAAAGAAGGCCAACATAGGAGGATCCCATCAGGGAATCAGAGGTGGAGAGTGTCAGCAAATTTAAATTCCATGGTGTTATAATTTCAGAGGGCCCAGTATGTAAGTGCAATTCTGAAGAAAGCACATCAGTGCCCTCTCCTTCCTTAGAAGTTTGTGAAGATTTGGCATGACATCTAAAACTTTGACAAGCTTCTATAGATGCATGGTGGAGAGTATATTGACTGGTTGCATCACAGCCTGGTATGGAAACACTAATACCCTTAAGTGGATAATCCTGTGAAAAATAGTGAATATGGCCCAATCATCAGGGGTAAAGCCCTGCCTGACACTGAGCATTTCTACACTGTTGCAGAAAAGCAGCATCCATCATCAAGGGCCTTTACCACCCAGGCCGTGCTTACTTGCTGATGCCATTGGGAAGAAGTTACAACTTCACAACCCATAGACTCACTTTCAAGGACTCTTTATCTCATGTTCTTGATATTTATTGCTTATTTGTTAATTTTTATTCTCTTTTGTATTGGGTGTCTTTTCCATGTTAGTTGTTTGTCCGTCATGTTAGGTGTGGTCTTTCATTGATTCTATGGCGTTTATTGGATTTACTGTGTATGACCGCAAACAAAAAATCTCAGAGTTGTATCTGGTAACATGAATATACTTTGATAATATATTTACTTTGAACTTTGACATACCATTTGCATTTTGAACTACTTGCTGCTTTCAGTGGCTATTTCACAAGAACACCCAGATCTGTTTGTACTTCAGCATGTCCAAATCTGTCACTGTTTAAATGATATTTGACCTCTGTATTTTTCTATCAAAGTGGATAACTTAACATTGATGTATGTTATACATTATTTCTGGAATTCTTAGTGATGCATTTAATTCTCCTATTGCCTTGGATAGTAATATCAAATGCTAGGCCTGTGATCTAATTCCTTTCAAAATATTATAGTGTACAAGGAATAATTTATCATATCTATATAGCCAGGATGATGATTGAGAGAAATATTCGATTCTTTATCTCATTCTGGCAAACTTTTGAAATAGTATGAGGCAGATCTTTCTCTGTCCTGAGAATGCCACGTGTCTGAGTTTGGAAATAAGTTGTTGCTTCCCAAAAGATCTCTCGTTTAGTCCTCAATAGGAATCTATCCTTATAAGCTATCAGCTTATTGGTGAGGTCCCAGGCAGTGTGTGATCTCTTTTAGTGCAAATGACTGGCTGTGTGCACAAAACAACTTTAATAGTGGGTACTGTTCAATTGATACTCCCACCAACTGTCAAGCATAGTCTTTAAATTGAATATTTGTGAATAATACACTTAGAAGATATTGAAAACATTTAAACTGATTTATTTGAATCAAACAAGAAATTGAGAATGTCATTTCACCGAAATATACTAAGTGTGGTTTCCTATAGGTCAGGTTTCCTCATTATAGGAAGGATGTGGGAGCTTTAGAGAAGGTGCAGAGGGGATTTAGCAGGAATTAGAGAACAGGTCTTTGAGAAGAGGTTGGGAAAGCTAGGGATTTTGTTCTTGGAGTGCAGGGTGAAGAGAGGCAACTTGATCAAGATATACAGATGCTGGAAACCAGAGCAACACACACAAGATGCTGGAGAAACTCAGCAGATCTATGGAAATGCCTAAACATATGATTTTCTGGGCTTCATCAGGACTGGAAAGCAAAGGGAAGAAGTCAGAATAAGAAGCTGGGGGCAGAGGAAGGAGGACAAGATGGCAGATTATAGGTGAGATTAGGTTAGAAGCCACTTCTTGATATCTGTCTCCATCTCTGTATACACTGTCAACTGATATCTTTTTTAAACATAATGACTCCCACAGCTATCTTGACTATACCTCTTCCCACCCAGTTTGCTCTAAAAATGCCATCCCCTTTTCTCACTTCCTTTGTCTCTGCCACATCTGTTCTCAGGATGAGCTTTCCTTTCCAGAACATCAGAGATGTCCTCCTACTTCAAAGAACAGGTTTTCCCTTCCTCTGCCATTGATGCTGCTCTCACCTACATCTTCCATTTCCCTGAAATCCATCCTTGCTCCATCTTCCCACTTCCACAACAGGTATAGATTTCCTCTTGTCCTCATATACCATCCCTTGAGCTTCTGTATCCAGTACATCATTGTCCTCAACTTCTACCATCTTCAACAGGATCCTACCAACATAACCATCTTTACCTCCGCCCTTCCACTCTTTGCTTTCTGCTAGGATTGCTCCCTCCATGATTCCTTTGTCCATTTCTCCCTCCCCACTAGGCACTTAACCCTGCAAGCAGAAGAATTGCTACACCTGCTCATTCACCTCTTTCCTCACCTCCATTCAGAGCTCAAAGCACCCCTTCTAAGTGAGGCAACACCTGCAAATCTTTGGGATTGTCTACTGTATCCACTGCTCTCGATGCATCTCCTCAATATTGATGAGACCCAACGTAGATTAGTGGACCGGTTTGTTGAGCAGCTTTGCTTCTTCTACAAAAAATAGGACTTCCAGTGGCCAACAATTTCAATTTGAATTCCCATTCTGACATGTCAGTCCATAGCCTCCTCTACTGCCTCAATGAGGCCACTCCAGGTTGGAGAAGCAACATCTCATATTCTGTCTGGGTAACCTCCAACCTGATGGTATTAACATCAATATCTCTTAACTTCTGTTAATTTTTCTCCCTCCTCCTTTCCATTTCTTAAATTCTATCTCTCACTCTGCCTCCCCCTTACCTCTTTTCTTCTCCTCACCTGCCTATCACTTTGCTCTGGTGACCCTCCTCCTTCACTTTCTTCTATGGTCTACTCTCCTCTCATATCAGATTCCCTCTTCTACAGCCTTTAGCTTTTTTTTTACCAATTACATCCTAGCTTCTAACTTCATCTCCTTCCCCCACCCAGCTGGCTTCACCTATCACCTAGCTTGTACTCATTCCTCTCCCTCCACCTTATTCTGGCTTCTTCCCCCTTCCTTTACAGTCCTGATGAAGGATCTCTGCTGAAAATGTTTATTCATTGTCATAGATGCTGCCTGAACTGCTAAGTTCCAACAGCATTTTGTGTGTTTTACTAATAAATTGAGGACATGAGCTGTAGAGTCCTTGAAAATGAGTCCATGGATTGTCAAATCATTTTGGTGTTGAGGTGAATGAAGTTATCCATGCTGGTTCAGGAGCCTGATGGTTGAAGGATAATAACTGTTTCTGAACCTGGTGGTGTGGGACCTAAGGCTACTGTATCTCCTTTCCAGTGGTATCAATGAGAATACAGCAAACACGAGGAAATCTGCAGATGCTGGAAATTCAAACAACACACACAAAATGCTGGTGGAACACAGCAGGCCAGGCAGCATCTATAAGGAGATGCACTGTCGACATTTTGGGCTGAGACCCTTCGTCAGGACTAACATGAAAGGATAGATACTAAGAGATTTGAAAGTACTGGGGGGAGGGGGAAATGCAAAATGATAGGAGAAGACCGGAGGGGGTGGGATGAAGCTAAGAGCTGGAAAGGTGATTGGCGCAAGTGATACAGAGCTGGAGAAGGGAAAGGATCATGGGATGGGAAGCCTCGGGAGAAAGAAAGGGGGAGGGGGAGAGCACCAGAGAGAGATGGAGAACAGGCAGAGAGAGAGAGAAAAAACGAACAACTAAATATGTCAGGGATGGGGTAAGAAGGAGAGGAGGGGCATTAACAGAAGTTAGAGAAGTCAATGTTCATGCCATCAGGTTGGAGGCTACCCAACTGGTATATAAGGTGTTGTAAAAAACAAAAATACAACTGCAGATGCTGTGGATCAAAGAATAGGTACACGACGCTGGAAGAACTCAGAAGGTCAGGCAGCATCCGTGAGAAAAGAGTAGCCAACGTTTCGGGCCGTTACTCTTTTCTCACGGATGCTGCCTGACCTGCTGATTTTCTCCAGCATCGTGTACGTATTCTATATAAGGTGTTGTTCCTGCAACCTGAGTGTGGCTTCATCTTGACAGTAGAGGAGGCCATGGATAGACAGGATAGTTTGGATGGTAGGTGTTCTTGATGATTGATCCTGTTTTCTTCTGACATCTTCTCATTGTAGATGTGCTCAATAATAGGATATGTTTTTCCTGTGATGGACTGAACTGTATCCAATACTTTTTGAAGGCATTGGTGTTTCCATATCAGTCCATGATGCAACCAGATGAGTATTGTTCCCAGGACAGGTCCTCTGAACTGAAAACACTAAGGAATTTAAACTTCCTGACCCTTTGCACTTCTGATCCCTTGATGAGGACTGGCTCATGGACACCCAGTTTCTTCTTCTTGTAGTCAATAATCAGCTCTTTTTGTTATGTTTTGTACCTTCAAAACATTAAATTAATTCAAAGAAATACACGGGAGTCTGGAAATGCGTGTCTGGCTTCGTCTTTAAGTGAGGTGCTCACGTATCGTGGTAGCGTGATGACCTATGTAATTAACGTATTTTAAAATATAACCTCTGATTAATTATTTAAACAAATAAGAATAATCAAACTATATATATATATATAAACACACAAGATAGTTGAAATATTATTGAAATATCAAATGCACAACACTTTTGTTTTGCTAACATTGAGTGAGGGGTTGTCGTGGCACCATTCAGCCAGATTTTCAATCTTCCTACTATAGGCCAATTCATCAACATCTTTGATTTGGTCAACAACAGCGGTGTAGTTTGCAAACTTAAATATGGTATTGTAGCTTCACAGTCGTAAGTATTAAGTGAGTAGAGCAAGAGGCTAAGCACATGGCCTTGTGGTTCACCCGTGCTTTGCTTTTTCCCAGGGCAGAACTGTTTAATACCAGAGGACACCTCTTTAAGGTGACTGGAAGAAAGTGTAGGGGAGATGCCAGAGATAGTTTTTTTCACACAGATTGTGGTAAGTGCCTGAAATGCAGTGCTGGGGTTGGCAGTAGAGGCTGATATATTAGGGACATAGATGGAAGACAGATTGAAGGCTATATGCTTTGTAGGAGAGTAGGGTTAGATTGACAGTGGAATAGATTAAAAGGTCAGCACAGCAATGACGGCTGAAGGGCCTGTATTGTGTTGTGCTCTTCTAATTCAATGGACCTGCTGAACATGTGTTAAAATACTCTTGCCATGGTGGTCAATAACTTCAGAGCTGGCAAATCAGTAGCTATTTGCTGTGCATTTAAGACATGTTCTCTAACTGCTGCTGTACTAAGCAGAGGGTTGTGCTGCTGCCTTTGCTCATGAACTGCTTCAGTTATGAGCATATCCTCCAACAGAAGTATAAGGATCTGGATGTAAGATTTCCCTTAGCATCTTTATGAAACCTTATAGATTCATTTGCTTTCTGAACATTAAAAACGTAAATGCAATTCACTTACTAATGAAATTTGATATTAGTATTGATATCTTCAACTATCTGATCTCTTTACACGTAGACTCATATATTGAATCTTTCAATTGCAGTCAACTTTAATACATTTATCAGCAACATACCATTCAAAGGGTGTAAGATTAGCATGTACCCAGAAAGCTAAAATTATAACACATTTATCAGATGCCAGCATCAGAAGACTAATTAGAGTGAACATTTCTCCTCAACATCAAAGGAATATTTTATAAATAAATTGTGCTGAAGGGATGGGGTATCACCTTCTCAAACACAAATTCATTTGTTAAAATGTTAATTCTGGATTTTTTAAAATGAAATCATCCATCTTACTGGATTTCCACAGCACATTTGGAGAACATACTCCTATTAAAAGGAGTAGAATGCTGGAAAAACTCAGTGGCTCAATGGGTGAAGCAGCATCTGTGGAAGCAAATGGTGTAAGTCAACATCTTGATTTGAGATCCTGAATCAGGACTGAGGTGGAAGAAGAAATAACTAGGCGGTGTTGAGGGTTGGGTAATGGGTTGTGGTGTGTGATGGGTGGAATCACATGGAACCTGATTCCATCTGTCCATTATCTCCTCCCCATCTGATTCCACCTATCCCTTACCAGCTTAGGCCCACAAAACTTTTGCCTTCACAAATGCTGCTTGACCTGCCTAGTTCTTCCAGCATTTTATTATTTTTTTCTAGATTTGAGCATCAGTAGCTTCTTTGGTTAATTTCCTCGCACAGTTCTGTTTTGTAGGGCACTCCAAATGTTTAACTCAGTAATGATTGAAGTACAACATGATTCCAAGTCAGTCTAATAGGGAATTTTCAGTTCTGCGTTTACATGTACTTCTGCCCAAATTTTGCCAAATAAAATGTGCTGTCATAGAAACCCATGTAAGTTTTCACAGTGCATCTTTTAAATGTTATCAAAATATGCCTTGCCTGTGATGGAGAGTGTAAATGCTTCAGGCTGGGGATAGTGTGTAAGAGAAAGGGATTGTTTTTTTCTACAGCATATTGTCCTCTTTAGTGTTACTCAAAGCAGTATATATTATTTCATCATTCTTCTGGCTTGTAACATCTTCCAGATGATAGGCTTTGGGGCGCATGAAATGAGTGACTCTCAGGATACTATGTACTCTTTCAAAACATTAGGAACATTTTGCGTATTCCTAATTGCTCCAAAATAAGAGAGCTTTGTTGTGAAAAGTGTATTGATGGTTCTGGAGGCTAAACTGGGTAGGAATGACAGATTTTCATATTTGAAAGACATTTGTGAACCAGAGGGTTTTGATGTCAATCCAGAAAGAAGTTCCATGGTTCTCCAGAATAGTTTAACTTTAACTACCAGATAAATTTCATTATTTGCCTCAGCGCAATTGAACCCATGCTTCTGGATTTAGAAATAGAGAAACATAGAAAACCTACAGCACAATGCAGGCCCTTCGGCCCACAAAATTGTGCCAAACATGTCTTTACCTTAGAAATTACTAGGCTTACCCATTGCCCTCTATTTTTCTGAGCTCCATGTACCTACCCAAAAGACTCTTAAAAGACCCTATCGTATCCGCCTCCACCACTGTTGCCAGCAGCCCATTCCATGCACTTACCACTCTCTGAGTGAAAAACTTATCCCTGACATCTCCTCTGTACCTACTCCCTGGTACCTTAAATCTGTGTCCTCTTGTGGCAACCATTTCAGCCCTGGAAAAAAGCCTCTGACTATCCACATGATCAATGCCCTTCATCATTTTTACACCTGTATCAGGTCACCTCTCAGCCTCTGTCGCTCCAAGGAGAAAAGGCTGAGTTCATTCAACCTATTCTCATAAGGCATGCTTCCCAATCCAGACAACATCCTTGTAAATCTCCTCTGCACTCTTTCTATGGCTTCCACATCCTTCCTGTAGGGAGGCAACCAGAATTGAGCACAGTACTTCAAGTGGGGTCTGACCAGGGTCTTATACAGCTGCAACATTACCTCTTGGCTCCTAAATTCAATTCTACAATTGATGAAGGTCAATACACCGTACGCCTTCTTAACCACAGAGTTAACCTGCGCGGCTCCTTTGAGCGTCCTATGGACTTAGACCCTAAGATCCCGCTGATCCTCCACACTACCAAGAGTCTACCATTAATACTATATTCTGCCATCATATTTGACCTACCAAAATGAACCACTTCACACTTATCTGGGTTGAACTCCATCTGCCACTTCTCAGCCCAGTTTTGCAAGCTATCAATGACCTGCTGTAACCTCTGACAGCCCTCCACAATATCCACAACACCTCCAACCTTTGTGTCATCAGCAAACTTACTAACCCATCCCTCCATTTCCTTTTCCAGGTCATTTATAAAAAACACAATGAGTGAAGGTCCCAGAACAGATCCCTGAGGCAAAGCACTGGTTACTGACCTCCATGCAGAATATGATCCGTCTACAATCACTCTTTGCCTTCTGCAGCAAGCCAGTTCTGGATCCTAAACTCTGGCTGCTATTTAAGTAACTTTACTACCTTTGTGCTGTTGATGCAGTTGCGTTTTAGAGTCTCTTGCTATTCATTGGATGATAATGTTGGAAGACGTAATGCTAACAGTTCCATTAAAATTATGATGAAACTGTAAGATTCTCCAGTCTTAAGCTGCTAATTAACAAATAACAATTGTGCTGCAAAATTTTGCTATTCACCATTTTTGAACATGAATGAGCCTGGCAAGTTCCTTTTAATATTTAGTACATTATCAATGCTTCCCCCACCACATCCTGAGGTTACCAGTTAATCATAGACACAAGAGGGACTGCAGATGCTGAAAATCTTGAGCAATATGAATGAAATGCTGGAGGAACTCTGCAGGTCAGGCAGTATCTATGGAGTGAAATAAGCAGTCAACTGAATCCTGATGAAGGGTCTCAGCCAAAAATGTCAACTGTTTATTTCCCTCCACAGGTGCTGTTTGACCTGCTGAGTTCCTCCGGCATTCTGTGTGTGTTTCTGAAGATAACATTTGTTCTAAAATATCACTGCATTAGCCACCTACATACTATGACTTCAAGATTTAGAGGTTAGTATTCTGTGGCAAGTGACCACCTCTGGACTCCACATCAGCTGCATGTTGAGGCAGCAGTGTAATGGAAGATCTTTCACTTCCCTGTATGGTGAGCCTCTAATCACACTGAAGAAGTCCACCACAATCCACGATAAAAACAGCCTGTTTGACTGGTAACCCATTCAGCAACTTAAACATTCCCACACTCCACCATTGATGGAGATAATTACACCATATACAACATGTTTTAAAGAAACCTGCCAAGGCTTCATGGACAGCATCCTGCCAATCTTCTGCTGCACCACCTGAAAAAATAAGTGCAAAAGACACATGGCATATCATCATATTCTGCCCCAAATAAGGCATTTTTCTGTTTTGAAAATATATCACTGGTCTTAATTTGTTGCTTAGACAAAGATTGGAACATTCTACAAAATAAAACCATGCCAGCATTTTCAATACATGATTTTTTCAAAACACCACTATTTACCTTCACAAGGGCACTTTGAAATGGACAATAAATAATGAAAGGAAAAGATAAAATGCTGGAAACACTCAGCAAGTCAATTAGCCTCTATGGAAAGAAAAATGATACAATTTTAGTTTGGAATTGGGAAAGTGGAAAATATAAGTTAGTTTTAAGTTGCAGAAAAGATGAGAGGGAGGGATAAAATGTAAGAAGTATCTCTGTAAGGTGAGGCCAGTGTTACTATGGGGATAAGCTAAAGTTATCTAGTTGATGGGTTAATGAGGGAAGTTAGAGAAAGAACGTGAGCAAAGGAAGATTTCAGAATGTGAAATGATGGCAGTTAGAGAACAAAAATGAAGAATGGTAAAACTGTGAATGCTGGTGGAGAGAGAATGGGGCCAATATTGCAGGTGAATAACTGCAACCAGATATGATGACAACGGAGCAAACAAGCTTCCTGAAATCGTCAAAGTTGGTATTAAATCTGGAAATCTGCAAAATGACCAGTTGGGGCTATGCCCCGATCTTACATTGGGCTTTGTTATAACAGTGCACAAAGCTACAGATCAGTAAGTTAGAGTGGGAGTAAGATGGAGAATTAAGATGGTTAGGAATAAGAAGCTCAGGGTCACCTCTGAAAACCCTGAAAAGTTATTGTTATGTATTTGGTGTCTCTAATGTAGAAGTGATCATGTTGTGAACACCAAATACACAGCACTGGATTGGAAGAAGTGCAGGTACATTGTAGCTTTACACAGAAGGATTATTTGTTGATGAATGGTGCAAAAATTAGAGGGAATAAGATGGATGTTGTATCTGCTGTTGTTGGATTGTAAAGTGTGGTGAGAAAGGGAATGACTGGTGGAAATGGAAGAGTGTGCCAAGTAGTCATGAAAGGAAGGATCTCTTTGGAATGCTGAAAGAGAGTGGAAGGAAAGATGGAAAATCTGTCCAGAGATAGAATTTCATTGAAGGATAATCCATTGAATGCTGAGACTGATGGGATGGGAAATATAACCAGATCTGGGAGGAAATTATGAGATCAGAGTTGCAATAAATGAATGAAATGCCATCCAGGGCTATATCAAATATGGTCGAAGGGAAACAAGAAGAAAGCAAGATTGAAAGGAAATATCTCAGAGGCACCTGTGTGGAGAGACCCATCATCAGTGCAGATAGAATGGAGGCATGTGGAGAGGGAGAATAGAATGCAGTCAATTTCAGAGTTAGTGCATTTTTTTAAATGTTCATTCACTGGCAATTAATACTAGACTTGATTGTCATACATGCAGCCCTCAAAGTAGAGAAACAAACCCACAATGTTTTTTCAAAGTAGTAGTCAACATGGCGGAATACTGATTCAATGAACCGTTGAATATAATCAGATGGACATCTTTTTGCCCAAGCTTGACTTGTTGCTTTGTGAATTTATGAGGATGAGATAAATAAGTTGGATAGTGCTGATGCAAGGAAATCTGCAGATGCTGGAAATTCAAGCAACACACACAAAATGCTGGTGGAACGCAGCAGGCCAGTGCTGATAGTGCTGGTTGCTGGATGTAGAAAAGTGCAGAGGTACAGAAGTTGCTGGATGACAGAGGTGGCTTTAACCCTTGTCTATGTTCATGATCTCACATTTGGTTCTAGGAACATTTCATGAAATCTCTGCCAAGGAGCCACTAACTTGTATACCAAGCTTATCAGTTTTATACCATCTATTGAAGGTGCTCCTGTCATTGAAATGGGGCTACTAACATCTCTAAAATTTATTTTTATTTTTTTAATCCTTTTAATCAGCACATTTATGCTTTAAAATTAATTGCCTTAAAATAAATGTTACAGTGAATTATTTATTTTTAATTTTTATATGTATGCTTTTATATTTATGATTTTAAAGCTTTTATTATTTAAATGTTATGCAATTATTTTATCAATGCTGAAGATGTGCAAATTATTTGCTGCATTTGCTAGGTTAACAGAGCAGTGCTTTTCAAAGTCCTAAGGTGATACAGAAATGAAAGTTTTAAAATATGATTTAATTAATTTCTTCAAGCAATTTAGACACAATCCAGATAAGTGATTTAACCTTTATTATTCAACAGAAAAGAGAACTGGTTGATGTTATAATTTTAATTGACTTATTTTTAGTAGAAATAGGTATACACCTGACTGTAACAAATGGGTTGAAAATTAAATCTTATATCTCTATGTAAGTTTGTGAACTCTTCTTTATACTGACTCTATATACCTATTTTTTCCAGTGAATCTATCAAATTGAAGAAAACCAAACCTCTTGATTTATTAATTGCATTCTACTCCTTAGTAGCTTGAAGCTTTTGCTGCTGGGTTAATAATTCCAAGTGATTTCACAGCACTAACTGAAGCCACTGACTGTTCTTCAGGGTTTTTATTTGCCAGAATCTGAATTTCTAATATGATAACTTGTTTATAATTTTATAATGTTTTAAATCTATAATTACATTTCAAGGCTTCATGTTGGAAACTGAAGTCTAATATTCAAGATTAATTGTTAAGTCACAATTCACATTAACACTATTATTTCTAATTTTGACTGCTCATTCTGGTTCAGAAATAAGGGCATATTTTGCCTTAAATTTGAAATGTCAAAGTTAAATTTGGGATAAGATTTTTTTTAAGTCACATGAATGTTGAATTGTGCGCTGTGTGGTATTCTAATAGTTGCATACGAAGCTGTAGTTTTTGTTTTGGTAGTTCTACATGTAACACATTTGAAACATAAATAAGAACAGAAGAAAGCCAGCTGTTCTGATGCAGCCGGCATCTTAAATTAAGAGAATTTAAAACTAAATTCTTTAGTTTTAACATTTTTATGTTTTGTATTTATAATTTTTTAAAGCTTTTATTATTTAAACATTATGAAAATAGTTTATCAGTGCTATTTAAAAACAGGCTAAGCATTCAAACTGTCAGAAAATGATCAGGTGACAAGGTGGGGCAGAATGTTAGTTTTTGCTGCAAGTTGCCTAAATACTCCTTCTAGTCTGCTTTGTATGCAAATTGGCTGCAGTAACAACGTCATAAAGATTTAACACTTACATGTAGTAAGTGTAATTGTCTTTCTACCATAACGTGAATATGATTGTGGACCAATTCCAGAGATATCCTTACCCATTATTGAAGACTCACATATCTATACCCTTTAACTCTTCATTCAGAGTTTTGTTGCTTCTGATGAGTAATTGATTACTGTTAGACAGGCTATACATGGAAATGGTGATTTTGAAATATTATTTGAAAAATGAATTTAAGAATATATTGTTTGCATTGGCTTACCGAATAGTTTGCCCAGTTTTGGCACATCTGGAGTTGCTGATGTCTAAACTGGAGATGTCGTTGTCACATTCAAATATGACATTCAGATTGTAGTCATCTGATCTATTCGGTTTTACTCTCATAATATTTTTGTTGCTATTTGATATACCAGTATGGCTTCCTAAGCCATTTCAAACCTGGAAAAAGTGGCATGATTCCTTCACTACAAAAGAGTGAATCAGATTTTGTTTGTCTGTGGAGATCCAGTTGCTCATGAATTACCCAAGTTGATTATCAAGAACAGAATCAGAAATTCATACCTGGAAAATAACATATTTGGAGTTGAAACATCAGATGCCAATGCAGTGATGAAAAAGGTAGTTTTATTTCTTATGACATGTTTTTCAATATGGTTGTGGCATCACAGAAGTGTATTGCTGGAAATGGAATGGGGAATTATTAGCTGAGTTAGGTTTTATTATTTAAAGGAACAACAATAATCAGACAGCTATAGAGAGAGCTTATAAATAGATTAAATGTATTGCTGTAACTGAATGTTATTTTACTGTATATATAAAAGTTACATTTATTTCTCAATAATTAATAGAATTATGGAATTATGTAGCATAAAAGCAGGGCAGTTGAATTGTTGTTTCAAGCTGGTTCTATGTTCTGGTCCTGCAACTACATTGTTTTACCACTTGTATTGATGATGAGTCCATTTAATGTTCTCTGGGTCAACTAACCTGTCAGACTAAAGACCAGTCAGCTCAATTACACTTGCAGGTTCTTTATGAATGCTTTTACCGAGCTGAAACATTTTCACAACTTAGTACAATTTCTTCTTGTATCTACATCATGCATTCGGACCCAGATATTGTCTGATCTGGTTAAACTAGTCAGCTTCACTCTAAGGACAAACTGGTTTTCTGTAATACTTGAGCACAAATTTTTTTTTTTGCAACAGTTGGTCTCAAATTATTACTACTTATATCTTCAGTAGTCTCATCTAATCTGCCAAAATATTTACTGGATGCTCTTTCTAGGCTCTTGTAATTCAGTGATCATCCATCAAAGAACTGAACAAATGTGGCTACATCTGCTTCATAGTTCCCTTTGCAGTGTCCTGATTTAGAGTTCTTTCAGAGGTGACCCTCAGCATGTGACATTAGTTGAATCAACAGTCTGGTTTTACATCTCTTCTTCTAACAGACTATTAACTGTAATTAAGTTGGATTCCTTCTAGAAGTTTATTTATTGGCCTCATGGCTGCAAATGTCAGTATTGAAACTCATTTATTATAAGATGCATATATAAAATAATTAGTTAAATAAATTAAAGGAGTGCAAAAAAAAGAGAAAAATTAGTGTTCACAGGTTCATTGTTCATTCAGTAAGCTAATGGTGGAGGGGAAGGACTTTCTAGAAAGTTGAGTGTGTGTTTTCAGCCTCCTTGATGCTAGCAATGAGAAGAGGGCATGTCCTGAGTGATGTGTTCCTTGATGATGGATGCCACCTTTTGAGGAATCATCTTTTAAAAGTGTCCTGGTTGCTGGGGAGGCTAGCACCCATGATGTAGCAGGCTGAGTTTACAATTTTCTGGAACTTTTTCTGATTCTGTGCAGTGGCCCCTCTCTCTAGTGATGCAACCAGTTAAAATGCTCTCCATGGTATATCGTAGAAATTTGCAAGAGTCTTTGGTGATATACCAAGCCTCCTCAAACTTTTAATGAAATATAACCACTGGTGTGCCTTCTTTATATTTTGCATCAATATGTTTGGCAGAGGATAGTTCTTCAGAGACCTTAACAACCAGAATCTTGAAACTGCTCACCTTTTCCACTGATGATCCTTCAGTAAGGACTGGGGTGTTTTCACTCAACTCCCCATTCCTGAAGTTCTTAATCATTTCCTTGGTCTTACTGATGCTGAGTGCAAGGTGTGGCTGTGACACCAATCAACCACCTGATCAATCTCACTCCTGTACACCTCCACATCACCATCTGAAATTCTGCCAATGATAGTTGTTTCCATGACAAAATTATAGATGGTATTTGAGCTGCCTAGTCACACATTCATAGGTGTAGAGAGAGTAGAACAGTGGGTTATGCACACATCCTTGAGGTGCACCAGTGTTGATTGTGAGGAGGAGATGTTATTTCTGATCTACACTGACTTATGGTCTCACGGTCAGGAATTCAAGGATCCAGTTACAGAAGGAGGTACAGAGGCCGAGGTTTTAGAATTTGTTGATTAAAACTGAGGGTATAACTGTTGGATGCTGAGCTGTAATCAATAAACAGCAACCTGAAATTGGTATTGCTATTGTCCAGGTGATGCAAGAGCCAGTAAGAATGCATCCACTGTAGACCTATTGTGTCGATTGGCAGGAGTTGATTCTAACCATGGTCAGCCTCTCAAAGTATTTCATTACAGTAGATATGAGTGCAACTGGTTGATCATCATTGAGGCAACTCACCCTGCTGTTCTTGGGCACTGGTAAGATTGTCACTATTTTGAAGCAGGTGGGAACCTATGAATGCTGCAGTGAGAGATTGAAGATGACATTGAACACCCCCATCAGTTGGCTGGCTCAGGTTTTCAGTGACCTACTAGGTATGTCATCATGCCTTGTGAAGGTTCACCCTCTGGAAAGATGTTCTGCCATTGGCCTCCGAGACGGAAACCATATGGTCACCAGATGTTGTAGGGATTTGCACAGGTGTAGTTGTATTCTCCCTTTCAAAGCACACATAAGATACATTGTCCTCATCTGGGAGTGAAGCATCACAGCCATTTATGATGTTAGGTTTTGCTTTGTAGGAAGCAATGGCCTGCAAATCCTGCCAGAGCTGATGTGCATCCATTTCCTTCTCTAACTTCAATCGTAAGTCATACCTGGATTTCTTGTATGGTTCTGGATCACTGGTCTTGAATGTCATAGATATAGCCCTCAGCAGACTGTGAATCTCATAGTTCATCCACGGCTTTTGGTTTGGGTATGTGCAGTGGCACATCTAAAGTATGGTAGGTATGGTACTGGGCGCCACTTGAAGGGGGCCACCACTGAACAATTTCTATTAAAGTCAGACAAGCCATCCTCGGACATTGAAAAAAGAATTTTCTTCAGATGTATGATCTGTCTGTGATGATCATGGGTGAGAAGCACTAGGATGGCCTTATTTCAGAGCATTGTGTAAGAAGACCATGAAACGTTTCTTCACGAAGAAGAAGGAAAGTGGAGCTGAAGGACAGAAGAGACGAAAGTTGGAGGTGGAGGAAGCCAAAACGTCGAGCAAGTTCTTCATGCCCTTCTTTATAAAGCATGGAACAAGTAGTTTGACGCGTTCCATGGAGTTGCCTGCACCTGCTACAAGTTTGTTAGAATCTGAAGGTGGATCAAGAACAAATGTGTCACAAGCCGAGGAGGAAGTCAAGTCAGATAAATCTGAGATTAAGAGTGAGGCTGCCACAGAGAACGTGAACATGACAAGAGGAGAAGACGATAGTGGTGGTGGTGGTGATGTTGAGTTTATTGACGAGATTTTACCTGATGAGATTGAACTGATGACACTGAACCTAGTGAACTGGATGGTGTCAAAGAGCCTCAAACTATCATACCAGAAGTAATTGAACAGCATGACATTGGACTTCTGAAGTTCGACAAGCATACAGGAAAAGCAATTCTGCCTGACGCATTGAGAACAGAAATAATAAAGCTGGGTTCGAAGTATTTCCAGAACAGTGAGGGGCCTTTCCTACCAACAAATAACCACTCAATGAACAAAACTTGGTTCAAGAGGAAATTGGGAAATGGTCATGGTGTGGAAGTGGCTTGCTCATCGCTCTATTCCCCTTCTAAAAAGATCCAGAACAAGTTCATCCACATGATGGCATCCATTGTTCTCCAGAGTTTACTGAGAAGCATTCGTAACGCCAAGTACTATGGTCTCACGTTCGACTCAACTCCTAATCAGGCACACCGTGAGCAGATGTCAGAAGTAGTGAGGTATGTGTAAGTTGATTTTAAGAGGAAAACTGTCCGTGTTAGAGAGTCCTTCCTTGGTTTTATCCAGATAAGCCAGAAGGATGCTGAGAGCTTGGTTGACGACATCATGAAACAGCTAGAGAAGAAAGAAATGGAGCTACAAGATTGTTGGTCTCACTGCTATGACAACACTGTTGTGATGGCTGGACACAGAAGTGGTGTTCAAAAAGAGTAAGTGAGAAAAACAACCTGGCAGTGTTTGCGAATTGTGACAATCACTCACTCAACTTGGTGAGTGTACATGCAGCCAAGCAGGATACAATGATGGTCACATTTTTTGGAACCATCGAAGCTCTCTACGTGTTTTTCTCTCATTCAACACGGCGCTGGAAAAAACTCAAAAACACTGTGCCTGTGGTTGTTAAGTCGGAGTCCGAAGCCAGATGGAGTGCAAGGACAGAAGCAGTGAAGCCCATCAACAAGTACCTTGAGGAGATACTTCAAGTTCTCCAGGACATGATAGACAATGAAAATGAGACCAGTGAAACAAGAAGTGACACAAGGCAGCTGTACAACCGCATGTTGAGTTACGATTTTCTGATTTTGCTAGGATTTTGGAACGAAGTACTCATTTGCATTGACTGTATTCAAATGAGGCTACAGGATCCTATTCCTAGCATGAACTTCCACGATACTGCCCTGGATTTGAAAGCCCTCTGAGATCATTTTTATGATGAAAGAGGTGTGTTGGTCAGTGAATCACTCGAAGAAGGAGTTGGTCTCTGTCAAGAATGAAATATTGAAGTTGAAAGACGTCAGAGAGAAAAGAAATGAATGGCTGATGAGAACTCAAGAGACGCTAGGTTAACAGCTAAGGAGGAAATGGAAAGAGTCATGAAGGGAACACTCAACCATCTTCACAGAGAAATGGGTGAAAGGTTTGCTCGTTTGCACGACACTGACGCCAAGTTTGGGTTCCTTCTCGATGTTGAGGGACTGTGTTACAGCACCGACAGTAATGACCTAAAGAAGAAGTGCAAAAATTTGGGCGAATTGTACAGCTCTGATGTTGATGGACAGCAGCTATATGAAGAAATTTTGGATTGCAGAATGTTGCTATCAAGGCGGGTCAACATGAAAATATCAAGACCTGAAGAGCTTCTTGAATTTATTGTTCAGTATGGAGATGAGAGCATCTTCCCCAGCCTTCGCATTGCTATTCAGATAATGCTAACCATTGCAGTTTCCATCACCAGCTGTGAGAGATCATTCAGCAAGTTAAAACTAATACTTTTGTATTTGAGAGCCTCCATGGGTGAAGGCAGTGTCTGATCTTGCTCTGCTGGGTATAGAAAGAGCAGAAACTGAAAAAATTGACTTTGGTCACGTCATAGACCAATTTGAATCAGTGAAAGCAAGGAAGATGCAGTTATAATTTTCATGTAGTGCCATAATTTGTTAATTAAAAGATAAACGAGCTTGACTTGTATTTTTGAGCTGACATAATGGTAAAGTTATCTAAAAGTTGGGTGTCAGATATTTGGGCAGGGGCGCAATTTCAGTGCTTGCCATAGGCACTATTTTCCATAGATACGCCCCTGGGTATGTCCAGTATGTTCTTGAAGGCACACAGTCATTCACCCAGGTCTTGATGAACACGGTGCAACTGTGGCGTGTTCATCCAGATTTGAAGATGAATCCATGAATATTGTCCTGTCCACCGAAGCAGCCCTGTAAGTGCTCCTCTGCCTCTCTTAACCATGCCTTCTGTACATGCAGGTCACCAGATACTTCACTACCCTGAGATTCCTTTCTTTGTGGGGATTCACGGTGACAAAGAAACACAATAGAATCTATGAAAAACAGCACACGGAACAAGATGAACAAATAACCAATGTATAAGAGTTCATATATATTGAATAATAACCATATTTATGAATCCTGCTATACTGTAGATCTTTCATTTCCTCTTTAAATAGAAATTGAATGAGTGTTTCATTTCTTGATTATGAAAGCTTTAGATAATTATAAAGTAATCCAATGGATTAAATTTAGAGACCTTTTATAGATTGATTGTTTTCCCCAACTTGATCCAAAAGTTCAAGGCAATTAATTGGCCATTTTAAACAAAAAATAATCTAATTGATTGCATCTGCAAACTCTTATGTTTCTTAATTGACTGCTCCTGTAGGTTCATAACTCTGAAATGTTAATGCTATATCTTTCTACACCAAAGCTCCTTCATCTGTTGGTGAGCATTTTCTGTTTTTATTTTCAGAATTATGCTTTGATGCTTTTTTTAAAATCTAAAAATATCATTATCATATAACAATTTCTATGACATTCTCTCGCTTTAGTGACTTTGTGAAAATAGGACTCTTATTTGTGTCAGGCTGTGCAAGTGCCATTCTACAGGCGTGAAGCCAAAAAATCTTCGCTGCATTTATGAGGGGCTGCTGCTTTGTTAGAAATGTTGTCTTCCAGATGTGATGCTAGACTTCTTGTGGATGTAAAAGATTAATTACTGTTTCAAAAACTAACAGAGTAGTGCATTCTGTATTCTGGTCAATGTTGCATCCTCTATATACAGCATTAATATAATCTGGTCATTATCACTTTGCTGTTTAAGGAAGCTTAAGATGTGATAATTGATCGCTGTATTTCCTACATTAACTGAACAGTGCTTTTAGATGTCTTAACGTGCTACAGAAATTAAAGTTTTAAGATATGATTTAATTAATTTCTTCAAACAATTTAGACACAATGTAGACAAATGATTTAACTTTCATTATTTCAACAAAAAAAGAGCTAGCCAATCCTATAATTTTCTTCAAGACTTATTTTTAGTAGAAATAGGTATCCACCTGCCTGTAACAAATGGGTCAAAAATTAAATCAATTTGTGAACTCTTTTGTATTCTGATTTCTTTTTACTGATTTTTTAAAAACTGAATCTAGCAAATTTAAGAAAACCAGTCCTCTTGATTTATTGATTGCATTCAGCTCCTTAGTAGCTTGAAGTGTTTGCTGTTGGGTTAATAATTCCAGGTGATTTCACAGCACTAACTGAAGCCACTGTTCTTCAGAGATTTTGGTTTTATTTGTTTCATTGATTAATAAAGTGCCAGAACCTGAATTTTGAATATGATAACCTCTATAATTTAATAACATTTTAAATATTTAATTACATTTCAAATCTTCATGTTAGAAACTGAAGTCTAATATTTAGGATTAATTGTTAAATCACAATTCACATTAACACAGTAATATTTCTAATTTTGACTGCTCATTCTGGTTGAGAAATTGGGGCATATTTTGCCTTAAATTTGAAACGTCGAAGTTAAACTTGGGATTAGATTTGTTTTATAGTCACATGAATGTTGAAATATGCTCTGTTATTTTTAATGCTTGCATACTAAGTTGTTAGTTCTACATATGACATATTTGAAACATAAATATGAACAAAAGAAAGCCAGCTGTTCTGATGCATTTGTCTTCTTCGGGTGGATCTTGTAAAAGCCCCATGGTCTATTTTAATAGATTACTGTCTGGGGATCCAAATGACACAGACAAGACTCCCCAGAAAAAAAATGGAAATCTGTCCTAAAGAGTTATTCTGAAAGGAAATATTTCTCAATGGCGTCTTGCAGTTTTCAATAATATAGAGCCTATATTCACCAACTCCGATCTACAATTTCCATAAGATAACTTTGTGTTTTTTCTGTACAAATAGCACCACAATTTCACATCTTGAGTGGATATATTTTATTTGTGTAATTGTTATAAGATTACAGTCCAACTATATATGGATGACAAGAGCTGCCACTGTAAGTGTCCATCACTATTTCTTTTCCCATGTTACTAGCTCTGTCCCTCTAGCCATTACCTGAAATTGAACTCAGCAGTTTGCCACCCTGATGATGTAGCAGATTTTGATTTGTATTTTGACATGAGTAATTCAACATACAATTAAAGTTCCTATTAAATTATAGGGACCACATAATTAAATCAATGGATAGATTTCTGAACCAACGTAAAATAATTATACACAGCTAGAGTTAAAATTTTTTGTTGTTTTATTTTTTAAATATTTTTCTAGTTATTTTAATGTCGTTTTCATAAATACTATATGCAACAATATTAATTTGCTTTATTTTCAAGAGTGGGAACATTGAAAGAACAAGCAATGTAGCTAGATACTAACACATAACTGGCAAATGGGTTTGACTTTATTTTTGTTTACATGCAGGCAAGCCCCATTCCTATTATTATCAATACAGAAGCACTGGATTCCGTTCCCTATGTAAGTACAGCTCTTCAAATATTAGAAGTTTTATATCAACTGTATGTGATAAAATGATGGAGTATGCACTCGAAATTAGCGCTAATATATATAGTATTTTACCAATAGTTTACTTTTCTAAATATAGTATTGCTTAGGGCTGTTGTTTATTAATAAAACTTTGATAATCCAGCATGTTTGAAAATTCTGACAGCTCAGCTTACTCGTGTTCCAAATGTGAGGCAGGCTCCAGAGTGCAAGCAGGATATGTGGCCAGAGCCAGGGGCCTGGTGTCCCGACTTTGGGGCAGAGCAGAGGTTCCTAATTGTAGGCTAGGACAAGGGGGTCCCTACCATGGGCCAAGGCCAAGGGTTCTGACTCTGGGCAGAGGCCAGTGAACCAGACAGCTGGGCAGAGCTGGTGTGTCTAGACATCAGAATGGAACGAGACTGGGGAATGGCGATAGGGCGTAGTGCCCAGACTATGGAGTGGTGCTTTGGGTCTGTACAGTTGAGCAGAGTGGGTAGTTCAGACTCTAGGCTGCATTCAGGGCCAGGGGTTTGTACTGTGGGCTGCAGTTGGGACCAAGTGTCTGGACAATGAACTGGAGCTGGGTTTTTAAAATCCAGTCATTGTTTTAATCTAGCAATTGTTGGAAGATGTTAAAAAAAACATTATTTTGGAACCAAGCTAATATATAATTGGACAGGAATCTTCTCTCATTACTAATTTTATCTGCTTTTTCATGTAGCGTGAGTGTATTCAGTTATTTATTTCTATTTATTAGTCAAGAGTCTAATATTTTTACTGTTTTGGAATATGGCTAGACTGTCAGACACAAAAGGCAAAGACATATTTATGTTGCTAATGCCTTGCCAATCTTTAATCAACTGCTTATTCTCTAAGCTCATTGACACCGAGGCCTATTGAGATTTTTGTGCAACTGGAGGCCTCTAAGTGACTGATTGAAAGTGTTAAGAGGAACAGGGTCTCATTCTTAGCTCAGGATTTGATGAGTTGTGTTAGATGGGTTAGTGGTCAGAGAATTAAATTTATGGTAGGGATATAGAGATAGGGTTAGGGAGTGTTTGGGAGAATTGTCTGGGGTATCCTGAATTAGTCTGATGGAGAGCTAGCGGCCCAACAGGAAACATTAAGGGATGTAAACTTCTCCCAAGCCTCATCAAGAGAGCAATGTGCAAAATTAATCGGCAGTGATATTTTAAACGTCTCAGGTTTAACAACTAACAATTCTTAAGCCTGCTTTTCCTTCTGCTATTTAAGGGCAACACACAAACTGTATTTGTTGCCCTCACTGATCTCCATGACTTCCTGTGAAATTATTCAACATTGTGTACTTTGACTGCTTTTCCATGAAGATTAGAGTCTTGGTTATTGGCAGTTTCTTTTCAGCTTCCTAACTATATGGATCTTTCTCAGCTGCTACTGCTACTCTCTACGATATGAGTTTGCAAATCCTTGCTTCATTGGAGAGATCATCCGTACTCCATACTTGAGCAGAGAGGCCGCATCTATCCTTCCTTCGGTCGACAGGAGCAGGGAGAACAATTGTGGGCATTTGCCTGCTTTTCAGGCTTCTTTGGTGTCTAATCATTCATAAATTGCACTTATTTCCATACATACATGTCTTTGGCAAGCTCCTGCCAGGAAAACTGGCTTGCACGTAGAACTTGCTTTATGTGAGCATTGTCCTATTAAGGCTCTGTCTATCCAGATCACTTAAGCCTCTTGGAAGCATTCTTCCACCTGTCCCCAATGCCCCACCAAGTCCTTCATTTATCATTCATTTATTCAGTAGCAATCCTTTCCTGTAGCTATAAGAGTGTTTTTACATTGTATATTTTGCTTCATGGTGGTAAAGGAAGTCTGCAACAATTGCATCACATGATACGAACAGCAAAAATTTGCAAAATAGCAATGGAAATGTTGTACCAAAACTATATCATCAGCTGACCAGATCCACAATAATGTTGAAACATTAATGACCATAACACATATTTGTAAAATTAGGCCAATCTGTCCATTGAGTCTGCTCTGCCATTCAATCATGGCTCTTTCAACCACGTTCTCTTGCCTTCTCCCTATAATTTTTTGATGTCCTTACTAAACAAGAAACGATCAACCTCTGCTTTAAATATACACAATAATTTGGCTTCCACAGCCATCTGTGACAATGTATTCCACACATTTACCACCCTCTGGCTATAGCAATTCCTCCTCATCACTGTTCTAAAGAGACATGTATTCTAAGGCGGTGCCCTCTGATCCTAGACTCTTCCACTATTTGGAAATATCCTCTCCACATCCACTGTATCAGGGCCTTTCAATGTTTGATAATTTTCAATGTGATTCTCCCTTCATTCTTTTAAACTCCAACAAATACAGGGCCAGAGCTAACAGACGCTTCTCATGTGTTACCCCTTTCATTCCAGGATCATTCTCATGAAACTCTTGTAGGCCTCTCAATGTCAACACATCTTTTTTTTAAAATAAGGAGCTCAAAATTGAACACAATACTGTTAATTGGGATCTGACTGATGTCTTATAAAGCCACAGCATGACATCTGTGCTTTGATATTCAGGTCCTCTAGAAATAAACGCTAACACTGCACTTACCTTCCTTATCACTGGCTCAGCCTGCAAGGTAACCTTTAGGAAATCCTGCATTAGGACTCACAAGTACCTTTGCACCATTGATTTATGAATTTGCTCCTTGTTTAGAAAAAAAGTCTACACCTTTATTTCTTTTACCAAAGTACATGATCATCCACCTCCCTACACTGTATTCCATCTGCCATTTCTTTGCCCATTCTCCCTATCTGTCCAAATCCTTTTCCAGACTCACTGCTTCCTCAGCACCACCTGCCCCTCCACCTGTATCTGTATCAATGCAAACTTGGCCACAAAATTATCAATTCTATCATCCAGATCATTAACATATTATGTCAAAAGTACTGGACCCAACACTGACTCATGCGGAGTATCACTAATCAGAAACAACCCCTATCAGAAATGATTTATAGACTATTATGTCTCTTTGCAGAATATTAAGTTGTTGAGGGTAATTTCCCTCTCTCTGACTCTGCCAAACCATTTGGTGTATTGTCATATGATTTCATGCAGATAAGATGTATATAAGGTCGCCATTACATTGTCATTTTGAAGCTTAAAGAATTCTGTAAATTTTAGGAAAATACATTTACATCATTTCCTTTCAGTCTTCATACCTGCATCCTACCCAGTTCAGCTGGTGCTGGATGTTTTCAAAATCACTCATCCTGCAAAATTTCCTAAGACTTCCCAAAATTATTTGCAAGCCATTTATGAGGAGAAGATTTTGAATTGCTAGAACTGAAATGTCAGTAATATCTGTCACAGATGTGACATTTACCTTATAGTCAATCATTAGAGCAGACATATTAAACACACATTCATTGCCTGCCTTGACAGGCATCAGATCTAAAAATGCTCCTTTATTTGCTTAAATGCACCAGCTAGAAACATCACTTGATTGTGAATTTTTCTTTCTTAACCATATAAGTATTGCACCAAAAAATTCAAAATGTCTCAAATGCTATTTATTCCCAGAGGTAAATATTAATATAAGCTAACATAGGGAAATTGTATTTTTCTGATTGTGTTAAGTAATATTCAACTCAAACATACTGGAAATAGAATTTGTTTATTATTGTTTTATGTCCCAAGAGACAATGAAAAGCTTGTTTTGCATTCTGTTTGCACAGATCAAATCATTCCACAATGCATTGAGATAGTACCTGGTAAAATAAAAACAGAATGCATGATAAACTGCAACAGTTACAGAAAAATGCAGTGCAGATGGACAATAAGATGTCAGGTCATACAAGGTAAATTTTGAGGTCATGAATCCATCTGACACTAATGAACCATTCAGATGGTTCTGTTTATTGTCAGAGAATGTATACAGTATACAACCAGAAATACTTGTCTTCATAGACATCAACGAAAAACAGAAAAACCCCAAAAGAATGAACAACAGAAAAATGTTAGAACCTCATAGTCCCCTGTCTCCCCTTGCCCGCTGAAGCGGCAGGAAGCATCAACTCCTCCTTAATACGCTCTTCCCATGGAACTGTCAGTCTACCATGACCACCTGCTTTGAGGTTTCTGACAAAATGACCTTGTCAGGCCTCAGTGATGATGACATGATGAAGTCAGGGAACTTGGAATCGCTCATTTACAGGGCCATAACCTAGGGGCACCATCTTCCAAGCTGCGCCTAGAAAATGCCGGAAAATGGTCAGGTGACAAGCTCCAGGAATGGGAGCTCATCTGCTGTAAAAAATGAGTGCTACTTACCGATCAGGATTTCAATAGAACCCAAACAACCTTGAAAGTGAAAAAAGGAGACATTAAATGAAATGAATTTAAGCTGTTTCTACAGATGAGCTGGAAGAGGTAGCCACTTGGTGCCATCTTAACTGCATCCATTAGTCTTCTAACATTATAAAAGCTAACCTTAAGCCTGGTGGTCTGTGCTCTCAGGGAAAAAAGAGAATGAACAAGGTAGGTGAGGTCTGTGATTATGCTGGCAGCTTTTCTGAGGTACAGGAAGTATTGATAGAATCCATGGAAGCGAGGCACCATGATGTGGTGAGCTGCATACACAACTTTCTGCAGTGTTTTGCAGTCATGGACAGAGCCATTCTATACTAAGCCAGGTTGTTTCAGAAAGGATGCTATTTATGGTACATTGATAAAAATTGGTTAATAGGGATATTTCAGATTTCTTTAGCCTGAGGAAATAGAGATGCTGATGCACTTTCTTGGCCAAGATATATACATTGTTGGAACAAGACAGGTTGTTGGTTGGAACAGAACAGGCTATTTGGTGATTATCATTCCTAAGAACTTGTAGCTCTAAACTGCAGTACCATTGATGAAGACAGAAGCATGTACTCCCCCACCCCACCCCGCTCCGTGAGGTCAATTACCAGCTCTTTTGTTTTGCTAATGTTTAGGGAAAGGTTGTTATTTAGGGAAACATGACACCATATTAATATGCTCTCTATCTCCTTCCTGGAAAATACTTCCAACATGAAAAGGTTTGGCATGAAGTAAAGCTGCTGACATGAGGTTAATAAATATACTCTACCCCAGGAATTATTAAATTCTAAATTATTCATAAAATGAACATTGAATAAATGATAAATGATAAATGTGCGTGCTTATCCCCTTAGCTTTTTTTGCATTTAACCAATGGCAGACTGACTCTTAAATGGTATATGAAATGGTCAGTATAAAGACCTGTTCTTTTACATAAATAAAAGTATGGCATCTGACTGGTAAATGAAAGCTGAATTTGTCAAGCAATTAAAGTTCCCTGACTTCATCATGTCATCATCACTGAGGCCTGACATGGTCATTTGTCAGAAACCTCAAAGCAGGTGGTCATGGTAGACTGACAGTGCCTTGTGAAGGTCGTATTGAGGAGGAGTTTGAGCGTTAGAAGGCCAAGTACCAGGAGCTGGTAGAAGAGTGCCAGAGATGGGTGCAGGGCACATTGTGAGCCAGAGACGTGTGGTGTAGAGATTTTGCTGGCTGCTCGCTCTGCAGAACCTAGCCGGTACCTAGCATTATGGCAGCTGCAAACAGACGAGCCATCTGGACCATCACAGAGGTTGCTAAGCATTCCTCCAGATGGCTATCAATCAAGAGGTGTAACCCATGGAACAAAGTTGCTGGGACACAAGCTGGGGCCGCAACAACCCTGGCTGGGTTGCCTGGGCAAGGGTGCCTGGTGTTGAAAGACCTGCAGCATCCAATGACCTCAGGTTACTTCACTAATGATGTGGCCTAGCATATCCTAGGATGTATCTCAGCATCAGGTAATAAAGGTGAATAGTAAATGTGATCTGACCAGTGATGCTTACATTCTGAGAATGAGCAAGTAAAACAAAACAGTGGTCATGGGTAAATTTAATATGACACATAATAATAGTGTGAAATGTTGACTGAGGAAAGATTTTCTCTGAATGCTGATTAAAGGAGCATGAAAACAAAAACAAATACATTGTATTATAGAATTACGAATGACATTGTATTATAGAAATTCAGCCGTTGCTATGTTTATCATTTACACAGATTATGCAACCAATGCATCTGGGGTGACTTTTGTTACGTAACCCCGTAACCAGGTAACTTACCAGCAAAGATAGCGGGATCAGCTGAGTCGGATGCTACTATTTTCAAACGTTTTATTCAAAAAGGGGCACAAGCGTATGGTTAATACAAAACATTCAGATCATATACATCGTCAAAACTCAATCTAAAACACCGGTGTAACAATAATCAATCAGAAATAAGCTCTATAGTTGTCTAGGGGTAATACTGAGTCCAATTGAAATATAAAGAGTCACTCAGAAGTTTGCAGGCTTTTCCCTTTTGGGAACCGCTGGGGTTTTCACGTTGTAAAGAGAGAGAGATGGTTTAGAAAGGATAAACACTTGCCCGTTGTCTTTACAGAGCAAATCCTTGGAATCAGGGGAGCAGGCTTCCCCGTTGTTAGTTAAAAGCAGTCTTCCGTTGGTCCTAGCCACAGATTCAAAATTTGGAATCTAACGCACGTGGCTTCCTTCAAAATGTCTTCCCGCTCTCACGGGAATCGGTATCGTGCTTCCTTGGTGTCTCCTGGGTGCGTCTGAGGGTTGTCCCCCCCTCAGACCCTCCTTTATACTTCTTCACGGGATCGCAGGTGTCAATCAGGTTGCAGGTGATGCGATCTCTCTCTCAACCAGCCCACTTTGCCCGAGGGCTTTTCACGTGGTCTCCATGAGACAATAGTCAATGTCGCCTTTATTCTGCTTCTCAGGAGAACGTGGTCTTCCGCACGTCTCTCTCTCTCTCCCATTTCCTGTGTCTATTCAGCACGTCTCTTTCTCTCTTGGGTCAGTTGACCCCCCCTTGACTAGGGCTCTTGCGATTCTCACAAAGGAGGGGGCCGAGGGCATAACACTTTCAATATAGCATTGCAGGATCCTCTTATACACTGGCTTTCAAGCATTTTATTCATGTAACCCTCTTTAATCAAATGGCTCACCTTTGCAACCTAATAATAATAACAAACTAACAATAAGACTAATTATAGATACAATCATACTATTTTGAATAGTTAAAAAACAGTGTTAAAAGAAAACATTTCACTATTATGTTCCTCCCTGTGAGGGGGACGTTTATAGGGAGGCAGGGTAATTATTTCTCCAGTCTCTCGACCTACTTTAACTCTTCCCAAACCCACTCCCAATCCAAGGCTCCCCAAGCGTATTTCCTTTTTGTTATTTGCAATATTTCAGCCTCACACTAGTGGCCCTGGTTTGATCCATTTTATTATCTTATATTTATAAATCCCATGACCAACTGAAAAGGTTTGACTCCACTTTGAAACTTAAAGCTCCAATTAATCAGGTATTATTTTGATGTTAATATTGAGATCCTGCATTTGTTCACATCTAGATTTCATATTTTTTATTAATTTAGCCTTCTGATAATACCATGATAAATTATCTAAAGAAGTCACATGAAGAGTGGGCAAGCACAATGAAGTGGATGGACATGCATAAGCATTCTGTCTGTCACTATCCACAGCAGCTGAAACCTCCTTTAGAGCCAATCTTGGAAATTCATGACAAAAGGCAGAAATACAGAGTTAAGAGTCATTTTGCAAAATGAATTGAAGGGTAGCTACTGAGGAGAAGCTAGAAGCCCAGTCATTAGCACAAGATTCTGCAGAAGTAGGAAGTCTAAAGCAATACACAGAAAATGCTGGAGAAACTTAGCAGGGCAGGCAGCATCTATGGAGAGGAATAAACAGGACTCAAAAGGAAGGGGTAAGAACCCAGAATAAGAAGATGAGGGAAGGGGAAGGAGTACAAGCTGATAGATCATTGGTGAGACCAGATGAAAAGCCCAATCACTTTATCTAGATCTAGTGTGTAAATTCAGTGGTAAACAACAATTTTTGCACGGAGCATAATGAACCTATGGTTGGTCTGCCTGCCACATAGCAAGTATGAATTCCTGGTATGAATGAGGAGGGGGGCCAGGAGGAGAAATATACACCACCATAATCTCTAACATTATGGCCTGGCATATCCTTCACTCTACCTTTTCTATCTAGCCAGAGGATTAATTCATTTTCATTGAGAAGTGCAGAAAGCATGCAAACAACATCTGCTGTAGTTAACAAAGAGATGTATGTCAGTCCTGTGAAACTGCAACACAGAACTCCATGCATGCTGAATGACAAAAAACAGCATGCAATAGAAAGATCTAATAATTTCATAACCAAGGGATCAGACAAAGAATTGTAATCCTACTACATTTAATTATCAATATTAGGTCCATTAGGTAGCTAATGGGAAAATGAGACTCTAAGAATATGCCTGTTTAATGATGAAAATTATGCTTTCAAGGTATTATTGTTGTTATTTATGTGTTACATTTATTATCATAGAACTTATGTTTAGAAACTTAGATAATTTAATATGTAAGTTATTTGTAATAACCTTGTCATAACTGCTACTTAATATTCCTTTAAATAATCAGCTTGTGGCGACCCACTTTCTGTGCAAGCGAACCGGCCCACAAATAGCCAGCGCGCGGGGGGAGACTTTTGGTAATGCACCTCTGATGTCATTTCTGCCCGGAGAGGGTGGGCACTAGGGATTAAATGCCAGCGCCGCGAAGTTTGAATAAACTAGTCTCGAAACGACTTACCGACTGCGTGTCGTCTCTAGCTCTGTATGTAGTACATCGCTACAAGCTCATGTTTTTCACTTAAATTGAATTTTGCAATGAGCACTCTATCTTCTACATTGAATTAATGATAATAGCCTTAGGTTTATTTTTCTGTTTATGTGAATAACATGAAATACTGCTGAGAGAATCTCTAAGTAGGTCATACCCAGATAGGAAAAAAAAGTGTGGCAGTGGTATTAACACAGCAACACTGCCACAGTTTTGCCATTCATTTGATTTATTTGTTTACTGTACTTGAGGGTTGGTGGTGAACTTCTGGAAGGTATTTTAACAATACTACTGTATAGTGAGTACCAGTGATTTCCATTCACCTGTTGTCCTTCCCATTCTTCTCAGCAAAGTTCACAGGTTTGGGAGATGTAGTCAGAAGCAGCTTGAGAGTAATTGCAGTGCATTTTTGATTCTACCTGTGTAGCAATGGTGAAAGACAATGGAGGCAATGAATAGCAAGGATGGTGGATTTGGTGCTAAACCAGAGGACTGCTTTGCCTTTGATGATGTTGTTGAAGTTATATTCATCCATGCAAATGCAGAGAATCCATGTGCTCTGAAGTTGGTGCTAAGATGGTTAGGAGATGAGTCACTCATCATCAGGATACCTAACTTCTGGCCTGCTTTTGTAATTGCAGTATTCATACTACTGTTCCTGAGAGGTACTAAGAGAGTGGTCCTGGTGGGAAGTAGAAAGGTGGGGGGGTTGAGGGGAAGACATAGCTGGTGGAGTGATCATGTTGGAACTGGTAGGTGGTGAAAGATAAAATGCTGAACTTTTTCTGTCTGGGCACAGGGTGGGGTGGGGGTTACAGGAGAGCAGAGGTTCAGGAAATGAAGGAGTATATTTCAGAAGTGCTAGAATATAAAGCCTTAAAATGAAAACAGGTGCAGCGAAGATGGAGAAACTGAGAGAAGGGGATAATGTCCTTGTAGGAGACAGGGTGGGAGGAGGGGTAGGTGAGATAATTTGTGGGTATCTGTAGATTTGTTTAACAGGGACTGGGCAAGGTGGGGAATTGGAAGTTGTCAAAATATTAGAAGGTGTGGGATGTCTTCTGGATGTATGTTGCAAGGGACTGAACAAGGGGAGAGAGAATCGAACCAAGGTATGAAGAGTTAACATGAGGAAATCTACAGATGCTGGAAATTCAAACAACACACACAAAATGCTGGTGGAACACAGCAGGCCAGGCAGCATCTATAAGCATCTATAAGGAGAAGCACTGTCGATGTTTCGGGCCGAGACCCTTCATCAGGACTAACTGAAAGGAAAGATAGTAAGAGATTTGAAAGTAGTGGGGGGAGGGGGAAATGGAAAATGATAGGAGAAGACCGGAGGGGATGGGATGAAGCTAAGAGCTGGAAAGGTGATTGGCGAAAGTGATACAGAGCTGGAGAAGGGAAAGGATCATGGGATGGGAGGCCTCGGGTGAAAGAAGGGGTGGGGGGAAGCATCAGAGGGAGATGGAGAACAGGCAAACAACTAAATATGTCAGGGATGGGGCAAGAAGGGGAGGAGGGGCATTAACGGAAGTTAGAGAAGTCAATGTTAGAGAAGTCCCCCCACTACTTTCAAATCTCTTACTATCTTTCCTTTCGGTTAGTCCGGACGAAGGGTCTCGGCCCGAAACGTCGACAGTGCTTCTCCTTATAGATGCTGCCTGGCCTGCTGTGTTCCACCAGCATTTTGTGTGTGTTGTATGTAGAGTTATGTTTGCTAGGGAAAGTGCAGGCAGAAACAATGGTATCTCAGCACAGTCATGTTTGTAAATCTTAGGAAGTGGGCTGTGTGGGATTAGGGCACTATCAGGTTGGAGGCTGTGGAGGGAGATCTTTTGATGTAATGATATCTGCAATGGTTCAGTAAACAGTGGACTGATGTTTGTTAGTGGGGTCACATTCCAGTGGAGAAATGAGGAGGTTTTTATGGAGATTGAACATCATGGTAAAGATGAAGTGATTTTGAAGGCATATGTAATTGCCATTTATCGGCTCATACTTGAATGTTGTCCCGACCTTGCTGAATATAAGAGTGGACAGCTTTGTTTACCAAAGAAATGTAAATGAAATTTAATATTGTACAATTATCAGTGAACATCCTCTCTTCTGACTTAATGAAGGAAGGAAATTCACTGATGAAGCAATTCAAGGTGGTTGGGCCTGTATCACGGCCTTGCTGAACTTCTATTTAAGCATTTGAGTCAACAGGAAAAAGGCTATGGACCAAATGCTGGTAGGTAGGATTAGTATAAGTGGGTCCTTGATTTTCAGGATGGACAGGATGAGCCAAAGTGCCCTATATGACCCTGTGACTCCTGTTCTGATATCCTTAGGCTTGACAACACCACCATCTCTCTAATATTGATTGACACCTGATTAGTTCCAATGGTTTAGATAGGGCAGAGTTAGTTAAGTGTGTCCAGGACGAATTCCTGTCACAGTATGTTGACAAGCCGACTAGGAGGAATGCCATATAAGATCTAGTATTAGGTAATGAACCGGGTCAGGTCACAGATCTGTCAGTGGGTGAGCATCTGGGGGACAGTGATCACCGCTCCCTGACCTTTAGCATTATCATGGAAAAGGATAGAATCAGAGAGGACAGGAATTTTTTTTAATTGGGTAAGGGCAGATTATGAGGCTGTAAGGCTAGAACTTGAGGGTGTGAATTGGGATGATGTTTTTGCAGGGAAATGTACCACGGACATGTGGTCAATGCTTAGGGACCTCTTGCAGGATGTTAGGGATAAATTTGTCCCAGTAAGGAAAATAAAGAATGGTAGGGTGAAGGAACCATGGGTGACAAGTGAGGTGGAAAATCTAGTCAGGTGGAAGAAGGCAGCATACATGTGGTTTAGGAAGCAAGGTTCAGATGGGGCTATTGAGGAATATAGAGTAGCAAGAAAGAAGCTTAAGAAGGGGCTGAGAAGAGCAAGAAGGGGGTATGAGAAGGCTTTGGCAAGTAGGGTGAAGGAAATTCTTCAATTATGTGAAGAACAAAAGGTTGACGAGTGAAGATAGGACCGATTAGAGATAAAGGTGGGAAGATGTGCCTGGAAGCTGTGGAAGTGAGCGAGGTCCTCAATGAATACTTCTCTTCGATATTCACCAATGAGAGGGAACGATGATGGTGAGGACAATATGAGTGGGGTTGAAGTTATGGAGCATGTTGATATTAAGGGAGAGGAGGTGCTGGAGTTGTTAAAATACATTAGGACGGTTAAGTCCCCGGGGCCTGACAGAATATTCCCCAGGCTGCTCCACAAGGCGAGGGAAGAGATTGCTGAGCCTCTGGCTAGGATCTTTATGTCCTCGTTGTCCATGGGAATGGTACTGGAGGATTGGAGGGAGGCGAATGTTGTCCCCTTGTTCAAAAAAGGTAGTAAAGATAGTCCAGGTAATTATAGACCAGTGAGCCTTACATCTGTGGTGGGAAAGCTGTTGGAAAAGATACTTAGAGATAGGATCTATGGGCTTTTGGAGAATCATGGTCTGATCAGAGACAGTCGGCCTGACTTTGTAAAGGGCAGATTGTGTCTAACAAGCCTGATAGAGTTCTTTAAGGAGGTGACCAGGCATATAGATGAGGGTAGTGCAGTGGATGTGATCTACATGGATTTTAGTAAGGCATTTGACAAGGTTCCACACGGTAGGCTTATTCAGAAAGTCAGAAGGCATGGGATCTAGGGAAGTTTGGCCAGGTGGATTCAGAATTGGCTTGCCTGCAGAAAGCAGAGGGTCATGGTGGAGGGAGTACATTCAGATTGGAGGGTTGTGACTAGTGGTGTCTCACAAGGATCAGTTCTGGGACCTCTACTTTTCATGATTTTTATTAACGACCTGGATGTGGGGATACAAGGGTGGGTTGGCAAGTTTGCAGACAACACAAAGATTGGTGGTGTTGTGGATAGTGTAGAGGATTGTCAAAGATTGCAGAGAGACATTGATAGGTTGCAGAATTGGGCTGAGAAGTGTCAGATCGAGTTCAACCTGGAGAATTGTGAGGTGGTACACTTTGGAAGGGCAAACTCCAAGGCAGAGTACAAAGTAAATGGCAGGATACTTGGGAGTGTGGAGGAGCAGAGGGATCTGGGGGTAGATGTCCACAGATCCCTGAAAGTTGCCTCACAGGTAGATAGGGTAGTTAAGAAAGCTTATGGGGTGTTAGCTTTCATAAGTCGAGGGATAGAGTTTAAGAGTCGTGAGGTAATGATGCAGCTCTATAAAACTCTGGTTAGGCCACACATAGAGTACTGTGTCCAGTTCTGGTCGGCTCACTATAGGAAGGATGTGGAAGCATTGGAAAGGGTAAAAAGGAGATTTACCAGGATGCTGCCTGGTTTAGAGAGTATGCATTATGATCAGAGATTAAGGGAGCTAGGGCTTTACTCTCTGGGAGAGAAGGAGGATGAGAGGAGACATGATAGAGGTATACAAGATATTAAGAAGAATAGATAGAGTGGACAGCCAGCACCTCTTCCCCAAGGCACCACTGCTCATAAGGTAAGGGGTGGGAAGTTCAAGGGGGATATTAGAGGAAGGTTTTTTACTCAGAGAGTGGTTGGTGTGTGGAATGCACTGCCTGGGTCTGTGGTGGAGGCAGATACACTCGTGAAATTTAAGAGACTACTAGACAGGTATATGGAGGAATTTAAGGTGGGGGGATGTATGGGAGGCAGGGTTTAAGGGTCAGCACCACATTGTGGGCCGAAGGGCCTTTACTGTGCTCTACTATTCTATGTTCTATCTCCCTGTTTGTAAGGTATGATTCCATACAATGAGAATATTTTCTTCCAGATGTCCACTAGCTTTATGAGGGCTTCCCAGGATATACCAGCTTTAGCAAGCTTCCTTGATGCTACAGTACATGTGATCAAACACTAACTTGCTGTTGTATTCGTAACATCTCTGCAGTTCAGCTTAGGTGCATATTTGTTCTAAGCCTGTGATGAGGTCTGGAGAATAGTGATCTTGTTGAAAGTTAGCTGGGTGTAGGTAAGCAAATTATTGGACAACAGATACCACTTGATTTCCTTGTGAATAATACATTAAATCAGATTTATTGGATTTCTGCTTTTGGTAGAGCGAACACATCGGGCAATCTACTGCAATGTTGGGTAGATGCTGTGGTTGTAATTATGTTTAAACAGTTTGACAACTATGATTAAAAATCAGTGCTCACTTAGAATCCCTGGCATTACAGGCCACAAACTAAGCCAGAAACTTTGGTGTTGTGATGGACTCTGACTTAAATTTTAACTGTCACATTAAGCCAATTATAAAGTCAGCCTACCACCATCTTAAAATATAGCAATAGTTAAAGGGTTTATGTCTCAGCAAGATATAGAAAAAACCCATCCATGCATTTATTTTAGTAGGCTTGATTACTGTAATGGAGTTTTCACAGGTCCCTGTAAAAAGTCCCTCAGACAGCTGCAGCTTATTTAGAACGCTGCTGCTAGAGTCCTCACTAAGACCAAGGAAGTAGAACATATCACTCCCATTCTCAGTTCACTTCACTGGCTTCCTGTCCATCAGAGGATTGACTTTGAAATATTAATACAGGTTTATTAAGCACTGAATGGTTTAGGGCCAAAATACATCTCCAATCTCCTTCTGCATAATGAACCCTTCCTGAGCTCATAGGTCATCTGGGGTGGGTCTTCTTAACATCACCAGGGATGAAACTGAACATGTGAAGCAGCATTTAGTTACTATGCTCCACATATCTGGAATAACTTTCCAGAGTATTTGAAGTCTGCCCTAACTTAAAGCTCTTTTAAATCGAGGCTTGAAACTTTTCTTTTAGTTGTAGCTTTTAATCAGAATTTCCTGCACTGTAACTTTTTTTATCATATCAATTTTTGTGTAATTTTATTTCTTATTTATTGTCTGAAATTTGATGTTTAATTTGTATATCTTGTTCTATGTAAAGCACTTCAAATTGCCTTGTGTTTGAAAAGTGCTATACAAATAAACTTGCTTGCTAGATGTGTGGTATCTGAGGTGAATGCTGAGTTGGATCATACAGTTGGCCATATGTCTTCAACTAAGTCCTCAACACTTACATGCTGGGCATCATCCTCCCTCTTCAGAATGGGTTTTTGCAGCCTCATCTTTCTGTTGCCTGTTTCATTGTCCATTTAGCTCCATATAAAGTACACAAAATAATTATCAATCTAATATAAAAAGGTATTTTAATTTTTCTATCAGTTTTTCTCTTTACATGCAAAGATGAGGTGAGAAAGGCATTCAGGCAGTATTTGATTTAGTGTAGTATTAAAGAACACAATGAACGACAAGGGAAAATCTCTCCAATGTTTAATGTTAATGATAGGTTTAGTCCTTTGAAGCTGATTTTCTGAGAACCTGTTTATGACATAACATTGGTGGTTGTGCCTTTAACCACCATTGTCCGCATGATCGGCATCTCCAAAATCTATATTTTTTATATCTATGACTTTTAATCCCACTCGATTGATTAATTTTTGAGTCACATTAATACTTGTTTCTTCAGCTTCTCTTGATGCACTTGGTTAGTGTGTTGCTGATACTAGAGCTGTTAAGGGCTGTCACAGCATTCCTGAGGCAAGTTCTCAAGTTGCAACTCTTGAGACCTTCTTACCATGTTGTCTCACTGGGTAAGAAGGTCACTGTGGAGATATTAGCTCATCCAGCCTTCTGTATCCATGTAGTAAGTGCAAGTGTGTATGGAATACACGTGGCAACTGTGGGCAGCAGACTGTTTCTAGGACTATTTATCAATAGTAATTTGAATAGCTTTTCCTAAACTTGAGACAGGTATGTGAGTAGTTGTTTCTAAGAATTTGGGATAAGTATATTATAAAATGTAAGTACCATTCAGATATTGTTTGACCTCAATTTCTTAAAGGTCAAGATGATTTGAATGTAGGTCAGTTCTTGTACAAATTGTCTGTTTTCAATTAATGTTAATTTCTGACTTAGTTTTTTTTGGTATTCAGGTCAATGGAACAGAAATAGAATATGAATTTGAAGAAATCACATTGGAACGAGTGAGTTAAAATGGTCTCTTTTATATGCTTATAGTCTGAACAGTTTGGAATATGGCTTTCATTCAACTTAAAATGCTAGCTGATTGTTTTTGCAATTCATGGAAGTAATTGAGTTATGATAGTTGCATTTGATATTTTTATTTTTAAGAAATTATTAAGGTTTAACATACCTTTCACAGAATGCACTGACATTAATCATTGTTAGTGCAAAAGCAGAGAACTATTTGGAAGTCCATATCAGATTAAATTTATAAATGGAATTCTTTTGATAAATTAATCATGTATTTTGGTTATTTTTGATCATTTATTCTATTTGTCAAAAATGTGAAATGGGAACTGACTAATAACATCTCCCTAATTGTGTTTTTATTCCATTAATTGACAGTGTTACTAAGATTGAACCAAAGTCTCTCAACTTTTTTGGAAGATTTTTTTCATTCTGTAGCAATACTTTACAAAGTAATTAGAAGCGTTTTAATCATTTATAATCATAATTAGTGATTATTAACATTCAAAAGAATTAATAAATAATCTAATAAAAAAAGAATTAGAACAGAAAATGTAAGCATTGCAGATCTTCCAGACAATTGTGTTTGCAACATAATAAAATCTAATACAGCTATTGTCAAAGACCAGTGATTGGAAAAAAACTGCCATTTTTGAGATGAGAATGAAACTGGTGGGGGGGGGGCTAAACTATGAAATAATTGATATAAAAAGGGTTTAAGTAATTAATGGACAGACTTACAAAGGTAGTACAGTTCGGAGAAAATATATTCCACAAAATCATGAACATGCAAGTGATGAAATGGTGTGGGTGAATGATAATGGAAGAGTAAAACTGAAAGTGAACATTTAAAAGGATTATACAACGAAAGTTTGAAAACACTTAATAATCCATGAGAGAACCAAAGGGGAATTAATAATTTTTCAAAGAATGTATTTTACAAGTATGTTATCAAAAAATGATGAGGATAGGAAGAGAGACAATAAGGATGCCTGTGGTAAACTCACAGAAATGACAGCGCAATTAGGAATATGGAGTAATTATTTTGCCTCAACATTACCTGAAAGTTACCAGACATAAAAAATAATATTAACATAATATTTAAGACTATTAGAAAACTAATCAAAATCAGTGAATAAAATGGATGGATTTTGTATAGAGGAATATATCATATTATAATTTATTTTATGTGATGTGCCTGGCATTTATTGACCTTTCTTAATTTGCATTCAGAAGGTGGTTGTGAGCCACCACCTTGATCTGACACAGTATATATGCCAAGGTATGCCACAGAATATTTTGGTAAGGAGTTCCAGGATTTAGACCCAACAATGAAGGGATAGCAAGATAGTTCCAAGCAGGTAAATTATATGGCTTGAGGAGGGAAGGGATGAGATATGGGCAAACTGGGAAGTTTGGTTCCCATGTGCTTGCTATTCTTTCTAATACTAGAGCTCATAGCTTTGGGAAGTAGATTCTGAAGAAACATTGGTAAGGAGACAAGCAAGAGTGCAAATGCAAATACAGATCAATGAAAAGAGAAGTCTGAATCTTGGAGAAAAGGTGAGCAGTGGGGAAGAGGCTAGAACAGAGAGATCCATAATTCATAGCAAAGCCTGTTGAAAGTTATAGAATGGGATAAAGAGCTGCTATAAAAGTAAAACAAACCTATGACGTGTTCTCATTTTTATGAGTTCTTTTGATGACTGAATATGCTTTCATCATTTAGCAGATACTAAATCAACACCAGTTGGTTCATATATGTCTTTCATTGGAGGAAATCTGTCATCCCTACCTGGTCTGGCCTGCATGTGATTCCAGGTCTAGTGCATATGGTTGCCACTCAAATGCCCTCTGAAATGGTCTTTGCATGCTACTCACTTGTATCACTGCTGTTATTATGTTCAGTAAGAGAAATATTAGAGCTGAATGGAGTAAAATTAGATTGTTTATTTTTAAGATTAGTTCATTTACCACATGTACATTAAAGCATCGAAGTATACAGTGAAATGTTTTGTTTGAGTCAGGTCATATCAGTGAGGACTCTGCAAGTAAACCTTGTGCTTCCAGTGTCAGCATAGCGTACCTACAACTCACTAATCCTAACAGTACATGTTTGGAATGTGGGAGGAAACCAGAGTACCCAGAGGAAGCCTATGAGGTTGCAGGGCGAATGTACAAGCTCCTTACAGGCAGTGACAGGAATTGAACTCCTATTGGAGATCACTGGCACTGTAATACAATGCCCTAACCATTATCCAACCTACTGACTTATTGGCATTGACTTCTTAGCCCAATTGACCTTGTAAAGTATTCCTCACAAATGTCTGGGTACTGACATCTAAATAGGGAGAGTTATCCATTAGACCTTACCTAATTGTATGCACAGCATTATGTGTTGCAGGCAATCTACCAGCCTCCTCCATTATAATCTCTGGATTGGTTTTGTCCTCCTAGCTGTACAGACCCCTACAGAGTTGGTGGAACAGTGACAAACAGGTAGGAGAGAGTTAGCATGTAGTCTTCAACATTGACCAGATCCGATGAACTCTCATGGCATCAGGTCAAACAAAAACAAGAAAACTTCCATCTCAATATAACCTACTATCGCCCTCAGTTGATGAAACAGTGTTCCTCCATTATAAAAGAACAGCAAAAGTAGCAAAGGTACAAGATGTACTCTGTGCAGGGGAATTCATTGTTGACCACTGGGAGTGGCTTTATGGCATTACCATGGTCTGAGCTGGCTGAATCCTAAAGTAGATGGCTGCCAGACTAGATAGACAATAGGAAGTGAGTGAACCAACACAAAGGATAAAATTATTTGGCTTAATCCTAATCAGTCCTAAAGACAGACTAGTGGCAGATATATCTGTCTATGATAGCAATATTGAAGAGATTACCATGTAGTTCTTTCTTTGTATCAATAATGCATATAGCACTACAAACTTGCTAAATAGTGATCAGTTCCGGCAGGCTCCAGCAATTAAGTTCTAAAGACCCAGATGAGGTACTTGCAATCATAGTCAGGCAGAATAGCCAAATAGTGCCATCTTGCCTTTCTCTTCAGATTCTTCAACATTACAGAAGCCAGTCTACAGCAAATCCAATTCACTCCACATGTTATCAATAAACAGCTATCGGCACTAGATACAGTGGAACCTATGAAGACTTACACCTCAATGTCTGTGGCTAACGAAGCAGTTCTAGTACAATTATAACACTGGCATTTACTTGACAATATGGAACATTGCTAAGGTATATAAGGTATATGCTGTTTATAAACAAAACAGGAAATATCCAATCTAACACAATTATTGGCAAAAAGCCAGAATCTCTCTCTGATGGTGTTATCAGAGACACTCATTCATAAATAGCCAACTCACAATGCCACACTTGTGTTTTGCCAGGGCCTCTAAGGTCCAAATTCTGGTCCAAACATTGACTAAGGAGGTGTGCAATCTAACAGAGAATGAGTCTTAGTCACATTTCTTGTGATTACAAGACCAATGTGGAACGCTGTAAGTTTGATTCACTGATTTATTGGTGGCTGGCATGGATGGACAGTGGTGGAACTGCCTGGCCCCAGTCGTAGCGAGGCCGAGTCCACAAGCCACGGTGTTACTTGTTTGCAGCCACCCAGATGAGAGGCGCTGGAGTTGGTACTGCCTCGCAGTGTTCACTCAGCAGAAGACAAGCTACACTGTCTTTGATTGCAGATTAGTTCATTGTTTTCTTATATGTGCTTTCTATCTTATTTGCTTGCTATCTTATATGTGCCTTGTGCTGTGTGTGACTGACGATTCTGTGCTTTGTACCTTGTCCCTGGAGTAACACTGTTTCCATGGCTGTAGTCATGAGTATTCATGTATGGTTGAATGACAATTAAACTTGAACTTGAACTTGAATTGCAGTGGTGAGGTAAGAATGAGTGGAATGATCTTATCTATAAAATGCATTGCAGTTACTTGTCTTGTACATAATGGTAGCACCATCCAAATCAGTAACTTGTCCAACCAAGAAGTATGAGGGTAGCTAGCACACGGGAACACCAAATGGAAGCACATGGTTTCCCTCCAAATTTCACACCATACTGACTTGGAAGCATACAGTATCACTGTTCTTGCTTCATTGCTCCTTTTAAACCCTGAAATTCCCTATCCAATAACATAGTAAGTGTGCTTTCAGCTGAATTAGCCTATTCCTAAGAATTCTTCAGATGGTGCTGGTTCATGAAGAAGCTTATCATAATCCTCTGAAGGACAGTTAGGGTAGTAATTGCTGGTCTAGCCACTGATGTCCACATGCCGAAACTGAATATTATAAAATTGTGCCCACCAATGGATGGATCAATGACTTTGGTGGATATATATGCAAAAAAGATAATGAAGCCAAGAATAGATATAGGGTTGATAATGTTATTTTAATACACTGAGATTTATGAACATAGAAAATAGAATTGTTTGAAATCCTGATATTCACAAAGTTAACAGTAAAAGAACGTTATTGCTTTCCTTCAGTGTATATTCTAGAAATTAACCTTATGCCTGCAAGTAATGTAATCCAGGATTAGCATGCAAAAAATCAAGAAATTATTCTCTACAAGGCACTAAATATGATGTATGGCAGGAAGTGAAGCTATTGATTAAAACATAGTTAGTATATCTGGACAGCTGTGGAATGATGCAAGTTTAATACCACAAAGCAATAGAAGAGTATAATACACAACTGTGTTAATTGCCACAAAGGGATCAACAAGAAAGAGAAAAAATCACCGTGATCCTATTCATAAAGGTTGAAGTAGCTTTTATTGTTTACACAGATTTCATGGGGCTCAAGCACGTTCCAGCTCACTCTATAATCCATATCAGTTAAAAGGTTGCATTTGTCAAATTGGAAACTTTTAGTCTCTGTTTCTGTAATACATAAATCAGATTGGAGATCACTTGGCTGCATTTTATTTACATATTTCTGATTTCTCCATTGCCTGAATATAGTAAGCTAAAGTAAGATTATGTCACCACTGAATTTCAAACTGTACAAAAAATTACTATCACTATAGAAATATAGTGAATAGGTTCCAAGAAGAAAGATTTTAATTGTAGTGCATTTGTGTAACTGCCTCAAAAATATAGTGACCTTTTCAATATGATTTCCAGTGTCACTTTGGATATTTTTGAGACTGGTTAATGTGACCTTATTCTTAACGAAAGACTGCTGCATTAAATTTGTCTTTTCAGATTCTACCACATCTAAAGATGTTATTCCTTTCATATGTAGATAAAATGCTATCTGTTTTATTTGTTTTGATTATTTTATGTTCTAATTTCAGCTTGGAGATTTTATGAACAGATTATCTTACTTTGCTTTCATTGAGCCATTATTTGCCTTTCTTTAAGTGGCCTATTACAAGTAAATTATAATGCTTGTCAAATGAGCAAAGCTGTAAAAAGTATAATCAAAATAAATTTTCTAAACAACACAAGTCCAATTGTTTTGATTTACTACTTCTTGTTATACAACGACCTGGATAACTGAAAATCTTCTTAGACAATCAAAATAAAATGAATGAACAACTGATTAACTTACTCTCATGTTTTGAAATTAAGAACTGGAACCTGAAAAACAAAAGTAGCACCATTTTAGAGCAGTTTATTTTCCTGAGCCTGTCTTGGGTATGGTGTATAGCAATTGGTGGAATATTCTGAGCTAGGTTTTTGCCAACATAGAAATCAAGATTATTTAAGTCAAGATGTCTCTATGAAAACTGCAAAATATAACTGTTGCATGTGTAGTTGTAATTCAGACACATGAGTAAAATATGTTGGGATCATGTACACAATTGGTCTATCAGATTTCAATGTACCTAATAAAAGTAGCAGTAAAAAGATATATATAATAGATTTTGTAGTAATTGATTTATAATATCAGCTTATTGAGCAGTGTATTTCACACATCATTACTGTCTCTGATTTACAATTAGTTTAAGTCAGTAAATTTACAATGAAAACAAACCAGGGGGATACTGGGACTGGTACATAGAACATAGAACATTACAGCACAGTACAGCCCTTTGGCCCACGATGTTGCGCCAAATGTTTAACCTACTCAATCTAACCCTTACCTCCTACATAACCCTCAATTTTTCTAAAATCCATATGCCCATCTAAGAGTTTCTTTAATGCCCCTAAGGTATCTGCCTCTAGCCCCATCCCTGTAAGCTGTTCCACACACTCAGCACCATCTGTGTAAAGAACTTACCTCTAACATCCCCCCATATACTATATTCCAATCACCTTAAAATTATGCCCCCTTTTATTAGCCATTTCTGTCCTGGGGAAAATAAGTCTCTGCCTGTCCACTGTATCTTTGCCTCTTATCATCTTGTACACCTCTATCAGGTCACTTCTCATCCTCCTTCACTCTAAAGAGCAAAGCCTTATCTCGCTCAACCTATGGGACATACCTCTAGTTCCAGCAGCATCCTCTGCACCCTTTCTAAAGCTTCCACATCCTTCCTATAATGATGCAATTAGAACTGATACAATATTCCAAGTGTGGTTTACCCAGGGTTTTATAGAGCTGCAACATTATCTTGTGGCTCTTTAATTCAATTCCCCAACTAAAGAAGGTAAACACGTATTATGCCTTCTTAACAGCTCTATCAACTTGTGCCAAAAATTACAACATTTGTTAAATAGACTGGTAACCAAAATGATAAAAGATAAATATGAAGAAAAATAAATAGGGAAAAAATGGACAACGTGTAGACATGAATCCTGTTGAAATGCATAACAGTTAAATTAAAGGAGACCTGCTGAATTAAATGCTGAATTATGAGTGCATGAGCTAACTTAACCGATTTGTTTTCCAGATTATTAGACCACATTTAAACATACTTGAATTCTTCTTAACATTGTTTAATTGGGTTTACATATTGATTAAATTGTTATTAGTATATTCATTAATAGTTGTAAGAGATGTATTTCTGAAGATTGTATTCAATTCAGTGCTTTTGAATATTTATTGTTTAGGATTAAGTCTAGTCATGTTTAAAATTTTATAGTTCATATGTTGTTTCTATGAGATTATAATAGTTAATGCTAAAGAGTGTCAGATAAATCAGCAATAAAAGAATCACATCAGAATCTCACTATCTTGTAATAAGTCAATGTTACAACCAAAAATAAAATCAATAAATTATAACATACATTGGTCCGAGTATATGTTGTCTACTTGTTGATTAAAAATAATGGAAACTTAAGTCAGCTGCTGAATTGTTAAGGTTTTGGGAGCAGTCTGAAAATGTTACTTAGTCATGTCCCATTTCCATAATCATATCCCATTTTCTTCCCTCCTGAGAATTCTTTCAATTGCTATGACCACTTCTTCACATTTGTTAAAACAAAACTGAATTATTTTGGTTATATTGGGCTTACTACTTTGATGCCAATAAATTAATTGTAAGCAGTAAAAACTGTACAATTGAAACCGTATTTTATGTTGACCCCTTAAGTTTCCTGTTACCCTGATTAGCATGCAGTCACAAGACAGAAAGCTATTGCAGAGCATTCACCATATCTTCTCCTTTCTGAATTCACAGTTTACTTTTGGAGCATGTACCCTTGTTACAGACTGACTTTCCCCTCAGAATTTTGTTAGTTTATCCGATTGAATTCAATTCACCCATTTCCTTTACTGACAGGGTAATTCTGGCCTGGGATTCAGTATTGCAGGAGGCACAGATAATCCTCACATTGGAGATGACCCTGGGATATTTATTACTAAAATTATACCCAGTGGAGCAGCAGCTAAAGATGGACGGCTCAGGTAAACTGCATGCATTATCAGATTTTCTATCTTTGTTCCTTCATTAATGCAGAAAGGCATATATCTTGAAAATAAAATAGAATTTGCATAGTACAAACAGTCAACCAGTTAGAATCAGGGATAGTTACTGTGCCAGAGCAGGAGGAATGCAGGTATCTTGGAGAATTGCTCTTTGCAGATAGAGTACATTAAGTTTATAAAGTGGTCACAGAACTTAATGTTCAACATGGGCTTTTTGTCAAGTTGAAGAGAAATTAGATCATTTGTATGCTACTGGATTTCTGTCCAATGAAGAATTAAGAACCTAACTGTCTATTGTATGACATCAACAGTTTTCCTTCCAAGTCACTGGTACATCTGACCTACTGATTTCTTGAGAAATCCATACACATGTGATGGAGTTCAGCAAAGGATAATTGGTGGTTCAGTAATTAAGGGGAGGATGGATGGCATCACATCTCACTGTAACTGAAGAGCTCAAGTGGTACTTTGCCTCGGTGAGGGGCATTGGAAATTATCTTGACAAGGGAAGTTCTGGCTGTTCTGGGACAGCAATGTAGAAATGTGGGAAAATGTAGGCAAGTGGTGATGTTCTAAGAATATAAATTAAGAACTAAAATGTCAAAAAATGCAACTTCTATGGTAACGATTATCTGAAAAATAGTACATATTTAATGCATTAAGGAAGTGAGATTTAAATAGTGCTGTGATAAAGTAAGTTCCATTACTTAAGATATTTGGGTTGTAAAGATAAAGGTATGTGATTATAAATGGCATGTGCTGTATTTATTATCCATTTTGAATTATCAGAAAATTTTCATGTGGGTTTGATAAATTACTGTATTTGAATTGCAGCAGTATTTGAGTTGGCTAGCTAGTGAGTTCTAGGAATCTGACTCTGCACCAGTGAAAATATGTTTAATTCCAAGGCTGGATGGTATCTGACTTCACAATGAACTTGTAGTTCAATGGTTCTTTTGACCTTGGTCTTCTAGCTGGTAGGTTATTGGTTGGTCGATAGACTAAAACTGATTTGCTTGAGTTGCAGCAATGTATTTTGTAGAAGGTTCAAGATGTAAGTGAGTGTTTAATATTGTCTAGAGGACCAGTTTGTCACAGGTGTTTTTAAGTTTCTTGAATTTTTTTTTATAGTTATACTCAACCAGGCAAATCAAGAATATGCTGTAACATAACACTCCTGACTTCTACCTAGTTGACAACAGAAGAAGTTTTTAGAGTGAATAGTTTATACCTGGCTTCATCTTATTGTGTACTTTCATTTAGTTTCAGGTTAATTGTAATCCATAGGCTATTAATGACTGAAAATTTGGTAATTTTGAATGTTAATGTGAGGTGTTTAGACTTTTACTTGTAAGTGTTGTGCAAATATTATCTGTCACTTATTATCTCAAGCCTGATTTAGCCAAGTAATGCTGCATTTGGGCATGAACTGCATCATTATTTGAGGAAGTGTGAATGAACTTGAAGACTATGCAGTCATCAGCAGACATGTTCACTTATGAACTAGGAATGAAAAAAGAATAGAGATGAAACAGGTAATGGTGGTTGGGCTGATGGCACCGGAGGCACAAAGTTAGCAAATACCGTAATATAAAATAGGATGCAAAAGCTTTTTCAGATATATAAAGAGGAAAGAGAGGCAAGAGTGGACATCAGGCTGCTAGAAAAAAAATAGTGGATGAACTAAAATAAGTATTTTGCACCAATCTTCACTGTGGAAGACACCAGCAGCATGCCAGATATTTGAGGTGTTAGGGGGCAGAAGTGAATTTAGTAGGTATTATTGAGGAGAAGGTTCTTGGGAAGCTGAAAGATCTAAAGACAGATAAGTCACCTGGATCAGGTGAACTACACCCCAGATTTCTGAATGAGGTAGTTGAAGAAATTGTGAGGGTATTAGTAGTGATCTTTTAAGAATCACTAGGTTCTGGAATATTTAAGGAATGCCACTCCATTCTTTAACAAAAGACAGAGGAAGAGTACTGGAAATTATAGGCCAGTTAGCCTAACTTCAGTAGATGGCAATATGTTACTAAGGATAAGGTTTCAGAGTACTTGGAGGCACATGATAAGTGGAAGTAAGTATGGTTTGCTAAAGGGATAATATTGCTTAACAAATCTGTTGGAATTCTTTCGGGAAATAACAGCTTGATAAACAAAGGAGAGTCACTAGATATTAATTATTTGGATTTTCAGGAGGTCTTTGACAAAGTACTGCACACGAAGCTGCCAAACAAGATGAAGAGCTCGTGGTACTACAGGAAAGATACTAGCATGTACAAAAATTGGTTGATTGGCAGAATGCAAAGGATAGGAATAAATCCAGAGATTTCTACCCTTGAGGTTCTGCTTTCCAGCTTTCCACCTAACTATCTATAGTTTCTCTTCAGGACCTCATCCCTTTGTTACATAGGCTGTTGGCACCGATACATACTATGACATCTGGCTGTTCACCCTCTCTCTTGAAAATGCTTTGGATCTGATCTGAGACATTTCTGACCCTGGCACCTGGGAGGCAACATACCATCTGGGTGTCTTTTTCACATCTACAGGATCTCCTGTCTGCTCCTCGACTATTACTACTGCACTCCTATTGTCCCCCTTCCCTTCTGAGGATGTTTCAACTATTGGTAGAGACTAAGACCAGAGGGTACACCCTCAGAATCAAAGGACATTTCTTTACAACAGAGATGAGAAGGTATTTCTTTAGCCAGATGGTGGTGAATCTGTTGAATTCATTGCCACAGAGGCCTGTGAAAGCCAAATCTTTGGACATATTTAAAGTTGAAGTTGATAGGTTCTTGATTGGTATGAGCATCAAAGGTTATAGGAAGACAAGAGAATGGGTTATAGGAAGACAAGAGAATGGGCTTGAGAGGCGTGACCTCTCATGGAGCAGACTCAATAGGCTGAATGGCCAAATTCAGCTCCTATGTTCTATGTCTTTTTGTATAAGATTGCAGTTGAAATCTGGAGCAACAAACAATCTGAAGGAGAAACTCAACAGGTTAGAACACAGAACAACACAGGAACAAGCTCTTTAGCCCATAATGTTGTGCCAAACCATAGAAGCATAGAACATTACAGCACAGGAACAGGCCTCTTGGCCCTTCTTGGCTGTGCCGAACCATTTTTCTGCCTAGTCCCACTGACCTGCACCTGGTCCTTATCCCTCCATACACCTCTCATCCATGTACCTGTCCAAGGTTTTCTTAAATGTTAAAAGTGAGCCTGCATTTGCCACTTCATCTGGCAGCTCATTCTACACTCCCACCACACTCTGTGTGAAGAAGCCCCCCCCCCCCATGTTCCCTTTAAACTTTTCCCCCTTCACCCTTAACCCATGTCCTCTGGTTTTTTTCTCCCCTAGCCTCAGTAGAAAAAGCCTGCTTGCATGCACTCTATCTATACCCATTATAATTTTATATACCTCTATCAAGTCTCCCCTCATTCTTCTACGCTCCAGGGAATAAAGTCCTAACCTATTCAATCTTTCTCTGTAACTCAGTTTCTCAAGGCCCGGCAACATCCTTGTAAATCTTCTCTGCACTCTTTCAACCTTATTAATATCCTTCCTGTAATTCAGTAACCAAAACTGCACACAATACTCCAAATTTGGCCTCACCAATGCCTTATACAACCTCACCATAACATTCCAATTCTTATACTCAATACTTCGATTTATAAAGGCCAATGTACCAAAAGCTCTCTTTACTACCCTATCTACCAGTGATGCCAATTTAGGGAATTTTGTATCTGTATTCCTAGATCCCTCTGTTCTACTGCACTCCTCAGTGCCCTACCACTTACCTTGAATGTTCTACCTTGGTTTTTCCTTTCAAAGTGCAATACCTCACACTTGTCTGTATTAAACTCCATCTGCCATTTTTCAGCCCATTTTTCCAGCTGGTCCAGATCCTTCTGCAAGCTTTGAAAACCTTCCTCACTGTCCACTACACCTCCAATCTTTGTATTATCAGTAAATTTGCTGATCCAATTTACCATATTATCAACCAGATTAAATTAAATTAAATTAATCCAATTAAATTATTAATTAATTGTCCAACTAAATTAGTCTCTTCTGCTTACACAATGGCTATATCCTTCCATTTTCCTCAGATACATGTGCCTATCTAAACATCTCCTAGAAGTCCCTAATGTATCTGCCTCTACTTCTAACAGGCAATGCATTCCAGGCACCCACCAAATTCTGTTTGTCTACTCTATCTACAACTCTCATAATCTCATAAACCTCTGTCAGATCTCCCCTCAGCCTCTGCCTCTCCAGAGAAAACAACCCGAATTGTTTTGACCATCCTCTCTTTATATCACATGCCCTTTAATCCAGGCAGCATCTTGGCAAACCTCTTCTGCACCTTCTCCATGCTCTATCACAAAATAAATGAAATATATTCCATCGGTTATTTCTTCACCCATATCTGCAATTGATCTATGTCCTGCAGACTCCTTTACCAGTCTTCACTGCTGTTCAGAACACCATTAATTTTGGTATCATCTACAAACTTGCTAACCCACTCATCAACATTTTCATCCAGGTTATTTATATATATCACAAACAGCAGAGGTCCCAGAACAGATCCCTGTGGAGATCCAGTAATCATAGACCTCCAGCTAGAATGTCCCTTTGACCACCACATTTTGTCTTCAATGGGCAAGCCAGTTCTGAATCCAAACAGGCATCTAAATATGAATCCCATGCATCTTAATCTTCTGGATGAGCCTCCCTTGAGAGACCTTGTGAAATGCTTTACTAAAATCTATGTGGACAAGATCCACAGCTCTGCCTTCATCAATCATTCTTGGCACCTCAATAAAAAACACAATCAAGTTAGTAAGACACAACTTGCCCTACACTAAGTCATGCTAGTTCTCCCTTACTAGGCCATGGTTTTCCAAAAACTTATAAATCCTATCCCTAAAAATTCTCTCCAATAACTTCTCAACCACTGTCATGAAACTCACCAGTCTATAGTTTCCAGGATTATCCCTGGTTCTGTTCTTGTGTAATGAAACATTAGCTACCCACCAATCCTCTAAGCCTTCACCTGTGGTTGGAGACGACACAAAGATATTGGTCAAGGCCCCAGCAATCTCTTCTCTTACCCCTCTCAATAAGCTATGGTATATCCCATCAAATCCTGGTGATTTATGCACTTTAATGCTCTTTAAGAGATCCAAAACTTCCTCCTTCTTTGCTTCAAAATGCTCCAGCATCTTAATATGCTCTGCACTGATTTCCTTATCTTCAACATCTTTTCTTTGGTAAGTACATTAAGGACTTCACCCACATCCTCCGCATCCAAGCAAATATTCTCCCCCCCCCCCCCCCCTATCCGTGAGTGGTCCCACCCTCTCCCTGGTTATCCTCTTGCTCTTGATGTATGTATAGAATGCCTTTGAATTCTCTTTAATCTGATTTGCCAAAGACTTTCATTGGACTCTTGATTTATTTTCTGGCATCTTTTAATCCTCAAGTGCTCTGTTTGATTCTCGCTTACTAATTTTTTCTTCTTAACTGAATTCTTCACCTCTCTTGACATCCAAGGTTCTCTTACCCTACCATCCTTGTCCATCCTTCTGACTGGAACATACTGGTCCTATACTCTGTGTAGTTGGTCTTTAAACACCCTCCACATGTTGGATGTGGACTAGCTCAAAAACAATTGTTCCCAATTAACTCTCCCTAGTTCCTACCTAATGCTCTCCTAATTTTCCCTGCTCCAATTTAAATTTCTCCCCCAAGATCCATACTTATCCCTTTCTACAGCTATCTTAAAACTTAAGGCATTGTGATCACTATTCCCTAACTGCTCACCCACTGAAAAGTCAGTCAGCTGACCAGGCATTACGCAGCACCAGGTCAAGTATAGCCCTTACTCTTATTGGACTATCTACATATTGATTTTAGCAATATGTACCCATCCTGGATGTACCTATCACATTCTGCCCCATCTGGGATCCCAGCCAGGCTATTGGATCCCCTGTAGTTTAGGTGGAATCCATCTCCCTTGTACAGGTCACTCTGCCCCTTAAGAGATTCCAGTGATGCAAGAACCTGTGCACCAGTTCCTTGGCCACTCATTCATCTGTACTATCATCCTATTCCTTACTTGATTCGCACATGACACTGGGAGTAATCCAGAGATTACTATCTTGAAAGTCCTGTTTTTCTGCCTCTTTCCTAACTCTATATGGACCTCTTCTCCATTTCTACCTATGCCATTTTTTCCAATGTGCACTATGACCTCTGGTTGCTCTCCCTCCCCCATAAGAATCTCCTTATCTAGGGCAGTGTACTGACCTAAATGAGTGCTAAACTCAAGATTTTAGAGATGGCACAAGTAAGAAGAGGTAGAATTATTTTCTGTTGTCTGCAGATCCTTAGTCCTTAATTCAGTGTAGACAGGATGGTAGGTAAGACAATGAAAAGCACTGCCCTAGATAAGTGTGAGACAGTGCACTGTTAAGGGCAAAACCCTCAACAGTATTGATGAGCAGAGGGATCTTGGGGTCCAAGTTCATAGCTCCCTGAAAGTGACTATAGAGTTGATGGGATGGTTAAGAAGGCATATGACATGCTTGTGTTTATTAGTTGAGGCATTGAGTTCAGAAGTCGGGAAGTCATGGTGTGGCTTTATAAAACTCTAGTTAGGCTATATCAGAAGTATTGCATACAGTACAGCACACACAAAATGCTGGGGGAATTTAGCAGGTCAAACAGCATCTACTGTATGTAAGTGAATATATAGTTGATGTTTCAGTCCAAGACCCTTCAACAGTACTGGAAAGGAAAGGAGAAGACGCCAGAACAAAAAGGTAAGGGGAGGTAAAGAAGAACTAGCTAGAAAGTTGATAGATGAAGCTATGTGAGTGGGAATGGTAAAGGGCTGGAGAAGGAGGAATCTAATAGGAGAGGAGAGTGGACCATGGGAGAAATGGAAGAAGGAGGGGCACTAGGGGAGGTAAGGAGAAGAGATAGGAGGCCACGGTAAGGAAAAGAAAAAGAGAGAAGGGGGAGGAAAAATAAATTAATTGAAAGAGAGATCAATGTTATTGCATACAGTTCTGGTCACCTCATTATAGGAAGGATGGAGAGGGTAGGGAAGAGGTTTACCAGGATGCCGCCTGGATCAGAGGGCATGTGCTATAATGAGAGGTTTGGACAAATTTGGGTTGTTTTCTGAAGTGTGGTGGATGCTGAGGGGAGATCTGATAGAGGCTTATAAGATTTTGAGAGGCATATAGTAGGCAGATAATAGCTTTTTCCAGTGGTTGAAATGTCTAATACCAGAGGGCATGCATTTAAGGTAAGATGCAGTAATTTTATAGGAGATGTGAGGGGCAAGTGTTTTTTCATAGGAGTGGTGGGTGCCTGGAATGTTCTGCCTGGGGTGGTGGTAGAGGCAGATACATTAATACTTTAAAGGGACGTTTAGATAAGCACATGAATGTGAGGAAAATGGTTCAAAATGGTCAATTCAAAAGACTCAAAGTACATTTATTAAAGTGTGTATGTTATACACAGCCCTAAAATTCATATTCCGCACGGACAGCCACAATGCAACAAAGACCATGGAACCCATTCAAAGAAGAATATCCACCCTCAAGCGCAAAAAGCAAATTGTGCAAATGGCAACAGGAACATCAATCAATTTCCCTCTGCCATGCACAAAAAACTAATTGTTCAAAAGGCAGCAGGAAAGAATGAGTGAAAAAAGAATTTAAAACACAAAAATGAAAGAGTTAATATTCAGTTCAGCTCAGTGTTCATTATCTGCAGGCCACCTCGATTCAAAGTTGCCCAAAATAGCAACAGAAAAAGGAGTGACCAGAAGCATGTTATAATGTGAACTACAGTCCAATCCACAAACTGCAGACCCAGAATTTTGGTACCATCCTCCAAAAGCATTGAGGGAGAGAGAGACCGTCCCTCGGGATCAGCGAGCGTGCGAGAGGGAGAGAGACCATCACTCACAGACTCCTTTCTCCGGCAGCAGTGAGTCAGAGGCTGGTAGATGGCACTGAACACTCACTTGTCCCCACACTTGCCTCGATATTTTCAATCTTCCTCGACGCTTTAATCGGCGAGATTGGTGAGAAATGGAGGCAATCATACACTCATGCCCCATCTCTAAGCTTCTTGGCCTCAAGGCTGCTTGCTTCCCAGAACCTTGTCAGACGGCCAAGTGCCAGATTGCTCAATTAGCCTGAAAACACACCAGTAAACTGTAGATTACAGTTTCGTGGACTATTTGGAGGATGTTGCTTGTGGTAGCATTGTTTGCTGGCACCCTTTTTCTTCCAGTTACTAAATGTGTAGGCAGAAGAGACTACCTTAGTTGACCATTTGGTTACTAATTTAATTGGTTCATAATGACACTGTGGGCTGAAGGACCTGTTCCTGTGCTGTATTTTTCAATGTTTTATTTACTCAGCCTTTTCTTACCAAGCTTTTTATACCTTTGGCTTTAACTTCTTAAGCTTAGTTCTTCAAAACAAATGGTTCCAAATGACTCAGTAACCTTATCCTCCACCTGTTCTTGCCAAAGGGTCAAAGCGTCTGACTCTGACCCTGGCTCACTCACACAATGACTGCTTCCACAATGAGTTAAGCAGCATCTGTGAGAAGAAAGGAGTTGTTGACTCCCCCACACCCCTCATAACACTTCCAACCCCCTTCATCCATCTTTGACCCCTTCATCTCACTGCTTTCCTAATTTTTTCCATTCTCACTTCCTTTACTCATCATAGTCTAGTACTTGTAGCCCTTTGTGTAATACACATAAAATGCTGGAGGAACTCAGCAGGCCAGCCAGCATCTATGAAAAAGGGTAAACAGTTGACGCTTCAGGCTGAGACCCTTCAGCCCTTTGTGTTCCTCTTTGTTGCCCTGCAGCAGTTATCTCCTATCTGCACACTACCCCTCTGTCCACTTTATTCTGTTGCTTTTTGTGTTTTTTTTCATAATTTTCCTCTTGCCTCTCTTTATTAATCTCTATGTATTATTCACCTGTCGCACTAGCACCACTCCGCTACCTGGTACCCCTGCTTGTCATCTTACATCTGTTCTCAATCCAACAAATACCTCAGATTCTTTACTTGCCACTCCCCTTCTCTTTGTATTGGCCATCTTGTCTCTCCACTCTCAATCCAGATGCAGGTTTCGTCCCAAAATGTCACTCGTTTCTTTCCTCCCACGGATGCTGCTCGACCTGCTGATTTGCTCCAGCAAATAGCTTGATAGGCCTTGAGGATTTCCTACAGAAATGTCCCAGGACTGAGATGACTGGTTTCCAAAAACTACATTAATCTTTTGCGCTGGGTATGTCTGCAACTATTGGAAAGTCCTCCTACTCCAATTATCATTTCCTTCAATTTTTCAAGAGCTCCTTGATACCATGTTGCTTAAATATCTCTTTATTGTTAGAGATGAGCTTTATTGTCCTTATTTAAAGGCTGCTGTAAAGATTGTGTGTAAGTGAATCTCAGTGAAATAATGTTCAACATTTGAAATATAAGACGTAGCTAAACCTAGTGCACAGTTTTCAACATGCCAGTCAGAATGTTGTCAAGAACACACCATCCTTGATATTTTTCAGTATGCTCAGCCATTTCTTGATCACGAGCAGGAAATCTAAGGTTGATTCTGTCCTGGTTCAGACCTTAAGAGGAGATCAAAATGTATTTACTATACTGTAGAGCAGGAGTTTCCAACCTTTTTTGTGCCAAGGACCCCTACTATTAACTGAGGGGTCTGTGGACCCCAGGTTGAGAATTAATGCTGTAGAGGAAAGATGAATGTTGAGCATGTGGATGACTGAGAAGGTTTCTTTGGCTAAAGAGAGTCAGACACAAGGGATCAGGAAGAAATGTGGAATTTAATTGAAATATCAGAAAAGCATTTTTTTTAGAATGCTGAACAGGTTCAAAGAACCATGTGGCCTACTGATTCTTCCATCCACAGGCTCAGTTTGTTTCAATAGGAGAATTTTACAGTGGTCAAAAATTTGCAGATGCCCTTGCTAAATTTTCTGTAGTTCTCTTAATTTGAGAATCATATCTTTACATTGAAAAATTGTATGTGAATATCCTCTATTCATGAAAGGTGAGTGGGTGAATGAGGGAATTACAGACCAGTTAGCTGACTATATATTGTTGAGAAATACTCAAGTTACATAAATGTAATTCATTATATTTTTATAGTGATAATGAATGGGAGGAGGAGGAAGTTATCTGGCTCTTTGACCCAGTTCTGCTATTCATTGAGATCGTGGCTAATCTTTTACCTGATTTTCATTGTCATGCATTATCCCAATGTTCTTTAATTGCATTAATATCTAAAAATATTATAGACCTCTGTTCTGAATAAGATCACATCTGAGCTTCCAAACTCTCCAAGGTAAAAAAAAAATCAGAAATGTCTCCTAATCTTAATCCTAAATAGCCTTCTTCCTTTTCTGTGTCTGTGGCCCTGGATCTGGAATATCAGGGGAAACATCTTCCTTATATCCAGCATGTCAAGTACTTTAAGAACTTTGTAAGTTTCAATTAAATCTCTTCTCATTCTTCTAAACTCTGGAAAATACAGTCCTTATCTACTCAATGTTACCTTGTATGGGAAACCTACCATCCATGGACCATTTTTGTTTGAATTTGAATTTGAATTTATTTAAATCTTACATCTGTTCCACATGTGAGGGAGTGAAAATCTTTGTATCAATGTGAATTAATGTCTGATGGCCTGGTGGAAGAAGCTGCCCCAGAGCCTGTTGGTCTTGGCTTTAATATTGCTGTACCATTTCCCAGAAGGTAGCAGCTGGAACACTTTGTGGTTTGGGTGACTTGGGTCTTCAATGATCCTCTGGGCCTTTTTTACGCACCTGTCTTTGTAAGTGTCCTGAACAGTGGGAAGATCACAAGGATGCTCTCAATTGTACCCCTGTAGAAAGTCCTTAGGATTTGCGGGTCCATACCAAACTTCTTCAGTCGTCTGAGATGAAAGAGGCATTGTTGTGCTTTTTTCACCACAGAGCTAATATGTACAGACCATGTGATGTGTATGCCGAGGAACCTTGTCAACCTCAGATCCATTGATGTCAATAGGGGTTAGCCTGAGGGGGAGGTTGTTCTCGTGACACCATTGTGTCAGGGTGATGACTTTAGTATTGTGTACAAAATTGGATACTTGACATTTCATCCCCTCAGCCAAGTTGTTGATACTGACTGTAATCAGCCGGGTTCTAAGCATTAGTCTGCCAGTTTGAGAAGAACCTGTCTAGCCCTTTTTTCTTTTGCTTTCAGTGTGAAAAACAATTCTCAATCCAGATCAGTGTGTTACCCATATTTTCATCTAAACTTGCTGAACAACTCCTCAGTGGGACCTTATCTAAAGCCTCTTGAAAAATTCAAATACAACATATCCATATGACCCCATCATCTCTTCATTAAAACATATCTTCAAAGAAATCCAACAGATCAGTCAAACACAATTTATCTCTAATAAATCCATGTTGATTCTGTTCAATGCTATTGTTCGATTATGGCCTTTGAAGTTTTTATTATTGTATACTTCGTTATAGATTACAGCATTGTCCCTGCTATTGATATTAGGCAAAACAGCCTATAGCCCATAACTTTCTCTTTTCCTCTTTTAGGTATTTGTGTCATATTTGCTCCCCTCTAGTTTACCAAAGTAATAATTTTCAGTTGATCAACATGAGCTAGCATGGATAGTATTTTGAGGCTGATGGGCTCAATTGAATTTTTCAAGAAGGTGATTATTATTTGCATATTTGCACTTGGTGAATACGTGGAATGGGCTGCCGGCGATGGTGGTGGAGGTGGATAAGATAGGTTCTTTTAAGAGACTCCTGGATAGGTACATGGAGCTTAGAAAAATAGAGGGATATGGGTAACCTTAGGTAATTTCTAAGTAAGTACATGATCAGCACAGCATTGTGGGCCAAAGGGCCTGTATTGTGCTGTAGGTTTTCTATGTCTCTATATTTCGGTGGACATCTGGTGTGATTTGATAAAGTGCCTTACATTAAGCTGTTAGCCAATATTGATAGCTTTGGAAACAAAGGCAAGTTATTGAAATAAGTCAGAAAATGGCTGTGCAGCAGGAAACAAACGTAAGGATAAAAAGCAGGTGATCAAATTAGTAGGATGTGACTTGTGTCTGACAATGATTTCTTTTGGAACTATTCTGTTTTCATTTAAGGTTAGCTTCATAACATAGTAGTGGGGACCTTAAAACTGGGTGAAGAGAAGCTTCTTCGGTTGGCTGAGTATTGAAGATTTGGGAGCAAAGTCAAAAAATTATAGCCAGTAATTTTAGGAGTGAAATGAGAAACAACTCCACATAGTGGATAGTGGTTACTTTGGGTTTCTCCTTGAGAACTGTTTATTTGTTTTGTTACTAATTTTAATGGCTGAAAATTACAGATCTCTAATAATCAGGTGCAAAGGGTTAAGTGGCTTATTCCTTTCCCTATGTTCTTTTATCAATGTTCAATAAATGTGCCTTGCTTTCTTTTAAGACAAATTAAGTGTGATTTATTCTCAAAGAACTGTGTGTCTAAATTTCATATGGTGTCTTCTTCCTTTTTTGTTTCTAAATCTTTGTTTTTTGGGCCTTTTGTTGCAAGGGGGATACTACATGCAAGTAGATAATTTTTAATGTAAACTTATCTGGTTTTAGTAAGAAGGTGCACTTTTAACTTCCTATCTGAGGAATGAAATACCAACATTAAAGGCAATTCAGATAAGATTCACTCAGCTGGTTCCAAAAATGGTGGGGGGGGGGGGGGGGGGGGGAGCTGACCAATGAAGCAAGTCTGAGCAAGTGGGGGCTATATTATTTGGGGTTTAGAAGACCGATTGATGAACTTACTGAAACATATAATATTCTAAAGTAAATAGAATCAGAATCAGGTTTAATATCACTGGCATATGTTGTGAAATTTGTTGTTATGTGTCAGCAATACATGGCAATACATAATAAGACCATTGTTGTAAATTACAGTTAGTATCCATATATTAAAATTTAATGCTGAGAGGGTGTGTCCCTTGTTGGGGATATCTAGAACATGAAGCATGGCTTGAAAAAAAGGAGTAATCTTTTAAGATTGACATAAGAAATAATTTCTTCTTTCATTGGGTTATAAATTTTTGGAATTTTCTGCCACAGAGAGCTGCAGAGGCAAAGTTATTGCATATATTCAAGTGGAGATTAACAGATAGAGTATCTGAACAATAATAGAGCAAGGAGGTATGAAGAGAAACAGGGATTGAAATACTGAAGCATAATTAAACCAGCTATGGCCTTATTGAATGGTGGAAAATGTTTGAGTGGCTGATTGATTAGTTCTATGTCATATGTTAATAGCTAGCCTCTCCTTGACAAAAAAATGTGTTTTTGTTTGTTTAATTGTGTTCATCTTCAGTCAATTCCAAGAACACAAATGTAAGTGAATGAGATTACAACTGAAGAAATAAATAATTTTATATGAAAATTATTTTTTTTATTCTTGTTTAGAGTCAATGACTGCATTCTGCGGGTAAACGAAATTGACGTCTCTGAGGTATCTCACTGTAGAGCTGTAGAGGCATTGAAAGATGCTGGCTCAATTGTACAACTATATGTGCGCAGAAGGCGGCCTGTTTTGGAAACTATCACAGAAATAAAACTTATAAAAGGACCAAAAGGTATATTTGACAAACTGACAACAAATACTGGAAGTATACAATAGACACTGACCCCTTGTAATTTAAATGTTTTGAATGGTTTAAACCTAATCTGTTGATATTACTAGGTTTGACATTGACACATCTGTATCCCAAATGTTACTTTAAAAAATATTACTGGTATTTTAGAAACAATTTTTATTAGAGATTCAAATACAAGATGTAATTCTTTTCAGGTCATGGGTCTGAATGAAATGTGTGACCTAGAAATTACCGATACATCTGGCTGTGTGCTTTATTGCTACTTTACATAGTATGTTTATCCATAAATATGATTTATCTACCACTGTAATACAAAAATATACTTCATATTTTGTAAACAATTGGTCAGTAACTTAATATTTTTCATATATTGGTCATTATGTTAAAAATATTTATTTTTAATAAGCACGGATTTTCAAAATGATGAAGGTTTTTAGTAACATACCTTATGAAATATTGAAACAATTAGTTATTATGGTTTTAGAATATGATGCAAATTTTAGTACCTTGTACTTTGTCAAGTATTAATATAGTAATGCAATCCCTAGATCTATATTAAGTGCTCTAACACTGAGTTTAGAGGAATTATGATTCTTAATATTGCATTCTTAAGTTAGAAAACTGAAGTTCAATCTGAATACAGAATAAAATACCTCCATTATGCAGTAGGAAACTTCAGTTTGAATACAGAGCAGAATGTCTCTAGTATGCATAAAAATATCTGTGTGAACACATTTCATTGGTTATATTATCTTTGTGAAGTATAACTTGGGTGCAATTGTACATTGGCACAATAATACAGATCCTGGAGATTTCCATTCTTCTTTTAAAAACTTATACTCTGTAAGCAGATAGCAAGTAACCCTGTTGTCTTTTAAGTAGAAGGTTGCCCATTAGAATAAAGTGCCACATAATAAACTGATTAGTAAGTTAAAGTGAGTATAGTCAGAAGTGAAGAAACCAAATGGACAGCTCACTGTCTGGGGATCTATTCAAAATGTAGAATGTAGGAAGTTGGCTTTTACAAGAATAAGTGTAAGACCATTGATATTCACATTCATGATTCAAACTTTGAAATTGGAAATATAATTTGTTTATGATATGGAATTTTGGTAAATGCAATAATTCCATAGAAGAGTCATTAAATACTTTATTCCTGGAAGGAAGGAATAAAGTTGGTGAAATGTGGAGAGCTTTTGCACATTTGAATTGAACATTGATTGGACCACTCTTGGATGACAATTGCAGTTCTGGTAGGCAAATCATGCAAAAGTTAAAGGGCACTAGTAAGTTAGTACTTTTTAAAAGTTTTTCCAAGAGTGAACCCAAAATTGCAAAGTTCTACCTATGAAGTAATGAGGGATAAACTGGCAGGGATGGATGGCACGTCTTTGTTCCATAGATCAGAGCTAATAAGAGGTCAGATGAACTAATAAGTGGTCTTTGAAATTATAAAGGATTTTGGTAGAATAGGGATAGAGAGGTAGAACTTTGTCTTCAGTTTCTCAGTATGGTAGTAGCTGAACATTTAGAGATTCAGTTCTTTAAATTTCATTACAATAGCCTTCATATAAATACATAAAATACTGTAAGTTGGATAAGTGCTCTGAATATTTATTAAGTTTACTAGAAAAAGTTTTGTTCACTCAGGTAAATGTATTTCAGTAGCTTATTAAGTCACAAATACAGTTATTGAGATTTAGCACTTTTAGCTTTATCATTATTATTAATACAAGATGTATATCAATTGTCTTACATCATAGAATTAGTAATTTCAGAAAGTCATCTGTTCACCTGTATGAACATAAACATTACCTCCTTTTGATTCACTCTTTTTAAGTAGAGTTTAGTGAAAAAATCCATCAGAACTTCTTACTGGCAACTTAAGCATTAAGATTTCTTCAACCAATTGAAATCCAAATTTTGCATGAATAACCTTTGTGAAAAATGTGGTTGCAGATATTGTAGCTTTGGAGAAAGTTGAATAAGAAAGAAAAAAAATCTGATTTTTAAATATGTGCCTTTATGCCCTGGCTTCTCAGTCCTTCCCTAACCTTACAATTTGTTTAGGTTATTTTGCAATGTGCAAATATGCTGTGCCTTATTTGATGCTATGTGAACTGTAAACCACATATACTATGTCATCAATTGTGACAGCTTCCATTTCCAAGACATGCTGCATTCTGATCCTATATACAGTGCAGTTTTTGGTGTGTATTTTAATGCTTTGTTTGACATGTCAAGTTCTTTGTAAACTTCAACTGACTAAAAACTCAACCAATCAAATACCAGCTTAATACTTATCTATTGCCTTATGGTTACTGAATTACATAGGGCCTTATTTCTTAAGCATACACAGTTTCAATTCTTTTCCTTAGATTTCAACTTCAGATTGCAATGTTTCAGCTGTGTTTTGGCCTTAAATAATCTAGTTCATCTTTTGAAAAAAACTAGCTTTACTTTTGTTCTCTCCTGTTAACATCTCTCCTTGAGTCCATCACAAAATATACTGGACCATCTGTCACAGCCACATGATTACATGAGTCAAGTTCAGGTTTATTGTTGGAGTCATGCATATATACAGTCCATTACAAGCATAACAAACATAAGTTAATATGAATTTAAATGATTATAAATCAAAGATAACTTAAATGACAAATTTATTGTTCCTTTCCAAGCCTTGTGACGCTTTGGGTGACAGCCTTGCCATTTCTTTAGCACTTTTGTCTGTTTTTTTATGAGAGTAAGTTGCTAGCTCGAAGTTCAACTCAGCACGGATGGAAAGCATGTAAGATGTTGGCTGGATTTGAACTCAGGACCACTCGCCTTGAAGTCCAATGCAAATGCCACTATGCCACTGGTGGGCTAAATGACAAAATAACATAATGATATTAGTCTAAGTTGAAGTCCTTGAAGAAATTAGCAATTGGAAAGGCTATTCAAAGCTTGTAAAGCAATGACAAAATCCCTATTAAAGTACCAAACTATAGGGAGAAAGTCCTTCTGGTATGAATTTATGCCCTCATCTCTCTCATTAGGGAAGATGAGCACATGTCAGGGGGTCTCAAATTTACTATAATCATGACTATCTAAAAAAAGGAGTTAAATCCATTTGTTGTAATTATACTGTTTACTGTCATGTCATGGCAAGGATGCTTTTCCTCTCAGTACCCCTAGAGCTTTCTCCAGAGTCATAAAGTGGATCCCACACAACAAAAGGATTGAAGGACATGATAGTTAGCTTTGAACAAATTCAAGAAAAAAATCAAGGAACAGCATTAATCTTTGCACAAGATATTAATGCATGTGATACATTATCCACCTAGCTGGATTATGGCGGACCTTTTATAAATGTACCTTTCCTCAATATTGTGTCAATTTCTTCATCTTCTCTGTAACATGAAAACTTTGATCCTAAGCATGGATCCACCACAGCCTCAATCCTAATGCATTCTGGAGTCATAGTATAGTATTGACTCTCTTCCCAATTGTTAATGGTAAGATGCTTTGCCTCCAGTTAAGTTCCCAGTTTGATTTATCTGCAGGAAACTGCTCAAGCTTGGTCACTTCCACTGCAGAATCACGAATGCAGGTGCATCATAATGCTGTGTGCTTTGCCCCCTGCTCTGCTCACTTTATACTTATGACTGTGAGACTAAGCACAGTCATAAAAATACTTGCCATATTTAAGCTTGCCAATGGCACTACTGCTGTTAGCAGATTAAAGGTTGTGACAAATCAGCATATAGGAGGGAGACTGAAACTGGCTGAGTGGTGCCACAACAATCTCTCACTCAATGTCCAGCAAGACCAAGAAGATGATGATTGTTGACTTCAGGAGGAGGTCATTCATCAGGGGATCGGAGTTAGAGAGGGTCAGCAGTTTTAAATTCTTTGGTGTTATCATTTTAAAGGATTTGTCCTGGATCCAGCACTTAAGTGCCATTACAAAGAAAGCATGGCAGCACCTCTACTTTCTCTGAAGTTTGGGAAGTTTCAGTATATAATCTGAAACACTGACAAACTTTTACAGATGTGTGGTGGAGAGTATATTGACTGGTTGCATCATAGCCCTTGTATGAAAAAGCCTACAAAGTAGTGGATATGGCCCAGTCTATCATGGGTAAATCCCTCCCCACCATTGAGAACATCTACATAGAGTACTGTCGCAGGAAAGCAGCATCTATCATGAAGGATCCACACCATCCAGGCCATGCTCTCTTATCTCTGCTGCCACTAGGAAGAAGGTACTGGAGCCTCGGGACCTTCATCGCCAGGTTCAGGATGACTTATCACCCTCGACCATCAGGCTCTTGACCAGAGGGGATAACTTCACTTGCCCCATCACTGAACTGTTCCCACAACCTATAGACTCACCTTCATGTTTGCATCAATGTCATGAAGAACCTATAGCAGGCACTGCAAAGTATCAACAATACCTCCACAAAATTCTCTAAATCCATTAGCAGGTTAGATGAACCAACATCAGTATCCATTCTGAGGACAGTCACATCAATATCAAGGCTCTGATCAAACTCAGCCAATTACCTGCAAGCTTGACTACATATTCCTGTTCTAAACTTTGTCAAATGAAACAATTTACAGAAGAATAGTAAAAAAAGCATTTCAATGATATAATTTGCAATGTGAAAAAATTGGAACATCATCACTGATTTATGGGAAAACCCGGGTTTAAGATGGCTCAAACTGGCAAAGAACTATATGGAAAAGCACTCAGTACTGTGAGACTTTGAGCCTCTCTTATAGCAGCATGTAGGGGCTATCAGGAAACAGCAGAAGCAGCTGCATTCCACTCATCCTCAGACCTCATTTACCCCACCTGTGGCAGAGTCTGCCAATCCTAATTTAGGCTCATCAGAACCTACAGCATATAAGTGGAAACAAGACATGCAGGAGCAGGAACAGGGAGGAAGAAGTAGTGGAAGAAGAAGAAGAAGAGGAAAAAAAAAGTAGTGCAAGAAGAAGTAGTAGTGGTGGAAAAAGAATTAGTGCAAGAAGAAGTAGAGGTAGTGGAAGAAGATGATGATATAGTAGAGGACAAAGAAGTAGTAGTAATAGTGGAAGAAGAAGAAGAAGAAGAAGAAGAAGAAGAAGAAGAAATAGTGGTAGTGGAAGAAGGGAAGAAGAGGGCAAAGGAGAGGAGAAAGAAGGAAAGGAAGAAGGAGAGGAGGAGGAAGAAGAGGAATGGGAGGATGAAAAAGAAGGAAGATTGACAATAGAACATTTAAACATGAATTTTTTCTAGTTTTGGTTATAAAATTATTTTTCTTGGTTATAAAATTTACTCTAGCTCTGCCTCCACCCTTTCAAACCTCTGTAAAAGTAACAATTCTCCAAGCTTTTGCATCATGATTCAATATCTGATCTTCTGTTCTCTACATCCATTCTGCATTTTTTCCTTCCTGTCTTTAAGGCAGATGTTACAGTTGCCATCTAAGTGTTTCCTGTAGTGAGGAGTTCCTTCATGTAAATATTCCATATTGTAATCATAGTACCAGCCAATGTGCTAGTTTGACCTTTCCCTCACAATATCACAGTAATCTACATTTCTTTCAAATAGGAAACAAAATTCCTGGATTTACAAAAGCCAGAAGAAGAAAATTTTGATGTGGTCAAGGCAGAATATGAATTTTAAATGCATAGTAAAGAAATCAAACAAAATTGTATGGAAAGCTAAGATATTGTTGAAAGAAATATCTGGACACAGTGTTAATGTAATAATATATTAAAAAGTTTAGTATGGTCTGTTCAATTTCAATAGCTAAATGACCTGTTTCCATTCTGTATCTCTCTATAAATCTATTCTTGGTCATTCAGTTAATAACCTAGTGGACCTCTACCTGTTCTCATAAATGCAGCTTGACCTGTTGAGTATCCCCAGTATAACTGGTTCCATTTGGAGTTCACTGTTGAGTTTTGGAGGGATACAGCATGGAAACAGACCTTTCAGCCTTCTGACACTATGCAGACCATCAACAACCCATTTGCACTAATCTTGCATGAATCTCATTTTATACTCACATTCTCATCTGTTCTACTAGATTATACCACTCACCTACACACATGAGACAGTTTACAGTGGCCAATTGACTTAATAAATTGCATACTATTTTTTGAGGAAACTGCAGCAACTGAAGGAAATTCCACTATCACAGGAGAAAGTGCAAACTTCATGCATACAGCACTAAAATCAGATTAACGCTAGGTGTCTTCTGCTGTTAGACAGTAACTTACTAGCTGCACCACTGTGCTGCCCAATCTGCTATAAATTATTTTTGTAGTAACCCTGAAGTATCGACAAAGACTTTGAAAAATTATCGTAATGTACTTAGAGAAACTACATAAATTAAATGAATTTTATTTGTTAAGTGGTATCTATTTTTGTATACTAGGATTAGGATTTAGTATTGCTGGTGGTGTGGGTAACCAGCATATCCCCGGTGATAACAGTATATATGTCACAAAAATAATTGATGGAGGAGCTGCACAGAGAGATGGAACATTGCAAATTGGTGACCGGCTTCTTATGGTAAGAAACTTTGCATTTTATAGTCTGGTATAATACTTAAAACTTTGTGTAGAATTATATAAGAAACAAAGGTGCCTAAATGCAATTTTGCACTTTGTGTTCCAAACATAGTAATATTACAAGGCCTTAGGGTTTTATTTTTATTGTTTTCTTTGTTCTGTAAGAGTAAGATGCTTGTTAAAAGGTGAAAGAACTTACATTTATAAAATACATTCATTTTTCAAGAATTACTAAATAATTTCACAGTCAAATCAGCTGCCTGTAGGCGCACAGTATCACACAATTGCAAAGGAACAAATAAAAAATTATATATTTTTGTACTGTTGGCTGAGTTAGAATTTTTTTGCAGTTTGCAGTATTAGATAGATAGATAGATACTTTATTCATCCCCATGGGGAAATTCAACTTTTTTCCAATGTCCCATACACTTGTTGTAGCAAAACTAATTACATACAATACTTAACTCAGTAAAAAATATGATATGCATCTAAATCACTATCTCAAAAAGCATTAAAAAGCTTTTAAAAAGTTCTTAAGTCCTGGCGGTAGAATTGTAAAGCCTAATGGCATTGGGGAGTATTGACCTCTTCATCCTGTCTGAGGAGCATTGCATCGATAGTAACCTGTCGCTGAAACTGCTTCTCTGTCTCTGGATGGTGCTATGTAGAGGATGTTCAGAGTTATCCATAATTGACCGTAGCCTACTCAGCGCCCTTCGCTCAGCTACCGATGTTAAACTCTCCAGTACTTTGCCCACGACAGAGCCCGCCTTCCTTACCAGCTTATTAAGACGTGAGGCATCCCTCTTCTTAATGCTTCCTCCCCAACACGCCACCACAATTATTCCGTGATTGTTCTCAATTTTTTAGTAATTTGCACAACTAGTCAAAATGGCAGTGCTGGTTAGTTTTACAAGATCCCATAACTGAGTATTCCATGTATTGAAACAATGTCCGCAAATGCACCTCCTGATATTCAGTGGATGTTGTTGCAGAATAGCAATTTTGCTAAACTTTTTTTCCTTGCCAATACAAGTTTTACAGTGACTCTCATTTCACCTATGATTGGAATTAGCATTGTCTTTATGATTCAGTACTACATTTTGTCTTCTGTTTGCCCATTTATATATTTAGTAAGGACCTGAATGTGGGATGTATTCCAGCAAATTATTTCCAATTAATGTGAAATATAAACTGTAGTTTAATTATATTGCATATATAGTTTTATAATTTTATTTGTCAGTATCTTTTTGTAAATACAGCACAGTATAAACACAACATGAAACCAAAGTTGCAAATAGAAATTGAAAATATACTTAATATGATAATATACATTTTTATTGTATTTCTAAAAATGGTTGTTATTATTGTAAGGTGAATAATTACAGTTTGGAAGAGATAGCACATGAAGAGGCTGTAACAATACTGAAAAATACTTCCGATGTGGTCTACCTTAAAGTTGGAAAACCCACTACTGCTTACATAAATGACCCTTATGGACCTCCTGATATCACACACTGTAAGTAATGTTTTCTTTATCATTTTAAATTAAAAACTTGTGTTTTTACGTTATTTATATTTAACAATTGCAAATAGTAATTTTAACCCTTGCAGCTATAATTTGCTGTCTTGTTGAGATGATACTTTATCACATAACCTATCAAGATGTAATAACTGAAACTACATGTTGAAAATACTTAATTCCAATATATACAAAGAATATTAATTGTTTTAATTTTCTATTCTTTTGTAGTTTAAAAAGTAAGTAGTGGTGAAATCAAATAGTATTTCTTAGAGCATAATAGGAACATACAAAAACACAGTCCAAAATTGGTAATTTTGCCTTTCATGCATAGACTACCATTCAATTGCTGATTCTGAACATCAAATTCCCTTTCCTATAATCCCATTTTACTTAATTCAATGACCAAAACTTACCTTGTATATAGTGGAGCTTGAAGCATCCATAGTCTCAAAAAATTTTATTAAGTTATAAAATAATAAAGAAATATTTTCTATTTCAATACTTATATGGGCACTTTTTTCCCTGGGACTAGGTCTTCTGTCCCTCCCTTGTCCATTTCTTTTTGAATCCTGTGTTGCTCAATAAAATCCTATCCCAAGGCAACTGTATTTTTTCTTGCGTATAGAGAATAAAATGCATTGTACGCTATACAATTGTGGCAATGTTTCCTTAAAATTTACCCCAATTCCCTTGCAATCAAGGCTTATGTATCATTTTTCTTCCTAAAAGCTTGCTTTACCAGTATGTTTACTTTCCACTTCTCAATGTACTAAGTCCTGTAAAAGCTGACATTGAGTAGATTTTTAAAAACATGGACAAAATGACTTTCCATTTATTCTAATAAAATAAACAACATATTTTCACATTATCTCCATCTGTCACCTTTCTGGCCATTCACCTGTATGCAACCTCTACCTGCTCCTTACATCAACTTTCTTGTGTATTTTTATTTCAAATACATATCCACTAACTGTTGGGTATGTTGAATAAGAGTTGGGAGGCAAAACACTAATTAATTGTCAAGGCTGCAAACAGTGGCTCTCTGCTTGTTAGAAACCTCAGCCTTTCACTACACCACTCAGAGTTCGGAATTTCCTGGCTGCCTTGTGGATGCCGTCTGCTAACAGCAATCCAAACTGTGCTGAGATTATTCAATGTGAAAGGACTGCTGAACAGAGGAATTGCTTTGTCCAGTGAAAACCTGAGAAGAAGCAGAATCTTTGGCTCAGTCTAGGACTTAGTTAGGTATGCAGGGGAGTACGGAGAAGGGGGTGTAGCGTTCTCGTACAGGTGTAAAAGAATTCTGAACTAAACACCAAGCATAAACCAGTCAATGAGGCGGTCCCAGTAAGATTAACCGTTTACTGTTCACTCTTCCACATTAACTTATGGTGAAAACTGTTGATAAAACAACACAAAATATATACAGTATTTGTTTACTTCTTGACATCACAGTTACATCATAAATACTTGCAAAAGTAAAACTACAACAACTATATTACATTAAAGTGCAACATACAGTCAGAATCTCCCTACGCCATCGACTGGCTTTAAATACACTTCAACACAAACTATCCGCAACTCTTTAAATAACAAAAAACATAAACTTTATCAATCATCATTACTTTTAACAGAATCAGCGTTAACATTTTTAATTCAACATATCGATTAACTCATGAATTTACGGCGTTGCTTCACTGATGTTTCTACTGCGTAGAAAGAAAACCTTTCTCGCGCTGATCCTGCACACACATAAGCCCCCTCCTTCCCGTTTCTCCAAACCGGTATTTTCCCACAAGACGCGGCATAACCGGGTGTGACGTCATCGCATGCTGCGATATATCACAGACAACGAATTTACTTTAAACAACCTTAACTTTAACTAGAAAACGATAATAAACAAATTACTAAAGCGAAAATATAATAAACTAAACAAATGCCTTAAAGGCAACACACTCCCCGGCTGACCCTCGTAAGGTCACAATGAACATAATACAAAACTTCAGTCTCTAAATCAGCCCTTAGGGAGAAGTAGAATGACTTCTGCAACTGGCCTTTGGTAAATTTTCACATCACCTTGGTCAGAAGTTTTCAACTCAACCTTCCTGACATGTCCATCCCTACTAGGGAATGTGGCAGTGATTCTGGCCATTGGCCAGCAGTTGCGGGCGATTTGCTTGTCCCTGAGCAGGACTAAATCTCCAACTTGAAGATTCCTTCGGGGTTCTGTCCACTTTTGTCTGTGTTGCAACAAAGATAGATATTCATGTCTCCAACGAGACCAGAACCGATTTGCCAGAGCCTGAACCTGTCTCCATTGCTTTGTGTACAAATCCTTATCAGAGAAGTCCCCAGGTGGAGGAGGAGCTCCTGCCTTCTGCGTAAGGAGCATTGATGGTGAGAGTATGAAGGGGTTTTCCAGGTCAGAAGACACAGGTAGGAGTGGCCGTGCATTTATAATGGCTGTGACCTCTGCCATTAGTGTGCACAGTACCTCGTGGGTCAGTCAGGTGCATTGCTGCAGAAACATTGAATCAAGAATTCTTCTGGCGATACCAATCATCTGCTCCCATGCGCCTCCCATGTGAGAGGCGTGTGATGTGTTAAACTCCCAGTTGCATCCCTGCTGACTGAGGTACCTTTGCTCCGTTTTGTCCATCCCCAGCTCCTTGGACGCTCCAACAAAGTTCGTGCCGCAATCAGACCTTAACTGTTTTGCAGGGCCTCTTAGCACAAAGAAGCGCCTGAGAGCGATAATGCAGCTGGATGTATCCAAAGATTCGATAACCTCAATGTGTACCGCTCTTGAACTCATGCAGCTAAACATGATGGCCCACCGCTTGCTCTCTGCTTGTCCTCCTTTGGTGCGTCTTGTAGTGATAGTCCAGGGACCAAGTACGTCGAGCCCCACATATGTAAAAGGAGGGCAGGCTTCGAGGCGTTCTGGTGGGAGGTCCGCCATACGTTGAGCTTCCAGCTTCCCTCGCAGTTTCCTGCAGGTTACACATTTGTGAAGTACTGAATTGATCAGTGTTTTACCTCCCAAGATCCACAGTCCCGCTGCCCTTATTGCTCCTTCCGTCAGGTGATGGCCCTGATGCCTTACCTGTTCATGGTGATGGCGAGTGAGCAATAAGGACACATGGCTGTCTTTGGGCAGGATTACTGGACTCTTTTCTGCAGCTGGAAGTTGGGAGTGTATTAACCGGCCTCTAATGCAAATGATATCGTTCTTCAGGATTGGGTTGAATTTCCTCAAAGGGCTGTCCTTTGGTATTGGTTTATTAGCTTGGAGAGCCGAAAACTCCCTTGTAAAAGCTGCTCTTTGAGTTGCTTTAAAGGTGACGTCCTTTGCCTGGGCCAATTTGTCCGCAGTGCGAGGTAAGTTACATTTGTGCCATCCCTTACATTTACTATTTCGGGATGAGTGTTTGTGTGATCTGGCCATGTGAATGAGGAATGCAAGTCCTCTCACTAAAGAATTCAAAATGGAGAACCGCTGAAAGCGTTTGTTACTACGTATCGATTCTTCGAGGTAGGTGACTCCTGTTTGTATTTGTGGCTGAATTTCCGAGTCTCTTTCGGGTTCGATCAGCTCAAATGTCTCGCTCCTTTGAGTTTTTTCTGTTGGTGGCTGATACAGAAAGGGGGGTCCGGTGAACCAGGATGTCTGAGCCAGGCGGGATGCAGGTAAGGATCTCGATGCATGGTCTGCAGGGTTATCCTCGGTACGTACATAATGCCATTGTTCGGGCTTTGATGACAGGCGGAAATGTTGAACTCTATTATGAACGTACACGTAAAAGCGTTTTGATTCATTATAAATATAACCAAGCACTACTTTGCTATCTGTGTAGAACTTGATATCGTCCAACTCTAGGTCTAGCTCGTCCTGGATAAGATCTGCCATTTCCACAGCCTGGACAGCTGCACACAGTTCAAGCCTTGGAATTGTCGGCTCAGACTGAGGAGTGAGCTTCGCCTTACCAGTTACAAATCCTACTTCAACTTGACCATCCTTCCCGACTACTTTCAAGTAAGCCACAGCACCGATGGCCTTGGTAAACGCATCCGAAAAAACACACAATTCTGTGTGCGCTGCCTCGGTGGGTGAGGTCGCACTGTACCTACGTCGGATATGAAGCTGTTTTAGATCTTGAAGTGAATCTCTCCAGGCCTCCCACTTGCTTAGCTTGTCTTCTGGTAGGGGAGTATCCCAATCAGAGAGCTCAGAGGTAAGTTCTCTGAGAAGGACTCTTCCCTGGATCGTAACTGGTGCCAGTAGACCCAAGGGATCGAAAACACTGTTGACAGTGGAGAGAACTGCACAGCGGCTGAATGGCTTGATCACGGTCGGCACGGAGAACGTGAATGTGTCAGTCGTAATCTCCCAAAGGTGACCCAAGCTCCTTTGTGTGGGTATGGTTTCTCCATCTAAATCTAGGTCTTTGATTGCCGGAGCACAGTCATCGTGTGGAGAGGCCTCCATTACTGCCTGACAGTTGGATGTGGACTTATGCAAGCGGAGGTTTGACTCAGCGAGTGAGGCTTGTGTACGTCGGAGCAGATCGATTGCTTCGTCTTCTTTCTGTAGTGATATCAAGCCGTCATCGACATAGAAGAGCCTTTCTACAAACTTAACGGTGTCATTGCCGTGCTCCTGTGCGCCCTCTCTGATGACTCTTCGCAGCCCATAGATGGCCATGGCAGGTGATGGACTATTGCTGAAAACGTAAACTTTCATCCGGTACTCAATGACTTCCTTGTTAATGTCATTGTCCTTGTGCCATAAGAAACGGAGGAAATTGCGATGGTCCTCCTGTACTAAGAAGCAATGGAACATCTGCTGGATGTCCGCTAAGATTGCGACCTTCTCCTTCCGGAAGCGCAGCAGGACCCCGAGAAGGGTATTGTTAAGGTCGGGGCCTGTAACGAGCACGTCATTAAGGGAGATACCAGCGCACTGAGCACTGGAGTCAAAGACCACCCTGATCTGATTGGGCTTTTGTGGGTGGTAAACCCCAAACGTTGGGAGGTACCAGCACTCCTCGCCTTCCCTCAGTGGCGGTGTTACTTCAGCATGTCCATTAGCGAAGATCTTCTTCATAAATGCTACGTATTGTTGCTGCATCTCAGGTTTCCTTTTCAGGGTTTTTTGTAAGGACGTGAACCACTTGACTGCCTGCTCTTTGTTGTTTGGCAAGCGCTGGCGTGGTTCTCTGAAAGGCAGTGGGGTGACCCAATTATTTGCTTCATCTCTGAAGACGGTGTCCATTATTTCTAAGAAAATGGCGTCTTGAGCTGATGGAGCAAGTTTATTATCATGCTCAGTTTGAGCGAAGACTGACTGACCCAGCGTCTTGTCGGTTACTTTACATTTGTCAAAGCCTTGTCGTGCTTCCTTGATACACATGAAACTTGTGCAGGGTTGAAAAATTGAATGGCGGCCACTCTCTAGCATATTGGTCTTGAGTGTGTTAACTGCCGGTGTGTGTACATTGCCAAGGCACACCTCTCCTATCACCACCCAGCCCAGATCCAGGCGTTGGGCAAAGGGGGCGTCGTGTGGTCCATTGACCTGCTGCCTAACCTTGTGCACCTGGAGAACATCTCTTCCTAATAGCAGGAGTATTTCTGCTTTTGGATCCAGTTCTGGGATGTGCTTGGCAATGTGGTGGAGATGTGGCTGGTGTAGCACTGCACTTGGCGTCGGGATCTCAGTGTGGTTATTCAAAATTTCATTGCACTCTAAGAGTGGAGGGAGACAGATGACAACTTTACCATCCAGGGACTCGAGCTGGAAGCCTTCTGCCTTCCTTCCATATGTTTCCACGCTGCCTGAGCAAGTTCTAAGGTAGTATGGGAACTGATTACTCTCAATGTTGAACAAGTCAAAGAACTCTGGACTGACTAGTGAGCGATTGCTCTGGTCATCCAGAATTACATAGGCTTTGATGGCCTTGTCTTTGGCTCCCTTAGGGTACACCTTAGTAAGGCAGATCTTTGAACAAGAACGGCTTGACTGAGCTTGACCGCAAACTTCTGTGCAGCTCGAGCTGACAACAGTTGTCCTGGAGTGAGCCTCTCCCTCCCTGCCATCCTGTTGTGAGGGTGAAGGAGCTTCATCAGTTTGCGGTAACGGGCCGGGATGCATGGCCCCATCGTGATTAGTGCTATTACATTCCGGGCACTTCACGGAGATCGTACACTCTCTAGCAAGGTGAGAGTTAGAGGAACAGCATTTAAAACATTTTTTTCTCCTTGAGAAGGGCCATTCTCTCTTCAAGGGGTTTTTTCCTAAACGTTCTGCATTTTTTGAGGGGGTGGGGTTTGTTGTGCAATGGACAATTCTTGCTAGGGTCATTGTTAGTTGTAAAGACTTCAGTTTTACGCACTGAGACAGGTTTATTGATGTTGAAATTATTGGAAGTGGATTTAACTGGCTTGGTGTAAATTGTACTGCTACCTGGACTCATGAAGCTAGGGTCGTTTCGCTTCTTCGCCTCCTTGCACACAAACCTAGTGAAATACTCAAAGGGAGGAAATCGACCATCGTTCTCTTCCTTGTACTCTGAGCCAACAGACACCCACCTTTCCTGCAGCCCAAATAGAAGTTTGTCCACGATTGGTCTAATCCCGTATGAAGTATCTAGGTATGATAGACCAGTTAAATAGCCATCTTCTTTGGCGCCTTGAATCTCCATGAGTAAATCTCCGAGCTCTCTTAACTTAGTGTGGTCCTTGGCTGACACCTTAGGAAAATTTTCCAGACGTCAAAATAGTGCTGTTTCAATAATTTCAGGGGCCGCATAGCACTCCCGAAGTCTCTCCCATGCTTTGCGTAAGGCTAGCTTGGGGTTGTTAATGTACACTGAACGTATGCATCTCACCTGTTCGCATGATTCTTTTCCCAGCCATTTCGCCATAAGATCCAACTCTTGGGTTGCTCCGAGCTGGACTCCATGGATAGCGTTGGCGAATGAGGAGTACCATGCACGGTAATTTTCAGGTTTATCGTCAAACTGATATAGTCCTGAAGTGACGAGATCTCGTCGTGCTAAATACTGTGCCATGGGTTCAACTGCAAGTGGCTTGCTGGCTGGGGGAATATGTTGGCGGGTATATGACTGAGGGTATACATTTGTTATGGAATTTGCTGTTCTGAATTCAGCCTTTGCCTCTCCTCTCGCCAAATCTGGTAAGTTTGGTGTCGAGAAGTATTTGTCATCAGCCCTTTCATTCTTGAATTCGTCACGGAGTTGCAAGGGTAAATTGTCTTCCTCGGATGGATGTGATGCAATTCGGCCTCTCTGAAACTCCTCATGAGGTGGGATTTTATCATATATGTATGGAGAGGAAGAACGAATCTTCAAGTCCATTTGAGATCGGACATAGTCGCTTGTGCATTCCAATCTGGTCCTTACTGAAGTAGATTTTACGAAACCAGAACATGCATTTCTTCAGCACTTTCTATTATCTCTGCTTCCACCCTGGCAGCTTCTGCTTCTCGGTGTAGCATCAGCACTTCTAACTCTGACTCTATCCTTACCTTTTCCAACTGGTTTTCGGCTTCTCTGGCAGCCGCTTCCTTTTGGTTTTCAGCTTCTCTGGCAGCCGCTTCCTTTTTCAATTTTGCTTCTTGTTCGGCGTACAATGCTCGCACCTTGGCGGCTTCTGCCTTAGCTCTTGCAGGGGCAGCCTTACTTGTTGATGCCCTACTGCCCCTGGTGCTGGATGGCAACAACTTGATGCTGGATCATGATGCCATTGTAGCACTTGAAACACCTGGTAATGCCGCCTTTTCACTGTAGTGTTCTCGCACAGGTGTAAGGGAACGCTGAACTAAACACCAAACATAAACCAGTCAATGAGGCGGTCCCAATAAGATTAACCATTTACTGTTCACTCTTCCACATTAACATGTGGTGAAAACTGTTGATAAAACAATACAAAATATATACAGTATTTGTTTCCTTCTTGACATCACATTTACATCATAAATACTTGCAAAAGTAAACTACAACAACTATATTACATTAAAGTGCAACATACAGTCAGAATCTACCTACGCCATCGACTGGCTTTAAATACACTTCAACACAAACTATCCGCAACTCTTTAAATAACAAAAAACATAAACTTTATCAATCATCATTACTTTTAACAGAATCAGCGTTAACATTTTTAATTCAACATATCGATTATCTCATGAACTTATGGCGTTGCTTCTCTGATGTTTCTAGTGCGTAGAAAGAAAACTTTTCTCGCGCTGATCCTGCACACACATAAGCCCCCTCCTTCCCGTTTCTCCAAACCGGTATTTTCCCACAAGACACGGCGTAACTGGGTGTGACATCATCGCATGCCGCGATATATCACAGACAACGAATTTACTTTAAACAACCTTAACTTTAACTAGAAAATGATAACAAATGAATTACTAAAGATAATAAACTAAACAAATGCCTTAAAGGCAACACAAGGGGTATTGACAAACTTTGAGGACAAAGTTTTTTCAAGTATTTTTGTTAAATGATATATCTATATATATATAAAATAGTTAAGTTAAAATAAGTAGCGCAAACAAAACAGAAATAATAAAGTGGTGAGGTAGTGTTCATGGGTTCACTGTCCATTTAGAAATCAGATGACAGAATGGAAGAAACTACTCATGAACCGTTGAGTATGTGCCTTCAGGCTTCTGTACCTCCTTTCCAACAGTAACAATGAGAAAAGGTATGTCCTGTGTGGTGGGGGTCCTTAATGATGGATGCCGTCTTCCTAACGCACTGCCCCTTGAAGATCTCTTTCATACTATGGAGGCTGGTATACATGAAGGAGCAGATTTGTTTTACAAATGTCTGCATCTTACTTCGATCTTGTGCAGAAGCAACCCCCCCCCCCACTATACCTGACGGTGATGCAGCCAGTCATAATGCTCTCCATGATTCATTAGTAGAAGTTTTTGAGTGTTTTAATCCTCAGACTGCTCGTGAGTTATCACCGCTCTCTTGTCTTCTTTATAGCTGCATCAATATGTTTCATCCAGGTTAGTTCCTCAGATATATTGACATCCAAGAAATTGAAAGTGCTCATTCTCCCCACTTCTTATCCCTCCATGAAAATTTGTTTGTGTTCCCTTGACTTACCTTTTCTGAAGTCCACAATCAACTCTTTGATAAGCTCTTTGAAGTCTACAATGGCTCTCTTGCTAATGCTGAATGCAAGGTTGTTGCTGCAAAACCACTAGAATATCTTGCTCCAGTAAGCCTTTTCATCACCATCTGAGATTCTACCAACATGGTAGTATCATCAGCAAATTTATAGATGGCATTTGAACAATGCCTAGACACACAGTCGTGGGTGTAGAGAGAGTAGAGCAGTGGGCTGAGCACACATCCCTGAGGTGTGCTAGTGTTGATTGTCAGTGAGGTGGAGATGTTATTTCCAATCTGCACAGATTGTGGTCTTCTGGTTAGGAAGTTGAGGATCCAGTTGCAGAAGAAGGTATAGAAGCCTAGGTTCTGTAGCTTTTCGATCAGGACTGTAGGAAAGACGCTATTAACTGCCGAGTTATAGTCAATAAACAGCATCTTGACATAGGTATTTGCATTGTCCAGATGATCCAAGGCCACGTGAAATGCCATTGACATAACATTGAGATTGTAGACCTACTGTAGCAATAGGACAATTGCTGTGCCACCAGGTCTTTCCTGAGACAGATGTTGATTCTAGCCATGACCAACCTCTCAAAGTATTTCATCACCGTAAATGGAAGTGCTGCTGGACAATAGTTTTTCCTAAAACTTTAGAACTTCTGAGCTGAGAACAGTTTGTAGCAGCCACATCCTGTCCTGTGCCACCACATGTTTGCCTTTTTTAAAGTACAGGTGTTATCAACATGGCCAATGAATGTCATTTGACTCCAATGTTTTTGATGGTAAATTTATTGGGTCTATTAAATAGAGCTTTTCCTCAAAAATCAGAATGGCTGGAAGTTCGTTTCACACCATATTTTAAAGGTTAAACTTGGAACAGTTTACTAGCAAAGATAACTAATTTATCATGGGGTGATAAGACAAATCCCTCGGTCCTTTCCTTGCCATTAGCAAGGAGGTACTGTGCCCTTATTCAGCACAAGTGCTTTCACACACACAAGTTGTGGCATCCAGCTAAATGCAACTACAAATGTTTGTACATCTAGAATTCTCAACTTTCTTTCCTTGATTTCATGATCCTGTTAAGATTATTTCCTGATACATCCTGTTGTCCAGGAAAGAATGAATAAATATTTAATTCTTAGACTTTGCTTGTGAAATTGAGTACCTTTAGTGTGGCATCATTGTCTCATGTGAAAGCCAGTTATGTGATCTTCTGCATGCACTGATGGGAGCAATATGGATCTCCTGTGAAAGGGACTGCCAGATTCCTTCTGTAATTCAGCAAGGTTAGTGAAGCTCTTTCAAGTGTGTGTTGCTGTTATTGTTGACCGATCAGAAATAATTGAACAGTTGTCAGGGTATTGTAGCCCTTTCTTTCCATTCAAGTTATTCATATTAAATTGTAAATAGGTGAGAAAATATAATCATCACTGGGACCTCATTAGTAACAGTCTACCATTCTAAAAATAAGTTCTGATTCTTATTCCATCCTTAAACCAGTGAATTATCCTTATATTTGAATATGTCATCACTAAATTTGTAAATCTGTATTTTTTCTCATCTTTTGTGTGATACCTTATCATAATGTTTTTTGAAAAATGATTATCTAAGAACTTGTTGACTCTGCTGATTTATATAGATTTGTAAGTGCTGTTACCTCAGTCTTAAAGATTATTGTAATATTTATTTCTCATGATGCAATAATACATCTACTTTTGACAATATTAAGTTCACTCTCTTTTAGTCTTCTAGAACTGTTTCAGAATTTAGTGAATTTTAAAAGACAGTCACTAACATTACACAATTTTTGCAGTAACTCTTTTAAAATAAGATCTAAAGGACGGTTAGCTTATAGTGCCTGTACTTTTCCTTTAACTATATTAATTACTTTTCATGTTGCTATTGGATCCTTAGTTTGTCTATTTTTTCCACTATATGCATTATGTATTATAGTGAACTTTATTTAAGACAACATTCATTTCTTTAATTTCTTTTGGTATTTCTACTCTTTACCTCTTCTTTATCTCTGCTGCACTTTTAATTAAATTGACTGTCAAAAACCATTAAAAATTCCTGAAATTTACTCTCTTTTCTATCTATTTTATCATTTTTTATTCATTCAGTGCTGGTTTTTAGAACTCTCCCAGTCTTTAGGCATTTTACTCCTCAATGCAATATTATAAGATGTTTCTTTCAATCTAAACTATTCTTCAGCTCCTAAGCTGCACACTGAAGAAACACTTTACTCATGGACACAAGAGATTCTACATATGCTGGAAATCTTATGTCATTATGTTAGTCCAGCTTTCTTTACTATTCTTTCTGCCAAAGTGAATAATTTCACTAATATGTATTGAACTTCATCTGCCATTTTTTTCCTGCCAAATTGGGACTAACTGCTTCATATTGTTACATTTCTCATGATTTATTACACACTCACAGATTTGGAATGTTACTTTGAGCACCCATATCTAAGTACTTAATGTAGAAATGATTCCAACATTGACCCTGATTTGAAAACAAAACATTTATCACAGCCTTTTTCCTGCCTTTAAATTAGTATCTGTCCTCTTTCTTTCATTACATAGGTCCCAACACCACTCTTTTAGGCGAGATCTTATCAAATGTTTTTTGAAAATCTGTGTTCTAACATTTGATCATTCAGAAGGCAGAAATTTACATTTATTTTACAGATCAGAGAAATGAGCTGAAGTAAAGTATAATGTATCAAAGACAGAAAAAAGATAAAACATTCGTAGACTTTGGAAAATCAAAGGAAAGATGAAGATAGGTGTAACATGGAGAATGATGGAGGAATTCAGCGGAATAAGACAGTCTCTATTGGACCATTGAGTTGACACCCTTCATTAGGATTGGAAAGAAAGAGGGGAGGTAGTCAATATAAATGGGGGCGCAAGATTGGCAGATGATAGGTGTATCCAGGTGAGGGGGATGAAGAGGGAGAGTGGGAATGATGGGTGGAACTGATGAAGAACTGAAGAAGGTAGAATCTGATAGGAAAGAGCAGTGGACCATGGAATAAAGAGAAACAGGTGAGGAGAGGAACCAGTGGGAAGAATATGTGGTAAGAGGCAGATCAGAAGGCAGATCAAGAAGGCAGAGGAAAGACAAAAGGTGATGTAATGGGGGCCAGAGATATAAGGGAAGAAGGAACTGAGAGGAGTTGTTACTGGAAGCTAGAGAAATCAATATTTATGCTGCAAGGGTGGAGACTATATTGGTGACACATCAGATGCTGTTCCTATAATTTGCAACTAGTCTCAACCTGGCTGTATCTGAGGACGTAGACAATCATTTTGTGGGAATGGAAAGTGGAGTTTTAAAATGGCTGGCCACTAGGAGATCCTGGCTGGTTCAGCAGATGGAATGAAGGTGCTCGATAAAGCAATCCCCCCAGTTTGTATCTAGTCTCACTGATGTAGAGGAGACAACCCTAATACAATAAATGACATCAGTGGATTCACTTCTGAAGGTCTGCCTCATCTAAAAGGAGCTTAGGGCCCTGAATGGTTGTGAGGGTAGAGGCGTAGTGGCAGATGTAACAGTTAGCACAGTTACAGGGATTAGTGCCTGGAGGGGTGTCAGTGGGGAGGGATGAACAATCAAGGCAGTCATAAAGATAGTGATCTCTGCAGAAAGCAGAGAGGAGGGGCGGTGGGGGTGGGAGGAAGGTAGGCCTGCTGGTAGGATTCCATTGGAAATGGCAAAAGTTCTGGAGAATGATATGCTGGATGCTTAGGTGTGTAGGGTATTAGTTGAGGATGAGGAGAACTATCCCTGTTATGTCTGGGGGAGTGGGGCAAGATATGGGAAATGGAAGAGATATAAGTGAGAGCTGCATCAATGATACTGGGTGAAGAAATGCTCTGTTTTTGGTAAGGAGAACATTTCTGATGTCCTTAAGTGGAAAACCTCATCACGAGAGCAGATATGGTGGGAAATAAGGGAACTGAAGTAAAGGAACCTCTAACCTGGCACTCATCATCTTGCTCCACTACTCCATGACCTTTTTACACTTACTGTCTCCCTTTTTCTTTCCAGTACTGTACTGATGAAGGGTCTTGACCCAAAAAGTTGACTGTTCATTTCTGCCCATAGATGCTGCTTGACCTGCTGAGTTCCTCTAATATGTGGCTCTAGATGCTAGCATCTAGTCTCTTGTGTATCCATGAAGATAGGTGTTAATGTATAAGAACATTGCAGGAGATGGGTGAGGCCCTCAATGACTATCTCTCCTCTCTTTTTACTGTGAAGAAAATTTCCAAAGAGTACAAGTATCTGGTTCCTTGAAAGGGTGTCACAAGTGAAAATGGTGAAGGGTTTTTGGCATGCTGACCTTCATCAGTCAGGGTATTGAGTACAGAAGTTGGAATGTTATGTTACAGTTATATAAGTCACCAGTGAAGCCATATTTGGAATATTGTGTTTGGCTTTGGTTGCCCTGCTATAGGAAACACACTAATAAGTTTGAACCGAGTGCTGGGAAGATTCATCGGGATGTTGTGAGGATTTGGAGGACTGAGTTACAGAGAGAGAGATTGAGCAGGTTAAGAATTTATTTATTGGGGCATAGGAGAATGTGGGGTAATCTTATGGAGGGGTATAAAATCATGAGGGGCATCGAATATACACAGTCTTTTCCCAGAGCTGGGGAATCAAACACTAGAGGACATAGGTTTAAGGTGTGAATGGAATGATTTAATAGGAAGCTGAGGGGCATTTTTCTTTACCTAGAGTTTGGTCAGTATGGAAAATGAACTGCCAAAGGAATTTGTTGAGGCAAGTACATTTACAGCATTTAGAAAACTTGGATAGGTACATGGAGAGCAATGATGTAGAGAGAGATATGAGCCAAACGTGGGGAAATAGGACAGGTTTAGACGGGAACCTTGGTCAGCATGAATCATTTGGGCAAAGAACCAGTTTTCATGCTCTATGACAAATAAAAGAGTTATCTGAATCTTTTGTTAAATTTCCTAAACAGACGTTAGCACAGAGGTCTGATAACAGGCAGAGATATTGCAAACAAAAACAATTGGAAGGTGAAGATTTACTAAATAGAGCAGTAAAAAGTTCAAAGTTGAAATTACATTTATCATTAAAGTATGCATATGTCACCATATACTACCTTGAGATTCATTTTCTTGTAGACATTCACAGTAAAACAAAATACAATAGAATCAGTGAAAAACTGCACACAAAGATTGACAAGCAACCAATGTGCAGAAGAAGACAAATTTAAAAAAATTAAATATGCTCCCCGCAAAACATCACCGTATATCACCTACACCATCATGACTGTTTACTAAAGGATCCATACACTCCGTAGTACTCACAGACTGTATTAGAAAATTAGAGCACTTTAAACTGGAATTCTGCTGAAGCTTTATTTTTACAATGTCAAGACTTTTAATGAGGGAAGTGAGCCCAAACTGTCAAAATTTATTATCCGTTACCTTTTAAGTTGTGTCCGACTTTCCAAACTTAACCCAAGGGAGGCACCACTACTGTAATTCAGGTCAAAAAGAAGGGCATGTATTTCAACAACTATTTTCTTAAAAGAAAGTGAGGACTTTGTATTTCTCTTATTGTTCAACTTTGGAAAATGTATAAATATTCAATGTATTTCATACTTATTTAATTTGCTAAAAATTCGAGTTCGCCATTTTTTCAGTTTTTTTATAAAGGTGTCGTATGTAATTTTTTGACCCACAAAAAAATTACCGATCAAAATGTGCTGACAGAAATCTGAGGCATTCTTGTTTGACACAATTCTTCCATGAGGTTGTCTCTGTTGTAGATCCATTGGTTAATATCTTATGCCATTGTGAATCAAGTGTAGGATGCGGATGATCTTTTGTGAGCTGCTGAATCTAAGGAGAATATTCCATAGTTTCTTCCAAAAGTCTTTCCTAAAATAGAGAAAGGCCATGTTTAGTGGCTGGTTTTGCTTCCTGCATTTTGCTTGGAGTTGTTGCATGGTGAGATCGTGTCCCCTGTATCACTGACTGGACAGAATCCTCACTGTGATTCTCAGAACAGTTGTTTGGCCACTAGCTGGAGGAGGAGCTTAGTAATGACTTTCCCTGCAGTGGAAAACAGAGAAAAAAAAATCTTTTGTAGTGACCAAAATTGAATTTGGTGCCTTTTTTATATGTAGTTTCTAATTACATTTCTGAAGTTCCCAGGAATACCAGCTTCTTACCAGATGTGGGCAGTGAGATTGGAGATTAGTAACTAGGCTCTTCTTTGCTGGAGTTGTAGGATATCAGAGGCTGAATTCTAAGCAACGGTTGATACTTTCACTGAAGGGTATGAGAAGATGGGCTTTAAACACAACAGCAACAAGGCAAATGTCTCTTACCAAACTGCCCTGGCTGCACTACTCTTCCCTCTAACAATAAAGTCTTGTAGTAAGGCTAACAAAATGTGGACTATGTCCCAGATCTCAAGAGCCAACTGTCAGTGAAAGCTGACTTTAGTGATGAAATTCCCCACTGCCTTCAGTGTGTTAGCACAACCTTTGGTTAATTGAAGAGAAGGGAATTTGGAGATCAAAATCTCAGATCTGCCATAAAACACAGACTGCTAGGGAGAGTGATCATTGGTCTCCTATATGCTTCTGAGGTTTGGACAATCAACAGTGGGCATCTCAAGCACTGTGAAAATACCACTAATGCCAAATTTGGAGAATTGCATGCACAACATAATATTTAATGTAAAACTTATGTATGTCTTTGAGACTTTCTGTAATTATTTTAGCTCTTTTAATGACAATGTGGCAAGAAAATCGTAGAGTGGCATTCAAACCCATCTTTGATGATAGGTAAACCAAAGTTCTTACTTCTTGTAACAGATGCATTAATGTGGATGTGACCTGCTTTCTATACTCAAAGGCCAATATCATAGAATGTTACACAGAAACACTGCTCTCTCTCTATGAATTATAATGAGTAAGTTATCTGCAGTCCATGATTTGAGGACTGTTAATGTATAATGGCCAATGATTAGATCTGCTGAAATAAACCTCTTAATGATATTTGGAACTATTTGTTGCTCTTTGAAACTACCTTATTTATGCTGTGCACTACTCACATCCTGGCCTGGGTAATTTTTTTCTCTGCTAAAGAAGTGTTCTGCAATTTCTGCAGATCCTGAGAAATGGCAGCACCATGAATGTTTAAAGACCGCTGTATGTGTGTGTACATGAGGGGTTGGGGAGAGATCAACTCTGCATGGTGGGGGCAAATGGAGGGAAGCTTTTGTTTAAGGAATAGTGACAGTTGAAGAAAACTTGTTGAAGAAAAAGTTGAAGGAACAGTGAAATAATTGAAAAAATTATTATAACTAGCTTAAAATCATTGTGATTGACAACAGTTTCTCAGTTTTCAGATTAGTGAAGTTCTATTCTATGACTGGTTTAACCTGGTGCAGGTTTTTTAGGTAGATTTCTTCTTTTAAGATGGAAAATTTTGCACCTTCGCAAGTCTTCATTTCTAATTTGGTACATACCATATATACCATTTTGCGAAATACTATATGCCCTTCATTTACTGTATGCTTTTTTTCATATTTTTGTAGGCTATTCCCCTCCAATAGAGAATCACATCTTTTCCTCGTCTGTGAATAATGATACATTGGATCACAAGACATCACTGCCACAAATCACATCAGGAAGATATTCTCCTCTTCCAAACTATATGCTTGAAGAAGAAGAAGAAGAAGAAGAAGAGGAAGAAGAAGAAGAAGAAGAAGAAGAAGATGAAGAGGAGGAAGAGGAAGAAGTAGACATCAGCAGGTAATTTCTAATAATTTCTAATTTGCCATTGCCTTTTGCATATTTTTATTTTGGATCTAAGTTATGAATATTTTATAAATTTATTCCAAAGAAGTGTTAACAGTTGTGCGAGAGAGCACAAAACCTGGAACTTCAAATAAGTAGTTTTACTTCAATACATCTTTTTGTGAAAAGTTCTTCACTTAGGTCGGTCTTGTTCTTGACGTATTTAGCAAGGTCTGTAGGTTGAATATTTGGTTGCCCATTCATGCTCATTTTCATGCATTTTCTATGTTTAAAAACATATGTTGCTTAGATAAAATAAAAATCTACCATTTTTGATCATCAACCTGAAATATGAACTCTTCTCTTGTAACAGATGCTGCCTGACCTGTAGCGTATTCCAGCATTATCTGCTTTTATTTCAGATATCCGGCACCAATAGTTTTTTGAATATCAATTGCCATTTTTGTGAATATTACTTAAGTGTTCAATTTATGGGTCACCTATATGGGGATTGATTTCCAATCTTGATATGGTTATAATCTGCAGTTTAACCACCTTGTAATAACATAGTCTGCATTTTGTTATCAAAATATTACATAGAATACTATTCTAAGTAACTTGAAAGTTACAGCAGCATTATTGATAAAAACTTAAATGCAATTGTAATGTAGCTTTTTTTTAATCATTCAAAGGATGTGGACTTTGTAGGCTGAACTAGGAATTAATTGCCCATCTCTGTCTGCCCTTGAAAAGATGGCAGAGAGCTGTTTTCTTGAACCACTGCAGTCCTTGAGGTGTGGATATATCCATGATAGTGTTAGAGAGAATTTCAGTGACTCAGTGAAACACAATGATATACAGTGGATTCCAGACAAATGGACCATCATTTAGTCGGGACAGCCACTTATTTAGGACAACTCTTAAAGAACAAATGCAAATAGGGAAAATAACTGGGATTCCCTTCATTTATTTGGGATGCTATGTCACTTATTGGGGCAGGACACTGTTGCCAAACATTTTCTAACTAGTGTCAGTTGTGTGCACATCATGTGACAGTTAGACACCATATTGTGCTTAGAGTGAACAGTTTTTAAATAGCGTTACTTGTGTATTTCTATTCAAAAAGGAGTGCTTTTGTCTCTGATAGTTGGTGAATAATAAACAGTAAGGCAATTCAGAACTGTTTTTGCTCACTGTGGTTACAAGCATTGAGGATTGCCAGATGCCACAAATGGCCAGGAACGAAAATGAAATGATTTAATTACTTAAGGTTAGGAACCACAAAAAATTTTAAAGTATCGGCAATCATCTTAAAAGTTATAATTAAAATGAAGATTTTGAGGAGGCAGTCATTGAAAGCACTATTTGAAAGTAGTCTATTATCTGCACTAAGTGTCTGTGTTCATTTTATTCATGTACAGTCAATCAAAAGAACATAAAAGGTACATTGAAGGTACCTAAGGTAAGGTACCTCCATCAAAAACTATAGAAATTAATAAACAGTTTTATAGTACTGTAGTAGTTTTGGTAGTATTCTAATTTATTCTGTATTTAATTTACATCCATAATTTATTATTCAATTAAGTGATAGTTTGTAGTTTCAATATCTTTTTAACTATTTTCATGAAACTTTGACTAAATAGAGCAGCTGCTTAATTAGGTCATAATGTCCCAATGTGTCCTAATTAACCAGGATCCAGTGTATTTCCAAGTCAGAATGGTGTTCTGGCTTGCAGGACAACTTCCAAGAGGTGGTTCTTCTATTCTTTTGTTGTTGTTGTCCTTCCAGCTGGTAGAGGTTGTGAGTTTGGAAGGTGTTTTCCCAGGAATCTTGGTGAATGGCTGCAGTGCATCCTGTAGATGGTATAAACTGTTGCTACTGTGCATCGGTGGTGAAGGTTCTGTTGGTTGAGCATTGGTTGTGGGTGAGGTTCCTATCAAGTGGACTACTGTTCTCCTGACTTGAGCATGTGTCTTTGCAGATTTTTAATAGCCTTAATACAACTTGGCCAAATGAAGATAGGAAAGGTGAAAAGTACTAATGAGGGTAGATGTCCTTGAGAAGTAAAAAATAGAAACTACTTGTTTATAGTTAAGAAGATCATTCTGAAGCTTCTGGGCATATTTTCTAAATCATAAAATTTGAGAGATGAAAAATAAAGAAAAAGAAGGAGAAGGAAATAGCATGGTGTATAAGCAAGGTAAAGTGGTAATATTGGCCAACTCCAATTACCCCTACAATTGTTTGGAATAATGTTAAAATGAAAGGAAAGATGTGGTTGAAGGAGACCAAGACTCAATAAAAAATTGTTTAAGGAACAGTGATCACTGAATCAAAAGATGTAAGTTATTGTTGGAGAAGGGCAAATAACCATTCAAAATATAATTTCTTCTCTTGAGGAGTGCTAATTTTAATAAGATGTAAAAGGATTCCAATGTAAATGGAAGGAAATTCGGTTGTTAAGTCTACAAAAGGACTTCAAAGACTTCAAAGATCTTTCAAGCTAAGCTTATTTGACAAGGCACAAGCTAGGAAAAACAACATCTTGTGTTCCGGGAATAATAAAATATTTTAAAAAACTGGGTATACATTTGTCAGGTAAATAATTCAGGAGAATATAAAAAGTGAGAGAGAGGCTGAAAATGAAAATAAGACACACAAAGGCAGAATATAAGAGCATAACAGCAGTTAACATAAAAGTGAATTTAATAGTTTTCTGTGGATATGCAAATAGTAAACAGTTAGCAAGTTCAAGGACCAATAAGATGACCTGTGCATATGGATAGCAACACACACAAAATGCTGAAGGAACTCAGCAGGCCAGGCAGTATTTATGGAAGAGATTACAGTCGACGTCTTGGGCCATGACCCTTCAGCGGGACTCATACATGGGTATGATAGAAATTTTTTTTTAATGTTTCATTCTTTAGCAAGGAGCAAAGTATTGTTAAAATTACAGTGGAAAGGAAGATAATGGAGGGGTGAATTATGGTTAGGAGGAGGTACTATAAAGATTGAAATTAAATAGGTTATTTTAATCCAAATGGATCCATCCTTGATTGTTAATGAAAATCTAAGTGAGGAACATTGAAAGGTTTGCCATAATCTATTATTGTTAGAGGCAGGTAAAAAGTCAGAAGACTAGACAATGGCATATACAGCATCCTTGTTCATAAATAAAAACACAAAATGCTGGCAGAACTCAGCAGGCCAGACAGCATCTATGGGAGGACGTAGTGACGACGTTTCCGGCTGAAACCCTTCATCAGGAGTCTGATGAAGGGTTTCAGCCGGAAACGTCGTCACTACGTCCTCCCATAGATGCTGTCTGGCCTGCTGAGTTCTGCCAGCATTTTGTGTTTTTATTTATTTCCAGCATCTGCAGATTCACTCCTGTTGTCCTTGTTCATAAAGTTTGTTAGGATGTGTAGCAACTACAGATCAATAAATTTCTCCTTATTATAGAGGAAACTTTCAGAAACAGCAATTAGAAAAGAAAATATTAGGCTCTTGTGAAAGTTTGTTAATAAAATAGAACCAGTATGAATTTGGAAGATCTTTGATTAATCTGATTGATTTTTTTGATCAGTTAACTGAATGAATAAATGTTATCTGCCAGATATATGAGTTAATTCCTGACTTCTAGAGCTGCGTGTGAGGATTTTGCATGCCCTCCCTGTGACTGTGTAGGTTTCCTTTTGGTGTTCCTATTTCCTCACACATCCCAGATATGCAGATTGGTATGTTAATTGGTCACTATTGTGTATATGTGTGGTAGAATCTGTATGGAGTAGAGAAGAATAAACTATGGAATTAATTAGGATTAATATATTGATGGTTGATTGTCAATATGGACTGAGTAGGTCAAAGGGATGATTCTGTGCTGTATAACAATGACATTATTATGGTTTTCAAAGTAAAACTTCAAAAGTTACATATTATTTCAGAAAAATAAACCTTCAGGAGGGCTTTAATACACTGCAAAAGCTAACTAAATGCAGAAACAAGAGGCCATTTAACTTTGATGAAGTTAAATTTTGACAGAAAGAGCAAACTGAGGTAATATAGACCAAATTGAAATTTTCTGGAGAGTTGCAAGGAGCAGAAGTTGTTGCATGCATTTGACAAGATCCATGGTAAATGACAGGCATGTTGAGAATAGGGTTACTGATGCGTATTGGAATGGACTTTATAGATGGAAGTGTTGTGTGTGAAAGCATGGAGATTAGGTTTTTAATACTGATCAGGCTGCATATGGATGATTGCATATAGCTTTTCTCATAACCTAAATGGAGGCTTAGCTCCAGTCACCATTAACTTATACATGGCATCATTCAAAAAAAACTATCGTTGCATTAATATCTGTAAAACTAAGGTCCTCAATGAACATGTCCTGCATTCAACACTAGTTCATAACTAGATCCCGAAGAACAGAGACTACTTCCTATAATTTGGAGTCACTTCTCAATAAAAGCTGATATCGGTGATGAAATTCATTATTGATTTAGGTGCCCCAGCAAAGCTGTGGCTGTATGAGGGGGAATAATATTTGTAGACAATACTTTGAACTAAGTACAATGCTATGGTCTAACTGGCAGGAATGATCCCTGCCTTCCTGCATGCATTTGAGTCATGGAATACATGCAATAAGCACTTCAAAACACCAGATACTTTGTAGCAATATTTTTCATAAAATCCACCCAATCATTTGGCATAAAATTCTCTTCCAATCAATATCCCTACCTTAAAGCCCAGTTGCACTCAGCTGGATCTGAAGGGCAGGGCATGTCTTTAATACACCAGACACCAAACTCTTTAAAAAGCCACACTATTCCAAGCTCCTTCACAACAAGGGATTAGCAGTTGGACAGAGAAACTGATTCAAAGATGTTATAAGAACAAATGAAATAGGAGCAGGAGTAGGCCATCTGTCCCATGGAGCCTGCTTCATCACTCAATAACATTACATGTGGTCTGGCAGTTGACTCAACTCCATCTACTTCCCATAACCTTAATTTCCCTACTCTGCAAAAATCAATCTATATATATTTAATGAAGTAGCCTCTACTGCTTCCCTGGGCAGGGAATTCCACAGACTCACTACATTATGGGAAAAGCAGTTTCTCCTCTTCTCCGTCATAAATCTATTCCCCTGAATCTTAAGGCTGTGCCACCTAGTTCGATTCTCACTCGCCAGTGGAAATAAATTTCCTGCTTCTGTCAATCCCTTTCACAATTTTATATACTTCTATTGGATCCCATCTCAACGCTCCGAATTCCATTGAGTACAGTTCCAGGTGACTCAATCTCTCCTCATGAGCTCACCCCCTCATCTCCAGAATGAACCTGGTGAATCTCCAGTGCACTGCCTCCAAAACCAACATAGTACTCCATCTGTCAGATCCTTGCCCATTCACTAATTCTATTTATATCTATCTGCAGACTCTACACATCTTTTGCACAATTAGCTTTTCTGCACAACTTACTGTCATCACCAAACTTAAATATGCAACACTGAGTCTCCTATTCCAAATTGTTAATATATATTGTGAACATTTGCAGGCCCAATACCGACTCCATTCACCACTGACTGCCAACCAGAGAAGTACTCATTTATCCCAATTATCTGTCTTCTATTGGCTAACCAATCCTCTGGCCATGTTAATACATTAGCCCCAACTCCATGCAGACTTATCTAATGGATGACTTTTATCCTGCACCTTATCAAATGCTTTCTGGAATTCTAAGTAAACAACATCTGTCTACACTCATTATATCCTCAACAAACTCCAGTAAATTTGTCAAACAGGACCTGTCCTTCATGAATCCATGTGGTGCCTGTCTGATGGAACCACTCTATCCAGGTATCTTGCTATTTCTTCCTTAACGATGGCTTCAAGCATTTTCCTGATCACAGACCTGAGCTAACTGGGCTATAGTTAGCCATGTTTTGCCTACATCTTTTTATAAACAATGTCGTGACATTCGCTGTCTTCTAGTCCACCAGAACCTGCCTGAGTCCAGAGAATACCTTACAACAGGAAGGATGTGCATGTCCTGTAGGTGGTACAGAGAAAATTAACTGGAATAGCTTCAGGGAAAAAAAGTATTACAATGATATGGTTAGACTTCAGAAACTGGGGTTATTCTTCATCAAGCAAAGAGGATTGGGAGGAGACAGACACAAGAGACTGCAGGTTCTGGAATCTGGAGCAACAGACAATCTGCTGGAAAGTCCTAATGCAGGGCTTTGATCCAAAGAGCTGAATGTCTTCCCATGTCATAATGATTTAACAAAGTAGGTCAGCTTTTGGATATTATTAAAATAGATGGTGTTGTAGACAGTGTAGAAGGTTATGAACAATTATAGGGGGATCTTGACCATCTGGCTATGTAGGCTGAGGACTGGCAAATGACTTTCAATTTAGATAAATGTAAGTTAATTCATTTTGAGAATTCAAGCCAAGGTAAGACATAAAGAGTGAATGCTAGGGCATTGAGAGTGTCATGGAACAGAGGGATCTAGGAATGCTGGTGCATAGTTTGCTGAAAGTCATAAAGAGGCATTTTTGCAGGCTGGCCTTCATCATCCAGCACATTGAGTATTGGGGTCAGGAAGTTATGTTGCAGTTACAGTATATAAATGTTGATGAGGCTGCACTTGGAGTATTGTGTGAAGTTTTGGTCACCATGTTATAGGGAAGATGTTATTAAACTAGAAAAGGTGAAGAAAACATCTACCAGGATGTTGCCTGCACTTGGGAGCCTGAGTTGCAGGGAGAGGTTGTGTAGACTAAGACTCTAGTCTATGAACATAGAAGATTGAGCATTGCCCTGATAGAGCTATAAAAGATCATGAGGGGCACAGACAGGGTGAAAGTGCATAGTCTTTTTCCTTGGAGTGGGCGCTAAAAACAAGAGGGCATAGGTTTAAGATCAGAGATGTAAGATTTAAAAGGGACATAACGTCCAACTTCTTATTGCATAGAGATGTGCATATTTACGAGAAGTAGCCAAGGCAAGCATAATTGCAAATGCAATGTTCTGCTACTGCCAATTTCTCTGGGTAGCCCAAACAGATACACCTCCTGTGCTCCTTGATGTGAGTTTCCACTGTACGTCCTGTCTGGTCAATCTACGCTGCTCTGTATTCACAGGGAATCCTGTAAATGCCAGCCAACCTGAGTCCCAGGTCATCTTTGACCTGCGTAAGCTGTCACTTGAGTTTCCTTACAGGTTTGTGGATGGTATTAATCCGGTATTTCTTCAGGAGCACAGGAGGGGTATCTGTTTTGGGCTACCCGGAGAAATCAGCAGTATCAGAGCATTGCCTTTGCATTGGCCATGGGACTGACTTTGACAGCACAAAACTACTCTGCTGTGCCAGTGGCCTTTGGGACCGCCTGGTAAGGGAAGCTATTAAAATAAAACTAGAGGAAAAGAATTTTAACAAAGACGAAGGTCTCGCTCTAAGTAAGAATTGGAATTCAATTGTAAATAAGGTGGGACACAGAAACCAGTTTGGATGAGGACTAGCCAATCAGGAGGGACTGAATACAGCGGTATCAATACCACCAGACTAGACGTGCCCAGGCATCATCCCTGAAGAAGATGGTAGAGTTTGTAATTGAAACATAGATACCTGTATCCAGCTTGAAGCCCAAGAAGAGTTTGTTCGTCACTCCATATTGTTATGTACGTATATTACAGGACCCATTAAATACACCTTTAAATGATTTGATTACTCACAATTTATTAGAAATATTATATTGTTCCAAGTAATTAACAATTGTTGTTACCTGATAATTGGGTTTAATTATCTGTTGTAATGGGACAACAGCATTTGGGACAGAAGCAACATAATATACCTTTAACTGCTGTGGTGCTACAGACAGTTTCTGATTAAATGCATAAATGCCTATTTGCTCTCAGAAATACACGCGCTGTTGTAATTCTCACTGATAGACATAGCATTGAAATAACATTGAATTACATTTACTTTGTTTTTCTTGACCATTAATTTCACAGCAAAGCAAGCAGCAAAATGTAGAAATGATGATTTGAGGACTAAATGAGCTTTCTGAGGTTAAAAAATATATTTTACAGAAATTCAACCCAATTCTTTCAGAAGAAAGTGAGTGTTTTTGTTTGCTTTTTCGGTCTTCCTCTTTTATCTCCCTAAATTCAGTCTGTATTTATCAATGTTTATTTTAATTTCTGAATATTGCTTAAATTGCATTTGTTTACCCTGCTTTAAATTAACTGTTCTAAGGTATTGTTTGAACTCAAATGCTAAATTAAATAAGAACAGAAATGACTACATCTAATTAATTTCATTCGTGTTGCAGTCATTTATGTACACAGTCAATAGACTAGAATAAAATTGCATAGTGAATTCAAATACTGAAAGTAGTACATACAAAATGTTGGAGGAACTCAGCAAGCTGGACAGCAGCTATGGAAAAGAGTAAACTGTCGATGTTTCGGGCTGAGCCCTTTCATCAGGACTGGAGAAACGAGATGAGAAGTCAGTGTAAGAAGGTGGCGAGAGGGGATGAAGAAGTACAAGGTAGTAGACGATAGGTGAGAGGGGGAGGAGTGAAGTAAAGAGCTGGAAAGTCTATTGGTGAAAGCGATGAAGGACTGGAGAAGGGGGAGTCTGATAGCAGAGGACAGAAGGCCATGGAGAAAAGGGAAGAGGGAGCAGCACCAGAGGGAAGTGATGGACAGGTAAGGAGATAAGGTGACAGAGGGAAATGGGCATCAGGAAGGGTGGGTGTTAATGCCACTAGGTTGGAAGCTACCTAGATGGAGTATAAGGTGTTGCTCCTCCAATCTGATTGTGGCCTCATTGCGACAGTAGAGGAGGCCATGGACTGGCATGTCGGAACGGGAATTAGAATTGAAATGGGTGGCCATCGGGATCTTGCTTTTTCTGGCAGAGGGAGTGTAGTGCCTGATGAAGTGGTCTCCCAAACTACATTAGGTCACACCGATATATAGGAGGCCACAGCGGGAGCACCAATCACAATACATGACCCCAAAAGACTCACAAGTGAAGTGTCGCCTCATCTGGAAGGACTGTTTGGGGCTCTCAGTGGTAGTGAGGGAGCAGGTGTAGGGGCAGGGTAGCACTTGTTCTGCTTGCAAGGATAAGTACTGGGAGAAAATCAGTGGGGAGGGACAAATGGACAAGGGAGTCATATAGGGAGCCATCCCTGCAGAAAGCAGAAAGTGGGAGTGAGGGAAAGATGTGCTTGGTTGTGGGATTTCATTGGAGGTGGCGGAAGTTATAGAGAATCATGTACTGGATGCGGAGGCTGGTGGCATGGTAGGTGAAGACAAGAAGAAACCTATCCTTGGTGGGTACAGGTGGATGGAATAAAGGCAGACGTGTGTGAAATTGAAGAGATGAGAGTGAGGGCAGCGTTGATGGTGGAGGAAGGGAAGCCCCTTTCTTTGAAGGAGAATATCTTATTAGTTCTGGAATGGAAAGCCTCATCCTGGAGCAGATGCATCTTCCCACCCTGTCACTTGTAAAAATGCCATCGCCTTCTCTCAATTCCTCCATTTCTGCCACATTTGCTCTCAAGATGAAACTATGTGTCATGGGTATGTATAAATAGGAAGAGGTGAACAAAATCTGAAAAGAAAAGAAATGATATTTTCTGAAATAGGTTTTTTAACACTAGCAAAAATGCTGAGGAAAAGTCAAACAGTATCAAATTGGCTGTATGGCTGTAAAAGAATCGGAAATGGATGCAATTTTTTACTCTTTCAAGTTAAATCTATTTCTCTAGCCTATTACTCAAAGATGATTGTTGAGCGACGTATCAGTGAGTGGAATGCAAACTAATATGCTTTGTACTACAAGAAAAGCTTTGTTCTATTAAATATTCTGGAGTGCAAGTCTAGAAATGGCCTGGCTTCTGTTGTGTTGTCTGCAAAGGAGCTCTTTGATGAATCTGCTGATAATGATCAGTGTACCCTTCATCTCCATCTTCTCCCATCTCGTCTTCATAGTTTTTTCTTGTTGGAGAACTTCAGGCATGGGTCATTCGCACTTATTTTTCCAAAATTTTGGAGTAAGCAGCAGGCATCTTCAAAGTAGGAAAGCCTGACTGGTGAGAACCAGAAGCTTCCTCAAATTGATGCATTTGGCAAGGTCTCATTTTCAGTCAGGCATTAGTGAAGGACACTAAGCTACTTGTGTATGCCTGATAGTCACATAGCAGTTACTTAATGAAAAGCTACCTCATATCCCGCTATATTTATCCAATGGAGCAGTGTATTTTTATTTATTAGTTCATGGAATGAGAAGGCCATTCACATTTATTGTTGAACCCTTATCTGTTTGTGCAACCATACTGGTGTATGTTAAATGTCATATAGACCAATTAAGGTAAATGTATTTTTTTCACTGAGGAATATTCGTGAATCAGATTGTTTACAGTGACACCGTGCTTAACACTACCCCAAAAGCACTGATGGGTTATAGTTTCTGATCACTCACAAATCCATAAACCCCTCCTTCATTTGAAGGTTGTGTGCCACTGTGCCAGAAATGGTGTGAACACTTGACCCTTGCTAACACTGCACCAGCAATGAAAGAATTATCTCATTGCTACACAGTCTGCAGAGTTAATTCTGCGGCTTGAGCAAGTGGTGTAGAAGTTCAGCATTGAGACACACGGAACAGGTATGTGCCAACTCATTACAGCAGAGAAATTTTCTTGCTGAGAATAGTTGCATCACAAAAAGAAGAGAGCACAAGACAAGTTTTCATTACTTTCAACATGAGGTAATGAGAGAGACAAAAGAATTCAAGGATGGAGCAGCATCTGCAATCACTTACTGTGCTGGCCACGATGCAACATGATTGAACAGCTCAGTGCAAAGCTCTTGCTTTGCAAGTGCATCATTTGCCTCAGGCTATCCAACACTAGCACACACAGGCAGCCATTGTATAGTGCCTTAAGGCTAATTTATACTCGTGCGTACGGGCTACACTGCAGCCCATGCCATAGCCCTGATTTTCACTTCTGCATCGCTCTACGCCGTAGTGAGCATGCGTCAGTGTGCACCAAAACGCTAGTTGGCGGTGGGATTTCTATGCCACTGTGTTGAGTTTCTTCGTGAGAGACATGGACAAGGGAATGCATTTCAAACATTTTCCATGGACAAGGGAATGCATTTCAAACATTTTCTATGGACGAGGGAATGCAGTTCAAACATTTTCGCATGTTGGCAGGTAGATTTGCCGATTTGGTTCATCTATTTCGTATTGATGTACAGACATGGTGGAGAAGAAGCAACCAAAATGTGATGCTACCAAGTGGACCAATCACAGTTGTGGTCTGCGTCGCCGTGACACGTGTGAGTTTTTTTGAGGAGGTGCACGTCACCCTATGGCGTAGGGTACGGTGTAGGTACGGCATAGATGTGACGCGCAAGTATAAATCAGCCTTTAGTCACAGTGTGATAATTTTAACTGTTAGATAGATAGATAGATAGATACTTTATTCATCCCCATGGGGAAATTCAACTTTTTTTCCAATGTCCCATACACTTGTTGTAGCAAAACTAATTACATACAATACTTAACTCAGTAAAAAATATGATATACATCTAAATCACTATCTCAAAAAGCATTAATAATAGCTTTTAAAAAGTTCTAAGACCTGGCGGTTGAATTGTAAAGCCTAATGGCATTGGGGAGTATTGACCTCTTCATCCTGTCTGTTCCAGAAGCATTAGCAGTGCTATGAGTACCTAATCAGGTTCAAAGTACTGTAGTGTGTAATGGCAGTCACAGGAAATGTGCAGGATGTTTGAACTAAATGCAGAGCAGCAGAGGCAATTTAGTGGTGAGTGAATACTTTAATAATAAACTGCAAGATAACAAGCCATGATGAGTCACAAAACAAGGGTGAATGAAAACTTAACTCAACAATGCAATTAGGTAACTGAAGGCTAGGAGCAACTGATTGAGGCTGGCTGGTTTGATAGGTGAACAAGGACTGTGGAAAAGAGCTGGGTTTAAATAGGCTGCAGGTGATGAGTTAAAAATGATTGCCAGGTGACTCCTGTCAGCTGGGTGGAGACTGGGAGGTGCCTGTCTGTGCAGGGCTGACAGGACATTCCCTGCTACGGTACAGTATCCAGCGGCCCAGGACATACGGATGGGTTTGGTGGAACTCCTTGATGAGTGACGGATCCAGGGTGAAACTGGATAGCAGCCTAGGCCTCTCCTCTGAGCCACACCCTTCCTAGTCGACCAGATACTGTACATCCCATCTGCAGCGATGTGAATCCATCAACCGACAAACCATGAACACTGCACCACCTTCCAACTTCCTCGGTTCCGGAGGTACAGGCTGAGGTGAGTTGAGTGTTCCATGGACAACGGGCTTAATGCAGGACATGTTCAATGTTCAAAGTAAATTTAATATCAAAGTGCATATATATAACATAAACAACAAGAAACATAATAGAATCAGTGAAACACTGCACCCAACAGGATGGACAGCAATCTGCGTGCACAGCCACAAATTGTGCAAATGCAAAAAGAAAGAGAAGAAAAATAAGAAATAATAATATTAAATAAGCAATAAATATCAATAAGATAAGATGAAGAGTCCTTGAAGGTGAGTCCATAGGTTGTGGGAACAGTTCAGTATAGGACAAGTGAAGTTGAGTGGAGTTATCCCTTCTGGTTCAAAATCCTGATGGTTGAGGGGTTGTAGTTGTTCCTGAACCTGGTGGTATGAGTCCTGAGGTTCCTGTACCTTCTTCCTGATGGCAGCAGCAAGAAGAGAGCTTGACCTGATGGTGGGGGTCTTTGATGATGGATGCTGCTTTCCTGAAACAGCGCTCTGTATAGATGTGCTCAATGGTGAGAAGTGCTTTACTCATGATGGACTGGGTTGTATCCACTACCTTTTTTCTTACATGGACATTGGTGTTGCAATATCAGGCCATGATACAATCAGTTAATATATTCTCCATCACATATTTATAGCAGTTTGTCAAAATTTTAGGTGACTTGCCGAACAAATTTCTAAGAAAGTAGAAGTGCTGCTTGCATGGAAGGTAGGTGTGATCCTGAGGCACAGTGGCAGCTGGGGTTGGTAAGTAACTGGGTTCATGCAAAGGGACTGATGAACCATGGTGAGAAATAGAGGGAGTCGATGTTTAGGAGCAGATCACAGATGGACATCCAGGCACGGTCCTCAGGTCAGAGTAATCTGGCTGGTGCCATTGGGTTGTTGGCCTTGCAGCAGTAGGTATGGTTGGAAGATGTCAACCCTGCGATGAAATCCATGGTGATGTGGGACCACGGGCATTGAAGAACCTGTTGGGGCCACAGAATCTCAGAGAGACACTCATTGGAGAAATTGGACTGGGCACATTGGGTACAGTCAGTGGCAGATGGAGTATAATGTTGGTAAATGCGAGGTCATCCACTTTGGAAGGAAAAATGGAAGAGCAGATTATTATTTAAATGGTAAAAAGTTGCAGCATGCTGCTGTGCAGAGGAACTTGGGAGTGCTTGTGATGAATAACAAAAGGTTAGTTTGCAGGTGCAGCAGGCTATCAAGAAGACAAATGGACTATTGGCCACCATTGCTAGAAGGATTGAATTTAAGAGCAGGGAGGTACTGGTGAAGTCACACCTGGAGTACTGTGTGCAGTTCTGATCTCCTTGAGGAAGGATATACTGGCTTTGGAGGCGGTGCAGAGGAGGTTTACCAGGTTGATTCCAGAGATGAGGAGCTAGACTATGAGGAGAAATTGAGTCGCCTGGGACTGTACTCACTAGAATTCAGAAGAATAAGAGGAGATCCTATAGAAACATAACATTATGAAAGGGATAGATAAGATAGAGGCAGTAAAGTTGTTTCCACTGATAGGTGAAACTAGAAGTAGGGGACGTAGCCTCAAGATTCAAAGGAGTAGAATTAGGACAGGGATGAGGAGGAACTAATTTTCCCAGAGGGTGGTGAATCTGTGAAATTTTCTGCCCATGAAATGGTGGAGGCTACTTAAGTATATATATTTAAGAGAAGGTTGGATGGATTTTTGCATAGTAGGGGAATTAGGGGTTAAGGGGAAAAAAGCAGGTAGGTGGAGATGAGTCCATGGCCGGATCGGCCATGATCTTATTGAATGGCGGAGCAGGCTTGATGGGCCAGATAGCCTACTCCTGCTCCTATTTCTTATGTTATGTTCTTATGTACATCTGCAGTCATAGTGGTCCACCAGAACCAGCATTACAGAAAATCCAGAGTCCTTCAGGTACCTGGATGACCACAGAGGGGTGAGGAGTGGGCCCACTGGAGTGCCTTAGTGTGGACTCATACTGTAGGGCCTGGCTCTTCTGGCTTTCAAGTTCCCAGATGATCAGGGTGAGGATCTGTGAGGATGGAATGATGAGCTGAAGGTTCATCTCTGTTTCAGCTGGGTCAAGATATTGTGACAGGACGTGTACCTGAGTGTTCTTGGAACCAGGTCAGTAGGAGATTGTGAAGATGAATTATTTGAAGAAGTTCCAGTGAGCCTGACATGGGTTGAGTTGATGGGTTTGTTGAATAGATATGAGGTTCTGGTGGTCAGTCCAAATCAGGAAGCACTCGGTGTTTCCCATCAGCTAATGTCTCCATTCCTTTAAGACCTATTTAATGGAGAGTAGCTCTCTGTCTCCTACTCCACAATGGTGTGATGTAGATATGAACTTGCATGAGAAGAAGGCACAAGGGTGTGTCGTCCCATCCAGTCCTTTCTGGGTGAGGATGGCCACAGAGCCCACTTCAGATGCATTCATCTCCACCACGGAAGATCTGGATGGGTTCGGATGGCGGAGAATGGGAATGGTGGTGAAGAATCTCTTGAGCTTCTTGAAAGTGTGGTATGCGACAGCTCAAGAAGAGTTGTAGCTGTTTGATGGAGGACTGTCAGAGCCATTCAACAACACATGCACTTCCTCTGGGTCCACAATTATGCCTTGGGGTGAAAGGACATAATCCAAGAAGCGAATGACTGGGGTATAGAACTAGCTTTTATTTTAATTTGCAGTACAGTTGGTTTTCGAGGAGATGCTGAAGGACAGAATGGATGTGACAATTGTTAACTTGGGCATCTTTGGAAAAGATGAGGATGTTTTTGAGGTAGACAAATACATGCCAGTGTAACATGTCTCAGTGGATCTTGTTAAGGAAGGCTTGGAAGATGGCTGGACAGGCGGAAAATCCAAAAGGCATCATCAGGTATTTGTAGTGGCCAGTGGATGTTATGAACATTGTATTCCACTCATCTCCCTGGATCAGACTGTACTTTCTGTTGATCCAGTTTGATTAAGATCTGGGCTCTGCAGAGTATTTTGAATGTGCTCTTCATAAAGGCGATGGGGTAGTACTTACTTTATCTTGACAAAGAAGAATCTTGCATCAACTGGGGACTGGGATGGTTGAATTAAGCTGCGATATAATGAGATGGACAGTTGGTTGAGAGTGGCAAACAGGAGGTCAATAGATTCCTGTTGCTTCTGGAAGTGTACCCAACTTCAGCAGCTGACTGGCAATGTTAAAGAACTGGAGCTGGGGTGCTCAGGACCATCTGGGAAACTTAAAACCCCATTGATGAGACCTTTACTGAGATGGTCACACCAGAGTGCAGGCTTCAGATAGTAGACGGGTGGCCACCAGATGAGTAAGGGGAGTAAGTAATGCAGCAACTGTATATCCTTTTGGATACTGCTGGGGGGGGGGGGTGACCTCTCAGGGCATAGCAGCAGCAGTAGCCAACTCTGAGATTCAGCAGGGGAGGGAGAACAATAGTGATATGAGACTCGATAGTTAGGCGGATGTACAGTTGATTCTGTGGTCTTGAAAGAAAAGCCAGGATGGTGTGTTACCTCCCAAGTGCTAGGATCCAGGATGTCTCAGAGTGGCTGCAGAAGGTTCTTAAGAGGGGGGATGAGCAGCCAGAGATCGTGGTGCACATTAGCACCAATGACATAGGTAGAAAGAAGGAAGAGATCCTGCACAGTGAGTATAGGGAGTTAGGGAAGAGACTGAACAGCAGGAGCTCCAAATGGTAATCTCTGGATTACGCCCAGTACCGCATCCTAGCCAGGGCAGGAATAGGATGATAGTACAGATGAATGAGTTGTTGAGGGAGTGGTGCAAAGGGCAGGGTTTAAGTGTTTTGCATCATTAGGATCTCTTCTGGTAACCTGTACAAAAATATGGATTACACCTCAACCCGAGGGAGACCAATATCCTTATAGGAAAGTTTGTTAAAGTTGTTGGGGAAGGTTTAAAACAATTTGGCAAAGGAATGGGAACTGGAATGATAGGGCTTGAGATGGGGCAATTGCAGCACAAGTTGATAACATTGTGTAGGAAGGACAGGTAGATGATAGGGCAAAATTACAGTCAGAGGGATGACTTGAAGTGTAATATGGGGGAAAATCGACAAGGGTGTTGAATACAGCCTGAAGGTATTGTATTTGAATGCATGCAGTATATGGAATAAGGGAGATGATCATGTAGCACAATTAAAAATTGACAGGTATGATGTCATGAGCATCACTGAGTAGTGACTGAAAGAAAATCACAGTTGAGAGCTTAACATCCAATGATTACCTTGTATTGAAAGGATAGGCATGTAGGCAGAGGAGGTGGGTAGCTATGTTGGTAAAAAATTAAATCATATCCTTAGAAGTGATATAGGATCAACAGATGTAGAATCCTTTTAGGAAGAGTTATGGAAGTGCAAGACCCTGATAGGAGTTATATACAGGGTCCAGGACAGTAGCAATAATGTGAGATAGCAAAGGTATGTAATAACAATATTATGATAGTCATGGGGGTTATCAATATGCAGGTAGACTGGGAAAATCAGGTGGTGCTGGATCTCAAGAGAGTGAATTTGTAGAATATCTATGAGATAGCTTAGTAGTCTGGTGGACAAACCTTTACCTCACTGAGGCCAAACGGCAGCTCTCTGACACCTTCTCTTACTTACCCCTGGAACAGGACCCCACCAAAAAACATCAAACCATTGTTTCCTGTACCATCACTGCCCTTATCAACTCGGGAGACCTTCCATCCTCAGCCAAAAAACTCATAATTCCCACGCCCCACACTGCTCAGTTTTACCTCCTCCCCAAGATCCACTAGCCTGACTGTCCCGGTTGACCCATAGTTTTGGCCTGCTCCTGCCCCACCAAACTTGTATCTGCCTACCTGGACTCCATTTTGTCACCCATAGTTCAGTCCCTCCCCACCTACATCCAGGATACATCCCATGCCCTCCACCTCTTCAATAACTTCCAGTTCCCCGGTCCTGACCGCTTCATTTTCACTATGGATGTTCAATCCTTATACACTTCCATTCCCCATCAAGAAGGCCTCAAAGCTCTCCGCTACTTTCTTGACAACAGAGCTCACCAGTTCCCCACCACCACCACACCCCTCCAGTTGGCAGAACTGGTACTCACACTTAATAACTTCTCTTTTGGCTCTTCCCACTTTCTTCAGACCGAGGGTGTAGATATGGGCACTTGCATGGGCCCCAGCTGTGCTTGCCTCTTCGTTGGTTATGTGGAACAGTCTATGCTACAAATCTATACTGGTAACACTCCCCAATTTTTCCTTTGCTACATTGATGACTACATTAGCGCTGCTTCCTGTACCCATGCTGAGCTCATCAATTTTATCAACTTTGCCTCTAACTTCCACCCAGCCCTCAAATTCACTTGGTCCATCTCGGACACTTCTCTTCCCTTTCTCGATCTCTCGGTCTTCATCTCTAGAGACAGACTGTCCACTGACATGTTCTATAAACCCACTGACTCTCATAACTACCTCAACTATACCTCTTCCCACCCTGCCACATGCAAAAATGCTACTCCCTATTCCCAGTTCTGCCGTCTCTGCCGCATCTGCTCCCAGGATGAGGCTTTCCGTTCCAGGACAGCTCAAATGTCCTTTATCTTTAAGGATTGTGGTTTCCCTTCTACCGTCATCAGTGATCCCCTCACTTGCATCTCCTCCATTTCACGCACTTCAGCACTCACCCCATCCTCCCGTCACCACAACAGGGACTGAATTCCCCTTGTTCTCACCTACCACCCCACCAGCCTTCGGATCCAGCATATTATCCTCCGCAACTTCCGCCACCTTCAACAGGACCCCACCACTAAGCACATCTTTCCCTCTCTACCCCTCTCCGCTTTTCACAGGGATCGTTCCCTCTGCGACTGTCTGGTCTACACGTCCCTCCCCACAGATCTCCCACCTGGTACTTATCCCTGCAAGCTTAAGTGCTACACCTGTCCCTACACCTCCTCTCTTATCACCATTCAGGGCCCCAAACAGTCCTTCCAGGTGAGGCAACGCTTCACTTGTGAGTCTGTTGGGGTCATCTGTTGCATCTGGTGCTTCCAGTGTGGCCTCTGCTACATCGGTGAGACCCGACGCAGATTGGAGGACCGCTTTGTTGAGCACCTCCGCTCCATCCGCCACAACAGACAGGATCTCCCGGTTGCCACCCACTTCAACTCTGCTTCACATTCCCATTTGGATATGTCCATACACGGCCTCCTCTACTGCCATGATGAGGCCAAACTGAAGTTGGAGGAGCAACACCTCATATACCGTCTGGGTAGTCTCCAGCCCCTTGGCATGAACATTGAATTCTCCAACTTCTGGTAATTCCCTCCCCCTCCCTTCCCCCATCCCAGTTTCACTCTGCCTCCTCCTCCAGCTGCCTATCACCTCCCTCATGGATCCACCGTCTTCTACTATCCATAGTGCTTTCCCCTTACATTCCTTCATCACCTTTCCTGCCTATCCCCTCCTTGCTTCCCCTCCCACACCCATTGATCTTTCCCCTTACTGTTTTTTCACCTTCTCCTTCCCACCCTCCCCCTACCTTCTTTATAGGGCCCCTGCTCCCTCCCTCTTTAGTCCTGATGAAGGGTCTTGCCACAAAATGTTGACTGCTTGTTTCCACGGATGCTGCCTGACCTGCTGAGTTCCTCCATCGTGTTGTGCATGTAGCTTTTTAGAGCAGCTTGTGGTTGAGCCCATTAGGGGAAGGGCAGTTTTGAATCGGGTGTTGTATGATAAACCAGATTTGATTTGGAAGATTAAGGTAAAGGAACCCTTAGGAGGCAGTGATCATAATATGATAGGATTCACTCTGCAGTTTGAGAGTGAGAAACTGAAGTCAGATATATTGGTTTACAGTGGAGTAAAGGAAGTTGTAGATGCATCAAAGAGGAGCTAGGCAAAGTTGATTGGAAGGGGACACAAAGGATGATGGCAGAACAGCAATGACTGGAGTTACTAGGGGTAATTTGGAAGGCACAGGATAGATACATCCAAGAGATGAAGAAATATTCTAAAGGGAGGATGAGGCAGCTGAGGCTGACAAGGGAAGTTTAGACAGCATAAAAGCAATAGAAAGGGCATGTAATATAGTGAAAACCAGTGGGATGTTGAAAGATTGGGAAACCTTAAAAAATCAACAGAAGGAAATTAGAAAAACCATAATGGGAGCAAAGATGAAATATGAAGGTCAGCTAACCAACAATATAAAAGTGGATGCCATAAGTTTGTTTCAAGTATATATAAATGGGAAAAAAGAGGAAAGACTGGATATCAGACTGCTGGAAAATGATGCTCGAGAGGTAGTAATGGGAGACAAAGAAATTACAGAACTTAATAAGTATTTTGCGTCAGTATTCACTATGGAGTACATTAGCTGTTTGCCAAAAATGTTAGAGTGTCGGGAGGCAGAAGTGAATATGGTTGCTAGTACTAGTGAAAAGGTGCTTGGGAGGTTGAAATGTCTGAAGGTAAATAAGTCACCTGGACCAGATGGACTACATCACAGGGTTCTGAAAGGGGAAGCAGAAGAGATTGTGGAGGAATTAGTAATGATAAAGAATCACTAGATTCTGAAATGGTTCCAGGGGACTGGGAAATTGCACTCCACTCTTTAAGAAGGAGGGAAGCAGAAGAAAGGAAATTATAGACCAGTTAGCCTGACTTCAGTGGATAGGAAAATGTCCATTATTAAGGATGAGATTCCAGGGATACTTGGAGGTGCATGGTAAAGTCAGCATGGTTTCCTTAAGGGGAAAACTTGCCTGACACATCTTTTGCAATTATTTGAGGATTAACAGTCAAGGAGAGTCTATGGAAGTTGTTCACTTGGATATTCAGAAGACTTTTGGCAATGTGCCTGATGCACCATCAATAACTCACTCTGAGACGTAAGAAGCGAGATATCGGCTTTTATTGACTGGAAGAATGAACAACACTACATCCTGGAGAATGAGGCCGGGTTCAGGCCTCAATCGCCTTTATACAGGGGTCTGTGGGAGGAGCCACAGGAGCAGTCAGCAGGGGTCTGTGGGAGGAGCCACAGGAGCAGTCCAGACAGGTATATGTAGTTCACCACAGTGCCGCAGATGACACTGCTTAACAAAATAAAAGCCCATGACATTACAGGAAAAATACTAGCATGGATAGAAGATTGGCTGACTGGTAGAAGGCAAAGTGTGGGAATTAAGTTGGCCTCTCCTGGTTGGCTGCCCAGGACCAATGGTGTTCCGCAGCAGCTGGTATTGTGACTGCTTCTTTTCACAGTATATGTAAAAGATTAGAATAACAGAATTGGTGGCTTTGTGGCTACATTTGCAGATGATACTGTTACGAACCTCGTAACTGGGTCACTTACCAGCAAAGATAGAGAGGTCCGTTGAAGTCTGTTGGTACTATTTTTAACAGTATTTATTAGTAAAAATACACAAAAATAATATCAATGCAAACATACAGATAATATACGTCGTCAATACTAAATCTAAAAGTGCGGGTATAATAATAATCAATAAGAAATAGCTCTATCATTGTCTAGGGGATAATGAATTGTCCGATTGTAATACACAGTTCACTGCAGTTCCACAAGCTGCCGTCTTTTGGTTGTCGCTGTGTTGCACTTTGTTGGAGAGAGAGAGAAATAGGAATAGAATGGGAACAGTTACCGCTGCGGGTTTTCCAACCTTTATGATTTCGATCCGTCAGGAGTCCCGTTGGTGTGGCCGTTCACTTGTGGCCTCTTCTTTTAGCTAAAGCCGTTCTTCCGTGGCGAGGCTGCCAATCCCAGGCAAGGGAAGGACGCACACGAGCCCCCCACCGGCTGTCGCTATTAAACGCTGTCACGGGATTTCTAGCGTTTCTCCTGGTGCGTCTAAAGGGGTTGTTCCCCAGACCCTCTTTTATCCTTACTCACGGGGTCTCAGATGTCAATCAGGTTGGGATGATGCAATCCCTCAACCAGCCCACTCTGGTCATCCCCTGAGGGCTTCAATGAATAGTACAGTACTCAAAACACAATTCCGTCTCCAAGAGACAATAGCCGTTATCAGGGGTTTTTGTTTCGCTGAGGCCAGGACACATTCCAAACCTTGTGGATTCTGCGTGTCTCTCTCTCATTTCCTGGGTCCCAGACCCGAATTAATAGCGATCTTGCGATTCTCAAAAAGGAGGGGGCGACTTTGTACCCTTTGGCCCCTCAGAGTTGTGGCACATTCGTAACAATACAAAGATAGGTAAAGGGGCAAGTAGTTTTGAGGAAGCAGGGAATTTGTAGAAAGACTTAGACAGATTGGGAATATAAGCAAAGAAATGGCAGATGGAATATCGTGGAGGATTTTGGCCAACTGGCTTGGGTAAGTACCCTTGCGAGTCTATAGAATTGTGTGTCTGTGTTGCTTAATGCCTAGATCAGCAGACTCATGGTGCTGCCTGTTAGCCTACTGCTGTAAACTCGAGACTATGTGGTACTGCCCTCTAGCCTACTGCTGAACACCATGAGTCTATGTGAATTAATTGTGGAAGAAATTTGAGAATAAACGGTTAAAATATCTGAGTTTTTAACACACTGCACCTTCCTTTAATTAAAATATGCCTAGTGCTGATCTTAGTGCAGAACACAGCAGCGTAAACAAGTTGGAAACAGTGATGATCATAAATTGTAGGGAGAACCCTCTGGGCTGTCAAGTTTCTGACAGTTAAACAGTGTGTATGGTTTTCCTTCACCTGTCTGGTACTAACATATAAAATAAATTATATTTTTGTACTTTAATGACTTACTGGATTAAGGATTTAATGAACCTTCTTAATATCATAAGATATTATAAGTAAAGACTGACTATTTGGCTGGGTTCTCAGCATGCTTGCAATAATCTATCTTAGTTTCAGGGATGTTCTGACAACCTATCTATGTGTGTTGTGGGCAGAAAAGGGACTGTCTCTGGCATTTTCATAGGAATTGATAAGATGCACAGGAATGATTTCTTTAATGTTGACTGATGTAATTGACTTTCTGCGAGCATGCATAAAAAAGGTAGTGACTATTGTTTTTTGGAAACTGGCTGTACTGCAGCCAGTCAGCACACTTTCCACCACACATGTATTGAAGCTAACAGGAAGGTGACAGTAACTCAAATAACCATGCAGTACCACAGGGGTGTTCAGAAATGCATTTCTGAATGCACAATATGTTGAACCTTGAAGTGGATGAGCTACAGCAGCAGAAACTACACCTGGTTTTCCTCCTGCACCTAATAAAGTGACCACTGAGTGTAAATTGTAGCACTTTTGACTTGATCCTATCTATAATGAATAGATTTAGTGTTAATCTTAATTAACTTAACAAAAAATCAATTCTATATTATTTGTTGGTTTCTTGACTAAACTTCTTCATTCTTTGTCTCCTGTAAAAATGTCATTCCCTTTTCTCAGTTCCTTTGTCTCTGTCACATCTGTTCCCAGGCTGAGGCTTTTCTTCCAGAACATCAGACATGCCCTCCTTCTTCAAAGAATGGTGTTTCCCTCCTGACACTTAACCCTGCAAGCAGAAGAAGTGGTACACCTGCTCGTTCACCTCCTCCCTCACCTCCATTGACGGCCCCAAAACATTCCTTCTAGGTGAGGCAACACTTTGCATCTGATGCTCCCATTGTGGCCTCCTCTATATTGATGAGCCCCCACATAGATTACTGGACTGCTTTGTCAAGCACTTTCACTTCATCCGCAAAAAGCAAAATTTCCTAATGGCTAACCACTTTGATTCCAATTCCCATTCCAGCATGTTGGTCCTCTACTGCCATGATAAGGCCATTCTCATGTTAAAGGAACAACATCTTGTATTCCGTCCAAGTAGCATCCAACCTGGTGACAGTCACGAACATTGATTTCTCTAACTTCGGTAACTTTTTCCCCTTCCGTATTCTTACATTTCACACTCTAGCTCCCTAGTTACCTCTTCTCCTCACTTGTTGATCATGTGCCTCTGGTGCCCCTCCTCCTTCTCTTTCTCTCATGATCCACTCTCCTCTCATATCAGATTCCTTCTTCTCCAGTCCTTTACCTTTTTCACCTATTACCTCCCAGCTTCTTGCTTCATCCCTTCCCTTCCCACCTGTCTTCACTTATCACCTTCTAGCTTGTACACCTTAACCTCCCCCTTCTTTCTTATTCTGACTTCTTCCCCTTTCTTTCCAGTCCTGATGAAGGACGTTGGACTGTAACGCCAACTGTTTATTCCTTTCTGTAGACGCAGCCTGACCTGCCAAGTTCCTCCAGTTTTTTTGTGTGTTGCTCTATGTTATTTGTAATTTCAATGAAACACGATGACTGTGAAGTCCTCTTATATACACTATATCTGAATTATAAGTGCTTATGTTGCATCACTTATCACTTATGTATCTGTAATTTCTATGCTCCATTTAATGTAACATGGAGAGATAATTCAGCAAATAAGGATTAATTACTATATTGTGCCAATGGCTGCTGATACCTTCATAGGTATCAAGTGTGGCAACATTGAGATTATGGTTTTGGATTAATGTAGGTTAACAATTTGTCCAGCAGTGGCAGGTGGTAAAACTGAGTGCACTCAAAGAATAGCACTGAGAAAAAATTACAGTGATTATCTTAAAGCTGAAACTGGATCACAATATTTCTCTTCAGGCAAGGAAAGCAGTCACCCTTGCTTGGCCTGACCTATATGTGATTGGCTTATTTTTGTGGGTGACTCATCGTAGACATTCAGATCAAGGACATTTTTGTCACTCCAGTGCTGAGGAATGAAAGATGCCAGTACATGTATTCTTTTAATGTGCAGATGGCACTAACAAGCTATTCAATTCTGCAAGTAATAGTTAGAAGACAGAAGAGCATTACAGAATGGCAAGGAGTGAAGAATATATATAAAATAGTCTACTCGGTACATTTTCTAAAAAAACATATTATTTGAAGAGACTGAAACATTGAAGTTTTTGGATTATTGTTATCATATTAATTGATTAACTGTTGAGCATACCCCCTCTACTTATTTCCATCTAAGGTGGACCAATTCTATTCTGAAAAATAAAGGACTTTAAACATCTGCTGTTCAAAGATTTTACTATGATTAGCACCTGATTTGTCAAATATTTCCTTAAGAAGTAAGTCAACAGAAGTTTTCAAAACATATATGTTATTTTTAAAGATCACATTTATTGAAATGTGATTCTCTGCACAAAATATTTAGTTTTCTGGAATTCCTGAGATGTAAGAGCTGAAATCTGGTAAGTGCTTTTTAAAATGCCATATCTGTTGGCAGTAAGTTTAAAGACAAATATAAAAGGATCAACACATAAATGAGCTGGACAAACTCAGTGGGTCAGCAGCATCTATGGAGGGAAATGGAGAGTTGACATTTCAGTTTGATCATGACTCACTATAAGAAGATGGTGTAATCGGTGGGTGCATAGTCTGGACGTCATGCTCTTAGTCACTACAGTGAATCCTTGAATACCTGGATTCAGTATTAACCATGAAATCTGTAACTTGTCTCTGGAAAATTAGCAGGCAGTGCTACCCTCTTGCGCTCTGGACCAAAGAGTCATAAAGTCTTCAGTGACCTACCCCTATCATTCCCTTCAAAACTTGAGTTGGAAGCACATTTTATAAATCTACAATTAGATGGTAGGATTAAGCTTTTTGCTATAGTTAAGCAAATAACCAGAATTTGTTTCCAAAACTCCTGTGTGAACAAATGATAAGACAATGACTTAAAGAGCTGTTTGAACCAATTTAGCCATAGCCCTATCATAACTTAGACTATCCAACACCTTGATTTGCAATAAAGCCAATTCTAGAATAGGACCACATAGTTGTGGAAGGAGGGGGCAAAGCTTGCTATAGAGATGATAAACCTTCTCATAGCAGATAAAATATGGGTTCCCATTTAAATATTAGACCTGAACATATTTTTCAACTCATCTGTGGGTCTTAACCTATGCTACCTGGTAGCTCTCTCCGTTGTCTGTTATAGTGTGGATATAGCAACTCTTGGTTCCTTAAAGTTGTCATATCTGAAAGGTGGGGCATGGGGGGGTGTGTGGATAAGCACCCACCACCTATTAAATGCTCCCAATAGCGTGCACCTCAGATTGCCTCTGACAACCAGGTCCAGCTCTTGGCCTTCACGTATGGCTTAGCTACCAAGCACAGCGGGAATGGGCAAACACACACAAAATGCTGGAGGAACTCAGCAGGCCAGGCAGCATCTATGGAAAAGAGTCCAGTTGATGTTTCAGGCTGAAACCCTTCAGGAAGTCTGGAGAAAAAATGCTGAGGAGTAGATTTAAAAGGCGGGTGGAGGGGACAGAGAAACACAAGGTGATAGGTGAAACCTGAAGGGGAAGGGATGAAGTAAAGAGCTGGGGAATTAATTGGTGAAAGAGACAGAAGACTGTGGAAGAAACAAACGGGGGGAGGAGCACCAGAAGGAGGTGATGGGGTGGGCAAGGAGTTAAGGTGAGAGAGGGATAAAGGGATGGGAAATGGTGAAGGAGTGGGGTGGGTTGGGGGGCATTACCGGAACTTGGAACAATTTCCTCAAAATTCTGGTAATTTCCCCCAATCCCCCTCCCTTCACCATTTCCTATCCCCGTTTCATGCAGCAGAACATCTAGATCTTGCACCAGAACATTTAGATCCTGGACTGGCCTCTACAGCAACCTGAGGACCCACCAACAGACAACCCCTTAGGAGAACATCATACCTGAATTGAGAGATTGCAAAGGAAGGAAAGAATTATGTATGATATACAGTTACCTTCATATTTCGATCTTTCTTCACAAAAGAAAACAATTATTGCACAATCTTTTGTGTTGGTTTTCTTTCTGAGTGTGCTTCCTCTCTTTTCACATTTTGCATTAATTTTACTATTTCTGAATGGTGGCATTTTCAGGAGGAAATTACTTTGAACTTTTGAATGATTACATTGATTTAAGATATAGGTCAGTTTTTTAATTATAAATAGAATAGTGAGTAGAATTTGGTTCCTGATTACAAAGTTAAAATAAGTTGTAATTCTATTATAGTAAATTAGATCAATTAGCAACATGCTTATGTTTATAAATAGTAAGCTTATTCTAGTTCATTGAAGTTTGGAACAGTGCATTTTACTAACCTATGATCTAATTGTTTGTAAATTTTATTCTTCACTTATATGCTCTAACAAAACTAAAATATTTACCAACTAAAGGTCCTTAAAACTAAATATTTTGTGAACAGTGTTGAACAACTTTAGAAATTGATTTTGCTATTGACACAGTGGATTGGATCTGCCTTGGTAGTTCATTGACCCTTTATTATTGCGGTTTATTTTAGAAGTACTAAATACAAAAAAAAGCTCTGTTAGTTGCCTCCACTGCCTTTGCCAATATGTAAGTTCCACCGAAAATTAGCTATACTGTTACTGACACTCACTTTCATTGTTTTCTAATTAGACCCATGCCCTACTTATTTTTCTTCTGAATTTAAACTTTTGAACTAAGCTCATTAATATCAGAATCAGATTGGTTATGACTTACATTTGATGAGAAATTTGTAGTTTTGCAGCAGCAGTACAGTGCAGAGAAATAAAAAATTATGAGTTATAAAACAAAGTGCAAAACAGAAAAGAAAAAGTGATCATTCAGAAATCTGATGATGGAGGGGAAGAAGCTGCTCCTAAATCAACTGAGTATGTGTCTTCTGCTTCCTGTCCCTCCTCCCTGATGTTAATAATAAGAAGAGGCTATGTCCTGGATAGTGAGGGTATTTCATGATAGATGCTGCCTTCTTGAGCCTTGATCTCTTGAGGATGTCATTGATGGTGGGGACGGTTGTGCTGTGATTGAGGTGGATGAATCTATGACACTTTGCAGCCTCTTGCGATCCTGAGCTCCATCACAAATTGCAATACAACCCATCAGAATGATCTTTATTGTACACCTATAGAAATTTGTATTTAATCTTTGGTGACATATCCAATGTCCTCAAATTCCTAATGAAGTACAGCTGTTAGTGTGCTTTCTTCATGATTGCATTGATGTGTTAGGTCCAAGGTAGATCCTAGAGATGTTGGTGCCTAGGAAGTTAAAGTTGCTCAGTTTTTCTGCTGCTGACCCCTCAATAAGGACTGGCGTGTTCTCCCAACTTCCCCTTCCTAAAGTCCACAATTACTTCCTTGTTCTTGCTAGTGTTGAGTTCAAGGTTGTTGTTGTGACAGCACTTAACCAACCAATCTAACTTTCTCCTGTTAGCCTCCTCATCACCTGAGATTGTACCAACAGCTGTCATCCCATTGACACATTTATTGATGCCATTTGAGCTGTGCTTAGCCACATAGTCATGACCGTGGAGAGAGTAGAGCACTGGGCTAAGCATGCATTGTTGAAGAATGTCAATGTTGATAGTGAGGATGAGATGTTATTATTTCTCCATATTGACTATGGTCTCCCGGTAGGGAAGTTGATGATCAGTTGCAGAAGGTGGTACAGAGGCCCGGGGTGTTAATGACAATCCCACATTGAGACAATCCCCAGAATGCTAAAAAATATTGATGTTTTCCAAATCTTTGAAGTCATTTAGATTGGCAAATGAATAATTCAATATTCCATCACTGTTCAGTGATTATTCCCTTTAGGTGAAGACATATAATATGCCTTACTGTATATATAGGAGTAATTGCTAGTTTAGGAATACTGTTTTATTAGTCATGAGTTTATTGGTCTTACTAAAAGTTGGAAATGGTTGCAAATGAAGTAGACATAATCTTGATAAAGGAACATCAGGAATCAGTTTGAAAACACTGTTGATACATTTTTGCAATGTTTATTAAGAAGTAATACTTTTCAGGAAATCTAACTACCTTGTCTTGCAGGCACCACACTTCAAAATTAAAGAGCATGCATTAGGAAATTGCATTTAAAATGCTCCTTTGGATAAAACATCATGATTTCAAAGTACACTGTTGAGAGGAGAGGACCAATTTAGTAAAGAACATTTTGCTGATTGGGTAAAATTCACTTTTTCCTGATGGAAACCTGACTATAAACTAGCAATAAAAGTTCCTATCAGTTAAATGGTCTCCTGCTGACAGTGACAAAAGTATGATGACCATTAATAATCCATATTACTGTTGACTTTATAGATGGTGCTTATGCAGTTTATGGCTGCTTATTTTAGTTCTAATCAGCTGTGCTTACTTAACTCCACAGACTGGCATTGGTTAATATTACCTATCTAGATCAATAAAAAATGCTCGATGGTTGAATAAGTGGTTACATATATCATCGAAGCATTAGAGTAGCTTATGTAGGCACTGCTTGAAATTAGCATTGAAATAAATAGGATCTGTGATCCTAAACCAGAGCTGTGTTCTCAGAATAAGGCAAATGAATTCCAGGTTGACCAGGCTTTGCTGCTGGGCTGTATCATAAATTCTGACAATAGGGTCAAGTGACAGATGTGGGAATGGGTTTATGTAAGCCTGAGATTTATTTCTTCTGGAATGACTGAACCCCAGCTGCTTCTTTAAGAACTGCCAGCCACTGCTACAGTGTCAGCTCATATACTTCTTTCCTAACAGTAACTCTTATTATAAACAGTACAACAGAAGGTCTATTAGCATTTATTGTGGTTGCTCAACGGAATCACATTAAAATTTAGCTATTGTCTTTCTGAGATAATTTTCATCTGTACAATGCAAGGCACTTATGGTATTATAGGAGAAACACTAGCGTGGATAGAAGATTGGCTGACTGGCAGCTGGCAAAGCGAGGGAATAAAGGGGGCCTTTTCTAGTTGGCTGCCGGTGACTAGTGGTGTTCCACAGGGATTGATGTTGGATTGCTTCTTTTCATGCTATATGCCAACGATTTGGATGATGAAATTAATGGCTTTGTGACCAAGTTTGTGAACATTTAGGAAAGGCATATAGTATTGAGGAACCAGGGAATCTGCAGAAGGACTTAGACAGATTAGGAGAATAGACAAAGAAGTGGCAGATGGAAAATACTGTAGGGAAGTGTATGGTCATGCACTTTGGTAGAAGTGCAAACTATTTTCTAAACGGGATGAAAACTCAAAAATCGGTGGTAAAAAGGGACTTTGGATCCTTATGCAGAATTCCCTAAAGTTTAACTTGCAGGTTTAATCAGCGGGAAGGAAGGCAAATGAAAAGTTAGCATTCATTTTGAGAGGACAAGAATATAAAAGTAAGGATGTAATGTTGAGGGTTTATTGGACAATGACCAGACCACACTTGAATATTGTGCACAATTTTGACCATTATCTAAGAAAGGATATGTTGGCATTGAAGAGAGTCCAAAGGAGGTTTGTGAGAATGATCCTGGGAATGACAGGGTTAACATATGAGGAGTAATGATGACTGTGGACCTGTTCTTGCTGGAGGTTAGAAGAATAAAAGGGAATCTCATTGAAGCCTGTCAAATATTGAAAGGTCTAGATAGATTGGACATGGAGAGAATGTTTCCTTCAAACTTTTCTTCAGAATTGGAAAAAGTAGGCTATTCGATATATTGTGGTTAAAGGTGATGAACTTAGAGTGTGGATCAGTACATGGAACAATAATGTTGTGGCCATTACAATGACGTGGTTGAGAGAGGGACAGGAAAGTGAGCTTAATATTCCGGTGTTTCAATGTTTTAGTAAAGATAGAGAGGGAGGTAAAAGAGTGGAGTGGGAGTTGGACTATTATCCAGGGACAATGTCACAGCTGCACTCAGAGGGGGCATAACAGAGGGCTCGTCCACTGAGTCTATATGGGTAGAACTCAAAAATAGAAAGAGTGCAATCACTGATGGGATTGTTCTACAGACTCCCTAGAAGCCATTGGGAAATTGAGGAACAGATATACAGGCAGATTGAGAAATGGTGTAAAAGCAACCAGGTCATTGTCATGGGGGACTTTAACTTCCCAAATATAAATTGGGACCTTCTGGGTGCAAAAGGTTTAGATGGGGCAGAATTTGTTAGGTGCTTCAAGGGAGTTTTCTTAATTCAATTTGTAGATAGTACAAGAAGAGGGGCTGTACTGGATCTGGTGTTTGGTAATAAGCCTGACCAGCTGACTGACCTTTCAGTGGGTGAGCAGTTAAGCACAATTCCTTAAGTTTTAAGATAGCTATCGATATGGATAAGTATGGACCTTGCGGGAGAGTATTAAATTGGAGCGGGGCAAATCATGAGACTAATAGGCAGGAACTAGTTAATTGGGAACACTTTTTTTTGGGCAAGTCCACGTCTGACATGTGGAGGGTTTTTAAAGACCAACTGCATATAGTGCAGGACAGGCATGTTCCAGTCAGAAGGAAGGACAAGGATGACAAGGTAAGAGAACCCTGGATGTTGAGAGAGGTGATGAATTGGATGAAAAAGCTTAGGAAGCTAGAATAAAACAGAGCCATTGAGATTATAAAGAAGCCAGTAAATAACTCAAGAAATGAATGAGGAAAGTCAGGAGGGGCCATAAAAGTCCTTGGTAAGTGGTATTAAAGATAATCCTATGGCATGCTATGATATATCAAGAGTAAAAGGATAAGTAAGGAGAGGGTAGGACCACTCGAGGATAAAGGGGGGAATATTTAATTGGATGCTGAGAATATGGGTAAGGTCCTTAATGAGTTCTTGACATCTGTATTTACCAAGGAGAAGGACATCGAGAATAGGGAGACATTTTGAGGTAAAGGAGGAGGTAGCATTGGGTCTCTTAAAGAGCATCAAAGTGGATAAGTTCCCAGGACCTGCTGGGATATTGAGAGAGGTTACTGAAGGAGACAAGGAATAAGATTGCTGGAGCCCTTGACAAATATCTTTGTGTCCTCTTTAGCCAGAGTCCTGGAGGACTGGCAGGTAGCTGATGTTGTTCCATTATTCAAGAAGGGAAGTACGGATTAACCTGCAAACTATAGACTGTTGAGTGTTACATCAGTATTAGGGATGTTACAGGAGAGAACTCTTAGGGATAGGAATTATGAACATTTGGAAAGTCATGGCCTAATTAGGAGGAGCCAGCATGGCTTAATATGGGAGAAAGTGCAGAGAAGGTAGACAATAAAGTGCAAGGCCATAACACGGTAGATTGGGAGGTCAACAGTCCTTCTTATTGTATAGTCTTATAACATCTGGCTAGAACCTGTCCTTGAGCCTTGTTGTATGTGATTTCAGGCTTTTGTATCTTCTGCCTGATGGAAAAAGAGAGAATGCCTGCGGTGAATAGACCTTTAGTTATATTGGATGATTTAGTGAAGTAGCAAGAAGTGTAGCCAGAGGTCCATGAAGTTTTGGTAATGTACTAGTTTCAGTAATGTGCAGAGTTATGTTCACAACTCTCCTCAGTTTATTGTGATGATGGGCAGAGCAGTTACCATATCAAGCCATGAAGCATCTGGATAGAAGATGAATGAAATCTGGAATTCACAGAAGAAGAGGGAGGGGAAAATGATCAGTTGAATGATTTAATTCAGTGCTGTTCTAGATGAGCGCAGTTTCAACGACTCTCAAAAAAATTCAGCACCATTTTTTTTGATTGAGGCCAAATACATCAATATTCATTTCCTCCACATCAGCACACTGAAAATTGATTATGTGTTCAGTTGCACAATAGCTTCATCACCTGACATCACTTCAGTATCTTTTGCTTGGTCTCTTGTTGTTGATGATCTTGACAACATGGATATTTCTGACTTTATTTCCTTTGCATACTAAATACCTTTTTTGACAGTAAACTTGAATTAATTAAATGGTGCTTCAGGTCTGTGTCTGATGCTTGATCACTAATCTTACAAGCTAACTTTTTAGCAATCATAATTTGTGTACTTTAACATGAGTCATTGCTTCAATTGCTTTGTCTTTACTTTCCCTGAATAGGATCTTACATCTTTGAAATTCCTATCCATGCTGGTTTACCTCTCGGAGTATGTTCATCGACCTACTTCAGGAATACAGTATATTTTGCTAGGATACATTATTTTGATGTTTCTTTCCCCGTGAGATATAATTTCACACTCATTCTTCTATTTCCAATTGTTCAGAATTCATACTTTGCTGCTATGTCAAATGGCTGTTGGATAGAGTAGCATTCTAACTTATCCATTACATCATCAGATGTGTGATATTTAATGTTCTGTGGAGCTTTTAAGTTAATGAGTGTGCAGTGCATTTCAGAGTTGATTTTTGTGAATAAAACTTCTATCTTTCGTTCCTAGCTGCAGCATTAATTGCAGCAACTTCAACACCTTTCCCACCTGAACAAATTCATGATAATGAAGAGCAATTCCGTCCTCCCTCTATCTGTCTCTCACAATCTAGAATTTATCCAGAATTTGATAATGGATTGATTGGTTCTTTAGTTCAATAAAGTATGAATGTCAAGGCTATCCATCAAAGATTTTAGCAAAAAAAGATATATGAGATAAAGGGGTTGAAAATAAGCTTTCAGAGCCATGATTTGGATGTTACTTCTTGTCTCTGCAGGGAGCCCAGAAAATTTGTGTTGCACAGAGGATCCTGTGGATTAGGCTTTAACATCGTTGGGGGTGAAGATGGTGAAGGGATATTTATCTCGTTCATCCTGGCAGGTGGACCAGCAGACCTTAGTGGAGAGCTGCAAAGAGGTGACCAAATTCTATCAGTAAGTCATTTTTATTTGTACAAATTAAATTGAACTATAATAGTTTGGTCATGCTGATTCTAATCAATAATATGTACAGCTTATCCATTGAGACCAAGATATGAGTGCTGATATGGTATGACTAAAGAAAGAGCTTGGACCTAAAAGGTGAATACTGTCCAACAGCATGCACAGTAATGCCAAAGCTGATGAGAAAGGAGGCAATGAAAACTTTGGTATCTTGTTAACCATTAAGAACCAATGAGTTGAGATTGCTTTCCTTCCACTTCAGTTCCATAGGCTCTAAACTGATAGATAATGACTCTATTACATCCTATGTTAATGTACCAGTTATGTATCATGAATACACTATACACTCTGCAAGGATTTGATGAATCCTGCGGCTCCATGGGGTAGATGGGGCTCGTCAGCTGTGGCTGGCGGCTCATCTAAGAGAAGGAAAACTCTGATCTCAAACTTCCACTATCTTGTAACTATACCCACTCATGGGGAAGGCTTTGGGAGTAAACCCTGAGGGAAAAATCTGGAGCTGGAGTCACTAAAACAGACCTACATTGAGTTCAGTGTTGGCTGGCAACTCCTGCAAACCTGCTGATACCAAACTGTATCCGTCTCTGCTGTTCTTTTGGGTTGATCAGATGTGCAGCAAGGGGGAGTTAGCTACATGGGCTACAGCTTGTTCTCCATATCGTACTGCCCAGGCTCTGCATATCTAGACACAAAATACAATGCAGATGCTGTGGTCAAATCAAGAAGAACAAACAAGCTGGATGAACTCAGCAGGTCGGGCAACATCTGTTGAAATGAGCAGTCAACGGATGCTGCCCGACCTGCTGAGTTGATCCAGCTTGTTTGCATACCTAGATAGCTGGGACACAATATTCATGGTCAACTCTGCCAACGGAAGCTCAGCAGTGGCATATAATTAATATTACTCCACAATCTTCCAGCTTGTCCTGACTATTACCTCCCTTGTATTCTGCACTCGTTGGATACTTGCTTGCAAACTTGCTCATCAATTTTCCTGTAAATATTTGAACAACTATGATTCTCTGAACACTGCATCCACTTTTACACTTTTGCTCAACCCATTTGGTTTCACTTGATGCTTCTTCTAACATAACAGCCTTTTTCACAGCTGATATATTTCATGAACCAGGATAGCCATTCTTCCTTTGCTTTTTTTCTCCCTCTCTATTTCATCTGAAAACCCTGTAACTTTTAACATTGAACTGCCAGTCCTACTCTGTAAGCCATATTTTCATAATTGCACAAGTGGATGTAGTATCTTCTGAATTTAGAAAGCTTTGATCAAGTTGGATCTATGAGGTTGTTTAACAGGGTTAGAGTATGTAGAATGGAGGTACATGTGAACTGAGAACTGTGAGAGCTTAGAAGGCAGATACACAAGTGTATCACAAGTTGGATCAACCTTTGATCTGCTGGAGGAACTCAGATGAGCAGCATCTGTGGTGGAAAGGAATTCTTGTTTCAGGACAAACCCTGCATCAGGACTGGTGTAGTGTTTCCAGCTTAATTCAGGGTCCCAACCTGAAATGGTGAAGACTCCTTTCCCCCCATAGATGCTGCTTGACACTCTGACTTCCTCTAGCATGCTTTTTGTTGCTCCAGATTCCAGCATTTTGTGTCTCGTTTCTCAAGCTGACTGGCTATGTTTAGTGGGAGACCACACAGCTTAAATTCTGACTAGTCATAGTCTATATCAGCAATTTGGCTGGGAGAATCAAGTTCCTTATTTCCATGTTTGCCAATGTCATACAGCTAGATTGCATTAAGGATAATGAGGAGAATACAAAGAGAATGTAGTCAAGATAAATGAGTGTGTGAGAACATGGCAGATGGAACATAATATTGAAAAATATTAGGTCATTTATTTTTGTGCACCAAACAAAAGAGCAGAGTTTTTTTTGGACAGTGACAGATTGGAAAATGTTGATGTCCTTGTACATAAGTCATTGAAAGCCAACATGAAGGTGGCACAAGTAGTTAGGAGGAAATAGTATATTGGCTTTTATTACAAAAGCGTTTGAGTTCAAGAGTAAAGAATATTGCAATTATTTATGACTTTGGTTAGTCCTTGTCATGAAATTGTGAGTGGGTTTGGTCTCCTTAGTGAATAAAGTATGTACTGACCATAGAAGGAGCACAGCAAAGGTTCACTAGAGTTTTATAATGTCTTTTGAAAAGGTTCAATAGCTTCCAGGGTTGACACTTTTCCATTTGGTGAGAGATTTAGTAGACTGGAACTGTATTCTTTAGAGTTTAGAAGATTAACTTCAAAGTTCAAAGTAAATTTATTATCAAAGTTCATACTAAGAGGAAATCTCAACAAAACTCTACTAACTTCTACAAAATCATTCAAAGGATTTGTAGGCTAGGTACTGAGGGGATGTTTCTCCTGACTGAGGATTTTATAACCAGTGAGTGCAGATTGAGAATAAGGGGCTGAGATGTAGATATTTTCACTTGGAAAGAGGTGAATGTTCAGAATACTGTACCTCCATAGGGCTTCAAGGAAGCTGGATTTGTCGTTACAGGAAAGATACTAGCATAGATGGATTGGCTGACTGTTGGGGTCATGGAGTGGGAATAAAGGGGGCCTTTTCTGGTTGGCTTCTAGTGACTAGTGGTGTTTCACAGGGGTCAGTATTAGAACCACTTCTTTTCATATTATATATCAATCATTTGGATGATAGAATTGATGGTTTTGTGGCCAAGTTTGTTGATAATACAAGGCTAGGTGGAGGGGCAGGTGGTGTTGATGAAGCATGGAGTCTGCAGAAGGACTTAAACAGATTTGGAGAATGGACAAACGAAGTGGCAGGTGGAATAAAATGTTGGAAAGTGTATGGACATGCACTTTGGTAGAAGGAGTAAAGGCATAGACTTTTTTCTAAATCAGAAACAAACTCAGAAATCAGAGGTACAAAGGGACATGGAAGTCCTTGGGCAGGATTCCCTAAAGCTTAACTTGCAGGTTTAGTTGGCGGTAAGTAAGGCAAATATAATGTTAGCATTTATTTTGAGAATACTAGAATATAAAAGCAAAGGTATAATGCTGACCAACACACACAAATTGCTGGAGGAACTCAACAGGCCAGGCAGCATCTATGGAAAAGAGTACAGTTGACATTTTGGTCCTGATGAAGGATCTTGGCTCAAAACATTGACTGTACTCTTTTCCATAGATGTTGCCTGGCATTTTGTGTGAGTTGCTTAGATTTTCAGCAGCTGCAGATTTTCTCTCATTTGTGGTGTAAAGCTGAGGCTTTGTAAGGCAATGTTTAGACTTCACGGAGTACTGTGAGCAGTTTTGAGTCTTGTATCTAAGGAAGGATGTGCTAGCATTGAAGATGGTCTAGAAGAGGTTTATGATCCCAGGAATGACAGGGCTAATGTATGAGGAATTTGTGATGGCTCTGTGTCTCTAGTCACTTGAGCTTAGAAGAATGAGGGGAGATCTCATTGAAATTATCAAATCTTAAAAGGCCGAGATTGAGTGGATGCGGAGAGGATGTTTCCTATATTTGGGGTATCTAGGACCAAAGAGCACCAGCTGCAGAGTAGAAGGATATCCCTTTATAATAGAGATGAGGAGAAATTTCTTTAGCCGGGGAAGAATAAATTCACCACCCTCTGGCTAAAGAAATTCCTCTTCATCTCTGTTCTAAAGGGATGTCCTTCTATTCTGAGGGTGGTGCCTTTTAATCCTAGACTCTCCCAGTATAGGAAATTCATTGTCACAGACATCTGTGGAGGCCAAGTCATTGGTATATTTAAAGCAGAGGTTGATAGGTTCTTGATTAGTAAGGGCGTCAAAGGTTATGGGGAGAAGAAAGGAGAATGGGGTTGAGAGGGAACTAATCAGCCATGATTAAATCACAGAGTCAGACTTGACAGCTAACTGGCTTAATTCTGCTCCAATGTCTTATGGTAATATGATTGAATGTGACTTTAAATTTAAATTATTTTTAAAGAATACTAATAGTTGCCAGATGAGGGCAGCACTCATTCATGCATGAATATCTCAGCCTCGTAATTAGATACTTTTTTCTGCATCTGTCACAAATTCTTAGCAGTTTGCATTGACAATAAATAATTGATTTTGCGTACCAATGTAAATATAGGAAAGTATGCTGGGGTTTGTCATATGTTTTCAATTGATATTAATTTCTTCTTGTCTCAGAACAGTATAGCACAGGAACTGGCACTTCAGCCCACACTGTCCATACCTCACTGCAAAATTCAGAAAAAAATGATTAAAAAGTTAGAGATAGATTTTAAACTGATCTTTGAGAATATTTAGGTGAAGGAAAGGATGCTATTAGAGAAAGGTTTCCAGAGCTAAGAACATCAACAAATGAAGACACGGTTATCAAGAGTGGAGTGTCTTAAATGTAAAATGCATTACAGGCCAGAGTTATGCAGTAGTGTTCTGGAAGGATCTGATCTGCAGAAGGTTGTAGAGATTTATGTTGGTATTGATGAAAATATATTGAATAGAAAGGTGTTGGCATATGTGACCTGGTGTGAACTTAGACATGAGCTGAAAAGAGTTAATGGAGAATGGTAGGTGTCAGGCCATCCAAGAAAACTTGCAACAAACAACTCACACAAAATGCTGAAGAAACTCAGCATTTTATGTGTGCTGCTTGGATTTTCTGCATCTGAAGATGTTCTCTTGTTCGTGATACGATTTGCAACAGTTAACTTCGTAAATCAAAAGGATGCGTTTATTTGGCAGCTGGACTGAAGCATTATGAAAAATAGATGATATTACAAGGGCATTTGGTATCCCTCAGATCTCAACATGGAATTCAGCATTTTCAAATAAATGGCTTTTCCAGTTTGTATCTGTTCTGTTGAACAGTCTTCCATTAGCCCCCACCATCAGCTCTTGGGTCCTTAAAGCCTCCATCTTCCTCCCACCCCACCTTCCTTGAACACCCCAACCCTCCTCTCTCCTCTGGTATCACTGACTCTCTTCCCCCCTCTTATCCCATCTCTAGTCCTTGCCATGTCTTCACCATTCCCTCTGACATTTCCCTCTCTGAGGCAGAACATTCTGCCTTCAGTAAGGGCCTCACCTTTATCCCCTTTACTTGTACCTCAATGAGTTCCACACCCACCATGACATGAGCTTTCTTCCATTGCCTCCATCTCCAAGCCCACTTCTTTTTGCAAGGTTACCACACCCCTCACTGATGACCGCTTCTCCCATCTTCAACTTTCCTCTGCTTCTTGGACACCCTGCTCTGGTTCTCTGCCTGCTCTGGATCTTTTCATCTCAAACTGCTGATGAGACATCAACCATCTCAACTTCAGCACTCCTCTCTCCTCAGCTCCTCGAACCTTACACCATCTGAATGCACTGCCCTCCACACTCTCTCTGCACCAATCCCAGACTTACCATCAAACCTGCAGACAAAGGGGGTGCTGTTATAGTATGGCACACTGAACTCCGCCTTGCTGAGGCCAGGTGGCAACTCTCAGACACCTCCTCATACCTACCCCTCGAAGAGGACTCCACTCTAGACCATCAGAAAATTATCTCTGACACCATGACTGAACTCATCCACTCTGGAGAACTCCCATCCACTGCCACCAATCTCTTAGTTGCCCTACCCCATCATCAGTGTAGGGTGTGGAATCCTGGACAAAGAAGTAGGCTCAGAGATGGAGGCAATGGAAGAAAGCTCAGTGTCATGGCTGGTGTGTATTTCACTTCTACCTCCTACCCAAAATCCACACTTGATTGTCCAGGTAGGTCCATTGTCTCTGCCTGCTCCTGCCCCACTGAACTCATGTTCTCATATCTCAATTCCATTCTATACCCCTTGGTTCAGTCCCTTCCCACCTACATATAACCATATAACATTATTACGCACACACGTCCGCAACACTTTTCAATCCCTTGATTTCCTCAGTATCTTTCAATTCCCTGGCCCTGATTGCCTCATCTTCACCATGATGCTCTGTCCCTATACACCTCTATCTCCCATCATGAAGGCCTCAAAGCTCTTCATTTCTTTCTTGATAAAAGAACCAACCAATCCCCCTCCACCACTACCCTCCTCCGTCTGACAGAATTGGTCCTCACCCTGAGAAAATTTTCCTTCATCTTCTCCCACTTTTTCCAAACTAGAGGGGTAGCCATAAGTACTTGTATGGGCTCCAGCTATGCCCACTTGTTTATTGGCTACATAGAACAGTCCAGGCTCAATGCCTTCCCCAGGTTTACTCCCTGCAGCTTCCTCCGCTACATTGACAAGTGCATTGGTACTGCTTCATGCACCCATGCTGAGTTCGTCAATGTTATCAATTTTGCCTCTAGCTTACATCCTCCCCTTAAATTCACCTGGTCCGTCTCTGTCACCTCCCTCCCAATTCTGAATCTCTTCATTTCCATCTGTGGAGACAAACTGTTAACCGACATCTTTTATAAACCTACTGACTCGCATGTTTGTCTCCATTATACCTCTTCCCACCCTACCTACTTTAAAAATGCTACAGGTGGTCCCCGGGTTACGTACGAGTTCCGTTCCTGAGTCCGTCTTCGGATTTGTACGAAAGTCGGAACAAGTGCATCTGGTATTATTTAGCATCAGTCAAGTGTTTGTCTTAGTATGTAGTATATATTTTACCTTTCTATGCATATAAAACACTTAAGAAACGTATGTATTCCAATAATTAAACCATTGCGTTGCTTAGTAATAATTGTAGCTTTCATCGGGGCAGCGCCTTTCAAATGCTCCATTATTCTCACTTTATCCGTTATCCTTTAAAATTGTTCCGATGGTTGACTGACTGTAGCCTAACGCTTTTCCAATGACCGATGGCATTTCACCTCTTTCCAAATGCTTTATTATTTCCACTTTATTTTCAATCGCGATCGCTTCCCGTCAATGGAACAGAAACACTGCGGGCAGCAGCTCCCGAGCTTTGCCGGCTCCCGAGGTCCGCTGGGTCCTAAGGACCATCGCATTGAGACAGGCTAAATGGGACAAGTGGAGGCTGTGCTGGGTTTGGGTGTTTGCTCATCCACAATATTCCACGTGGGAATTTAAACTGGAGGTGGCAGTGGGTTTTTTTTACGAGGTCGAGTTGCAAGCTCAACATCAACCCAGCACGGATGGTACGGGAGTCTCTGGATCGACATCAACCCGGCACGGGAACGGTCTATCACTGGATCGAACTCGAGAAACTCCGTCCTCCAGCCCGGCGTTGATCTCACTGCACCACCAGCCGACCGGAATGGGGGGGGAGGGAAGGCGGGGTCAGGGTGAATCTTGCTAAGAAAAATTTAAGCCAAATACAAAGTTTAACTCCCAACACAGTGTCAACGGCAACTACTTAAAATGGCGGATGGTGTCACGATCCAACTTAAAATGGCGGACGGCGTTCTCCTTCCTCGGTTCCTAAGTACAAGTTGTCCGTAAGTCGGACATTCATAACTCGGGGACTACCTGTATTCCCTTTTCTCAGTTTCTTCCCCTCTGCTACATCTGTTCCCAGGAACAGAGATGTCCTCCTTCTTTAAAGAATGGGATTTCCCTCCCTCCACTATTAATGCTGCCCTCACCGGCATCTCCTCCATTTACGGTACATCTGCGCTTTTTTCAACCCAACGATTCCACGTTTCCCAATTACACATGACCAGTTAATCTACTAACTCATACATCTTTGGAATATCAATATACCAGCTCCTTAAGAGACAGTGGTGGAATTGAACCCAGGTCACTGGTGCAGTAATAGTGTTTTGCTAACAACTTTGTACCATCGGCCCCAAATGTAAGCAGCACTCACACAGAATACAGAAGTTGCAGAAGAGATACAGATGTTGTAAACTTCTCATTCTACAGATTTAAAATGTGAGTCACTCTGTTTCTTTCCTTGGTCTGCTATATGCTTCCAATAGAAACTTCACAAGCAATATTTTTCAACTGAACATTAACTTTCTGGACTCAAACTTAGTTCCCATTTTTATGGAACAGCATATGTTAGTAATGAGATCCTGCTTTTGCAATGTTCAGTTCCTTTCTTTACTTTTCACGTCCTATTCGTTTATACATTATGTGGTCTTTCCTTTTGTTTTAATCCTTCTTATCTTCCCTCCTTTGACAGACAGCCCTCCTTTTCACATGCAATTAGATTGAAACTTGTTAGATCTTTAAGTATTCCAGTTCTGATGAAAGGTCATCAATCTAAAATGTTTTTCTATGCTTTTCTGTGCACTGGTGCTGACTTGAACTACAGGTTATTTTATTCATATTCTGTTTTTTTAAATCTTTAATTGGTTTCTTTTTTTCCTTTTTTTCTCTGCAGTTATTAACATTTTCAGCAAATGTCAAATAGGGGCAAAGCTGAACTTCTGCCTATTTAGCTTGTATCTACTTTTCTATCAATGTAGGCTAAACAGTAAGCTTGGGAAACATGACCACCTCCCACCCCCCATGTGTTTAAAGGGAGTACTGGAATCCGAGTGCAGTGAGTTTAAAGGGAGCATGCAAAGAAAGGCAGGTGATTTTACAAGGAATATGAGGAAGGGGACCTCAGTGTGTTTAAAAGGAATTTGTAAAATTCTGATGAGTCATCTTATTAATCTCTCTCCACAATCATTTCTTGATCTGCTGAATATTTTTTGGAACCCTTTTATTTCAGGTTCCAGTCGTAGCAGTGTTTTGTATCTCACAACTCCAGCAACAATATTTTTTAATCTCTCCTCTGATCTTAGTCATTTCCTTCTACTTACATTTCCTACAGGTAGACCTATTGTGATCAATTGTCTTCACACCCTGTCAGCATCAGCTGGCCAGCATCACCATTACTTAGAAATGGAACTGGAATTGCTTTGTTATTGTTGCTGGTATTGAGATACTGTGAATAGCTTGTCGTGCAAACTGTTTATACAGATCAATTTAGTGCACAGTGCATTGAGGTAGATTGTTAGAGACAGAGAATTTAGATTTAAAGGCAAGGAAGATTATAATAGAAGTATGAGTGGATATGTAGGTTCAGTTTGCAACGAGTCACCCTGCTCTGGCGACATCTCGTATCTTTTAATTATTCTTTGTTTCCACCCTGTCAAGATGTTCCATTTATTCTTTCCACTTGTCTATGCAAATTAAGAATGATTGATTTTAAAATTTCTCAGTTCTGATGAAAAGTCATCAACCTGAAGCGTTAACCCTGCTTTTTTTCCCTCTGTATGCTGAGTATTTCCAGCATCTTTATTGCAAAGGCTGGATGTAAGCAAGCTGTGTGATGAAAATGATAGTGTTAGAAGCTCAATGCAGAATCAGATAGAAATGATCAGGTTGAAACTCTGTCTCTGTCCTTGGTCTTCTACACTTTGAACAGAAATTACACAATGTATTTCAATTAACTGTTAACTTTCTAGACTTAACTTAATTACTAAATGCTACTCCCATTTTTTTGGGAATGGTTTTTGCTGATAATGACCAACAATTTTTGCAATTTTCAGCTCTTTAGTGCCAGTGGTAGCATAGACAGTGGCACAGTAGCACAGCAGTTAACTCATCACTTTACAGGACCAACAATTACCAATCAGAGTTCAATTCAAGCCACTACCAGTAAGGAGTTTGTATGTTCTCTCTGTGACTACGTGGGTTTCGTCCAGGTGCTCCCGTTTCCTCTCACATTCCAAAAACATACAATAGGAGTTAGTGAGTTGTGGGCATGCTATGTTGCCACCAGAAGCATGGCGACACTTGCAGGCTGCCCGCAGCAGAATTGTCATTGATTTGATTTGATGCAAGTGACACATTTCACTGTACATTTTGAAAGCTAATTTTTCTTTCTTTTTTCCAATCATGGGAACCAGAAGTTGGTGAGTGTAAAGGGATCATGAGAAATGGGACCCCATTTTGTTTAAAAGGAATGTAGAAGTAAGGCTGATATGAGTTTAAAGGCATCATGGAAGACAGAACTAAGTGCATTTAAATGGAGCACCAGAAACAGGGCTGAAGTCAGTTTAAAGAGAGGACAGAATCTGGTGTGCCAGGTGCCAAACTATTTGGTTATCTAAGCAAATTAATACTAGATTATTGGTGTTTTACTGAATACCCAACAGCCAGTATTACCCCACAAGTCCTTAGAATTAAAGACCGAAGATAAATCTCTGTTCCCACAATTTGGATAAGATAGTTGGAGATGAGGATAGGATAACACAAGAAGAGAATCATTCTAATTGTATAAATGTTAAAAGGCTATCTTAAATCTATTTCCCAAGCCCTAATTTTCTTTGAAAAGATGAAAGGAATGGCCTTTATCTTTAATTTTTTTTGCAGTCCATGTAGCAAAGATACTCATAAACTTGTTGACTTGTTGACCAGCAAATTTTCATGTCATGATGAGAGGGGAAATTAATGATGGATTGTTAGTCAGTGACTTCTCTTTCCCTTCTAGATGCTGCTCAAATACTATTATAGACATGGTTGAGGATATATGTGGTGGATGGATTGAAAATCACCTTTCTGTTTGGTAATGTCAAGCCTTTAGAATATTGTTACATCTGTGCCTAGCCAAGTAGGTGGACAGTTGTCCACGTGACTGGTATAGAACAGGGGTGGCCAACCTTTTACATCTCATGCGTCAATTTTTCCACGCACAAGTTCAGATGCACCATACAACTCTTGTACCCCCATTCAAATCATGTAAAAATATGTTAATATAGACATATTTAGCATTTTTACATGATATATTGATTTAATATAAAAACAAGATAAACATTACTTACCTTAATGAGACTTTAACAAATATATTTTGTCTTCTTTTGATTTCTTCCTTTTTCTTAATCACGTATTCTTTCCATAACTCAGACCCAAGCACTAGCTTCAGTTTTCCTTCTATTTCAGTCTGATGTTGTGTTTTATAGTGTCTATCAAGATCATGTCTTCTATTGTGTGAGAAAATGTTTTCACAAACAATGCACAACGGTTTTCCTGACAGACCCACTATAAATAAGAACTCATTTTCCCACTCTTCATTGAATTCACGCTTACTATCACTTTCTGCTTTTCTTTTGCTTATTTTCTTTTACATCATGATGGATAACTGAATGTAAAATCACGGCTTAACTTTCGATGAAGTACAAAACTGCAAATGTTCACAAAGGACGAACAAAGCACAACTCCGTAGCGCACAAGTGTCAGTTGTAAACTGACTGGCAAAAACCTGCGACGCACCGCTGGTGCAGGCGCCTGGCGCCTCAGGATCAAACAAGTATCAAACGTGTATTGAACAGTTATGGAACGACTGCAGAACAAAAGTCCTTCTTTCCTAGTTTGACTCATTGAACAGTTTTTTTAAATTGAAAACAGATTAATGTGAAAGAAGATAACATTTGCCAAAAGATGTGCACAAAATAATAAAATTGCTAAAAATAATTGCTAAGTTTTAGATTTATTCTCAGTAAAACCCATTTCTAGCTCTAAGCTACTTGAATTCCTGTTACAGATTTTTTTTTCTACAAATCGGTTTTTGGTTAATACTTTTTGCATGAGTAGGCTTACTTTTTTATTATTATCACTGGGTGCAATGCGCCACTTCTAATCATCCAATGTGCCACTTAATAACCATGCCTTAATCTAATCGGTCTTTGCTGCAATTTTCTTATCTATTCTATATAACCCTCATATGTCAACTGACTCTGTATCTCTCCTTCTGAACTCCAACATCCTCATAAAAGAACTGCTTTATCCAGGAATCAATTGAGTTAACTTTTTCTGATGTGTCTATTATGCAAAAATATACTTCCTTAAATAAGGAGGCCAAATCCTGAAAAAAGGAGGCAATACTCCAACTGTGGCCTCACCATTATTCTATATTACTGGTGCATAACCTCGCTTCTTCTATAGTAGTGCATTTGCATTTAAATGTATTCTAGTTTTTCCTTATACCTATCAAAACAGATGATCTCATTATCCTTCATTTGCTAAATATAGTGGATTCTGGTTGATTGGGACACAGCAAGACCAGAGTATTTTGGCCCAATTAAGAGGCTGTCCCAATTAGCCAAAGTTTCATGGAAATACAAACATAGATAAAAAGGTATAAAAAAGACAAACTGAGGAAATTATGTATTTAAGTGAAATCCAGAAAACATTAGAACACTATCTACAGTACTATAAACTGTGCATTAGTTTCAATGGAAGAATTCATTCAGTGAACCTAATGAACAAAATCAACACAGACACCAAGTGCAGATAATGGACTGCCTTCATACAATGCTGTTGATGATTACATCCTCCAAATCTTCATTTTCATTGTAACAGTGAAGATGATTCTGAATACCTTCAAATTCTTCATAGTTCCTAATTTGTTGAAGTAGTAAAATTATTTCATTTTCACTCCGGGCCATTTCTGGCATTTCCAAACCTGAATGCTTGAAACCACAGTGAGCAGAACAGTTCTGAATTGCCCTACTGTTTATTTCTTGCCAACTAGCAGAGACAAAAATAACTGGTTTTGAAAACATGCACACGCAGCTGACGCAATTTGAAAATGTTTTGCTCTAAGCACGGTGTAGCATCTAATGTTTGCACAAGTGCACACGACTGACGCTAGTTAGAACCTATTCAAAATAGTCTCCTGCCTCAATTAAGCAGCATTGTGTCCCAAATAAATAAAGGGAATCCCAGCAATTTTCTTGATTTTTTTTTTGTTCTTAAGAGTTGTCCTAAATAAGCAGCTGACCTGATTAACCGATAGTTCAATTGACTGCTATCCTCTGTATTGGTCCACTTATTTAATCTTATTTCTTATAGATTCTTTACATCTTCACAATGTGTTCTCCCACCCATCTTTGACTACTACTGTATACATTGAGCCCTTTTGTCTAGTTCATTAATATACAATCACTTTATTTCATACTACTGTACACCTGCACTTTAATGTAAATTTCAAATCAGCCAAACATGTGGCAGAAATTCAGTGCATTAAAGCATGTAGACATGGTGAAGAGGTTCAGTTGTTCTTCAGATCAAACATCAGCACAGGGAAGGAATATGATCAATGTGACTTTAACCATGAAATGATTATTGGTACCAGACAAGGTGGTTTGAACATCTCAGATCTCAACTGCTGATCTCCTGGGATTTTCATGCACAACATTCTCTAGTGTTTAGAAAGAATGGTGCAAAAAATCTCAAACATCCAGTGAGCAGCAGTTCTGTGGATGAAAGTGCCTTGTTAATAAGAGAGGCCAGAGGAGAATGGCCAGACTGGATCAAGCTGTCAGGAAGGTGACAGTAACTCAAATAACCATGTGTTACAATGGTGGCATGCAGAAGTGCATTCAGAGATGCTCAACACATCAAACTTTGAAGTGCATGAGCTACAGGAGCAAAAGACCACAAACATACACTCAGTGACCACTTTATGAGGTACAGGACGTACCTAGTAAAGTGACCACTGAGTGTAGATTGTAAATATATGAAGGTCAGCATTAATCCCTCAGACACTATGCACATTGCAACTTTCAGATGTTGTTTTTATATGTTAGCCAATCCTATTTCCCAGCAACTGCATATCGTTTCCCCACCCCCATTCCAACAACTTTTATCTTGTGCAACTTTACCTTTCATTTGATACTTTATTGAATGCCTAATAAAAATCAAAATGCAGACTGGTAACAAATGGGTTCCATTCTTATACTGATTTTGTCTATAAGTTGGAAAATACACAAGAATCATTCAATATGATAAATCTATCTATGGTTTTTTGTGAATGGCAAAAGCACATGAGACTGATAAGAAAGAACAATTACTAAAAGTGGACAGAACAAATGTTCATCTATACATAGGAGTGAATATATTGGACTTCTGATTTTAATAATATTATGCCCTCTATGCTACATCTGCTAGTTTCCCATTATCTACCCTGAGTGGCACATTGTGAATGAACACTTTCAATAAACCTTGTATTATGATGTTCTATGTGCCTTTCTATACTGTCCTAATAATAGATAGTAATATTATCCAATTAAGAATTAGATGTCATTTGATTTTTTTTAGTTCTTCTTTGTGCCTTGTGATGCATCGGGTGGCAACCTTGCCGTTTCTTTAGCATTTGTCTATTTTCTATGAGGCCGAGTTGTTAGCTCGACGCAACCCAGCACGGATGGAAAGCCTGCAAGGAGCCAGCCGGATTTGAACTGGACCACTCGCATTGAAGTGCACTGTGGATGCCATTACACCACCAGCCGGCTCATAGATTCAGGCTAACTGATTAACAGTAACAGTTTCCTGCCTTCTGTCACCTAGCAAAGAAAGCAACTTGCTAATCCATCCTGCCTATTTAAACTCTAGTATTTCACAATGCATGTATTTTTCATCCCAACAAGAACCACTTCTGAGAGAAGTTGGAAATAAGTTAAACTTCCAGGACAATTATGGGGATAAAGTACCTGACAAACTCCTCGCTAATTGCTTAAAGCAAAAGGAACTATCCTATACTAACCTGCTCCATCACTATTGCTCTTGTCGCTTAAACCCACCGGTCTTTCATCCATGATTCTTCATGTCTGCATACTCCCTTGTTGTCAAACTATTTCTATTCCTGATAAAGGGTCATTGATTTGTAATGTACTTTAAGGTAGGGTTGAGAGCCTGTACCTAATTGGCGATAATCTTCGAAAAAATTCTCTTACACGTCATGGTAATTCTAAGCAGAGATGAATGTTGAATTGTGCCTTTGAACCTTTGATCTCTATTAATATGGAATGATTATGATTATACATAGTCATAATTATGGACTTTTTTTAAGGAAAAGAAATTAGTTCTGTTGCTTAAGTTCAAGCAGCAACTATGGAAAGGAATAAATAGTCCACATTTCAGGACTCATGATGAAAGGTCTCAGCCTGAAACGTTGATGGTTTATTCCTTTTCATAGATGCTGCCTGACATGCCGAGTTCCTCCAGTATTTTCCATGTGTTACTCTGGATTTCCAGCATCTACAAAATTTCTTGTACTTTTGAAATGAGTAAAGCATTTTATAAAACGTTCAAAAATTAATAGATAGATAGATAGATACTTTATTCATCCCCATGGGGAAATTCAACTTTTTTCCAATGTCCCATACACTTGTTGTAGCAAAACTAATTACATACAATACTTAACTCAGTAAAAATATGATATGCATCTAAATCACTATCTCAAAAAGCATTAATAATAGCTTTTAAAAAGTTCTTAAGTCCTGGCGGTAGAATTGTAAAGCCTAATGGCATTGGGGAGTATTGACCTCTTCATCCTGTCTGAGGAGCATTGCATCGATAGTAACCTGTCACTGAAACTGCTTCTCTGTCTCTGGATGGTGCTATGTAGAGGATGTTCAGAGTTATCCATAATTGACCGTAGCCTACTCAGGCTATTAATATTAATATTAATATTAATATTTTAATTAATATTAAAATTAATATTCACTGCTGCTTTTCATGTTATGTGTTAATAATCTGGATGATGGAATTGATGGCTTTGTGGCTAATTTTACAGATGATATAAAGATAGGTGGAGGCACAGGTAATATTGAGGAATCAGGGACTCTGCAGAGAGACTTGGATAGATTAGGGGAATAGGCAAAGAAATGACAGACAGATTACAGTTCAGGGAAGCATATGGATATGCACTTTGTTAGAAGGAATGAAGGCATAGATTATTTTCTAAATGGGGAGCAAATCAGAGGTGCAAAGGGACTTGCGCAGGATTCCCTAAAGGTTAACTTCCTGTTTGAATAATTATAATTATTGTTAATAATTTTGTGACACTTAGAAGATATTGTCTCTCTTTCATCTAAACTATATAGAATATAGTTACAGTCTTCCAGTGTGTCCTTATACAGGAAACCTGCCATCCTTGGAACCATTCATTGCTTTCTATCCACTAAATTCAAGAAAGTCTCAATCCTAAGTGCTCTACCTGTATTAACAATCCAGTGTAGGATTACATCAAAACTGATCTTAAAACACAAATATATCATATTCCCCAGTTCTTGGTTATCTACTCAACTAGTGAAACGCTCAAAGAAAATCCTACATATTAGTCAAACCAATTTTCCCTTCATCTAAATTGCCTCTGGCTGGTCAATCCTATTGTGTATTTTAAAGCTATCCTGTTATTATATCCTTCAATTTCTCTCCTGCCAAACAGTTCAGTGGTTCTGTGCTTTTTCTCTCTCTATTTTCTTAAATAATTTTCTCACATTGCTATCCTCCAATTCACAGGAATGATTCTGCAATTTACCAAATCCTTCATTGCTAAACAAACCTCCTATAAAACTCCAGGTGTTGATCATCAAGTTCTTGATATTTTTCAGCTTCTAAGTTTACCAATTTGGATAATCTTTTGACAAATAGTTACTTAATTCAGTCTTTCAATCTCATTAGACCTTGATTCTCTGATATAACCAGCAGGTTTTGTATGTCTTCTTCCATGAAGACAGATGCAAATTATTCCATTTGTCTATAATGTCCTTTATAAATTCTATTGCACCTATCTGTAAAGGGGCCACATTTATCCTTGTTAGATTTTCCTCGTTATGTACAAACGTTTGTACTTACAAAAGCTTTAGAAGCCTGCTTTTAAGGATTTTACCAATTTACTCTTGGATTTCATCTTGTTTTTCTTCATCAACTTCTTGGTCTTTCTTGGTTGAAAGCTAAGACGTAAAATATTCTGTTTTTAGGTGTATTGCTATTCCACATAACTTTATATGTCTGCTTTTGATTTAATAGTAAACTTAATTTCTCTGGTAAAACACTTTTTCTTTTGGGTTGTTTGCCATAAAGCATTTATTTTTTCAACTTATGCACTATGTGTTTTAAACACTAAACTATATCTGTTCCTAACATGTTTTTCAATGTACTTCCAATCAAGTATACCCATCCTACTTCTATATCATCATAGTTCTTTTGTTGCAATGTAGTCCCTAGTTTCATATTACTTTCAAACTCAATTTTTTATTAAGAGAGGTGGACAGGGGGAGAATAAAGATCTAGAAAGAGGGACAAGGGAAAATTTGGAAGTCTTGCCTAAAGAAAAGGATTGCACAAGAACGAGTGAGATGAGTGTGAAGAGGGAAAGATGGCAAGAGATGTGAGATGGAGACAGAGTGATAATGAAATGGAGAAAAGGAATGAGAGGGCTACAGCAGGGAGAGATGTACAGAATGAAAAGGGTCTTGGCCTGAAATGTCGACTGTACTTTTTTCCATAGGTGCTGTCTGGCCTGTTGAGTTCCTCCAGCATTTTGTGTTTGTAGCTTGGATTTCCAGCAAATTTTGTTTGCAGCAGGCTGATATCTCCCAGACATGGAGTTTGGATTCTGCTCCTTGGATTAAAAACTGGAGCTCAGTTTGATTTGCAGTCTGCACTCCGTCTACTGACATGGGACAACACTCTAATTCCATTGAGTCTTTGTCACCCCTTTCCCATTATTATTCCTTCTGCCCCTGCCTCCTCATCTTCAGTGCTCCTTTTGAAACCCATTCTTCTAGAGTCTCAAATTTGCTTGATATTGTCCTAAATTCTTTATCACTCTTCTTCCAGCATCATTCTCACCCGCTAACTCTGAACACTGTAACCTCATCCATTCCTCTAATCCCACCAACTTGCCCTCTCTGTCTCCACTCCCTATAATTATGCTCTATCACTTCTTGCTGCTCACCACACTTACTGTCTCTAGCCCCCTCATTCCTCCTTTCTTTCCCTACCCTTTCCAATTCACTTACCCTATTATTGCATCACAACTCCCCTTTAAATTCCCTGCTCCCTCTTCTCCAGCCTCTCCACTCAGCTTACTGTTTCCACTCTATCTGCCCTCTTACTTAATTGTCCTCACTGTACATCAAACTCTTCTAACCTCTTTCTCGTTCCTTCCACGATATCCTTTTCTCACTTCCCCTTCCTCTCAAAAACAACAGCATTTTCATTTTGTTTTGCAGTATGATTTTAAACTACAACTTAATCCTTTTCTAATATTCACACTGTTTATTATGATTTTAATCACTTGACAGCCAAATTTGTGTTATAATTTTAGTCATATTGTAATATTGAAATGTTGATAATCAACATAGCAACTGAAAAGCTTACATTTTGCTGATTTCCATTAATAAACTGTTCACTGCTCTGTATTTCTGTGATTGCATTTCTTTTTTCATGATTTTGTTTGATTTTGATATTTGCTATTTGAATACAAGTTGTGTTTCTTCAGTATTGGTAGGACTTTTTAAGGGTTTTAAAAGCCTTGTATTGTAGTTGTGGCCTTAAAATATTCATGCTATATGTACTGCTATTGGCACTCAGTTTTAAATCAGCTGCAAACATAGGAATCAAGTTAATATACAGGTAAATTCACTTATTTTGTTACCTTATGCTCAGGTAAATGGCAGAGATCTTCGTGTTGCAACACATGAACAGGCTGCAGCAGCTCTTAAAGGAGCCGGCCAGGTTGTGAATATGATTGTTCAGTATAAGCCTGAAGGTGAGTACTCTAACTTGAACTTGAATGTTTTGAATGCTTGATATTTGCTTGATGAGAATAATAAATTGACGTTTAGTTAAACTTTGGGCAGACGTAACATTATTACTAAGATTCTAGGGAAAAAATATGTAAGTTCAACAACATAAAAGAAAAGATGTACAAGGATTAAATAACATTGACAATCCAAAGCTATGTGACAATCAATGGGAAGCATTAATTTTCCTTTTCTGATGTGTTATCCATTAAGGTGACTTTAAAGAAAGGAATGTATTTTGTATATTTAATCTCTTAATCAAAATATTGGGTACGGCATCATTTATGCATTAGTGAGTACCTTCTTCTGCAGGAATGCAGAGATACCTGAACTGCTGAGAAGAAGATTGTTGGAGAGACTCCATGCCCCTCAGAGTACTTAAAATAAATAATATTTGGAATTAATGTAATTCTGTTACCCAAATTGCATTGTAAATAATCAGTTCATTATTTACAGCTTCTTTCTTGTTACCATTGTTGGGAGTTATGCTTGACTTCAGTAAATGTGCATCTTCTGAGATCCTTCAGAGCAATATTCACAGGAGAGCTGTAAAATATTGAAGAAATGTATTTGATACAGGCATAGCAAATGTCGAACACCATACCATTAAATAAATGGGGCATAATCTTCCAGGTGCAGATACAACTTTAATTGTATATCCTTCTGCCCAAGTTACGTTCCAGTTTCAATTCCATTCTCTTGCTCCTCTAAAGGTGTCTTCAAGTTTTAAATAAATTGGTGTATTGTTACTGAGTATAACAGTAGTGTGTGTGTGTGGTCTCCGTCGGACATGGTCGACCATGGGTACTGTGCCTCTGGTAGTCACTGATTTGTCTAGCAGCATCGACTGTGGCTATTGAGACTGATCCTGGAACGGTAGGCTCTGCCACAGTTGCTGCATGTGTAGGGAATCGTGGAATTGTCCGCTGTGCCCTCCATTTAGCTCTCCGCTCCTCAAACTGACTCAGGATCACTCTTTCACCTTGCTCTAGGTGTTGCTGAAGAGTACCTTGCCATTTTTTGCGGTCAACTGCTGTATCCTCCCAGCACTCTGTGTTGATTTTTAAGGCTTTCATGTCACACTTGCGGAGGTCCTTGAAGCAAAGCTGAGGTCTACCAATGTTCCTCTTGCCTGTTGCTAGTTCTCTGTAGAGAATGTTGTTATGTACTCCTAGGGTTCATTTTTCTGTGGACTGTCACTTTAAAACGCTGGGAGAATGAGACTGATTTTTGGACACTTGGATTTCTACTGATTACAAAATTGCTTAGTTACTATGAGAGAGAGAGGTGGAGTTATTTGATGGACAATCAATGTTATGGTTTCTCTGCAGCTTGTTTACGTTTTACAAGGACAGTTGCAGACACACAGAGTTAGAGTCAGGATGGATTCGGTCAATGCAAGACACCAGTGAGTCGGTTACGGGTTTAAACTTTCAGTAGCCCAAAAGGGGTGAGTTGAGATCGATCCAGAGTATTGATAAATGAGTCTCACAAGTTTGCTGCGACTAGAATAAGTTTGCAGGAAGAGAAGAGAGGAGAGGAAGGTTTGAAACAGAAGAAACCTAGTAACAAAGAGGTCAACACGAGGAAATCTGCAGATGCTGGAAATTCAAGCAACACACAAAATGCTGGTGGAACACAGCAGGCCAGGCAGCATCTATAGGGAGAAGAGTTGTCGACGTTTCGGGCCGAGACCCTTCGTCAGGACAAAGAGGTCACTGTTTGGACTCTCTCTCTAAGGAGCCCATAAGGGTGAGTTTGTTTCCATTCGGCTACAAAAGTCTGATTGTCACTTAGTTAATCCACAGGAGTGGGTTCTCTGGTGAGGGGAAAACCTTTGTGAATACCACGTGTCTGTTTACCCTTTGTCTGGATGTGGTGGTTCATTGAAGAAAATTGTGCCAAATCACTGTTGGAGTTATTTCGTATGTCATGGAACTGGATAAGTGTATCACGTTGTGTGTTTGGGGTAACCGTGTGGAATCTACCGATGTGTCAACCCTTGCTTGTTTGGTGGTTCCCTTTGTGATAAGCTACTGTTGGTGATAATCCATACGTGGATTCTGTTTGAGTATCCTGTGGCCTCCACTTTGAGATGTCCCGTAGCTGAATTCCAGTGTGGTACCACTTGTGTTGAAAGGATATTCGTTGAAGATCACTGTCGGTGATATTTCGTGTGTGGAGTGGAACAACTTCGGAGAAAACCTACTGCTATTGTTATTTTGTATTGCTGTCATGGAATCTGCAGAAAATCGACGTAATTGCCTTCTCACAACATTCGCCTTTGGATTACAAACCTCTCACATTAATTAAGCTATGCATCTGAACTGAACTTTTCTTACATACCATCGTAAGACTGTAACTCTTCCTTGAATAAGTTTGGGAACTTTATTTATACCTATATATACATAACACTGCTAACCCTTGGATTACCTGGTTTAAGTTATTATATGACATAGTTACTAATAAAGTAGTGTTTTGTTAACAGCAAAACCAGGCTCTAGGTGTGTTCTATTGTTGCTGATACTTTTACAGGGTTGCGTTTATGTGACAATGTCCTTTGGCAGTCTACCATCCTTCATACGACGGACGTGGCTCAGCTAGCGCAGTCTGCGTTGTCTTAAAAGCGTGAACATTTTGGGAAATTCAGTGCGGGAGAGGACCTCAGAGTTTGGGACTTTGCCTCTCCAGGTGATGCTAAGAATATGGCGAAGGCTGCGCAGGTGAAAACTATTGAATTTCCTCTTCTGTTTGGAGTAGATGGCCCAAGTCTCACTACCATACAGGAGGGTGCTGATAATGCATGCATTGTACACAGCAGTCTTGGTCTTTGTAGCGAGTTTCAGATTCTGCCAGTCCCACGAGGAGAGTCGAGCAAGGATTGATGTTGCTTTGCTGATATGTCTGTTGATTTCAACATCGAGGGAGAGAGTGTCGCTAATGGTCGACCCCAAGTATGTGAACTCGTGCACCACTTCTAGATCGTAATTGTCAATGGCAGTGACTGGTGTCTCCACTATGTTCTGGGCAAGGACATTTGTTTTCTTTAGGCTGATGGTGATGGTGAGCCCAAAGTCCTTGCATGCCTTAGAGAAGCGGTCCATGAGAGTTTGTAATTGCTGTTTGGTGTACAAGGTTATAGCAGCGTCATCGGCAAAGAGCATGTCACGTATTAAAATCTTTCTTATTAAAATTTTTCTTGCTCTCAGGCGTGCAGGGTTGAACAGCCACCCATCAGACCTGGTGTGCACGTAGATGCCTTCTGTCAACGTCCCAAACATGTGCTTCAATAGCATAGAGAAGAAGATGCCGAATAATGTTGGAGCCAACACTCATCCTTGTTTGACTCCACTACGAATAGCAAAGGGTTCTGATGAGCTGCCATCGTACTGAACAGTAGCCCTCATGTCATCATGGAATGACTTGATGATACTTTGAAGTTTTGGGGGACAGCCGATCTTGAGGAGAATCTGAAAGAGCCCATCCCTGCCGACAAGGTCGAATGCCTTGGTCAAGTCAATGAAAGTGACATAGTGGGGTTTCTGTTGTTCCCTGCACTTCTCCTGGAGTTGACGGAGTGAGAAAATCATGTTGACAGTTGACCTCCTTGTGCAAAAACAACATTGGGACTCAGGGTAGACCCATTCTGCCAGAGTTTGTAGACATGCCAGAGTTACACAAGCAAAGACTTTGCCAACAGTACTCAGGAGGGAGCTACCCCTGTAGTTGTTGCAGTTGCTCCTGTTACCCTTGTTCTTGTACAAAGTAACAATTTTGAAGTCGCGCATATCCTGTGGTACGGCTCCTTCCTTTCAGTACTGACGGAGAACCTCGTGTAAAGGTTGGAGGAGTGAACTCTTGCAGTATTTGATGAGCTCTGGAGGAATCCCATCATTGCCAGGAGCTTTCTCTGGGGCCAGACTGTCAATTGCCGTGCTGAAATCCTCAATGGTTGGTTCAGAGTCGAGTTCATCCATGACTGGTAGTCAATCGATGGCATCAATGGCTGAGCTAACAACAACATTTTCCCTCAAGTAGAGCTCAGAGTAGTGTTCTACGCAGCATTCCATTTGCTTGCTTCTATCGGTGATTATTTCAGGGGTGCTGTCTTGCTCTGCGATGGGCCAAGGGCCTTCTTGATACCGTCATACATTGATCTGATGTTGCCAGTCACAGCTGCTGTCTGAATGTCCTCACTGAGCTGGAGCCAGTACTCATTTGCACGTTGCCTTGCAGTCTGTTGCACTTTGCTGCTAGCAGCTCAAAGTGCCTGGAGTGTTTGGTCGGATGGTGAGTGCTTGTACTCTGTGAGAGCTGCACGCTTGGCTTTGATGACGAGTCATGACGTTGGACTTTGCCTCAAACCAGTCACTGCTCTTTTTGGTCTTTCTTCCAAATATAGAGAATGCTGATTTGTGGATGGTGTTGCGAAGGTATGACCATTGTTCTGTTGCAGTGTCTCCTTGTGAGGAGGTAGTCATAACACCCTGTACTGACTTGGCAAACTGGTCAACCCTTTCTGACTGTTTCATCTCTGTTGTGTTGGTGCGAGGTTTTCCAGTCTGTTTGGAGTGGTGGATTTTCTTTGGACGTAGTTTGATCTTGCAGTATACTAAAGCATGATCCGTATCGCAGTCTGCACTGTGGTATGAGCGGATGATTAGTACAGAGTTGATGGAAGAGTGCCTGGCGATGATCATGTCTAGCTGGTGCCAGTGTTTAGACCGTGGATGTCACCATGAGACCTTGTACTGCGACTTCATCTGAAAGTAGAAGTTAGTTACACACAGGCCATGACAGGAGCAGAACTCCAGGAGACGTTGTCCATTGTCATTTATTTTACCAGTTCCAAAGTGGCCAAGTCAAGGTGGCCCGGAATCGTTATCGGCTCCTACTCTGGCGTTGAAGTCACCAAGGAGAACGAGGTGCTCATCACTGGGAATATTCCTGACAACAGCTTCTAATTTGTCGTAGAACATGTATTTTTCCTCAGAGGTGGAGTTCAAGGTAGGAACATACACACTGACGAGAGATACTGGTCCATGACTGGTGTGTAGGCGGAGAGTCATAAGTCATTCTGATCCATTTTCTGGTGGCTCCACCATTTGTAACAAGGAGTTCCTAACGGCAAAACCTACTCCATGCTTGCGGGGCTCGTCTTTTTCCCTGCCAGAAAAATGTGTAGTCCCTTTCCTTCAGTGTACCTGAATCCACCACACTTGTTTCTTGTAGGGTAGCTATATCTACCTTGAGCCTTAGTAGCTCATTGTTAATAACCACTGTTTTTTGTGCATCTTCGATATCCTTGAGCTTTTAGTCAAGTCGAGTCATCATTGTGCAGACATTCCAACATCCCAACTTGTCTCATTCAATTTGCTTTCTTTCTTGTCTGGTGCGGTAGTTACAATCAGCTCTTCGTGGAATAATCCATTATCCCCATGCACCCAATGAGGAAGACTGACTGTGGTGGGACAGCACCTTATTGACTGGGGGTTGCCCAGCTTGAGGTGGGCAGTAGCTGTCCACTGAAACGCAATGGTCTCTCTCACCATTGGAAGCAACCCCTGGCACCATGCTCTACGCCAATCAAGCATTATGACTTATAACTGGTAACTGCTGCTTTCCATGTTTGTCCGAAGCTGGAGTGACCTCTCCAGAGCACAAGCCAAGGCAGGATTGATAGGGAGATCTGTCTGTTGCCCATGCAGTGGGACCCCCACCCCTCCATGCTGATGACAGGTCCAAAGGAACGATGAAAGTTGATACAGTTTGATGCTAGCAGCATCGCAGGAGTTGGCGTGCCGGTGCTGACTACAGCAGTCAGCCGCTCTTGGGACTCTGACTCCGGATTTTTCCTCGGGGTTTATTCCCAAAGCCTTTCCCGTGAGCAGGTATAGCCACAAGGCAGCGGAGGTTTGAATTGGAGTTTTCCCTCTCTTAGATGAGCTATCATCCGTGGTTAATGAACTCCATTTGCCTGGACCAACTGGTTTTAAGTCACCAGTGGCCCGCCTTTGCCCCTTCTCCTGTCAGTGAGAACAGCTCCACCGGGCATAAGAACTATGCCACACGTGAAGGCCTGGAGTTGGACTTGGTTGTCAGAGGCTGTTTGAGACGCACGCCATGAAGAGCATTTGTTTAGCAGTGGGAGCTCATCCCCACTGCTATCCTTTGGCTATGACTACCTTAGGAACCTGTTAGGAATTATAACAGTAGTACAGTGGAAAGAAATGTATGGTAACATGAAGAAATGAAATTCTGAGTACTGGAATGAATTGGTTCTAGGGTATGGCGTGAAATTTAAAAAAAAACAAACATCTATTTTTTGGACCTGCTACCAAGTTCACAGCACTGTTACAAATAATTTGACACTAATTGGCTGCCACATTTGAAGATCATTCGATAGTAAATGTGCAAACTGGAAAGGCACGTGAATGGAGCAATAGGTACACTTGTAGAATTTAGGTAGGCGTGTTATTAATGAAAATTTGCCCATTAATATATAATTAATAATATATTAAATCTGAATAGATTGTTGGAGGAAATTTCCATTGCTGTTAACAATATTAACTAAACCATCAATTATGATCTGATATGCAAAATAATCCTAGTTTTCTAAAGATGTGATTGTAAATTATAGTTATTGGATTACTATGACAAGAGACAATATTGACTTTTACTCTATTTATATAAATTATTATTTCATTCTCAATATTGGTTTTAGTGCCACACAGGCAATTTAATGAGATGGTGATCGTCCTATTCTAAATATGGGAAGTAATTTAGTTGGATTTTGTCAGTCCTTAGACCCTGGAACTATGAGATAAGTACAGTCTCAACTGAAGCCATACTCACTGAAATGATGAACTTCTGCAGTACATTTAAGCTCTGCCAATATAATGAGCTAGAACCATTCCTCCTATAAAAATACTAGGCAAACCAAGTCCTTGTGGTTGACTTGAATTTCTGTAAAGTGGCATAGGATGAGATTAGATTAGCTTTATTTGTCACATCTACATCGAAACATTGAAGCGTACAGTGATATGTGTTGTTTGCGTCAAATTATATCAGTAAGGACTGTGCTGGGGGCAGACTACAACTGTTGCCGTGCTTCCGGCGCCAACATAGCATGCCTACAATTTACTAATCCTAATCCATACATTTTTGGAATATGATAGATACAAGAGCACCCAGTAATGTACAGACACAAAGCCAGCCTCCTGGAATGAAATTTAGTGTTGTACTGGATTTGAAAACAGGGGCCAAAGAATACATTTGAAGGAATTTAAATTGCCTAGTACTTATTCTTCTTCTTGTGCAGTCATTCGTCTCTGTTGAGATGAATGGACACACTATTCCTGGAAATGGTTTAGCAGGCAGATTTCTGAAAAACTGTATTTTATAATCTGAGCTAATTTTAAATAGAGACTCCAGATATAAGCAAAAGTATACTGAATCATTCCAGTCATTTCATACTATGGTATCCTTTTTCACATTGAAATAATTTCTTATTTGTCTCTAAAGCAGAAAATAATTATTAGTAGGAATGGAGTATTTTAAGGCATTTATTTAATAACGTTTCAAGCAAAGAAGTATTTTATATTTTCAAGTTCCTTGCTGTCTTCTGTTTAATTGCTTACTTTCCACACAGTGGAAGTTGTATGTTGCTGACATATTTTAATGATTGATTATAACTACTTTATAGAAGCACCAATTTTTAACCAGATATTGTACTCATTGTTGATGTTTCATAAATAAGGTTTAATTGATTGGCTTGTACTTGTGTTATCTTTGATGATACTCTATTAGGAGCATCGGAAATATCGTATAGTTATAGATATATTTTGCAATTGGTCTTTTTTCCAGGTGAATGTTAATTTGTAACAAAATGTTCTAAGTACAGGTAGTCCCCGGGTTACGTACGAGTTCCGTTCCTGAGTCCGTCTTTAAGTCGGATCTGTACATAAGTCGGAACAAGTACATCCGGTATTATTTAGTGTCAGTTAGTCAAACATTTGTCTTAGTATATAGTATATATTTTACCTTTCTATGCATATAAAACACTTAAGAAATGTATGCATTCCAATAATTAAACCACTGCGTTGCTTAATAATAATTGTAGCTTTCATCGGGCAGGGCCTTCACATGCTCCATTATTCTCACTTCATCCTTTAAAATTGTTCCGATCCTTGACTGACTGTAACCTAAAGCTTTTCCAATGACTGATGTCATTTCAATTCTTTACAAACGCTTTATTATTTCCACTTTATTTTCAATCACGATCGCTTCCCATCAACAGAACAGAAACACTGTGGGCGGCAGGTCCCGACCTCCGCCAGCTCCCAAGGTTCGCTGGGTCCGAAAGTCCACTGCACTAAGACTGGTTAAATGGGACAAGTGGGGGCTGTGCTGGGTTTGGGTACTGTATTTGATCAATATTCCGCGTGGGAATTTAAACTGGAGGTGGCGGTGTTTTTTTTTACGAGGTCGAGTTGCCCGCTCGACACCAACCCGGCACGGATGGTGTGGGAGTCACTGGATCGGCATCAACCCGGCACGGGAGCGGTCTGTCACTAGATCGAACTCGGGAACCTTCGTTCTCCAGCCCGGTGCTGATCTCACTGTGCCACCAGCCGACCGGAACGGGGAAGGGGGCGGGGTCAGGGTGAATCTTGCTAAGAAAAATTTAAGCCAAATACAAAGTTACATATTCAACACAGTGTCAACGGCAATGACTTAAAATGGCGGACGGTGTCGCGATCCAACTTAAAATGGCGGATGGCGTTCTTCCTCGGTTCGTAAGTACGAGTTGTCTGTAAGTCGGACGTTTGTAACTCGGGGACTACCTATATTAAAAATCTTTAATCTTGTTATGGAACAATAATTAAAATGCCACTCCCACTGCCTTCACTTGAAAGCTAAATTATATATTTTCCACATGCACAACTGCAACTGTATTAACTGTTTATCCTTAGAATCAAAATTAATTAACATTGTGGAATAATTCAGCTTTTATTTATTACTTCGGTCAGATGATCTCATTTATAGCTATTAACTCAATTCTAGGAATAATTACACAGTAACATAGAATACTGGAGTGCAGCCTAGAGTAGGTAGCTTGAAAGTGGACAGAGGCCTTGTTACAGGAGAGGGCAAAGAAAACAGGAGGGAAAGGAATAGTTACAAGTTCAACAGTGAAGGAAATGAGTGTAGACAGAGTGTGACCAGAGATAATAGGACCACCAAAGCCAGCCCTTCCTCGATAAGCTTGATCTCCTGTTTAAGGACACTCCAGGAGCTTCCTTGAGCAGGGGATTCCCACTCTCTGCTGATATCAGCCCTGTACTGCCTCAGGAAAGCCCGTCGGTGATTAAACACAGAGTTTTCCTCAGGGCTGAAGAGTAAGGGGAAGCATGGGAAGGAATTGGGGTTTGAGGTGGGAAAGAAAATGTATGTAAAGTGAAGATCAGAGCCTCAAAGGGGGAAGGGTGCCTGGTCCAGGAAAGGTAATGAAGGGTGTCATGAAGCGAAGTGTGAAAGATATACAGGGTTGAAGGAAAGCAGTCTGAGAGAAGAACATGAAATTCAGGGCCTAAAACATCACAACCCTCAGGACAGCTCTAATAGTAATTAAGACGAATGTTGTTTCCCTATTGATCAAAACTCTTTGATCATGGCATTGGTACTCTGAATGAAATATGGTAGACCTGAGAGATTTAGGAACAAAACAATGGGTACATCCTTTTTTTTTTGGAAGTGTAAACCAAAAGAGAAACACCTTGCCATCAAGAACAAGATAGTCTAGTGTTTTATCAAATGCCTCTATGATCTTATAGCCTTCCAACTCCAATTCCCATGAACAGAGAAACAGCAACTTCAGTCATCAACACACATCCTAATCATGGAGGACTTCTTCACTGCTCTTGCAAAACCTGTGACTCACATATCAAAAGAAGACAAGCTGATCCTCCTATTTGACTTCAGTGCCAGGATTGAGAAGGATACAGTTCTCTGCCGAGACACGACTGCCAAGAAGTGAATAGGGAAAATTAAGCCTGATGAAGCCTTCCTGCTGAAAAATGCTTGAAACACCATCTCGTCATAACAAAACAAACATGATGTATCATTAGAGAAACAACAGAGTAATCCTTAATCCATGCTTTAGCATCTGTAAGTAATTTCATTGCCCGAGTAAAAGACCACATGTGTCTTCATTATTTGTACCAGTGTGTGTTCAGTTGGCTACTGACTATTCCTTCTGTTAATTTAATCAGCCAGGCCCAAAAAAGAAACAGTAACAGCAACAAATGATCCTCTTAGACACCACCCCACCTGATAATTCCTTATAAATAAGGGCTACAGATTTTCCACTTTATTTGACCTGCTTTAATACCCACCATATTTATCATATAGAAAGAAACTCTTGAATTCTCTACCATAATACATCAAGACTACTTTGAAAAGAACAACTAGGATATCTTGAATCTAACTAAATGCAAACACCTGGAGCTCTAAGATTAGAAAATCTTAGAAAAGATTAGAAAATGCTGTAAGGGAGGAAAACAGTTCTACTAGCACCTGAAGACCGAGGCCCAACAGAAAATATTTGACCTAAGGAAAAGATGATGGGTTGAAAGTGCACTAGAAATCCAGAAATCCACCATAGCCATGACATGCAGATTTCTTCATGCTACCTTCAATCCAAGCACCTGTGGTCCCTCCATGCTAGGATCAAAGAAAGAGATGAACTTATTACCTACAGTGTTAGAGCCTCCTGGAAGGAACTTAGAAGAACTCTTCCAATTATGGTTGTGACATGAGCATTCTTGACATCATTCTACAGCAAACAATCCAATGACCCTTGCGGAACAACCAATGTGCCTCAAAAAAAAGTGAGGCCTTCGAAACAGACTATGTGTCTGCTTACATGTTACCAGTTGGAGAAGAACTGCAGTCATAATTTCACATTCTTGTTTCCTAGATTTTGGAAGAGGAGGACCTGGTAATGTCACAATTGTGACCATAATCAGGTTAGGTGACAAATCCCAAACGATAGACAGGTCTCCCTGTTTTCTACCACATGGATGATTATCACCAGGCTCCTCTTCAAGTCTCCTATCTCAGGATCTAATCATCAGGTCTGTGAATCATAGTATAGATTGTCTATTTAGAGACACAATGGACATACACTGGTTTGTGCATCAACTCCAAGTGAAATGTTGGAGGCAGCATCAACCAGTATACGTGGGCTTTTTTGATGTCATAAACACCTACTTTATCAATCAAATGAGACGTGACGCCCATCTTCACTGAGATAAGGTCTATTGTGAAACATCCTTCTCAAATTTAGCTGCCTATAAAAGCTCCATCATACTTCTAAGCAACACACCAAAAATGTGGAGGAACTCAGCAAGTCAGGCAGCATCTGTAGGAAGGAATAACAGTCAACATTTCAGGCTGTGACCCTTCATCAGGACTTCTGCATTATGATAGAATGCAAGCCATGAGTTTAACTACTGAGTCCATAACAGACCCTATTCTCAGTGAAGGTTGCTGCCAAGAAAGTTTAGCAGTCCCAAAACTTCCTCTGTCTTCTCTGCTGCAAAACTGCAACTCTTCTCCAACAAGTTTCCTGCTGGAGTGCAGCCAATGTACAGGACAAATGGGAAATTGTTCAATGTTTGTCATTTAGCAAATGATACTTGTATATTTGTACTATCAGAGGCTTAGTCCCAATCACTATTGGCTTATTCACTGAAGCATTCATAAGGATAATCCTTGCATAAACAAAGAGATTCTACAGTTACTGCAAATCTAGACCAGAACACACATAATGCTGGAGAAACTCAGCAGGTCAGGCAGCATCTGTGGAAAGGAATAACAATCAATGTTTCAGGCTGAGACCCTTCATTAGGATCGAAAAGAAGGGGGCAGAAGCCAGAATAAGAAGGAGGGGCAGAGAATGGAGCACAAACTAGCAGGTGATAGGTGAAACCAGGTGAGGGGAAGTTGGGTGAGTGGGGAAGGGGTTTGATGTGAGAAGCTGGGAGGTGAAAGGTGGAAAAAGTAAAGGCCTGAACAAGAAAGGATTTGATAGGAGAGGAGAGTGGACCATAGGAGAAAGCAAAGGAGGGGCACCAGAAATAAGTGATAGGCATGCGGGGAGAAGAGAAGGGTGAAAGGGGAGACAAAATGGGCAATGGAAAAAGATAGAGGGGATAGAGGCTACCCAGAGAGAATGTTACTCCTCCAACCTGAGAGTAGCATCATTGTGGCAGTAGAGGAGGCTATATAGGTTTCATCAAGTACCTTCGCTCTATCTGCTACAACAGCCAGAGTTCTACTTCACATTCTTATTCCAACATGTCAATCCATACCTTCCTCTACTGCAATAATGATGCCCCTCCTCCTCCTCTTTTTCCCATGGTGCACTCACCTCTCCACTTCACCTATTATATCCTCTCAGAACTCCAATAAGTTGTCAAACAGGACATGCCCTTCATGAATCCATGCCGTGTCTGCTTGATGCAACCCTTCTGCCCTGATGTCTCTATTTTTTACTCAATGATTTCGTGAAAAAGTTTAACTGCCACTGACTCATGGGAATCCTTGGACCCTATAATCCAAAAAAGGAAAAGGAGCAAGTGGGATAGAATGTGTCCATTTACCAGGATAACACAGAAACCTAACATTAAGGACAAAAGTAGTGCATCACTTTCCAAACTACAGACTCGCCTTACTAGATACCTATGCCTCTGCTTACAGATGTCACATTGGACTGATCAGCTATCATTAGCTAAAATGGAATGGAAGCAAGTCATTCTCAATCCTGAGGGACTGCCTAATAAGAAGAGTGCAGAGAAAATAGGACAGTACTAAAATAAACATGTTGCTATACACAGTAATCCATGGCAACAGTAATAGTTTGCTCCAATTTTTTCTGGCTATGTCCATAAGAAATGTTTATGAATAAGCTTTAATCACCAAGCTTGTTACCCATTCCACAAGTCTACTATACTTTCTAAGTTGAAACAGATAACTCCCTATAAATAATACTTTAATTCTTGCTAATATTTTTACAATGAAAACTATAGCATTTTCTAATCATCATTTGTAGTGTTTTGCAATATTTGTTTTTGACTTTATAATGATTTAATCAGAAAAAATAGCATTATGAAAAGAATACTGCAATTCATGCATAAATGTAGCTCCCACTTGAACTCAATATCCCCCTTTGACTATTACACTCAGGCACATCTGATACTGTGATGTTATTTCTATGGAATTATACAATGATCACACCACCACATGATGGTGTACCTGGTAAGGTACAGAAATGTTTGCCGACCAACTAACTGGAGTGTTCAAGGATATCTTTAACCTCTCACTGCTGCAGTTGGAGGTCTTCAATGGCTTTAGAAAGGCATCAATCATACCAGAGTCGTAGAAGAGCAAGGTGAGTTGCCTTGGTGACTAGCACTTGGAAGCACTCACATTTACTGTGATGAAGTCCTTTGAGAGATCAGTCATGGCAAGAATTAACTCTTGCCTAAGCAAGGATCTGAACCCACTGCAATTTTCTTACTGTCACAATAAGACCGCAACAGGTGTAACTTCACTGGCTCTCCACTTGGTGTTGGATCACTTGGACAACAGCACGGTGCTGTTTATTGATCGTGAATGAGGCCTCCATCGGTCAGGGCCGATCATGGATGTTGTATTCTAACTGTCTAGATTTGAAAGCCAGGTCAGTACAATATGGAGAGCAAGCTGTTGCCCAAGTAGCAAGCTCCCACTCTCCACGCATCTGGTGAACCCAAAGGAACAGCAGAGACTGATACAGTTTGACACTAGCAATGTTGCAGCAGTTGCCAGTCAGTGTTGAACTCAATGTAGGGCTGCCTTAGGGGCTCCATTTCCAGATTTTATATTTGGGGTTTATTCCCGAAGCCTTCCCCATGAGTATGTATAGCTGCAAAGTAGCAGAGGTTTGAGATCAGAATTTTCCTTCTCCAAGATGAGCTGCAAACCATGGCTGATGAGCCCCATCTGCCAGAAGCGACTGGTTTTAAGGCACCACTGGCCTTAATCCTTCATTGGAACAGTTCTCCTGTCAGTTGAACCAGTTTTGTCAGGCTTAGTAGCTAAGCCACATGTGAAGGCCAGGAGCTGGACTTGGTTGTCTGATGCTATTGAACTCACATGCCATTGGCAACATTTAATAGGTAGTGGGAGCTTGTCCCCACTACCACCCCCGACTATAAGAACCTTATTGATTACAGCTCAGCATCTGATACTATCATCCCTTCAGTAGTAATCAGCAAGTTTCAAAACCAGAACCCCTGTACCTCCTTCTACAACTGGATCCTTGACTTCCTCATTCAGAGACCATGGTCAGTATGGATGAGTAAAGATATGTCTTCCTCACTGATAATCAACACAGACATAACTTAAGGATACGTTCTTAGTCTGCTGCTTTATTCTCTGTACACTCATGATTGTGTGGCGAGGCATGCCTCAATCACCATCTAAGTTTGCAAATGACACCACTGTTGTTTGGAGAATCTCAAACAACAATGAAGAGACATATAGGAGTGAGAAAGATGGGTTGATTGAGCAGTATCTCAGCAACAACCTTGCAGTCAGCATCAGCAATATCAAGGAATTGATTATAGACTTCAGGAAGGAGAAGTTTGGGAACACACACCAGTCTACTTTGAGGACTCAGCAGTGGAAAGGGTGAGCAGCCCCAAATTCCTGTGCATCAGCATCTCAGAGGGTCTATTCCAGGCCCAATACATTGATGCAATCATGAAGAAGGCATGCCAGAGGCTACACTTCATTTGGAGTTTGAGGACACTCTAGTAAATTTTTACGATGTTCAATGGAGAACATTCTGAGTGGTTACATCATTGTCCAGTATGGAGTCTCCAATGCACAGGATCAAAGAGGCTGCAGAAGGATGTAGCTCAGCCAGCTATATCATTGACACAGCCATCTATCAATGTGTCAAAAAGGCAGCATCCATCAGTAAGGACCTTCACCATCTCTGACATGTCCTCTTCTCATTACCGGCATCAGAGATGAGGTAAAGGTGCCTAATGACTGACACTCAATGTTTTAGGATTAGCTTCTTCCTTTCTGCCAGAAGATTTCCAAATACTACCTCGCTATTCATCTTTTGCACTAATTGATTGCTTTTTAAATTGTAATTTTTTGAAGAAGTTACAAGGAATGTTGATGAGGGTAAGGCAGTGGATGTAGTCTATATGGACTTCAGCAAGGCCTTTGACAAAGTTCCACATTGAAGGTTAGTTAAGAAGGTTCAGTCGTTAGGTAGTAATGCTGGAGTAATAAAATGGATTCAACAGTGGCTAGATGGGAGATGCCAGAGAGTAGTGGTGGATAATTGTTTATCGGGATGGAGGCCGGTGACTAGCGGGGTGCCTCAGGGATCTGTTTTGGGCCCAATGCTGTTTGTAATATACATAAATGATCTGGATGATGGGGTGGTAAATTGGATTAGTAAGTATGCCGATGATACTAAGGTAGGAGGTGTTGTGGATAATGAGGTGGGTTTTCAAAGCTTGCAGGGAGATTTATGCCGGTTAGAAGAATGGGCTGAACGTTGGTAGATGGAGTTTAATGCTGAGAGGTGTGAGGTTCTACATTTTGGCAGAAATAATCCAAATAGAACATACAGGGTAAATGGTAGGGCATTGAGGAATGCAGTGGAACAGAGAGATCTAGGAATAACAGTACATAGTTCCCTGAAGGTGGAGTCTCATGTAGATAGGGTGGTGAAGAAGGCTTTTGGAACGCTGGCCTTTATAAATCAGAGCATTGAGTACAGAAGTTGGGATGTAATGTTAAAATTGTACAAGGCATTGGTAAGGCCAAATTTGGAATATTGTGTACAGTTCTGGTCACCGAATTATAGGAAAGATATCAATAAATTAGAGAGAGTGCAGAGACGATTTACTAGGATGTTACCTGGGTTTCAGCACTTAAGTTACAGAGAAAGGTTGAACAAGTTAGGTCTCTATTCATTGGAGCGTAGAAGGTTGAGGGGGGATTTGATCGAGGTATTTAAAATTTTGAGAGGGATAGATAGAGTTGACGTGAATAGGCTGTTTCCATTTAGAGTAGGGGAGATTCAAACGAGAGGACATGATTTGAGAGTTAGGGGGCAAAAGTTTAAGGGAAACACGAGGGGGTATTTCTTTACTCAGAGAGTGATAGCTGTGTGGAATGAGCTTCCTGTAGAAGTAGTAGAGGCCAGTTCAATTGTGTCATTTAAGGTAAAATTGGATAGGTATATGGACAGGAAAGGAGTGGAGGGTTATGGGCTGAGTGTGGGTAGGTGGGACTAGGTGAGATTAAGAGTTCGGCATGGACTAGGAGGGCCGGAATGGCCTGTTTCCGTGCTGTGATTGTTATATGGTTATATGGTTAATTTATAGTAATTTTTAATGCCTTGCACTGTACTGCTGCCACAAAACAACAAATTTCATTATATATGTCAATGATAATAAACCTGATTCTGATTCAATGGGGTATAAAATCCAACTCAGTAAATGATCATGTGATGTTAAATGTTAAATTTGAGTCTCAGTATCTTGGCAAGCTGATACACCTGTAAGACTTAAACATTGACTTGCTTGATGAATCTTTCTTTTTATTCCTTTTCTAAAATAGGTCTCAGCTTAAAGAATTAAATGTGTTTTCTTGTCAGTAACTCTCCCAATTTTAAATGCCAGCACCACACATAAAATGCTGCAGGATCTCAGCACATGAGGCAGCATCTGTGGAAAAGAGTAAACAGCCAGTGTCTTGGCCCGAAATCCTTCATCAGGACTGGAAAAAAATAGATGAGTTTAGAGCAAAAAGCTGAGGGAGGGAAGGAAGAAGTACAAGCTGGTAGGTGATAGGTGAAACTAGGAGAGGGGGAGGAGTGAAATAAATAGCTGGGAAGGTGAAAGAGATAAAAGGCTGGAGAAGGGTGGATCTGAGAGGAGAGAGGACAAGACCATGGAAGAAAGGGAAAAGTGAGAAGCATCAGAGAAAGGTGATGGGCAGGTAAGGGGATAAGGTGAGAGAGGGAATTGGGAATAGGGAATGGAAGTGGGGGAGGGGGAGCATAGCTGGAAGTTCAAGAAATCGATGTTCATGCCATCAGGTTGGAGGCTACCCAAACAGAATACAAGGTGTTGCTTCTAAAACCTGACTGTGGCCTCATCATGGCAGCAGAAGCAGGAGACCAACGTAGATTGGGAGATCGCTTTGCCAAGCAAAGTGGGATCTCCCAGTGGCCACCCATTTCAATTCTAGTTCCCATCCCCATTCAGATATATTAGTCCATGACCTTCTCTACTGCTGCGAGTGTAGGAAACAGCATTTGAGATTAATAAAGCCTTTTGAGGCTTTTAAAAAAGCTCCTTAGTTCTGCTTGTGTGTGTTCTATAGTTGTTTTACGAAATCTGCAGTACAGTATAAAATCTTGTAACATCAAAACTCAGTAGATTAACAGGAAAAAAAATTAAGAAAGTTACAGCAAAATGGCCTTGCCTCAGCCTCTTTCTCGTATCCAGTGAGCATTTTTGCAGTTTCTAAACCCTGTCTTGGGTAACTTTCAAAGAGAATCTCAAGAGAAGCACTACTTTTGTAGATGTCTTTAAATGTCCTTTTTTCAAAATACTTATAAATGGTGTTGGATGCAGATCCATTTCTAACTTTCAAAAATGAATTGAATAATGATCAAACTTGCAGAACAATAGAGGAAAAGAAGGGGTTGAAATAGATACACTTTCTAAGATCTAGGACAGAGTTGTATTTCTTATTTCTAGGCAATATAGTGCTATGACTTAGCATAATCAAGACCTCATTATAAATCATATGCAATGAATATTTTACTAATTTGCCTTGACATTATGAACACAAAAAAGGAGAAAATGGCTGAAACAGCCTATAATATTAAGCATAAATAAATATATCTAATTTCTGTAAATGTTAAAGCTGATATTTCATCATGAAGTTTGTCCCACTGAAAATCTTGTCATGATCTCAGAATCAGATAAGGAGCATGGCAACTTTATGTTCATAAAATACGTTTGAAGGATTTTGGGACTCTTCAAAATAAGCACACTTTATGAGGCACACATTAGTCCTATATTAAACATCTTTCTGTATTTAAGTTACTAACATGATAATACCAAAGGAATTATAAATTGTAACTTTGTTCAGTAACTTTACTAGAACTTAAATTTAAATCTGAATTTATTTAGACTATTATACTGCATTTATGGAAAATTTTATTCCTGATTTTCAAAATGCATTTATTGTTCTTGGTCTTTCTCTTAATTGCAATACCCTCTGCTCAATAATAGGAAAGTAGTAATTTTCTATTTTCTAAGCCACATTAATTCACTTTAGGGAGGAATTCATTCTTTAGTCCTATTATTTGGTGTGGTAAGATGTCACTCACAGTCTGCCTTTAGCCTAACTATAAATTAGTAAATTAACGACCGTTTACTCATTTTCAATTAACTGAACCTCTCGTTTGTTAAAAAATATACATCTTTATATATGCTAAATTGCATGTTTTTTCCTGAGTTGTTATTTTTTATTGTTTGGACTATTGCTATTTCCATTTATCATATAACATCTTAATGTAGCATTTTATTGTTGTATTTTTCTTTTGGAATAACATGTGTTGGTAGTCTGTAAAATAGCCCTAATGGAAATTTCAACTATAATATTTTCTAATTAAGGGATTTGTGTGTCAGTCCTTTTTCACCAAATTCAGAGGACAATTTTGGAGAATTATAGGTGAGGCCCCAGTTCTGTGAAGAACTATAGATAGATAGAGAGAGGGAAAGGGAGAGGGAGAAAAACAAAGAAAAACACATGGTTTGCAGTTGCTCATTTCACTGTTTTATACTCTGTGTTGCTTATGGTCATGTCACCAAGAATCAGGCATATACAAACTATCGGATCTGAAATGCATAAATAAGTTTTTCTTCAAAAATCAGTAGTGAGCACAATTGGTGTGGCATTGACTGGAAGTATGGCCTTTATTTCAGCTCTAGTGCACTTCTTTAAGCAGTGTTCCTACTTTAACAATAAAATCATCTCTAATAGATTTACTGATTGCCACTGTCTTTGAAAATACCATGAGAAGTAATTATTCACCATAAATCATTAACTATTGTTAAGACCTATCTTTAGGAAAGGTGATTATAATATATGCATGCATTTATTTACATGATATTGTTAAGGTTTAATATTAACCTAATTAATATATGTGTCAAGAACATAATTTGAATCCTGACTAAAACATTCTTTGTCTATTAAATAAAAGAATGACAGAATATAGAGGAAATTGTTCCATCCTTGTTTATTGTGCATCAAAATAGTCGGGGCCAGAAGTTAATATATGTGTTAAATATTTACATATTTATGAATGGCTGCCATGTGTGACAACAAAAACTTGCACAACATGTTGCTGTAACGTGACAAATCACCATGTTTCCTGGCTATAAAAACAGCTGAATAAATCCTTGACATCTGCCTAAACTACACTCACAGGCTTAGTATTTTAAGGTTATTTTAGTTTTTTTTCACTATCACTTTTGATATAGGCAGCCAGCCTCTTTAGGAGGTAAATGGTAGAGTTCCATTATTTGAATCTTTGGGGAGCTACTTACTTAAATTTAGCTAACAGTTTCAGGATAGAACATATACCTTTAAGTATTTTTCATGTAGTTGTAAAATTAAGGGTGATATGGAGTTTCTAGAGTAATTAGCCATTTGTTGTGAAGCATTGTTTTTAGAGATTTCAGAATAATTTATAATTATTCCAGATTTGTTAGTGAAAATGGTTTATAATTTCTAAAGTTCTTCAGCTAGCATTCAGGGAAAACCAGATTGTAAAATCACAACTGATGTGAAATTGAAGCCATTAGCATTCTGTACAAGATTTAACAGTACACTGGAACAATAAAAACAGCTTTTAACAGACAAATAACTCTGTAGGAGATTGTTCTTGTTTTCATTCATGCTCTGAATCTATAACAACTAATGATTTCTGCCCTGTTATTTAGCAGAACTGTATGAATGTAGGTATTGTGAAGGGTTGATTGTGCATCAATATTGTGATCCTTATTTTCAACAGCTTAGCAAATATTTATGTATATCCAGGGATTGTATCAAGCTAAATATAAGGCTATAACCTACAAAACTATGTAGCAACCTTAGTCATTAGTCTTCAGAAAAAAAGTATTAAAATAAAAGATGGGAAATTAGAGCAGAAATTGGTGATTTGACCTTTCTGAATGATTCAGACTGAGCTATGCTGCCTCTCAGAAATAGATTACATGATACTTACAATGGTAATGTATGTGATTACACATTGCTTTAAACTTGCAGTTAACATTGGGAAAATTGTTGAAACAAGTTAAAAGTAGGTGAAGGGAGATCCAAAAAGATCAATTTTAAAATATATTGTTACTTTGCTTAGCACACAGAATGCTTTCCCTGGAACAAAAGTACAAATAAAATCTGCACGACAGAGGGTTATTATTAAGTTATGTGCAGAGAGGTGTATAATTAACAGTGTTTCTGTACTAGAAATGTGGTGTAAATATAAATGAGGTGCCCCAATATTTGTCTGCACAGTTCTCCCCAACCTAAAGACTTCCATTGTAGCAAGCTTAATGGAAGAGACATTAGTATGTCTGAGTGGTGCAGTAATTCATTAAGCATGTGCTGCCAGTCCAAGGTTGCAAGCCTAAGCCCCATCCAACAACAACCTTTCGAGGCAACCTCCTCTCTGCATTGAACTGTGGTAGGAAAGGGCAAGGATTCGTGCCAGGTTCTTAGTGTTTGTCAGTATAACAGTGCACAACAGAGGGGAGGCAGAGGTTTACACAAAGTTTGCAACACAACAGCTCACAACCTGAGTGGATGCCTTTTGTAAACTAAAGCTGAGCCCATACTGTACCTGTGAGCACTCAGTCTGAGGATCAAGGATGCTGATGTGAACTAATGCTTTGTTAGGTAGTATCTGAGTACGAATATGTTCAACTTTAATGTATGGATCTATTTTTTTAAGCAGAATGACTCCCCTTAGCACTAATGATTGACTGATAACTTACCCACATGTATTGATCTGTTGTTCTGCACATGTGCATTCTGCCACTCTCTCTCTGTCTCTATGCTATGTAAATATATAGTTGGAAGTCAGAAGTTTACATACATCTTAGTCAAATACATTTAAACTCAATTTTTCACAATTCCTGACTTTTAATCCTAGAAAACATTCCCTGTGTTAGGTCAGTTAGGATCACTACTTTATTCTAAGAATGTGAAATGCCAGAATAATAGTAGAGAGAATGATTTATTTCAGCTTTTATTTCTTTCATCACTTTCCCAGTGGGTCAGAAGTTTACATACACTTTGTTAGTATTTGGTAGCATTGCCTTTAAATTGTTTAACTTGGGTCAAACATTTTGGGCAGCTTTCCACAAGCTTCTCACAGTAAGTTGCTGGAATTTTGTTCCATTCCTTCAGACAGAACTGGTGTAAATGAGTCAAGTTTGTAGGCCTCCTTGCTCGCATGCACTTTTTCAGTTCTGCCCACAAATTTTCTAGGATCAAATGTTAGGAATTGTGAAAAACTGAATTTAAATGTATTTGGCTAAGGTGCATATAAACTTCTGACTTCAACTGTACCAGTTAACCTCACCTCCGCATGTGTACTTTGATTTAATTGATATGTAGTTGCACAGAAACAACATTGGGTACAAAAACTAAGTAGACTGAAAAAGTTTATGCATTTTAGTCAATGGATTTGTAATAAAAGAGTTAAAACTTTCATCAGAATATGTTAAAAATTTTGTTAAAAATCCCATATGTATTTAAGCACTCATGTTACTGGATGATTCATACAATAGCTGAAGTGAGTTATTTAGTTTTCATCCTGAGGATTTCCTCAAACATTTAGCACCATAATGGAGTCTATTCATTTTGAGAAAGATAGGTAGTAGTCTTTAAGTGTTATAGTAAATGAAACTGCCACTGCATTGCAGTATCACTCCAGCTGGCGCCTACTGCAGAGCCTTGGAATGACATTATAACAGGAAGGTATTTTTCTCATTGATGATGTGGCTCAGCAAACCAATTAAACTTTGCAGGCTATTGACCATATTTTTTTAAAACTTTCTAATTATAATTTAATTAGATCAAATGATGGAAATGGTTTTGAAAACCATGTTGTGTATTTGGAAGCTATTTTAATAGTTTATTGCATCTGCTCTTTAGTTAACCTTGACTGAATTTTCTCCGTAATTGTGTCATGATGTATTAATAGTGACTGTTGGACAGGACTATGTGATAAAGGAACATGAACAAATGTGCCAGGCGACCCATTGACTTGTATCTTTATTCTTCAAAATCCTTTTAGTCATTTGTCAGTGGTGTAAACAATTCAATTAACTCTTCAAATACCAAGATTCCATTCCCTGCTTATTTTAAGTAATAGAGTTAACATTTCAATTCAGTTGAAATTTATCACAATGTCTTTTTACATAAAGATATGTTTGTTTTTTTTCATATAAATGGACATGCATGCTGATATTTTATTGTTAAATTTTAATCCCAGAAAAGTTAGCTGCATTTTAGCGCCTTAGTAAATGCAAATTTAATTATATAAATCTGTGCCAGAATGATTCATGCCAGAAGATGTAATTTTATCACTGGGTCACATACCACAGGAAATTATGTCTCTTCCAGGTTCTTGATTTCTACAGCTCAAAATAATTCATTCTAGCATCAGAATGGCTGATCTAAATATTCTGAGAAGGACTGATAAGGAAAGTAGTTTGAAACTACGTCGTCTTGCTAGTGGATCTAAAACTGAAGACTGGAATTTCAGGATAAAAGGTTAATCAGTTAAACCTGAGAGGAGGCAAAAGATTTTTACAGATACTTTTCATTCTTAGGAATTATTTCAGAGGATGTAGATGCCCTGACTTGATTTGATAGATCTTGAACATGAGAATTTGGGATTACACGAGAATTTGGGGTTACAGGAATCAGATAGGGAAGTAAAGTTGTGCAAGGAAGTATTGAGGCCTTTACAATGTGAAACACTTGATTTTAGAGGTAAATTAAAAGTTCAAAATAAATAGCTCTATGCTGTTAAAATTAATTGTTACTTCATTTCCAAATAAATCCAAGAAAAGAAACAGGAGGAATACGTGTGGCATAAATCTAATACTGCCTATCAGCCTGGTAATACCATCCCTACTGTAAAGTATGGTGGAGGCGCATCATGACATGGGGATGTATTTCAGCAGCAAGGACTGGAAATCTGCTCTGGATTGATGGGAAGATGAATGCTGCTAAACAACAAGAGATCCTGGATAAAAACCTGCCAGCCTCTGCCAGAGTGCTTTAACTAGGGATGAAGTTCATCTTTCAGCAGAACAACAGCCCAAAGCACAGTGCCAGAGCAGCCATGGAATGGCTTTAAATGAGGAAAATTAATGCTCTTAAGTGGCCCAGTCAGAGTTCTGACTTTAATGCCTTCGAACATTTGCTGTCCACCACCACTCCTCAATTAACCTGGCACAGTTTGAGCAATTTTGAATGGAGGAATGGGCAAATCTTGCACCATCACATTGTGTAAAGCTAACCAAGACTTTTCCAAAAAGACTACTGGTTGTAATAATTGTGAGAAGTGGTTAAACTTAGTGCTGAGCAAAGGGAGATAAGTACTTTTGAACTGCTGACATTTCAGTGTTTGAATTTTTAGTTTTTTGTGTTTTACTATTTTCCCTGTTTTGGGTGGGAAAAAAAAGCATGTGGTTCACAGATAAAAATACTCATTTAAATTGATCAAAATATCTGGATGTAATCATTATTTATGTGAACAAAGGATTGGGGGCTGAATACTTTATCAAGGTGCTGTATAGTAAATGGCAGGATCCTTAGGAGCAATATTGTACAGTTATCTTGGGGTACTAGTCCATAACTCTTTGAATGTGGTAAAGAATGTATATGATATAGTCACTGCGTTGGTTAGGGCATAGAGTATCAAGGTTTGGCAAGTCATATTGCATCTGTAGAAAACTTTTGTTGAGCTATATCCCCTTTAGATATAGTGTGCAGTTCTGATCACCACATTACAGGAAAGATGTTGTTGCTTTGTGGAGGGTGTAGAAGAGGTTCACCTAGATTAGAAAGTATTTGCTGTCAGGAGAATATAGACAAATTTAATTTCTCTGGAATAAGAGAGTTATGCCTAACATAAGTTCATATACTTCTATCAGGGAGCGTTGAAGGCTGAGGGCCGACTGATGGAAGTATATAAAAATATAAGAGGCATAGATATTAGACAATCAAAGTCTTTTTCCCAGGGTGGAAACATGAAATACCAGAAGTCATGGCTTTAAGGTGAGAAGGGTAAAGTTTAAAGGAGATTGACAAGGCAAGTTGTTTACACAAAGTAGTGGGTGCTCGGAATGTACTGTCAAGGAGTGGTGGAAGCAGATGTAAATACAAAGCTTAAGCAGCAATTAGACGGGTACATGGAGAGGTAGGGAATTGACATTGTGAGCCACAGGGCCTTTGAGATTTTCTGCACTGTTCTATAAATTAGGGTATGGGATGTTGCTGAGTTTCTGAGCAAATACTTCTCATCTGTATTTACCTAGAAGAAACATGTGGACGTTGGTGAGTTCAGCGAGAGGGTACTAAGATAAACTTGAGCAGGTCAGTATTTGAAAGGAGCTTGTGTTAGAGGTGTGACACATAAGGTTTGATAAATTTCCAGGAACAGATTAGATCTATCCCAGTTTAGTATGGAAATACTGAAGGGAGGTGATATTTGGGATCCTGATGGAAATTTATACATCTTCGTTAACCCCAGATGGGGTGCCAAAAGACTGGAGGAACTCTCGTGTTGTTCTTTTATTTACGATTGCCTCCAGGGATAAGCCAGGTAATTACAGGCTGGGAAGCCATATGTCATTGATAGAGAAGTTATTCTAAAGGATAGGATTGATATTCATTTGGAATGGCATCAGCTAATGAAGAAAGCCCAGTGTGGCATTTTAGTGGGCTATATACTCATTGGCCCCTTTATTAGGGACACTTGCACATCTGCTTGTTAATATAAATTTCTAATTGGCCAATCATGTGGTAGCAACTAAATACATAACAGCATGCAGACATGGGTTGTTCAAACCTAATATCAGACTAAGGGAAGAAATGTGATCTGTGACTTTGAACACAGAATGATTGTTGGTGCTGGAGGGGCCAGTGTGAGTATCCCAGAAAGAGCTAATATTTTTGTAATTTTCGTGCACTACAATCAGAGTTTACAGAGAATGGTGTGGAAAACAAAAATCACCAGTGACCTGTGGGTTAAAATGCCTTGTTAATGGGTGAGGTCAGAGGAGAAAGGCCAGACTAGTTAAAGCTGACAGGAAGGTGACTAACGCAAACTGGTGATGTAGGACAGTAAATATTGTCTATATGGACTTTACTAAGGAATTTGACAATGTCCCATGTGGTAAGTTACGGCACATGGGATCCTAAACAAGCTGACTAATTGGATCTACGCAACACACACGAAAATACTGGAGGAACTCAGCAGGCCAGCCAGCATGAGAAACACCAGGTAACAGATGAAACTGGGAGGAGGAGGGATGAAGTAAAGAGCTGGGAAGTTGATTGGTGAAAGAGATACAGGGCTGGAAGAGGGGGGGATCTAATAAGAGAGGACAGAAGCCATGGAAGAAAGAAAAGGGGGAGGAGCACCAGAGAGAAGCAATGGGCAGGCAAGGAGATAAGGTGAGAGAGGGAAAAGGGGATGGGGAATGGTGGGGGGAGGGGGTCATTATCAGAAGTTTGAGAAATTGATGTTCATGCCATCAGGTTAGAAGCTACTCAGACAGGATATAAGGTGTTGTTCCTCCAACCTGAGTGTGGCCTCATCACAACAGCAGAGGAGGCCATGGATTAACATAGTAGTAGTAGTGGGCCTCTGTTAGTCTTGATAGACCATGGATTTTCACCTTGGAAAGTTTCCAGGGCACAAGCCTGGGCAAGGTTTTTTTTTATGGAAGACTGCCAGTTGCCCAAGCTGCAAGTCTCCCCTCTCCACGCCACCAATGTTGTCCAAAGGAAGGTCATTAGGACCCATACAGCTTGGCACCGGTGTCATCGCAGAGCAATGTGTGGTTAAGTGCCTTGCTCAAGGACACACACGCAGCCTCAGCCAAGGCTCAAACTAGTGACCTTCAGATAACTAGACGAATGCCTTAACCACTTGGCCACGCGCCAACACGGATAAACATACAGTACTCTACTGTCACGATGAGGTAAGGCAGTAGATGTTGTCTATATGGATTTTACTAAGGCATTTGACAACGTCCCACTTAGTAAGTTACTACAGAAGGTTATGGCACATGGGATCCAAGGCGAGCTGACTAATTGGATCTTAAACTGACTTGGTAATAGAAGCCAAATTGAAGGATGTTTTCCGATTGGAAGTCTATGATCACTGGTGTATCGCAGGGTTCCTTGTTATTCATGATATACAGTATATTGACTCGGAAGTGAATGCAGAAGTTATGATTTGTAAGTTGACATGAATGTTGTGACAGATAGCAAGGAAGGTTTTCTCAGACAATAGCAGAATATATTGTAGATCAGATAGAAATTATGATAAGAATTTTGGCAGATGGAATTTAATCCCATCATCTATGGCGGTGAAGAAGGTACTGGAATGCTTGCCTTTAAGGATTAAAGAATAGAACATAAAAGATGGGATGCTGCACCTTTAGCAAGCACTGGTAAGACTACACTTGGAATATTGTGTGCATTTTTGATTGCCACACTACAGGAAAGATGAGATTGTGATGCAGAAAATACAGAGGATATTGCCTAGATTGAAAGGTTTTAGTTATAATGAGAGATTGGGAAAGGCTGTCTTTATTTTCTGTGGAGTGGATGAGACTGAGGGGTGACCTGATAGAAGTACAATATATGCAATTATAAGAGGCATGGATAGGGTAGGTAGTCATAGTCATTTATTCATAGTAGAGTTATCAGAAACAAGTGGGCATAGGTTTTTGGTGAGAGGAAAGAGTTTTAAGGAAAAATTGATAAATATATAACAATTAAAAATAAAGTAGTGAGGTAGTGTTCATGGGTTTAATGACCATTCAGAAATCTGATGGCAGAGGGGAAGAAGCTCTTCCTGAATTATTAAGTGTGTTTAGTTGTGGAATTAATCAGAATGTATTAAAAATGGTGCAAAATGTAGGTTTAACTTTCATTTAATAACCAAATGATGCTGGGCATGCTGCAGTAGCATGCTTGATGTTGCTCAGTTAAGAGAGGGTCATAAACAGAATTGCAGGAATGAACAGAAGCAGGTCTGAACAAAAACCTTAAAGGGATAAACCTAGACAACTATTAGGAAGTTTTATACAGAAGAGAATACTCGATTCAGATGAGGGTCTGGATTTATTACTATTTTGCAAATAAGGTACTTAGCTCATTTTGAAGACACTCGCTGTAATTCTGACCTTCTCCCTGGATGTCCTGGTCTCATCACAATGTCAAAGCAAGCATTAGAGAATTGGTGTTCCCACACCCCTGTCTGTTTCAGCATTCCACATCAGTTCAAAGTACATTTATTATCAAAGTACGTATATGACACCATATACAACCCTGAGATTTATTTTCTTATGGACATCTATCAAATAATAACCATAATAGATTCAATAAAAGACCACCTAATTTGGGCTTTTAACCAGAGTGCAGAAGACAACAAACTGAAAGAAACAGACAACAAAAAGAAAGAAATAATAATAATAAATAAATAAGCAATATATATTGAGAACATGAGGTGAAGATACCTTGAAAGTGAGTCCATTGGTTGTGGGAACATTTCAATGATGGGGTAAGTAAAGATAACCCCTTTGATTCAGGAGCCTGATGGTTGAGGGGTAATTACTGTTACTGAACCTGGTGGTGTGAGCCTTGAGGCTTCTGTACCTTCTTCCTGATGGCAGCAGCAAGAAGAGAGCATTTATAATGGGTGGTGGGAGTCCCTGATGATGGATGCTGCTTTCCTGCAAAAGTGTTTAACATAAATGTGCTCAATGTTTGGGAGTGCTTTACCCGTATTAGACTGGGCCATATTTACTACTTTTTGTAGGATTTTCCGTTCAAGGACACTGGTGTTTCCATACAAGGCCGTGATGCCAGTCAGTATACTCTCCACCACACACCTATAGAAGTTTGTCAAAGTTTTTGATGTCATGCTGAATCTCCATCAACTCCTAAGGAAGTAGAGGTGATGCAGTGCTTTCTTTGTAATTGCATTTGCCTGCTGGGCTCAGGATAGATCTTCCAAAATAATAACACTGAGGAGTTTAAAGTTGCTGACCATCTCCACCTCTGATCCGCTAATGAGGACTGGTTCATGGACTTTTGGTTTCTTTCTCTTGAAGTCAATAATCAGCTCCTTAGCCTTGGTATCACTGAGTAAGAGATTGTTGTTATGGCACCACATCAGTCTATCCTAAATTAGGCAAACTCTACTAGCATATACTCCAGCCATTGTATTGGCAGGGTTGCTTGGGAGCAACTTCTGAAATATGTGTAGTTAATATTTGTGACCATTGAAAAGGTATTGTCAAAATTATGCACATTAAATGTCTTAAATCCCCACAGCATGGATCAGGGAGCAGCATCAATTTCTAATATTTGCACTTCCCCATTATTTTAAAAGTAAGCATTAAAGTGGAATGTGTCAACAATGTTTAGATTTTTCTGTTAATTGAGAAAGGAAATTCATGCGTGTATGAACTCAGAGGCCGATGTCAGAATATCTTTCAAGAGTGTGAACCCTTGCAAGGCATCAAGCCCTGATGGTGTAAAAGCTATGCCAACCAACTAGCCAGAATGTTCTGAGACATCTTCAATCACTCACTAGTGATTCTTGAAAGATTATTACTAATCCCTCCCCAATCTCTTCAGCTGCTTTTACCAGAGCACTGGGTTGTAGTCTATCTGGTCCATGTGACTTATCTACCTTCAGACCTTTCAACATCCCATGCACCTTCTCCTTAGTAATAGCAATTGCACACATTTCTACCCCCGACACTCCAATTTCTGGCATACTAGTGTCCTCTTCAGTGAAGACTGATACAAAATACTTAATTACATTTGTCCTGATGAAAGGTCTCGGCCTGAAGTGACAGCTGTTTACTCTCTTTCATTGGAGCTGCTTGGCCTGCTGAGTTCCTCTAGCATTTTATCTGTATTGTGGTAATTATGTTTGTTTGCCGTTTCCTTGTCCCCTATTACTACCTCTCCAGCAAAATTTTCCAGTGGTCCAGTATCCACTCTCACCTCCCTTTTACTGTTTATGTATCTGGAAAAAAAAAAATTGGTATCCTCTTTTATATTATGGGCTAGTTTACCTTCATATTTCATATTTTCTTTCCTTATGGCTTTTTAGTTACCTTATGTTGGTTTTTAAAAGCCTCCCATCCTCTAACTTGCCGCTAATTGTTGCTATCTTATATGCCCTTTGTTTTGTTTTTATGCTGTCTTTGTCTTCCTTTGTCAGCCACAGTTGCCTCATCCTCCCTTACAATATTTCTTTATCCTTGGGACGTACTGCATCTATCCTGAACCTTCCAAAGTACCTCCAGAATCTCCAGCCATTGCTGTTCTACTGCCATCCCTACGAGTGTCCCCTCTCTCATGCCTCTGTAATTCCCTTTACTCCAATGTAATACTGATACATTTGACTTTATCTTCTCCCTCTCAAATTGCACGGTGAATTCTATAATATTATGAATACTGATTCTTTTACTAGCAGCTCTCTATTCAAATCTGGTTCATTACTCAACACCCAATCCAGAACTGCCTTTCCTCTAATGGGGTCAAATCACAAACTGCTAAAAAAAAAAACATCTTGTAGATATTCTGCAAAGTCCCTGACTTGGGATCCAGCACCAATCTATATACATATTGAAATCCCTCATGACTATCATAACATTGCCCTTTTTACATACCTTTTCTTTCTCCTGTAATAATTTGTATCCCACATCCTGGCTACTGTTCAGAGGCCTGTATAATCTCCCAACAGGGTCTTCTACACTTGTAGTTTCTTAACTCTACCCACAAGGCTTCTACATTTTCCACTCTTATGTCACGTCTTTCTAAAGATTTGATTACATCTTTTGCCAACAGAGCCACCCCAACTCCTCGAGCTACCTGCTTATCCTTTCAATGCAATATATATCCTTGGATCTTCTTTCATTCACGACTCAGTGATGCCTGCCATGTCGTACTTACCAACTCTAATTGCTCTGCAAGATCACCTACTTTATTCTGTATGCTGTGTGCATTCAAATATAACACTGTCAGTCATGTATTCATCACTCTTTTCAATTTTGCTCTCGTTACACTTCAATCCATCTCACTGACAGCAATTTTGCCCTATCATCTGCTGTTCCTTCCTCACAGTCTCACAACCCACTGCATCTACTTGTGCACTAACTGCCCTATCTTCAGCCCTATCAATCTGGTTCACATCCTTCTGTCAAATTAGTTTATATTCTCCCCAATAGCTCTAGCAAACCAGCCTGCAAGGATATTAGTCCCCTCAAGTTCAGGTCTAAACCATTCTCTTTGTGCAGTTCATACCTTCCCCAGAGATCCCAATAATCCAAAAATCTGAAGCCCTGTCCCCTGCACCAATTCCTTGAGATGAGAAAGGAATGTATCCAGAATTATTAGATATTAAAGAGCAAATATTGAGCTGCTAGAGGAACAGATTAGTAGATGGACTCAAGTGGAAAGTGGAGGGTGGTGATAGCAATAAGACTGGAAGGTCAAAGCTAGAACCAATAAAAGGGCACGGATGCTGGAATCTGATTACAAAGAAGGGTGATAGGTGGTGATGATTGTCTCTTCTTTAATATTAAATAAGATACCACAAATTAAACTTTGGTGCTATATTGTAAGATCTGTGAATCAGGGAGCTTTAAACTGGGTAGCCCTGAAAATGTTTTAGCCACCTCAAGATAATATCATGACTACTGAGAATAACTTGAGGGCCACAAAGAGTGTAATAAATGGACTTGAGCTAATGCATTCAGAAAAGGGCTCTCTTCCCAAATAATTATTAAGGATGCCTGGAGAGGCCTGTATTTGTATAACTTTTATCTAATTGCAGTGCTCTTCCAAATGTATTCAAATTTAACACCCCTAGGCACATTGGTAATGGTTTGAGGTCATCCATTGGGGACATTTATTGTCATTCAGAAGGCCTAATTGGCACAGTCTTGAGGCAGAGAGATTTTGTGCTGTTAAGAATGATTGGAAAGTGCATGGTAATGGCCTGAGCAGTTGAATGCTGAGTGACTCAGAGACGATGTGGTGATTGTTTGATGTTTATACTTATCATTCTTCATGCTACTGCGCAACGAGGGCACAGTTAATGGATTTTGAAGAGGCAAGTAATAAAGAATGACTTGAAGGAAGCCAAGCTGTTAGTGGAAGGAATAAAATATAATGCAGTGACAACAGGATTATCACAAAGTCTGTCTAATAAGTTTCCTTTAATACTAATGCAGCACAAATAAGGAGGAGGAACTCTGCTGAGGATTGTTAACCATGAAGTGGAAAGGAGTGTAATATAAGACATATTCTACCTTGCAGTATATAGATAATTAAGGGAATCAAGGGGTATTGGAATTGTGCAGAAAGTGGTGTTGACACAATCGTGAATAGCAGAGCAGGCATAAGAACCTGGATGGTATACTTTGGCTTCTATTTCTTATTAGTTTGGCCGAGTAGGATCTAAAGTACTGACCATGTCATCTTTAATTTGACTAAATATAAGATCCAGTGTAACAGTACCACTGACATTTTCACCAGATGATCAAAATTTTAGGCAGAGTTATATGCTGGTTTAAATCAAGTAAGGCAACACCAAGGTTTATAGTGTATTCCTTTTCCAACTGATAATTCCCCTCCACACAGCAGAGAGGTCACTGAAATGTGTCCAGTCCCATTTCATTTCTCACATTTCTGTTCTCATCCTATTTCTTTATGTCCAGTACCAATAAAGCATTCCTAATTAGTAAGTTTTCCAGAACCTAATCGAAAGAAAAATACAGGAGCCAGGATATGTTTTGCCTACTTAGTTTTTATCTGTTTTTTATTAGTGAGGCGCTCCCATATAATGTGATGGCGTAATAATGTATGCCATTTAGGTACTTCTTACATATAACCCATAATGAATTATGTAACCAAACAAGGGAAGCTTAATCAAACAGTGATATTTATAATATTCACAAATAAGGGAAAATCTGCAGATGCTAGAAATCTGAGCAACACACAATGCTGGAAGAACCCAGCAGGCTGAAGGTTTTCAGCCCAAAACCCACTGTACTCTTTTCCTAGATGCAGCCTGGCCTGTTGAGTTCCTCTAGCATTTTGTAAATTTATAATATTACTCAAATATTATTGAAATATACTCCTCCCTGCTTAGCTATAAACTGCAATTCAATATAGAATGTATCTCAACTTAAATATGTAATGTATTGTTCACTGTTTATCTTACCATGAAATGTATTAATACACACACAATAGCATAGTACACTCTATAATACAAGTACTTTATAGGCATCCACAACATAATAAATTTTAAATTGGTTCATTCAGGCCTAAAGATTTAATCACTGTGGAGAACTTCTGTTCTTGTGGGATAATGTCTTTCCTGACCCAGGAAGGGGTGGGTCTCTCTGTTTGGCAGGTACTACTTATGGCTGTGAAACAACTTCAGATCTGGGGCCTCTGTGGTTGTTGTAGAAGTTGACTCTGGGACTGCTGGAAGTGGAAACCTATGCAGATCTTTCTTCTCCAACAATTGACTCGACTTTCCTCATCTGATTGATGTGTTGTCTTCAGATGACATCAGACACACTCTTGCTGTGTGGGAGTGTCCAGTTCTGTCTTTAATCTTTTCAAGTACATAGTTTTGATCATCTCTGTAGTTCTTCGCCAGAACTGCTTGTCCAGGAATGTAACATCAAAACCCTCTGTTTGTGGAACCCTCAATTTGACTCAGCTGTTTGCCCTGCATATTCCTTCTCAGATTGGGTTTGAGAAAATTCAAGCGTGAGCAAAAGGGATGTTGTTGGTTGTGGAGTATGCTACACTGCGATATACAAAGAGGAAATTGGAGAGCTTCCGATTCAGCGTTAGTGTGGTGTGTTCTGCTGACATTGCTTGCAGTGTATTCTGTAGACTCTGGACAAACCTTTCCACAAAGCCATTTGTAGCTGGGTGGTATGGTGCAGCTGTAACAAGCCTTATTCCATTCATTTTCAGGAATGACTGAAACTGTTCCACCACAAACTGTGGTGCATTGTCACTGACTAAGTGTTTTGAAATAACAGTCCTTGAGAAGAGGTTTCTCAGCACATCAACAGTGTGAGACTGGAGTGGAGGTGATTGGGAACTCTTCGGGCCACTTTGTAGCTGCATCCACTACTACTGAAAAATTTGTGCCCATGAATAGTCTGGCAAAATCCCCATGAACCCCCTGCCAGGGCAATGCAAGCCTTTTCTGGGGATGGAGATTTTCTTGGCATCTTCTGGATGTTTTGGCATCCTAAACAGTGCATGGCAAGCAGCTCGATCTGCTGATCTATCCCAGGCCAGCAGACAAAGCTTCAAGCCAAAGCTTTTATCTTCATCAGGCCTAGGTGACCAACATGTAGCTCCTCTCTGCTTGGATCATACAACAGTCAACCTCCATGTAAAGCAACCCCAGTCAAGGGCAAGTTCATTTCGATGCTGTTAAAACTGCTGGAAAATGGAAGTATTGCTGCATATTCCAGTCATCTTGGGTTGCCATGTCAACCTGAAACAGTGTGGGGTCTTTTCTGGTTTCCCTTTGGATCATCTCTGCCACATTAGGGAAACTTTCAGTTTGTACTAGGGAGAATATATCAAGAGGAAAGTCCTCTTTTGTCAATTTTTCAGGTTTTTTTCCAAGGGTAAATGGTACAATCTATCAATATTTCTGTGATTAGTTGTTCTTGAATTTGATCTTGATCTTGTATTCTTCAAGAAACATCTTTGCATTTATACTGCTACTGTTGTGGAACACCCTTCTGTGGATTGAAAATGGGCACTAGTGGTTGATTATCAGTAAAGAGGGCAACTCTCTCCCGTACTGCTGGTAGTTGAAATGGTTTACACCCCAAACCAGATTCAGGGCCACTCTGTCATCTTTACATGATTTTTCTCTGCTGCAGTCAGTGAATATGATGCAAAGCTATCACTCATAATATGTAACATGACTGCATCTATACCATAAGGTGAAACATCACATACAAGCTTCACTGAATGACATAGATCATAATGTGTGAGTACAGTGTCTAATGTCACCATTTCTTTTGCCTTTTGGAAAGCCACTTCACACTACCTTGTCCATTGCCATTTCTTCCCAATCTGTAGTAATGAGTGGGTTTGGCAGGAACCTGTTATAGTAATTGACAAATCCTCTTATGGTCCATAACCGGACATGTCCTTTGGTCTTAAGGCATCCACCACTGCTTGAATTTTGTGTAATTCCTGTGTGGTCATAGTAATGTGGTCACAGTAAGTGATACTTGGTTTAAGGAATTCATACCTGTGATATCATGCTCTGAGCCCATGTTCTTTCAATCTTTTTAACACTGTCTTGAGATTTTGGAGATGTTCCTTGTCATTCTCACCAGTAACAATGATATCATCCAGGTAATACTAAGTACCTGGGCTGTCTTGTAGCATCTGCCAGAGTGCAGGTGTAGATGCCGCTCCAAGAATAAGCTTTTTATAGCAATAAAGCACTTTGTGAGGGTTTATGGTGGGAAACACTTTGGACTACTCTTGCAATACCATCTGTAGATAGGCCTCAGCTAAGTCCATTTTGCTAAAGTGTTTTCCACCAGGAAATTTGTGAAGATATCCTCTATCCTGGACAGAGGGTATTGATCTACTTTCAGTACTGGGTTGATGGTGACCTTAGAATCACCACAGATCCTGATATATAGACCTTTCGTTTTAGCTACTGGGACCACTGGCTTATGGGCGCCACTCAGCCTTGGAAAGAATTCCATCAGCCTCCATGCGATCTAGCTCACTGGCTACTTTATAAGGAACTGGATGGGCTTTGTAAAACTTGGTGTGGCATTTTCATTTAACACTTTTTTAACCTTGATATGTTTGAATTTTCCAATACCATCCTTGAACACTGAGTTATCAGTCAGTACCTTTCACTTTCAGTTGACTCAACTACAGGGAATGTGGCATGCAAGTAGTGGATGAACCTTCAATTAAGTTGTACTTGTCCTAGACAATCACAGTGCCACAATGCTGACCCTATTGTTTTTGCCACACATTAGCCCTAGGTGACTTTTTTTTGTTTTATTTTACTGTTACGAAGGTCTATCCCACAGGAATGATCTCTTCTCCAGTATAAGTTCTTAGTTGGTTATCCACAGTATCTTTGAAATATAGTTTCAACTAATTTTGCGGAATGACTGAAACAGCCGAGCCAGTGTCCAATTCCATTTTAATTGATTTGCCATTCTCTTCAGGTGTAAGTTTTATTGTTTGTATCTTAATAGCTTTCACATTGTAAATCTGAAGACTTCCCAACACTCTCATCATTATCATTTTCCATCAACAGCATGCAGATTAGTGCTCTTTTTGAAACTAAAACTTGACTTAATGTTTTTATTTTTCCTGTACAGTCCATTTATTTTTGTCTTCCTAACGTGTTCTTTGTATGTGTCCTACTTTGTTGCATTTTCTGCAAGTTTTACCTTTAAATCTTGTGTATGTGAGCCCCTGCAAGAACAGTAACACAGTTTGTTCGGCCAGGCTGGTTTCTGTTCAGATGGTGCAATTTTGTTCATTCTCTCTTGCATTCCTGACTGCACTTCAGTTGCGTCTTGCTGCTGTTTCCAGCGATTTCAACTGCTCATTTAAATGTGAGTTGCGCTTCAGTTAGGAGCCTTTTTTAAATGCTTTCTTGTAAGATACCATAAACTAAATGATCTCTCAGTGCATCATTAAACCAATCAGTGAAATGCCAATGCTGGGACAATTTCTTCAATTCAGCCATGTAAGTTGAAATGGCCTCCCCTTTCTTTTGATTCCACTCATGAAACCTAAAGCGCTCTGCTATCATCAATGACTTTGGTTCTAAATGTTCTTGTATAATGTTCAAGATATCAGCAAAGCTCAGTGTGGCTGGTTTGGCTGGAGCAGATTCTAAGCACTTCTAAGCAAACTATGCTTTTTCTCCAAATGCACTCAGCAACACTGGCATTCATTTTTCATCAGCTATTTCATTTGCTTCAAGATACTGTTCAATTCATTCAGTATACTGTACATCATCCAGTTATCTGTTGTACCATGGACAGTTATCTGCTGTACTATCTTTCCAGTCTAGCCAAATGTTTCTGCTCTTTGTTTATTATTATTGTCACCCAGTATTCAGTATTTATGAACCTATGGCCATACTTGTTGTTTGTAAATTTTGTCTATTTTTGCCATTTCTCTTAACTGGGATGTTGCTTGTCCCTCCCAAAAAAAAACATGCTGCACTTCAACAGGTAGGTAGTCGGCAAGGGTATGTTTTAACACATCCTCGTTGTCACTGTTGTGTTTTGTAACTCCAGAAACTGGTTGAAAGAAAAACAGAGGCTGGGATTTGTTTTGTCTACTTAATTTTTCCTTACTTTTTTTTTGGTGAGGCTTTCATATATGATATGGAGTAATGATATATGCCATTTACTTACAACCCGTAACGAATTATGTAATCAAATTACTCCCCACCAGCTTCCACATTCAACAGTTAACCTTTTGCATTTCCATCAATAATTTAATGGAACTGCCAAATGTACCTTCCTCTCCAATAGCCTCTCAGAAAGAGTCTGATGCACTCTTCCATTTCTACAATACCTACTTCCCTTCCCACACCATTTTTCTGCACAATTACAAGAGTTGCCAAAATTTAATTTTTACTTCTGCCCTTTCCTCCATTCCTGGGCCCATATTCTCTTTCAAGTTAATTTGCTTGTACTTCCTTCAGTTTAATATATTATATGCAGTTCTCCATATGCAGTCTCTCTACATTGGGGAAACTAAAAGCAGTTTGGCTGATCAGCTGATGAAATAACTCATTGCAGTCCATAAGCCTGATACTGTGCATTCAGTCTTATCATTTTCATTCTCTAACTATAACACTGAGCTCTTTGTCCTGGGCCTTCTACACATAGCAAGACATAGTTTAAGCTTGAAAAGAGATATAACCTTGGAATAAATTTCAGCTTTCTAGAATCCATACTGAATTCAGCAATTTCATTTTATAAAATTTGCTTCCCTCATTTATACATCCAAACCCACTTTTTATTCACCTACTGGTACTATTATCACCCTTTATTTAATCTTGCATGAAGGACTTACTTTATGCACTACATTGTGCCTGGAGGTCTGTGAAGAGTGGAGTTCTGCAGGGATCTATTCGAGGACCCCTGCTCTTCGTGATTTTCATAATGACTTAGATGAGGAAGTGGAATGGTGGGTTAGTAAGTTTACAGTTGACTTGTAGATACAAGTATGAAGTATAGAAGTTTATCATAGGTTATAATGGAACATTGAATTGAATTGACTTTATTTCTTACATTCTTCACATACATGAGTAAAATTCTTCAAGATTGGAGGACGTTCATTTAGAACTGAGATGCAGAGAAATTACTTTAGTCAGAGGGTGGTAAATCTGTTAAATTTGTTGCCACAAGTGGCTGTGAAGGCCAAGTTATTGGGTGTATTTAAGGCAGAGATAGATAGGTTCTTGATTAGCCAGGGCATCAAGGGGTACGGGGAGAAGGCAGGGGAGTGGGAATGACTAGGAGAATTGGATCAGCGCATGATTGAATGGCAGAGCAGACTTGATGGGCCGAATGGTCTACTTCTGCTCCTAGATCTTATGACCTCATGGTCTTATGGCTGCCGATGATTAGTTGTGTTCCGAAGGGGTTGGTTTTGGGACCACTTCTCTTTATGTTATATGGATGACAGAATTGATGGCTTTGTGGCCAAGTTTGCTAATAATACGAAGACAAATGGAGGGGCAGGTAGTATTGAGGAGGCAGAAAAGCTACAGAAGGACTTAGATAGATGAGGAGAATGGGCAAAGAAGTGGCAGATAGAATATAATGTCGGAAGTCATGCACATTGGTAGAAGAAGTAAAAGGGATAGACTATTTTCTAAATGGAGAAAACGTTCAAAAATCTGAGGTGAAAAAGGGGCTTGAGAGTCCTTGTGTAGGATTCCTAAAGGTTAATTTGCAGACTGAGTCCAAGGTGAGGAAGGCAAATGCAATGTTAGCATTCATTTTGAGAGGACTAGAATATAAAAGCAAGGATGTAATGCTGAGACTTTATTAGGCACTAGTAAGGCCTCACTTGAAATATTGTGAGCAGTTTTGGGCTCTTTATCTAAGAAAGGATGTGCTGACTTTGGAGGGGATTAATAGGAGTGATTCCCAGAATGAAAGTTACCATACCATTAACGGCTGTAGGCCTATACTCACTGGAATTCAGAAGAATGAGTGGTGATCTTATTGAAACCTTTCAAATGTTGAAAAGCATTGCTAATAGAACGGATGTGGAGAGGATGTTTCCTACAGTGTCGGTGTCTAAGAATAGAGGGACATTTAGAACGTAGGTGAATTTGTGGAATTCATTGCCATAGGCAGCTGTGGAGGCCAAGTAATTGGTTATATTTAAGGCAAAGGTTCTTGATTAGTCAGGACTCTTAAGTGTTATGGGGAGAAGGCAGGAGATAGGGCTGAGAAGGAAATGGATCAGCCATGATGAAATGGTGAAGCAGACTTGATAGGCCAAATGGCCTAATTCTGCTCCTATATTTTATCATTGGAGGAAAATATAGGAGAGATGTTAGAGGTCGTTTTTTTTACAGAGTGATTAGTGAATGGCGATGTTAGTGCAGGACCTAACCTGGTCCCAACATATTGATGCAGTTATAAAGAAGGCAAGACAGCGACTATACTTCATTAGGAGTTTGAAGAGATTTGGTACGTCAACAAATACACACAAAACCTTCGATAGATGTACCGTGGAGAGCATTCTGACAGGCTGCATCACTGTCTGGTATGGAGGAGGGGTGCGCTACTGCACAGGACCGAAAGAAGCTGCAGAGGGTTATCAGTTTAGTCGGCTCCATCTTGGGTACGAGCCTACAAAGTACCCAGGACATCTTCAAGGAGTGGTGTCTCAGAAAGGCAGCGTCCATTATTAAAGACCTCCAGCACCCAAGGCATGCCTTTTTCTCAGTGTTACCATCAGGAAGGAGGTATAGAAGCCTGAAGGCACACACTCAGTGATTCAGGAACAGCTTCTTGCCCTCTGCCATCCGATTCCTAAATGGACATTGAGCCCTTGAACACTACCTCACTTTTTAACATAGAAACATAGAAAACCTACAGCACAATACAGGCCCTTTGGCCCACAAAGTTGTGCCGAACATGTCCCTACCTTAGAAATGACTAGGCTTACCTATAGCCCTCTATTTTACTAAGCTCCATAAACCTATCTAAAAGTCTCTTAAAAGACCCTATCGTATCCGCCTCCACCACCGTTGTCGGCAGCCCATTCCACGCACTCACCACTCTCTGAGTAAAAAAACTTACCCCTGACATCTCTTCTGTACCTACTCCCCAGCACCTTAAACCTGTGTCCTCCTGTGGCAACCATTTCAGCCCTGGGAAAAAGCCTCTGACTATCCACAGGATTAATGTGGAATAATATATATTATTTCTGTTTAATGCATAATTTTTAATCTATTCAAGATATGTATACTGTAACTGATTTACTTATTTATTATTATCATCATTTTTTTCTATATTATGTATTGCATTGAACTGCTGCTGCTAAGTTAACAAATTTCACAACACATGCTGGTGATAATTAACCTGGTTTGATTCTGATTCTGATTCATTAGGGACATACAGTATTAGAGACTCTCAGATAGCCACATGAATGAAAGAAAATGGAGGGCTATATGGAGAGTAGAACTAGATTGATCTTGGACTAGGTGAAAAGGTTGACACAACATTGTGGGCTGAAGGGCCTGTACTGTGCTGTACTATCCTATGTTCTATGTCATAAGCTCACATGATGCAATATTGAATTTTGCTTGTATGCAAATAATGATGGACATGCTAGAGTGGCATCCCATACTTTTAATTACTTTTTCAGCATTTCCCACGTGTAGACCTTCCTGTTTGTTCTCCTTGTCTCTCCCTTCTTTCCCTGTGTTTCATCTCTAGCATTTTCATTTCCATAGAAAGGTCAACGACATGAAATATTGACTCAGTTACACACTCGAAACGCTGGAGGAGCTCAGCACATCAAGCAGCATCTATGGAAATGAATAAACCATCAATGTTTCAGGCTGAGACCCTTCTTCAGGACTGAATTTCTTTGGCTCAGTTTCCCTTTCCTGACCTGCTAATGATTTCCAGCATTTTCTGCTTTGTTCTGAAAACAGTCCCTAGATTTATCTGACACCTACAGTAGTTTCAATAAAAATTATTACAAGAATTTGACTGAAAGTACTCTAGCCACAGTGGAAACCAAATCAATTACCAGGGAGATGGATTTTGTAGCTTATTTGTAACAGGACCTGTTTGCCAGGCTTCTCTAAACGAACAAAATTCTGTTTGGTACTGCCCATTTGCTAAAGTCTTCTCTTAACCTCATACTGCTGATCAGTCTTTCAGCAGCAAAAGAAGGATCTCCCTGACACTCTATCCAGTATAGTCATTTTCATGCCACTTTATGTTTACCAATTGCAATATAAGTATCTTAAATAACAGAGACAGGAGGGGAAGAAAAGGAACAGGGAGAAGAGGAGAAAAACAAAAACAAGAAGCATTTTATGATCACATTTTAGCTGTATGTTTTTTGGACAAAGAATCTGATTACAGTAGCAGTAAATGCAATCTCTCTTTCCTAAATGCTGACAGTTACAAATCTCATTTTCTCCTCAGTCTTTTAGGGCAGCTGATTGATGTAACACTCAATCAGATGTTGTCTTGGTTTTAAGGGCAGTCAATCTTATTTTATTTCTGGAATTCAGTCCTGGCAAAGCCCAAACTAGGCATTAGCGACCATGTTGTTGTTGTTCCTTTCCACGCCTTGTGGCATATCAGGTGGCAACCTTGCTGTTTCTTTAGAATTTGTCTGTTGTTTACGAGGTCAAGTTAATAGCTCAATGCTCAACCCAGCAGGGATGGAATGTGTGCAAGGAGCCGGCCAGATTCAAACCTGGGACCACTCACTTCAAAGTCTGGTACAGATGCCATTTCACCACCAGCCAGCTATTATTGGGAAGTAAATTACTGTATGATTGTACTTTAAATTGTAACTTCCAACAGTCTGCTGATGAGCCAGAATAGACTGACTGGAAAATATCCAGATCAAATCAGATTTGTCCAGTTTTTTGTAAACAGGACATAGCTGGACCATTTCCTGCAATGTTGATAGTGCTGGCGTTGCAAATGTACAAGAAGACCTTGACAAGGAGCACAGCTGGTTTTGGAGTACAAGTTGTCAGAACCACAGTTGGTACGTTGTCTGCTCCCTGTGCTCTCAACCATTGTTAGCTAGCTTCTGTCTTGATGGGCACCAGGAAGAAGCCCAGATGGATCAACCAGTCAGCATTTCTGGCTGAATGTGCTTGTGATTGTGTTAGCCTTATCCTTAGTACTCATTTGTAGGAGCACACCACTCCTGAGGATGGGGCTGTCCTTGGAGCTTCCTCTTCCCATTAGCTGACTCGCTGCCCAGTGAAATTTTCAATTAATTGTGCTAGAGCACAGAGTTTTGTTCTAATCTATGGTTGGTCTCTTGGTATCAAATACTCTTTGATAATTCTCTCCATAAGTGTGCTAATGGAATAGGAAAAACAGGCTCCAAGTTAGACACTGTCTGCTGCCAAGTTGGTGATGGACTTCTGAATGGTCATTAAAATACCTTTAAGGCTTACTGGCAATGGTGTCATTGCATAATTATCTGCCTTCATCCATTGACTGTCCTACTTAAACCCTCATCTGATCCTGGGACGACATGTGCAGCCTTAAACTTCAGGAGCTGGATGCTATGTTGCTTGTTCTTGTTATCTCAGCTGCAGTGCTCAATGTCTCTTAAAATGCAAATTCAAAATCTCAGCTGAGTTCTATATTAACTATTGACTGCAGCTACTGAGACTTCACTTCCCCTTTCATCCTGCTTCTTTATCGTTGTCTTACCAAGTGTATTATGAAAAAGACTGAAATGGGAAGAGGATTTATGGAAAGTAAAAAAAAAGCATGTTTACAAAACCAATTGCACTGATTGTGCCATGACAACAGGGAACTGGTACAGAAGACAACTTGAGTCCAGCATCAATCAGCTGTGATTATATTGAATGATGCGGCAGGCACAAGAGGACAAGTGGCTTACTCCTGTTCTTATTTTCTTGTGGCCTTGTGGCTAGGAGATAGGATGCAAGGAGGAAGATTAATTATGAGAATATCACTACCTTCTTTTTGTCACTAACCCTATTGTGACAATAGATGCACTGATTATGGCTCTTTTACCACAAATAGTTGTGATTTATGTTCAATAATTAATCAGCTAACAGAAGGAGGAGGAGGCTTTATGAACCCATCCTCAGTGATGACAGGGTCCAGCTTGAAAGTGTTAAAAACAAAACTTTATGATTCACATACATATTCAGCCAGAAGTGTCAAGTGGATGATCCATCTTGGCTTTCTCCTGGGATTCCCCACTATCACAAAGTCAGTCTTCAGCCAATGTAAGTTATTTATGTGATGTCAGGAAATGATAGAATGTCACAGTAACTGCAAAAACATAATGACTAGATGACATTGTGACTACGGCACCATAGATTTGCCCCCCAGAACTGACTGTGCATCTTGCTAAATTGTTCAGTAGAGTTACACACAAATATCTATCCGACAAGGTGAAAAATTGCTTAGTGGGCTATCTATCTAAGCTCCATGATAGAACAGTGATACAATTGCACTTTCATAGATGATTAGCTGGCATACAGTGCTATCTGGATGAGCGTATTATTTTTCAAGTCTAACTCTTGTTTGGCAGATTGTTGGTGGGTAAATGATGAGGTGCTGTCCATTGAGCATCAGATGAGACAGCATTCATTAAGTGATCAAGTTAAAGTGTGGCCTCTACTCTGGGAGTGTTTGAGAAGTGACCAGTAATGGCTTGGGCAGCTAAATCCTGAATGACTCTCAGTAGGGTCAGCGATGATATGATTGGCAAATTTTGCATACTGATTGATATCACAGTTTTATTACTTTACCTTCTTCAAGTGTACATCCTAAGTACTCACCAATACAGCAAAATATCATAATTATGCACAGACACATGCATTAGGCACCAAACAGCAAGTCATTTGGCTCCTATTATGCCCCATGGAGCCACATAGTCCAGTAAAGTAGATTTTACATGAGTAAATGGTATCCTGAAAGGTGACATGCTGTTTACCCAGACCTTCCAATGATTCAGAGTCAGTACCGCGGTGACAGTGATTTGATGTGAATTTAATTGAACAATTATTATTGCAGCCATGTTACTGCATGTTACATCAACCTGCAATCTTCATCCAAATCAGTCAGGTTGACAGCAGCCTGCCTTCAACAGTTCCTAGAAAATCCATCAGTCTGTTGATCTAGTTCTGCTTTCTTTTGATGTGAAGGATTTTCTATTTTTAATAAATGACACTTTTCTGCCAGCAAGAATTGAGCATGATATAATTTACACATAAACTCAATACTTTGTTTGAAAACTACTAGTAGGAGAACTAAAGTCATCAGCTTCCAAAACTCTGTGATTTATTTTTTATTGGTTTTTATTGGAACCACCCTACAAAAGATATGTCCATATCCCAGTTTAATCTTGAACAATAAATGATTAATGCATGCTAAAATAAGGTTATTTTATAGAAGTGATTTATTTTCAGGTTTCTATTTGTAACTATTTAAATGAATTTGTTATTATTTAATTTGTTAATTTATTAACACTTGTCTATATTTGCATGTACTCATCAGATATCAATTAATTTAATTATGAAGTGGGAAGCAATTGCTGTCTTGTCAATCAGAAACTTTAGTAAATTAGTTGAGCATGGGTAGTACTGTACTCAACCAAAAGAAATGTAGAAATAGGAAATAAAAATTAACTCTTGTCAATAGACCATATGGAAGCCAAAACAAAGTTTAAATCTGATCCAAAAGATAAAGGTGCATTGGATACACAGTATCTTGGTAGTTTGGATTCTAACTTGGCTTGCTTACAGAAGACAGAAAGTAGTGCTAGGAGGACATAATTCCGGCAGAAGGTTCATGATCAATGATGTTCCTCAGGGTTCAGTGCTAAAGTCTCAGTTGCTTGTGATACATATAAATAACTTGGATGAAAATGTCGATTGGTAGGTTAGTAAGTCTGCAGACAACACAAAGATTGGTGGAGCTGGAAACACTATTGAGGACTCTCAAAGCAAAATTTAGATCACAGAGATATGAGTGGAGAAAATGGAAGATGAAGTTTAATACAAACTAGTATTGTACTTTGAGAGGTCAACTGAAAGGGAAAAGTTAACAATGGATGGCTGGACCATTAACATCATTGACATACAAAGAGATCTTGGGATCTAAATTCGTAGTTCCCTGAAATTGCCAATGCATGTAGATAAGGTGATAATGAAGGATTATGGTGTGCTTGACTTCCCTGATTGGAACATTAAGTATAAGCGTAAAGATGCAATGTTACAGCTAAATAAAACTTTGGTTAGGCCAAATAAGAATACTGCCTTTGATTCTAGGACCCTATTACAGGAAGGATGTGGAGGCTGGGAAAAGGGTGAAAGAGAGGTTTAAAAGGATGCTGCCTAAATTAGAGGGTATGGTCTATTAGGAGAAATTAACAAATCTTGTTTGTTTTCTCCGGAATGTCCGAGTCTATAGCTGAGGAGAAATCCAACAGAGGTTGAGAAAACTATGAGAATTATAGATAGACAGTCAGACTCTTTTTCTCAGGATAGAAATGTCAAGTACAGAGGACATGAATTTTGTGTGAGAGGGGAAATGTTTAAAGGAGAAGTGGGGGATAAATATTTTACACAAAGAGTGGCACGTGCCTGGAATGGGCTGCCTGGGGTAGTGGTGGAAGCAGACCACTGCCGTAAGACCTTAAAACATAGGAGTAGAATTGGGCCATTCAGCCCATCGAGTCTTCTCCAACATCCTATCATGACTGATTTATTATTCCTCTCAACCCCTTTCTCTTGCCTTCTACTTGTAATCTTTGATGCCCTGACTAATCAAGAACCTATCAATTTCCACTTTAAATACATTCAATGTCTTAGCCTCCATAGACTCACTGCTCTGATATTAAAAAGTTCCTCCTCATCTCTGTTCTAAATGGATGCCCTTCTATTCTGAGGCTGTGCTTTCTGGTCTTAGACTCCCCCATTATAGGAAACTACCTCTCCACATCCACTCTATCTAGGCCTTTCAATATTTGATAGGTTTCAAAGAGATCCCTGCTCATTCTTCTAAACTACAGCAAGTATAGGCACAGAGCCACAAACACTCATCATACATTAACCCCTTAATTCCCAGAATACATTCGAATGCTGTTCATAGACCAGTTCAGCATTCAACACAATCATTCCTTAGCACCTGATTGGAAAGCTGAAACTGCTGGGCCTGAATACCTCCCTCTGCAGCTTCCTGACTGGGGGACCTCAGTCAATCCGGATCGGGAGCAGCATCTCCAACACCATCACACTGAGCACAGGGGCCCCCCAGGGCTGTGTGCTCAGTCCACTGCTGTTCACTCTGCTGACTCATGACTGTGCAGCAATACATGGCTCGAATCACATCATCAAGTTCGCCGATGACACGACCGTGGTGGGTCTCATCAGCAAGAACGACGAGTCAGCATACAGAGAGGAGGTGCAGTGGCTCCTCCTGCCACTAACAGACTGGTGCAGAGCCAACAACCTGTCTCTGAATGTGAGCAAACCAGAAGAGATGGTTGTTGACTTCAGGGGAGTACAGAGAGACCACTCTCCGCTGAACATTTGACGGCTCCTCCATTGAAATTGTTAAGAGCACCAAATTTCTTGGTGTTCACCTGGCAGAGAATCTCACCTGGTCCCTCAACACCAGCTCCATAGCCAAGAAAGCCCAGCAGCATCTCTACTTTCTGCGAAGGCTGAGAAAAGTCCATCTCCCACCCCCCATCCTCACCATATTCTACAGAGGATGTATCAAGAGCATCCTGAGCAGCTGCATCACTCCCTGGTTTGGGAATTGCACCGCCTCAGATCACAAGACCCTGCAGCGGATAATGAAGTCAACTAAGAAGATCATCAGGTCTTTCTTCCCGCTATTACAGACATTTATACCACATGCTGCACCCGCAAAGCTAGCAGTATTGTGAAGGACCCCATGCACCCCTCATACAAACTCTTCTCCCTCCTGCCATCTGGCAAAAGGTACCGAAGCATTCGGGCTCTCACGACCAGACTATACAATGGTTTCTTCCCCCAAGCCATCAGACTCCTCAATACTCGGAGTCTAGACTGACATCTACATTATCTATTATTATATTGTAATTTGTCCCCTGCTGTGCTATTGTCTTGTTTATTAATTATTGTACTGCCCTGCACTGTTTTGTGCACTTTATGTAGTCCTGTGCAAGTCTGTAGTCTAATGCAGTTTTTATGTTGTTTTATGTAGTCTTGTGTAGCCTTGTGCTGTCTCACATAGTCTAGTGTAGTTTTGTGTTGTTTCATGTAGCACCAGGGTCCTGGAGGAACATTGTTTCGTTTTTACTGTGTACTGTACCAGCAGTTTATGGTCGAAATGACAATAAACTTGACTTGACTTGAATAATTTTCGTGAACCTTCCCTAGACCTTCTGCAATGCCAGCATATTTTTTTTAGGTAAGGGGCCAAAACTGCTCACTGTACTCCAACTGTTGTCTGACCAATGCTTTATAAAGCCTTAGCATTACATCCTTGCTTCGTATTCTAGTCCACTTAAAAGATAGATAGAGATAGATAGATAGATAGATACTTTATTCATCCCCATGGGGAAATTCAACATTTTTTCCAATGTCCCATACACTTGTTGTAGCAAAAACTCATTACATACAATACTTAACTCAGTAATAATATGATATGCATCTAAATCACTAACTCAAAAAGCATTAATAATAGCTTTAAAAAAATAAAAAAAAAAGTTCTTAGGTCCTGGCAGTTGAATTGTAAAGCCTAATGGCATTGGGGAGTATTGACCTCTTCATCCTGTCTGAGGAGCATTGCATCGACAGTAACCTGTCGCTGAAACTGCTTCTCTGTCTCTGGATGGTGCTATGTAGAGGATGTTCAGGGTTTTCCATAATTGACCGTAGCCTACTCAGCGCCCTTCGCTCAGCTACCGATGTTAAACTCTCCAGTACTTTGCCCACGACAGAGCCCGCCTTCCTTATCAGCTTATTAAGACGTGAGGCGTCCTTCTTCTTAATGCTTCCTCCCCAACACGCCACCACAAAGAAGAGGGCGCTCTCAACAACTGACCTATAGAACATCTTCAGCATCTCACTGCAGACATTGAATGACGCCAACCTTCTAAGGAAGTACAGTCGACTCTGTGCCTTCCTGCACAAGGCATCTGTGTTGGCAGTCCAGTCTAGCTTCTCGTCCAACTGTACTCCCAGATACTTGTAGGTCTTAACCTGCTCCACACATTCTCCATTAATGATCACTGGCTCCATATGAGGCCTAGATCTCCTAAAGTCCACCACCATCTCCTTGGTCTTGGTGACATTGAGACGCAGGTAGTTTGAGTTGCACCATATCACAAAGTCCAAAGTAACATTGCATTTGCTTTCCCTACCACCTACTCAACCTGCAAGTTAACCTTTAGGGAATCCTGCAAGAGGATTCCCAAACAACACACACAAAATGCTGGAGGAACTGAGTTCCTTTAGAATTGTGTGAGTCTGCCTTGGATTTCCAGCACCTGCAGATTTTCTCTTGTTTGTGCGAGCATTCCTAAGTCACCTTTGATTTTTGAATTCTCTCCTCATTTAGAAAATAGCCTTTGCCTTTATTCCTTCCACCACCAAAATACATAACCATACACTTCCCTACACTATATATTACCTGGATTGGGAGGCACGCCTTATGAGAATATGTTGAGTGAACTTGGCCTTTTCTCCTTGGAGCAACGGAGGATGAGAGGTGACTTGATAGAGGTGTATAAGATGATGAGAGGCATTGATTGTGTGGATAGTCAGAGGCTTTTTCCCAGGGCTGAAGTGGCTAGCACAAGAGGGCACAGTTTTAAGGTGCTTGGAAGTCGGTACAGAGGAGATACCAGGTTAAGTTTTTTATGCAGAGAGTGGTGACTACGTGGAATGGGCTACCAGTGACGGTGGTGGAGGCGGATACGATAGTGTCTTTTAAGAGACTGCTGGATAGATACACGGAGCTTAGAAAAATAGAGGTCTATGGGTAACCCTAGGTAGTTCTAAGGTAAGGACATGTTCAGCACAGCTTTGTGGGCCGAAGGGCCTGTATTATGCTGTAGGTTTTCTATGTTTCTGTATTTCATCTGCCACTTTTTGCCCATTCTCCCAGTCCGTCTAAATACTTCTGCAAACCCCCTGATTCCTCAATAGTACCTCCCACTCCACCTATCTTTTTGTATCGCTGTAAATTTGGCCACAAAACCGTCAATTCTGTCATCCAAATTAAAAGAAGCAGTTCGTAACACCGACCCCAGTGGAACACCACTAGTCACTGGCAGCCTGCCAGAAAAGGCCCCCTTCACACCCACTCTTTACCTCCTGCTAGTGAACTAATCTTCTATCCATGCTAGTATTTTTCCTGTAATATCATGGGTATATGCAGGGAATGCAAGGATATGGATCATGTACAAATATAAGACAAATAATTTAATTCAGTATCATGGTCAGCACAGATATAATGGACTGATGGCATGTTCATGTCCTGTACTGTTCTATTCTATGCTATATATATTTCACTAGTGCTCTATTATGTTTAACTGCCCATTGACCAGTTCATTGAAATATTCTTTCTTTTTGATTCTGCCCTGATCAATTCCATGACTTCAGCAACTTCATCCTATTTTTCCTTGCTTTTGACCTATCTGTTATCTGAGCCTAACGTAATCTTGCCCTCCTATCCACATCTATTTTTGGCCTTTACATACAATGTTCATCCAAGGCACCACCTCAGTTTTATAATCTCTAATGACCTCTTTGTTCTTAAGTACTCAATTGACAACAATGTTCCAGTTAAACACTTTCTTGTCACACATGCTATAACATCTCCCCTATTTCCCTCACAATCCCATTACTCTTTCCTTCTTATGTAATAATCAATATTAATTTCATTCATTCATTCATTCATTCATTCATTCAATGATCAGTCCTTAGTCAAACATTAATTTCACCTGACATTCCTACTGCTTTTGTCAATGGCCCTTGATCCACCTTAAGTATTACTGGTGACAAAGTAAGCTACTCCCATTTCACTGTTTTAATGTCTTTCTGTTCAAGAAATAAGATAGTGTCCTCTACTACAAAAACCCCTATTGGTTCATTGTCGAACAAGCATTGGCCTATCTAAATTTATTAAATAAGAAGAATGCATTGACTGGATGTCCTCTAAATTGTCAATAGTGATTTCTAGATTATGAAATTTATTAACAAGGAAAGCAAATACTAATTGTCTGAAAATGTGGAATGCTGCATTTCAAAGAAAGCATACATGTAGACACAGTACACTTTTTTATGGTATTGTTGAAGGGGGTGGCATTGATAAAATGTAGAACTGGATATCTCTGTTTAAGGACTATATGCAAGAAGAAAAGTGAGAGTTGTTTCATTCTGCAGACATTATGAACAGTGTTGTTTCCTCTTCAGTTGGTAGATTATTGCAGTGTTGTTATTAGATAAGTAACTAAAAGCTATATGGCGATTTCCCTGAGTGTCCAGGACTAGAATTTTCTTTTCATTGAATGGGCAGTGTTAATGCACTGAGATTATGGTTAAAAAAAAAAGTCCAGGTACGGGTAGGCAATGTTATGGAAAGTTTCCAAAATATTTTTAATCTGTATAATTTAATAGTGTGATAAATTTTATAATTTAATATCACCTGATGGTGGAGGATAATCATCATACGTAAAGATAACCAGGGTTCCCATGTGTACAAATATCCACTGTGCAGATTCTCAATGTGGGAAAGACTGTGAATCATAAAATGGAAGTGTTATGACAGGTAGGTGTGCAAGTAGTCCCACATTGTACAATATCTTCCCACACTTGAAAGCTATCTGCATGTCATATAGAATGTCTATTTTCCCATAATATCAGCAGGGGTTGAGGATCCCCGAAGCCATTGCTCATTTAAAAGGAATAACTGGTAAAATCTTCACCAAGTTTGCTCTGAAGGCCTGGAAATGGGTTGTGGAGTATGTGCTGAAGATTTAGAGTAAAGACACAACTTCCCCATGCTGTCTACTGGTCCAATGGATGGAGCTACTTTCTTTTCTTGGTCCATTCCTTGTCAGACCTGGGGGCCAGATTAACTGAAGGAAGTAATCTGAGGCACCCTATTGGCATAGATTCAAACCAAAGTACTTTTTGTTGTAATTTAACATTTTGGAAGAATCCTTTGACATGGAGTGTGTGTGTCATTTCTTTTAAGTAGGAAAACTTATCTCTCTAGTTGGGTTTGAGAGGAATGCTTTACTTTTTATACACATCTCCTTCCTAAAGTTAACCAGCATTTTTATAAAGATATAATTAAAGGCATAACTAATGTATAAAGATCAATCTTTCTCACTATGATTCTACTTCTGCAGATTACAAATGTATTTACTCACAATAATGAGATTCATGTGCCTGCCATGACAATACATACTTCTCAACGTGTAACACTCGCTTTGCCTAGCGGCTTAATATAGTGAGTGAGAACCCCCTGCCTGGCCAAGCACAAGAAATCTCGTTTGGGTGGATGCTGCGTGATGTGTCCCCTATTACAAATCAGTACCCCGAAATAACAAACTGTATACAATATGTGATTAAACAATTAAGCTTTATAACTCTTACTTTGACTATACGGTTATTAGAGAAACAAAATATAAAAGAAAAAGGACCCAAATCTTATTAAACAGTCATGTGCACACAAAGTTGGAGCTCATGCAGTTCAGTAGTTCTTCTTCCACCATCGATCTCCTCCAAGCATCGCCGACCTTAGGACCCCCGCTCCAAGTCCACCCCGTCCGGCAGTCTACCAAATTTCTGCATTTGCGTCTTCTCTCTTCATCTCTCTCTTTCTCTCTCTGGCAAAAGCCCGTGAAAAGCATGGCTTCTAGAATCACAAGACACGGCAACAATCTCTTATTGGCTAGCCACTGAATTCCAAGTCCCGTTATCTCTAGTCATAACCCAAACGTTGCTGCTACAGACAAGCCATAACCTTAACATTGGAACATTACATAGAATCCATTACATTAGCCTTAGTAGTGAAACCTTACAGCGTGTTACAAATGTAAAATGAATGAATGTTAAACAAGAGTTTTCCAAATGCTCAGAAGTTTAAATATTGCCTTTGGTTGCATTAGTTGCTGAAAACCCTCTTGTAAAGATAAATAGGTTAGAGTGACAATAAGGGCTTGACTACATTTACACATTTCTGGATATTTTGTGTTGCCTTTAATATCTAAAGTAGATAGTGTCAGGCCCTCACCAATTGAAAGCTCCAGTAATACCTGAATCTGAATCTGAATAAGTTCTCTAATAGCATCAGCTGTACGGTCTCATTTTCTGCAGGTTGGAAAGGATCACAAATCCCAAGCTTTTATTTCAATGGATCAAATCACAGGGAAAGTATTTTTGAATTTTTGGCGTATTCACTTTAGATAAGATGATATTAGTATGATTTGGTGAATGAGATTAAAATGTTTGCCATTATCAGCTTATGATTAAAGCAATAAAATGCAAGCTTGGCAAGCCATTGTAAACCCCAAAATCCCACACCAAACAAAATGAGTTTTATGTCAATGGCTACAAGCACATATTACTTACTATTAATGCACTTTGTTTAATATTTTCCTCAGGGCAGCCATTGTAATTCAGATCGTGAAATCAGATCAGTGGTTCATCCCCAATTTCTTCACACATAACAACAACGATATGAAAATTGAGTGTTTTTGCTTTCATAAAATTAACAATTTTATTTACTCAATGAAGAATGTCATACGAGATCTGGAGACAATTTCTTGAATATAGCAATGCATTGCTTGAGCTTCCATCATTTTAGCCATTATTCCTGAATGTCTGCCTATCATTGCATCTGCTAAATGCACATTTCAATGCAATAGTACTACTGTACTCATGCAGAACCTGAAAAATCTCAGCACAAGCTAAGCTTTGTGGTAGTTATTCAGAGCTAAATAAATCTTTATGAAAGGCCCCTTCAAACTGCATCACAATGTCAGCTGAGTCCTCTAATCTGTATTGCAAACCAACCTGATATTCTCATGTTCTCTACCAACCGGGATTAAATGCCTTCTGCAATATCACTAATACTGTGTGAGGTAGGATCATTTGACAAAAGAATGTCATTGTCTTGTCAGCTGTTTCACCTGAAACTGAACATTTACTTTTTATTGAAGACATTATTAAATCTTTGACTACTGTTAATGGTGATTTGAATTTGACATTTTGATGAGTCTGAAGAGATAATGCATGTCACACACCATCATTTGTTACTTTTGTAGTATTTACAGGGTTTTTTTTTGTTGAGATGCTGCTTCATCTTGCTTCCATTGAAAAAATTACACTCACTTTTCTTTCAAGTTTTTGAATTAAGTTTTAAGGTAGCAAATCCTTTTGAATGGTTTTGAAGTATTAACACGTTACACACAAACAAATGTTTGGGGTTTTCCTCTTGCTGGGTAGAATAAATCAATTCCTTATATTCAGAATTATATCTTTCATTGAAGAAGAGGTAATTCCAATCTTTTCCAGTTTTTCTTCTTTTTCATTACATAGCCACCACATGCTTTCTCGCTTCTACATGTTCCAACACTTTAATGGTTGGAACATGTAGAAGTGAGGAAGCAAGATGAAGCAGCATAGTACATTTGGGCCAAGTGACTTACCTACTTTCAGATCACTCAGCTTCCCAAGTACCTTCTCCATAATAATTGCAACTACATTCACTTCTTCCCCCAACCCTGAATTTCTGGTATACTAGTAATGTCTTCCATAGTGAAAACTGATGCAAAATACTTACTAAGTTCATCCACCATTTCTTTGTTCCTCACTATTATCACTCCAGTGTCATTTTACAATGGTTCAATATCCACCCTTTCCTCTCTTTAAGTCTTTATAGCTGTGTACATACATCTACTGATGTATATCTGAAAACTCTTTTGGTATCCGCTTTGGTATTTTTGGCTAGCTTGCCTTCATAATTCATCATATTTCTCCATATGGTTCTTTTAGTTGCCTTCTGTTGATTTTTAAAATCTTCCCGATCCTCTAACTTTCCACTTAACTTTTGCTCTATTATATGCCTTCTCTTCAGCTTTTATCCTGTCTTTGACTTTCCTTGTCACTCAAAGTTCCCTCATTTCACTTTAGAATACTTCTATATCTTTAAAAAAAAACCACGTATGAAAATAATTTTAAGTAAACACCAGAAGTGCAGCTACAATAAATCAGAATGGAATTGTAGTGAGATTTAAAGGCATTACAGTTTAAAAGGACTGGGGTAACACTTGCATCCAAACCATTAAGAGCTATCATTCAGATACAGCCAGAAAGTGCGAAGGCAAATGTATTACGAACCTACAGGTTTTGTTTACTGTGGACTGTCACTTTAAGCACCTGAATGAGGCGGGACGATGACATCAGTCACAGGACTTGTGTAGCCCTTGCCTGGGTATGTTGTGTGGTAACCACTGGAAGACAATATTCCTGTGACAGGTCACTTTTGGTGATATGGGGATTTGGAACGACATGCCGGACAAGATCTACGGAGACTGTTATCTCGTTTTACCCACGTGGAACCTGTGGAATACTTCGTACTTACCTTCTCTCTCCATTACAGCAGGATTACAAATATCTCTCTCCCATCATTTATTCCTGGATGTCTGAACTTTCTTACTTTACCACCTCGAGACTCTAAGCTCAATGGTTTGGGAATTATCTTTACACACATATATATACATAACACTGTTAACTTTTGCTTATCTTGGTTGAGTTACTATATTATAAGTAGATACTAATAAAAATAGTGGTTTTAACATCAAAACCAGACTCCATGAGTGATCTATTGCTGCTGGTTCCTTTCTAAAACATTACATTTCATAACAAATGGTATGTTGACTTTTAATGCAAGAGGATTTGGAATAAATGAAATATGCTGTTCAATGATATAGAGTCTTGGTGAAATTGCATCAAGAATATTGTCTACAGTATTCTTGAGGACAGAATACCTTGATTGAAATAGCAGGAATGCAGCAGGACTTCACAGGATTGATTCCTGGGATTTGTGTGTTTACTAAATGAAGAGACATTAAGCAGCCTGGGCCTCTTGACATGAAGTGACCTCCTTGAAGTGTACAAATTTACTAGAGGTTTTCACAGGGAAGGTGTGTGGATTTTGCTTTTCTTGGTCTGGGTGACTTGAACCTGAAGGTCACAGGTTCAAATTAAGTTACTGTCCATTCAAGACAAATGAGAAGAGAAGCAAGTCCTTAACCAGATGGGAATGGATCTTTAGAATTCTCTAGAAAAAAAAGAGGGCTGATACAGACTATATTGAGGGCAATGATTGATAGATTATCAGACATTAAAGGAAATCAAGGTTAATACAGGAAAATGGTACTGAAATGTAATCAGTAGCATAGCAGGCATGAGAGCTGAATGAAGGTTCTTATTTTCATTTAAAACCTTATACCTTCAAAATTGTGGTTCTCTCATAATATTCCACCAAAGCTTTAGCATTAGGTTATAGGAGCATAGGATATTACTGGACAATTGGAATTCATTCAGCTTGTCATATCCAGATGGGCCAATATGAGTCTATTAAGGTTGTTCATGCTTCCAACTTCATTAATATAAGCCTGACTTTTTATGTTGTGTTGCATTTTAATATGACCAACCTTTTCCTGTCTTTATCAGCTGAGGCATAAAATATAAGTATACCTTATGCCTTTTAACTACCTTCAGGAATCTCTGGACATGGTTACCAAGGTCAGTAATATACTGTATATCACTTCAACAGCCCTCTCCACATCCAAATTATTTTTTATTTATAATTTCCCTTAGTTGTGATAAAAGGATGTTGAATCTGCATGTTTCTTCATCCACAGATTCTGCCTAAACTGATCATTATTTTAAACAACTGTCCTGTACTTTATCACACTTTTTTCACCGAAAGTAGTCAATATTTGATTGCCACGGGATAAAGTAGATTATATTTTTTAATACATTGGGATAGGAAACCTAAAATTATGAAGGAGTTACAGCTATAAATAATTTCTGTCCTCAATAATTTGATTGCTAGAATTTATATAGTTTATACATTTTTTAGAATTATGTATTTTTTTCCTGTTACTGAATAATTGTATCCTATTATTCAAGTGTTGGACTTGTAAGTGACAGGAGGGCTGCTTTGTTCATACTAAAACAAACATTTCAAGTTTAAGTTCTTTTTTTCATTGAGCATTACAAATGAACCAGAAAATTCTGCCCATGTTATAATTATTTCTTTCCCAGCATGACCTGACTTGATTGTTGTTAAATTAATTAAAATAGGTTGCACACATTAATGATGCTTCCAAATTGCTAACCATGTTCATGGGTGCCACAATAGCATGGTGGTTATTGTAGTGCTATTACAGTTGGGGTGCTGGTGTTCAGTGTTCAGATCCAGTGCTGTCTGTAAGGAATCTGTACGTTCTCCCCTGGAAAATGTGTGTTTTCTCCGGGTGTTCAGATTTCCTCCCACGGCCCAACGAGGTTAATTGATCATTACAATTTGGGAGTTTGGAAGCATTTTGTGACACTTTCTGTGAGCTGAAGATTAATGCAGTTTTAATATCCAGTTTTCAGCGTAACCTTGGCAGTCGTCCTGGGATAATGAAGTACTGGGGCTGGAGGTGATATGACAAAAAGAAAGTGAGGTCATTTGTGCTTTGCAGAACTATATTAAATATATTCTGTTTGTTCAGCAAAGAAGGGTCCGGGTTCTCACTGTTCTGGTAGTATTATGATAGGCTGTTTGTGGCCCTAGCATTTAACAATTTGTCCCTGTAAACCTGTGGAGTACGTTTGTGGTTTGCCACCTTAGGGCAAGTTTAGTCTTTGTACCATTGTTGGTGCAAAGGCTGAATCTTCACAAAATTGGTTGATGCAACATTAAGGCAGATCACACTGTGAGTGAGGGAATGTTTGGAGTAGACCAATTATTGGGTTCCCTTCATGATAACACCAACCTGAACTGGGAGTATATTGTCATTTATTTCATCCTTGCTGGCCTCAGATCTTGGAACTTCTTATCCACCTGCCTATGTGAGTACTTTCTCAGGAATTGCAGCAGTTTAGCAAGGTTGTCCATTGCTACTTTTCAATTAGTAATGGACAATAAATGCTGGCCTTGCCAGTTATAATTGCATCCCAAAATTTTAACAAAAATAAACTATGGAAGGATATTCAGCCTATCAAGTCTTTTCCATTTTTGAATTAGACCATTGCTATTTATAATTCAACTTTATTCCATATATGTTGCTATCCTTACCTACCAAAAATTTACATTTCAGTCCTAAGCATTTCAATTGAGAGCATCCACAAGCAAGTTCCAAATTTCTTCTATCCTTTATACAAAAAGCATTTTCCAATTTAACTTTTAAATACTCCAGTTCTACCTCCAGGTTTATGCTGTTGAGAAAAGGAAACCTGTTGCCTACATGTGTGCGATCAAATGAAACATCAGTCCCAAACCATTGCTTTGGTAGGTGGCTTCTGTTTAGAAATGAATTTTAAACATTAGAGATGAGCATTTATATACCAAGAAGAATGAAAAGCCGGAATGCACTTTAAAGCACTGAAGTAATTTTGAAATGCAATGGCTGTTATATTGAAAAAAATAGCCAGTCTATCTATAGGTCAAGCTCACAAGCACTGAGATAAATATCCTTATAAATTTGTCTTGGTAGAATTATCTGAGATGTAAATTTAGCTAGGATACCAAGAGGAATTTCTCCTCTAATTCAAGTTAATATTTTATAACCGTCTGAGAAGGCAGAGAAAGGCTGAATTTATAATCTCATCTCAATGCAACATTTCAAATATGTTCATATTATGTCAAGAGCCATTCATACTTGGGTTCCCATGATCTTTTATATGTATCACTTCAGCCGAATGCTTCCCACCTCCACATGGACCTCTCCTCTAAGGCTATTAGTTTTCCTTGTCTGTACCAGCCAGAAAGGGCCCTTTAATTAATCTGATTCACTATATCTAGCCTACTTTTACTTAGGCAGTCCTTCAGGATCAAGTGTACCTTGCTTCCTCTCCTGTTCTGTGAGGATGAACTGATGTGGATGAAAAGTCTAATGTGCAATATACTGTATGTACTCTGCCAGTCTGTGAAAAGCTCTTACATTAATTTCAATGAGATTTTGGTGCATTTTGACTTGCTGAAAACTTCTTACCATGACTGATCTCAGAGTAGAGTCCCTGTTTTAGGAGTCTAATATCAGGCATACAAGTAATGTGACACGCCTATCAGAGCTGACATAACAAAGGTTAACACTGGTGCACTGTTTAACGCTGGCAATAACAAGGGCTAACACTGGTGCTTATGGATTTGCAATGGATTTGGAATCATTGCCAATATTTATTTGGTTCTTTAAGGACTCTATTGAACTCACTCAAACAAGTATTCAATCACAGTTCGGATTTGTGTCTCGTGGATAGTGAAAAAGGCCAGGAATTAAGTCATTCATTTCAGGTACCAAGCCTCTAATTGCTATGATTGCCCTGGCTACTCCAGTTGAGTTTCTAGTCAATGGTGACCCCCAGGACTTTGATGGTGGGAGTGGAATGCCATTTAACATCGAGGCTAGTTAGTTCAATTCTCTGTTGCTGGAATAGTCAATGCTAATCATTTTTGTGTTGCAAGTATTGCTTGCCATTGATCAGTCTATGCCTGTACACTCTGTCTTCAGCTTGCTGTATGAAGACAAGGACTGATTCATTGGCTGAGGGGATTACAAATTGAATTCAACACTGCAATTGTTAATAAATATCCACAATTCTGATTTTATAATGGAAGGAAGGACATTGGTGAAGCAGCTGGTTAGGCACAAAACACTGCCCTAGGGAATTCCTACAGTGATATACTAGGACTAACAAGATTGTTCTCTGGCAAATACAATAATCATGTGTGTATTGGAGTGTTTTTCCTTTGATGCCCATTGACTTCAGTTTTATGAAGGCAAATTTATGGCACACTTAGTCAAGGACACTCATTCTCACCTCCCTCTGGTGCTTTAAGGTCCCTGATGAACTATTTAGACCAAGGCTATGAATCAGAATCAGAATTAGATTTAATATCACTGGCATATGATGTGAAATATGTTGTTTTGCACCAGTAGCATATTGCAATATATACTAATAAAAATAACTATAAATTACAGTAAAATATAAATTAAATTAAATAAGTAGTGCAAAAAGAGAGGGAAAAATATTGAGGTAGTATTCATGGATTAATTGTCCATTCAGAAGTCTGATGTCGGAGGGGAAGAAGCTGTTCCTGAGCATGTGTTTTCAGGCTCCTGTATTCCTATATGTCCTTGTTGATGGTAGCAATGAGAAAAGGTTCATAGCTGAGTGGTTATGGGTTGTTGATGAGTTTATGCCAATTGATTGCATTTTCAACAGTGGCTTTCACCACTTTGCTGGTAATTGAGAGTAGATTAATCAGTTGGTAATTAGCCAGATTGGATTTGTCTTGCATTTAGTGAGTGGTACATACCTGGATGATATTCCACATTGTTGGATAGATTGAGTATGGTGGGACTAATGTTCTGAGCTGCGTATATTTCAAGGCAAAAAGTATTGAGGAAAGGCAGATGAGCTCAGGGTATGGATCAACACATGGAGTTATGGTACTGTAGCCATTAATGAGACTTGGTTGCAGGATGGGCAAGACTGGCAGCTCAGTATTCCAGGGTTCCTTTGTTTTAGACTGAATAGAGTGGGAAGTATTAAAAAGGGAGGGGTGGCATTACCAGTCCAGGAAAATGTCATGCAAGTGCTCAGTCAGGGCAGTCTGGAGAACTCATCCGCTGAGGCTTTATTGGTGGAACAGTGGAATAAGAAAGGTATGACCATGTTAATGGGGCTATATTATTGTCTGCCCAAGAGTCCACAGAAATTTAGAGGAATAAAATTTTAGAGGGATCGCAGACTGTTGCAAGAAACATAAAGTTGTTATACTAGCTGACTTTAACTTTCCACATATCAACTGGGACTCCCATACTGTAAAAGCACTAGATGGGATAGAGTTTGTCAAATGTGTTCAGGAAGGTTTCCTTAATCAGTACATAGAAGTTCCAATGAGAAAATGTGCAATATTTGATTTGCTATCAAGGAATGAGACAGGGCAAGTGACAGAAGTCTATGTAGGGGGACACTTTGCATCTAGTGATCATAATGCCACGAGCTTCTAGGTAATTATGAAAGAGGATAGGTCTGGTCCTCAGATTGAGATTCTAAATTGAAGAAAGGCCAATTTTGATGACATCAGAAAGAATCAGGCAAGTGTGGATTGGGAAAGGCTGTTTTCTTGCAATGCTGTATTTAGTAAGTAGGAGGCCTTCAAAAGTGATTTTTTTAGAGTACAAAGCTTGTATGTGCCTGTCAGAATAAAAGGCAAGGAGATATTGAGGCCTTGCTTAAGATTTTTTTTAAAAAAAGAGGTGCATAGCAGGTAGTAATAAATGAGGGACTTGAGGAGTATAAGAAATGCAAAAGAATGTTTAAGAAAGAAATCAGAAGGGATAAAAGAAGGCATGAGGTTGCTTTAGCAGACAAGGTGAAGGAGAATCTTCAGGGCTTCTACAGATATGTTAAGAGCAAAAGGATTGCAAAGGACAAAATTGGTCCTCTGGAAGATCAGAATGGTGATCTATGCATGGACCAAAAGAGATGGGGGAGATCTTAAAATAATTGTTTGTATCTGCATTTACTTGGAAGATGGACAAAGTGTCTACAGAGGTAAGACAAAGCAGCAGTGAGGCCATGGACCCTATAGAGTTTACAGAGCAGGAGATGTTTGCTATCTTGGAGCAAATCAAGGTGGACAAATCCCCAGGGCTTTAAAAGGTGTTCCTTCAGACCCTGTGGGAGGCAAATGCGGAAATTTCAGGGGCCCGAGCAGAGATATTTAAATCATCCTTAGTGATAAGTGAGGTGCCGGAGGATGGGAGAACAGCTAATGTTGTTCCGCTGTTTAAGAAAGGCTCTAGGAGTAAACCAGGAAGTTATAGGCTGGTGAGCCTGACGTCAGTAGTGGAAAGTAATTGGAAGGTATTCCAAGAGACCAGATATATGAGTATTTGGATAGAGAGGGATTGATTACAAATACAAATATAAATACTTTATTGTCACCAAACAATTGATACTAGAGCGTACAATCATCACAGTGATATTTGTTTCTGCGCTCCACGCTCCCTGAAGTACAAATCGAAGTAAATATAATAAAAATTTAAATTATAAATCATAATTAGAAAATAGAAAAGGGAAAGTAAGGTAGTGAAAGTCAGGTCCAGATATTTGGAAGGTACGGCCCAGATCCGGGTCAGGATCTGTTCAGCAGTCTTATCACATTTGGAAAGAAGCTGTTCCCAAATCTGGCCGTACGTATCTTCATCCTCCTGAACCTTCTTCTGGAGGGAAGTGGGACAAAAAGTGTGTTTGCTGGGTGGGACTTATCCTTGATTATCCTGACAGCACTGCTCCGACAGCGTGTGGTGTAAAGTGAGTCCAAAGATGGAAGATTGGTCTGTGTGATGTGCTGGGCTACATTCGCGATCTTCTGCAGCTTCTTCCGGTCTTGGACAGGACAATTCCATACCAGGTTGTGATGCACCCTAGAAGAATGCTTTCTACGGTGCACCAATAAAAATTAGTGAGGGTTTTAGGGGACAGGCCAAATTTCTTCAGCTTTCTCAGGAAGTAAAGGGATAGTCAACATGGCTTTGTGCATGGTAGGTCGTGTCTAACCAATCTCATAGAGTTTTTCGAGGAAGTTACCAGGAAAGTTGATGAAGTTTGGCAGTCAATGTTGTCTACATGGACTTCACCAAGGCATTTGACAAGGTCCCACATGTTAGGTTGGTCAAGAAAGTTTAGTCACTTGGCATTCTAGATAAGGTAGTAAATTGGATTAGACATTGGCTTTGTGGGAGAAGCCAAAAATTGTGGTAGATGGTTGCCTCTCTGTGATTGGAGGCCTATAGCTAGTGGAGTGCTGCAGGGATCTGTGCTGGGTCCATTATTGTTTGTCATCTTTATCAACAATCTGGAAATAATGTGGTTAACTTGATCAGCAGATTTGCAGATGACATTTGCAGCAGGATCTGGACCAACTGGAAAAATAGGCTGAAAAATGGCAGATGAAATTTAATGTAGTCAAGTGTGAATTGTTGCATATTGGAAGGACTAACCAGAGTAGGTGTTACACAGTGAGTGGTTGGACACTGAGGAGTGCAGTAGAACAAAGGGGATCTGGAATATAGGTCCATGATTCATTGAAAGTAGTGTCACAAGTTGATAGGTTCGTAAAGAAAGCTTTTGATACATTGGCCTTCATATATCAAAGTACTGAGTACAGGAGATGGGATGCCATGTTAAAATTGTATAAGACATTAATGAGGCCTAGTTTGGAGTATTGTGTGCAGTTTTGATCACCTACCTGCAGGAAAGATGTAAATAAGATTGAAAGAGTACAAAGAAAATTTACAAGGATGTTGCCGGGACTGGAGAACTTGAGTTATAAAGAAAGACTGAATAGGTTAGAACTTTATTCCTTCGAACATAGAAGATTGAGGAGAGATTTTATAGAGGTATACAAAATTTTGAGGGGTATAGATAGGGTAAGTGGAAGCAGAATTTTTCCACTGAGGTTGGGTGAGACTACAACTAGAAGTAATGGATTATGGGTGAAAGGTGAAATATTTAAGGGGATCATGAAGGGAAACTTCTTCACTCAGAGGGTGGTGAGAGTGCATGACAAGCTGCCAGCACAAGTTGTGGATGTGATTTCAATTTCAAAGTTTAAGAGAAGTTTGGATAGGTAATTGAATGGTAGGGTTATGGAGGGTACGGTATAGGTGCAGGTTGATGGGACCAGGTAGTTTAAATGGTTTGCTACGGACAAGATTGGTTGAAGGGCCTATTTCTGTGCTGTAGTTTTCTATGACTGAGACAAAATGCAAGTTTCATTGAAAGTGGCAAAACAAGTAGACAGGCCGATGAAAAAGCAGTTTAGCATGCTGGCCTTTATCAGTCAGGGCACTGAGTATAGGAGTTGAGGCATTATGTTTCAATTGTATAAGCCTTTAGTGAGGCTCCACTTGGAGTATTGTGTATGGATTTGGTTGCCCTGTTATAAGAAAGATATGGTTAAACTCGAAAGAGTGCAAAAAATATTTACAATGATTATGCCAGAATTAGAGGGTCTGAGTTATAGGGAGAAGTTTGCTAGGCTAGGTCTTTTATCATTGCAACACAGGAGAATGAAGAGTGATTTTATAGAGGTTTAAAATCATGAGGAACATGGATAATGTAGATGGGAGCAGTCTTTTCCCCAGGGCTGGGGAGTCCAAAATTAAGGGGCATAGCTTTTGGGTGAAATTTAAAAGGATTAAAAAGGGACATGAAAGGCAATTGTACACACAAGGCCATGAAAATATGGAAAGAGTTGGCAGAGGAAGTGATTGAGGCGAGTACAAAAGTATAATTTAAGAAGCATTTTGATAGGTACATGTAATGGCAGGCTTAGAGGGATATAGGCTGAACACAGGAAATTGGGACCAGATGGGTATATGGATAGCATGGTCTCAGATGGCCTGTATCCTTGCTGCATTGTTCTTTGACTCTAGCTACTTCTTCTGGATTTGAATCTAAGGGATAGAGATTGAATATATTAAGTAAATACCCAGTTTAAGCTTTAATTGGACCACCCCAAGATTCCAAGACAATTTGGCGGGAAAAAAAATAGCCAATTGACATGGTTCTGCTTCAGTTTCTCTTCTCTGCTCCTTCATTTACATATCTAACATGAAGAACCAATGGACTTTACAATCAAGCCAACACTTCCAGTCAAGATGTCGTCAGCAAATAATGATTGCTCGGGAGACGTCTTCCAGATAGAAAATCATTCCAATTTCTTCACTTTTTCTATGCCTTCTGCTTGTTCTTTTTATTTTGTTTGTGTTACGGTAATTGTTGGAGCCAGTGACGTACAGTTTGGAACTTGATCGAAGGATCCAGTGTTATGTTGTATCTGGAGAGCTGGCTTGTGGAGATTAGAGATGGTGGATAGGCCCACAAAAGACCAAGCACACAAGCTGACTTGTGGAAAAGACCAGAGATGAGTTGTGGGGTTATGAACAACTCCAAATCAAAGCAGCGAGGAAGATTAAAGCATCAAGGTGAATGCGGAGGGGGTCAACAACAGCACCCAGTGGAGGCCACCGGGGCAACAACAACAGCCAGATTGGAGTGCTCAAACCTGGATTAGTGGCATTCAGATCCGGGTCAGCGGTCACTCTTTACGGAAGGACTGAGTTGAAGTGGCTGCTCTCCTCATATGCAGACCAAAAGATGCATCTGATAATCTGAGATTGATGTGATTATTGGACTTTATATCGGTTTCCTTCAGTTTTTTGGTGTTTTCTTTCTTGTGGCTGATTGGCGAGTTGGTGATCTGCTAATTTTTTGTGTGGGGGGGAGGCTTGGGGGATTTGATGCTACTGTCACTGTTCTTTTCAGCGAGTGAGGGTGTGAGGGATTGTTATTGTTGCTGTTTTTCTGCGAGTGACGGGGTTTGGGGATTGTTATTGTCACTGCCTTTTTCTGCAGGAAGGGGGTGGGTTATTTTGGGGTCTGTGAATTTTGTTTCTTTTTCATGCCCAGGAGGGGTGTGGAGTAGATATCTTTTCTTTCAACCCCCATGGTCTTTCTGTACCTCATGGCTATCTGGAGAAGAAAAATATCGAAGTTGTATTGTGCATGCATACTTTGACAATAAAATAAACCTTTGAAATTTTTTCCAAGCTTCTCTTTTCCCTGGGTAGAGTCATGGCTTGAATGCATTCTGAAACCTCTTCCATAAATCTCTCAAGTTATTAATCCTGCTTCTCATCCTTTATGAACTTCTCCAAAATATAGCTGTTGGTGTTATTTTTTGTATCGTCCTGCCTGTTTTTTTTCTTTGATTCTCATCAATTTTTGTCTTAATTAACTCTCTGTGGAACACCTAAGAATTTATGTACTTCTAAACCAGTGGTGGTCTATTAATTTAAGTTATTTGTTGTTGAAGACCTCTTCCTTTTTACCATTTAATTCTAAAAGCTTTCTATAAACTTCTAAAGCTATAACTTCAGTCCTACCATCCTTTTTATTATAGCCTGTCTGATAAAATGAGCTGAGAGATTCTGTTTGTATGAAGGGTGGTGGTTTATCAGAGTTTTACCTTATTTGGTTATTATCTGTCTCTAGAGTAGCCAGAAATTACTTTAAAGTAACATAATTTTGTATTAGCCAAATAAAAACTCTCAATTTTCCAATTAAGAATGATTATTGACGTACGTACTTTATAATTCCAAAGTTTCAGTGTTCAGGCTAAATGGCACAATAGAAAGAAAAGAACTGAAGAAAATATTTTTGATGGAAATAAACACTGTCATCAGCTTGGAAATGTCAACTTTGTTTCCGTTGCGATTTATGAAAAACTGTCAGGCTGAAAAATATATCCATTGAGACTGCCCCTTAAACTATTTTTATTCTTTTAAATGCATTTTTAATGTTTCCTATTTGAGTGTTTGTGACAGGCAGTTGGTCTGGGAGCTGGGACTCACTAGCTATCAAAACCACTCTGGGAGCCCCTGTGCTCCATTATGGCACACTAGGCTCAACTTGTCAATGTAAGGTTGCAGCCAGAACCATGCTGGAAGAAACAGTGTGGTCCAAGTGTCGGTGATCGATGACCTTAGGATTGCTGAATGTTCTATCCCTACAAAATGATGCACTGTCACAGATTAAATAGTTGAATAGTTCCTAATTCTCACATTTCACTAACACATTAACACAGAAGTGAAAACTATTGCATGCTTGTATATATCCAGATGTCTTTGTATCCTGCCAGTGGAGGTGTATCCATAGTGTCCTGAGAAGCAGGATCGGAATCTTTGTTGGGATTGTAAAGTGAATTTGGGATATCTGGTAGAAAGTTGAGTGTCCAGCAGGATGGGAATTGCAATACGACACCATGTGGGCTTAATATCCACATTTGGCCTGACTGTTGGGATTGATCTTTGAATGGGTAGCCTGCATAAGAAGGTGAAAGCACATTAGAGAATACATGAAAGAACAAGAAATAAGGCACTCAAAGAGATGGGAGAAATCAGTACTATGGGTTAGAGTTTTGATTATGGGGAAGGGGCATAACTAGTTATTGACAAAGATTTCATTTGTAGCGAGTTGAGGCAAACATGGGGGCAGGTGCTAGTTGAGGGAAAGGAACAGATGTGGTGAGAAGATACATATGTGGTCAGGGGTGGGGTGCAGATAGATTGTAGTGAGGTTTGTTGTTAATGATGCTGGCTCAGAAGTAGAACACTAAGTGTACATGTATCATGCTTTCTACTGTTCTCACCTGCTTTCAGCTACAAAATTTCCTGAAGTCTGGAAAATCCATCTGCCTGTTGCTAAAAATAGAATGACTGTTAAAGTGATGCTAGGCAGTCTTGTTATAATATTTAAATGAATCCACTTCCTTTGATCAAATTGGCCATCTGCCTCTGTTAAAAATGGATGTGGGTGGATTTGATTGCTGTTCCAGATATTTTGAACTTTAATTTCTGAAATAACCCCAACCCACCCATTTTTGAGTGCTAATATGAAGCCCATTGTCAACTCAGTCATGAAAAATACGTGCTAAAGCTGAAGGGCAAAATACATAAAGTATTAAAATGTGGAAATACATTTCATCTTAATAAGGGTATCACTAACGTCAGATTCCCATAATAAAAGACACCACTGCTTTGAGACCTATCCTGCCGGTATTGTTTCCAGCCAGATTAATAATAAACCTTGCATCCTCAGACTCATCATAACATTCAAGAGATCTGCTACAATGCTGAAGTAACCATAGTTTAATTGCACAATCTAACAGCAGTTATGACAAGTATCTTAGTATTTAATGTTTTTATTTTCATTAATGACTATTTAGCATTATAGAAATATGCTTAGCACCGTTTGTATATGAACTGAACAGAGAGTGAAATATCAGAATGATGTTCTGAAAATTCTGCAACAGATGCATATTAATTTTTGCCATTCTAGATGAGGTTCTCCTTTTGGTGCAAAGTAGCACAGAAAGATCACACTACAGAAGGAAGTCATTCAGCCCATTGAGTCTATGCTAGATCAATGCAAGGGGAATTCAGCTTCTCCCGTGACCCCGTATTTAGCTTCTCTGGCTTGCTGATGTGAGTTAAATATACCCCTGTAATGATCTTCCAGCAAGTCGGCAAGGTAGAGGGCTCTCTGCTAGTCACTTTGAAGGATAATGAGTTTGAGGGAAGTTTTGAATGCAACTTTCCAAATGAAGTAAAAGGAGGAAACCTAGGCTGTATTTCTCTCCTGTTTCTTTTTTCCCTGGACTTGACATATGTTAAATTTTCAAATCACTAATCAATGGACTTGGATGTAGTCAGTAACACCTATTCTTGCCATAGTATCACTAACCTATGAGCTCAGATTAAACGTTTGTCCTGGGTGGTTTTGGGGATTTGGATCTTCCATTTGTCTAATGTCAGCTTGCTAACCTTCTCATGATTCCCATTTCTCTTTTCTAGTGGGTAGCTTGGCCACAGCTCCAAGAACCACCTCTTATACCTGTTAGAGGGGAGTAGAAATTCCAGGGCACTCACTTTAATTAGTTACAAAATAAGCATGTGACGTAGAATATCAAATATGTTATTGGAACATTTAGGTTGAAAGCAATTAATGGTTCTTTAAAGCCTCTGTTTAAAATGTTATTCTGAGCAAAGAAAGAAAATGTTTATAAAGCACTTTTCCTATATAGAGGATCTCCCAAAACATTATTTCACAGATAGGAATAAGACAAATAACCAAATAAGCTTTTTCAGTGATGTTGGTTAATAAATACATGTTGTACACTTTTTTTGTCTTATAATACCCTTAAGTCCTTCAAACACCTGAAAATGCAGGTGACGGAAGATATCTTTGTAAGAGTGGAGTGGAATTCATGACCAAAAATATCTGGCGAAATTTCCAGACTGACATGCTTTGGCTTGGAAATGGTTATCATCACATTCCCTAATTTTCTTTTGCATAGCATTGGGGAAAAATGCAAACCAAAAGAATTTCTATGCCTTGTTTCATTTCTCTGAAGTGAATGCTAAAATAATGCATTCCATGCTTTGTATTATTCTCTAATCATTTCACAGCTTCGTCTTCCTAGCTGATCTCTATTTATTGCCATTAAATCATCTAAGATAAACAAACCAACAAATAATCTCATTACTTCTCAGAGCATGCACAATATATAATTTTGCTCTTTTAAATCAGTCCTGTTATTTTCTTTGTTTTTGCTTAAGGAAGTTCTTGTTGTCCATGTCTAACTTATTATTAGCATGAAGCTATTGTACCATAAATTACATAACTAAAATTGTATTTGCATTTACAGTTCAACCTTTGTACCTTTATAATTCACACAATGCTTATACAGAAATAACTTTATATTTGATTTTTTCACTTTTACAATTTCTGGTGCATTAAGTAAGGTTTAGATAGTACTCAGTATCTGCGATTATTTTTAAAATAAATGTATTGAAAAGTCCAATTTATGAAATTGATTCTACTTATTTAAACACCAGTCATTTAGAATTTTATAGAACATAGTTTTCTGTTGTTTGATTTGCAAACTCTTAATTCAAATAAATAAGGGCTGGAAGTTGAACTGCAGATGAAAGTATGAACCAGATTTACTTTGCATGGATCCTGCACCATTTTGTTTTGTAAATATTGAGCTATTTACAAACACACAGATATCAAGCTTTCGAGGCACCAATTATGTTTGCTTAGAAATTCATTCCCAGTCCGCAGCTCTAAATGATCATTTTCGCATCCTCTGCTCTGAACCGAAAATTGAAATCATTGGAATAAATTTTGAAAGCAGTGTTCACACACTGTCACTACGATGCAGTATGTTTAGTTCTTCTGCTAGCAGTTATTTTCCCTATTGGCAATACTTAACTACAGGCAATTTAGTGGGTGACATGTGTCTGTAGAAACAAAATTGTGCTGCCATAGTGTCTCTGTCATTTAACTTGATTGGATTCAGCCACTGTTAGAGGTCAAAGTGCAGCTTGGGAATTACTGCACTGCCAAATAAGTGAGAACTGTATTTTGTAATTGCAGATCCTCATATCTTTATGAAGCAAGTGGACAACTACAGACCAATTCTCCGTATGCCCTGGCACCCCAGAGCTTAGATGAGGTATCAGGTGCAGAAAGTTGCTGAACAGATCAGTATCCAGAATGACACTTAATTAAAATGGCCACAAAATCCTTAATAAATCCAGTCAGCCAGTTGAAGTCAGTGGAAACTTGTCCACCCCCTCCTTCTCCTAGACAGGCAGCAAGCTGCAATCAGCAGCAAGCACTATGCTGTCTTAAAAGCAAAACAATGCAGATAGAAATTAAGTTTTTGATCCCCTCTGGAGTGAAACATTGTACATCTCTTAAGTAATCCAAACTGTGCAATTTAATCTTAACAATCTCTGGTGCAATTTTCTCCAAACTCCTAGTTGCTCCCTGACTGTGTTTGTAATTAAGCTTTTCAGTATGAACTAGAACATGGATAAGTCAAGAGTTGAGGATGGAGAAGACTATCCAGTCGGTTCTGGAGATAAAATATGGCAGGCACAATAGCCTTCCACAAGATAAACATACCACATTACATGGTGTTGACCATCATTATTTTCTGTACGTTCAGAGAATGACTGCTTTTGTGATTCATAAAGAGCCATGGGTACAGAGCAAAACATGAGTGCTGTCCAACATTCTCTGAACCCAAGGCAATCCATGCTCCTGGTAGATGCACGTTCCTGTGCCAACTACTGCCCTTGGCTGAAGAAGGTTGATGAATTCCCAGCCCCTTGCTGATAAAGCAACACTGATGTCCTACTTGCCAAATGTGGATATATGACTTAAGTCAGCTGCCATGACTCTGAGGCTAAGAAAATGAGAGTAGCACTGTCCATCACCTATGGACAGAGCAGTCTAAACCTGGATGCAAGGCTTGAGCTCTGCGCACAGAATTTGAAGGATGTTTCTGTCAGCTCTTGGGTGCTTTTATTCATACATTTGGAAGTAGGAACATGACTCCAAAAAGACTTTTGGAGTAAGACAGAGCTCAAGTAGCCTTCCTTCATTGAGCTCCTTAGAAAATTGTTTATTAGTCACCACCCATATTCAAAACGGAATTGTTGTGACTGACTTAACTGAACCATATGGAGGTTGTAAATAGGAGATATAAAAGATTGTTATTCACACAGCAGATCTTCTAGAGAGAGAGCATCTCTCTCTCTCTCAACACAATGTGTTAGGTTTTTTAAATACAAAGATAACTGTAAACAATTAACTACATTTTCAATAGCTATAATCACCTACTTAACTTAAACAGCTTTGAATATCCAGCTTTGCATATCCAGTCCAAACTCCAGACACCCAAGGTTTACTCCTTCTGTTAGTGTTGAGGGATGGCTCCCTGGATGTAAAACTAGCCAGAACTTTAAGTGACAAAGTAGGCATTGCTTGAACTCTGCATTAAGTGGCAGGGATTTGCCTTTAACAATGTGCTAATACAGGAGAAGACCACTTAATGGCTTCCCTGTTTTCATTCTGAAGTTTGCAATGGAGATACAAGAGAGATTGCAGGTGCTGGAAGTCTGAAGCCACACACACACACACACACACACACACACACACACACACACACACACACACACACACACACACACACACACACACACACACACACACACACACACACACACACACACACACACACACACACCCCCCCCCCAACTTGTGCACCTCCCCCTCCTCCAACCTTTTATTCTGATTTCAGCCCTCTGACTTTCCTGCCCCTACACTTAACTAAGGTTTGTTGCCAAAGAGCTCATATCCTTAAAGATATGCAGTTCAAAAAGATAGTTGCTTTCTAGAGGTGGAATTAATGCTGAAAGCTTAGACAATTCACAGATAAGGTTTGAAGCCTCAACTCTTCCTAACTAAGTACTCTGTAATCAATCTCCATTCCACTGAGTGTTGAGTCTATTAAGAATTCTTTTAATTGTATCCTTCGACATTTTCAGACTTGTTTTCATTCTGGTTATTATTTTATTCTTTCTACATGCAGTACAGTATATTTATCTAAATTAAATCATATCCACCCTGTGGCATATTTTGACCAGGTATCTACCACCCACAGTACCACATTTTATTGAAAACTACTGTCTTCAGGGGAAGAGGAGAAGCAGGAACAAAGCAGGCAGAAAATAACTGGATTTTCACTGAACATTTCTCATTTCACCTGAGCTGCTGGTTCGTCGCTGTTATTTGCTAAGTTAGCTGATGTGGTGCTTTGGACATTGTAAATGCTTCAGTACTGTTCAGTAATGAAAGGAAAATAATGCAGGATTTCCACTCATGCTGATTATCCAGTGACCTCAACTGACAGTACATCAGTGAGAACTTAGTATCTGGGGGAACTGTAGCAATTCTGTAGGCACTTACCATAAAAGCTTCCTCTGGTTTTAGAGTAACAAATCAATGTTTAGGGAAGGAAAGCCATTTGTAAAAGTGAATATTTAAATACACGAATAGTAATGATCCTTGAAGTCTTTTATGGAGTTATTGATTCATGTTGAAATTACTACCACCACTGCCTTGTCTTGTAAAAGGCTAATCTGGGCAGTAAAACTATGAAACTTATTGACTTTGATGTTTTTGTCTCATTGAAATTGTTAATATTTAGATAAAGTCATTTAGTAGAGGATGAAGGATTTGAAGGCCTGGAAAGCTACAAATTCAATAGCAGCTTTAATTCTTGCATAACCCTGCTGATTTGGAGACATTTTAATATCAGTGATTTGCCTCTGAAAATAGACCCCAGTAAATATTTATCTGAATCTTTTCTATGGACCAAAACTGAAGCCAGACAGATATTCAAAATGCTAAGGTAGAAGTAAAATTACAATTGATTCAAGGGCCAAAATGATATTTAAAGAAATAATATGTGCTAGCACTTAGCCTGTTCTATTTATATAGTGAATGAAATACCTCCTCTAGTGCTTTTAACAACCCTACTGAGGAGGAGGATTTATTAAGAGTGTTTTGTTCAAGAAGCTTTACCTTCTATCCCCAGGTCTGAACTTCCCCTGCTGTTCAATAAGATCCATTTGCCTACTTTCCATTCCACACCCACATTCCTTAAATATGCTATTTTAAGCCTTGAATGTACTTAATGATATTAGGCATCCACAAGATTTGTGAGTAGAAAATTACAAAGGTTTATTATCTTAGCAAATAAATTACCCTAATCCGAGATATAAATGGCTGACCCATTATTCTAAGGATATGCTTCTTCTTAACATTTATGCTGTCAGTCCATTTCAGATATTTTAATGTTTCATTGAGAACACTTCTAAACTCCAGTGACTATTGTAAAAAGAAAACTTATCTTTTCTTCTGTACAGAGACCCCAATAATCATAGTACTACACAGTAAATGAAAAACAAAAATTGTGAATGCTAAAACCTGGATAAAAAAGCAGAAAATGCAGGCCTTGAAGCATCTGTTGAAAGAAATAAAGGAATTACCATTTCAGGTCAAATATCATTTGTCGGAATTGGGAGGGAGAGAAAACAAAGTTCGGAAGTACATTTATTATTAAAGTACATACATATCACCATATACAAGCCTAAAATTCATTTTCTTGTGGGCATTCACATTAAATAACAAGAAACACAATAGAATCGACGAGAAACCACACAAATCAAGACAAACAACAAGATGTGCAAAAGTCAAGAAACTGTACAAATATTGTAAAAAAAACAAAAAATTAATAAATAAACAATAAATATTGATAACATGAGATGAAGAGTCTTTGAATGTGTGTCCATAGGTTGTGGGAACAGTTCCATGTTGAGGTGAGTGAAGTTGAGTGAAGTTATCCCTTCTGGTTTAAGAGTCTGGTGGTTGAAGAGTCATAACTGTTCCTGAGCCTGGAGGTTCTGAAGTTCCTGTACCCCCCTTCCTAATAGCAGTAGTGAAAACAGAGCATGGCCTGAATGTTGGGGATCCTTGATGATGGATACTGCTTTCCTGTGACAATGCTCCTTGTAGATGTGTTCATTGCTGGGGAGGGCTTTACCCGTGATGGACTCAGCTGTATCCACTACTTTTGTCGTTTCTTTTCTGAACAAGAGCATTGGTGTTTCCATGCCGAGCTGTGATGCAACCAAGCCAGTATATTCTCCACCACACATCTATAGAAGTTTGACAAAGTTTTAGATAACATGCTGAATCTTCACAAACTTCTAAAAAGTAGAGGCACTGCCATGCTTTTTTTGTAATGATACTTGTGTGCTGGACTCAATACAGATAATCTGAAATGATAGCACCGAGGAATTTAAGTTACTAAGCCTTTCCACTTCTGATCCCCCAGTGAAGACTGACTCATAGACTTCTGGTTTCCTCCTTCTATAGTCAATAATCAGCTCCTTTGTCTTGCTGACATTCAGTGAGAGGTTGTTGTTGTGGCACCATTCAGCCAGATTTTCCATCTCCCTCCTATAAGATGATTGGTCACCACCTGTGACCCGACCAATGACCAATATCATCAGCAAACTTAAATACGGCATCGACGCTGTGTTTAGCCTCACAGTCAGAAGTATAGAGCAAGTAAAGCGGGGGCTAAGCACACAGCCTCATGGTGCGTTTGTACTGATGGTGATAGTAGAGGGTCTGCAAGTGAGGAAACTGAGGATCCAGTTGCACAAGGATGTATTGAGGTCTATAGGTCTTGGAGCTTATTGTTTAGTTTTGAGGATGATAGTGTTGAATTCAGAGCTGTAGTCAATGAGGAGCACCCCGATGTATGTATCTTCACTGTCCAGATGTTCCAGGGGTAAGAAAGAGCCAATGAAATGGCGTCTGCTATTGACCTATTGTGATGGTAGGCAAATTGGAGTGATTCAAGTCGCTCTTCCAGCAGGATTTGATATGTTTCATCACCAGCCTTTCAAAACAGGTGCTTGAAACAAGTGGGTTCCTGAGACTGCTGAAGCAAGAGGATAAAGATATCACTGTATAGTCCAACCAGTTGATCAGCACAGGTCTTCATTTCTCAGCTAGGTATCTGGTCAGGGCCAGATACTGGCCGTGGGTTCACCCTCCTGAAATATTCAGATTCAGATTCAGTTTATTGTCATTTAGAAACCACAAATGCAATGCAGTTAAAAAATGAGACAACGTTCCTCCAGAATGATATCACAAAAGCATATCACAAAACAGACTACACTAGAAAGTCCACATAATGTTTGGCAATCCCCAATCCAGAGTCCAGAGAGGCTACTGCGTATTAATATCGCGCTACCGTCTTAGCGCGTTCCCCGGAAAGGAGCTCCAAATTCACCAGACAAAACAAGACCAAAAACTAAAGCTACAAGACCTGCACAAAACCACATAGTTACAACATATAGTTACAACAGTGCAAACAATAGCATAATTGATTTTAAAAAAAACAGGCTATGGGCACAGTAAAAATAGTCCAAAGATGTTAAAGGACTATAAGTTCAAAAGAAATCACCACACAGTTCCCACAAGTCCCCAGGGTCCCGACAGACTCGCCATCCTACGCTGGCGGCAGAAGGGAATACCTCCACTATGGACTTCCACGGCACCGCCCGACTCAGCCTCTCAGATGCAGCACACAACGAAAGCTCCATCGAACCCAGCCTCGCAGACGGAGCACACACCAAAAGTGACCTGACCGCAGCGGACTCCGAGTCTGTCGAACCTCCGAGCCGACGACTATCCCCTCCGGCACAGCTTCTCCGAGCACCATCCTCTGCCGAGCGTATTAAGACGACCCTGCCAATGGCCATCGGCAACGCGACCCCGAGGACTGGGGGCCTGTTCTTCCCAGCAGAGTCCCGGACCTCACAGCAGCAGCAGCAACAAAGAAGGTTTTTCTGGAGATTTCCCGATGTTCCTCCGTGCTCCCACGTCCGTTTTCAATTGATTATGATTGCGCACGGCACCCCACTTCACAAATAACAGATAATCAGCATTCTAAAGGGAGAGGGTCAACAGCCTGAAGTCATGGTACATACTGGTACCATTAGTATAGATAGGAAAAGGAATGAAGTCCTGAAGAGGGAATACAGAGAGCTGGGTAGAAGCTGAAAAGAAGGACCTTGAGAATAGTAATCTCTGGATTGCTGCCTATGTGATGTGCCAGTGAGGGCAAGAATAGAATGATTTGGCAGATGAATGCATGGCTGAGGAACTGGTGCAGAGGGCATGGTTTGAAATTTCTGGATCATTAGGATCTGTTCGGGGGAAGGTATGACCTGCACAAAAGAATCGGTTACACCTGGACTCGAGGGGGACCGATATCCATGTGGCCAGGTTTGCTAGAGCTGTTGGGCAGTGTTTAATCTAATTTGGCAGTGAGGGTATGAGGAAGGATAGGCAGATAATAGGGCAAAATTGAAGTCAGTAGGAAGGGATGAAGTGTATATTTCAATGAAATAGTTCAACTTTTTAACAGTTTGGAAAGTGAGGATAAATTAAACGTGAAGGAAAGTGCAGGAGACATTATGAAAATCTCCAGAATAAATAAAAGGACAAAAGTTTAGAAAGGGATAAGAATTTAACTTTGGTAATGAGGCATAATTGAAACGGGTGATGAATACAGGACGTGAAGGTGCTATATTTGAATGCATGCAGTATAATGGGCAATGTTACAATAGTCATGGGGATGTCAATGTGCAGGTAGATTGGAAAAATTAAGTTGGTGCTGGACCTAAGAGAAGAAATTTATAGAGTACCTATGAGGTGGCATTATAGAGCAGCTTGTAGTTGAGCACATTAGGAGAAAATGAGATTCTGCATTTGGCATTTTGTAATTAACCAGATTTGATTAGGAAGCTTAAGGTAGTGATCATAATATGATAGAAATTAGTCTGCAGTTTGAAAGGGATGTATCAGTACTACAGCAGAGGCATGAGAGAGGAGCTGGCCAAAGTTGGTCAGAAGAGGACACTAGTAGAGCTGAAGTTTCTGTGAGCAGTTTAGAAGGTGCAGGATATATACATCCCAAAGAAAAAGTATTCTAAAGGGAGGATAGGGCAACTGTGGTTGACAAGGGAAGTCAAAGACAGCATAAAAGCTAAAAAGAGGGCATACAATATGGCAAAAATTAGTGGGAAACCAGAGGATTGGGAACCTTTCAAAACCAACAGAAAGCAACTAAAAGGCAATAAGGAGAGAAAAGATGACATAAGACATAGGAACGAAATTAGGATATTCAGCTCATCGAGTCTGCTTTGCCATTCCATCATGGGTGATCCATGATGGACAGGAAGGTAGGCCGGGGGGGGTGGGGGGGAGGCATGACTGTACTGGTAGAGAATGACATCAAATCAGTAGGAAGATTTGACATAGGATTGGAAGATGTTGAATCCTTGTGGGTTGAGTTAAAAAACTGCAAGGGTAAAAGGAGCCTGATGGCAGTTATATACAGGCCTCCCAATAGTGGCTGGGAAGTGGACCACAGATTACAACGGGAAATAGAAAAGGCATGTCAAAAGGACAATGCTATGATAGTCACGGGAGACTTTAACATGCAAGTCAATTGGGAAAATCAGGTTGGTAATGGATCTCCAGAGAGTGAGTTTGTTGAATGCCTAAGAGATGGCTTTTTAGAGCAGTTTGTCATTGAGCCTACTAGTAGATGAGCTATACTGGATATGTGTTATGTAATGAGGCCATTAAGGAGCTTAAGGTTAAAGACCCTGAGGAACCAGTGAACACAATATGATTCAGTTCAATTTGAAATTTGAGAGGGAGAAAGTAAAGTCTAATGTAGCATTATTTCAGTGGAGTAAGGGAAATTACAGTGGTATGAGAGAGGAATTGGCCAATGTAAATTGGAAGGAGCTGCTGGCAAGGGATGTCAGCAAAGCAGCAATGGTGTGCGTTTCTGGGAAAAATGAGGAAGGTGCAGGACATATGTATTCCAAAAGTGAAGAAATACTCATATGGCAAAATAGTACAACTGTGGCTGACAAGGGAAGTCAAAGCAAATGTGAAAATAAAAGAGCTAACCAAAAATTAGTGGGAAGATAGAGGATTGGGAAGCTTTTAAAAATCTACAGAGGTCAACTAAAAGAATCATTAGACGGGAAAAGATTAAATATGAAAGCAGGCTTTCATATTTATATAATATCAAAGTGGATAGTAAAAGCTTTTTCAAGTATTTAAAAAATTAAAAGAGAGATGAGAGTGGATATAGGACCACTTGAAAATGAGGCAGGTGAAATAATAACGGGAAATGGCAGATGAACTAAATCAGGGGTCACCAACCTTTTTTGCACCGCGTACCAGTTTAATATTGACAATATTCTTACGGACCGGCCAAAGGAGGGGGGGGGGTGTTAATCATGACCAGAATATAGGTGATAAATCAACTATGAGTCACTTATAAGTGGCTAATAAACTCAATTTCATTTCTGAAAGGGTTTATCTAACGAATTTAATATTAAACACACAGCGCATATTTTCCTCACATGAATATAGTAAGTCAATTATAAGTCACTTATAAGTATTAGCATCATAACACTTTAACGTTTGGATATTAAACACACAGCACATATTTTCCTTGTTTGAACATATAAAATCATTACAATACACCAATATCGCTAAATCAGTGGGAGTCCTGGGCTTGTTTCCCTGCAACAAGACGGTCCCATCGAGGGGTGATGGGAGACAGCGATACTCAAAGGGGGTTCCTTATGGCCAGTTTATTCCGCAATTTAGTTTTTGTGGCTCTCAGCACTTGCTTATGTCCTGCTTGCTCATGGTTTTTCTGCTCAAAAAACTCAACGGGTTTGTCTTTAAGAGCAGGGTTCTTGGACTTAAGGTGCTGAAGCAGTCTTGAGGGCTTCATTGCCTCATTAAACAGCCTCCGGGGCTGAACTCCAGCTTACTGCCCGCCCGCCACCTTGGCCAGGTGTGGCTGGTTGTGGGTGGGGTGAGAGGACAAGGTAAGGGCCGGAGGGCCCCGTGCCAGGGTCGCAGCGGTCGCAGTCCGGAGAGAGCAACCGCTCCTTGTAGATATGTAGGATCTATCGGCCGACAGAAGTTTGGCTTGAGGGATGACTTTCAGTAGATCACAGTGAGGTAGCTGCTCTGCTACTTACGAAACCCTGATTGGAAGAAGGCAGTGAGTGAGAATAAAAGGATCTTTTTTTTGGTTGGCTGCCAGTGAGTAGTGGTGTTCTGCAGGGATCAGTGTTGGGACTACTTCTTTTTATGCTGTATATAAATGATTTAGATGATGAAATGGATGCCAAGTTTGAAGATGATACAAAGATTGGTGGAGGGGCAGGTAGTGTTGAGGAAACAGGTAGGATGGTAGAGGGACTTAGACAGATTAGGAGAATGGGCAGGAAAGTGGCAAATGAAACATAATGTTGGAAAATGCATGGTCACACACTTTGGCAGTAGAAATAAATGTGTGGACTATTTTCTAAACGGGGAGCAAATCCAAAAATCTGAGATGCAAAGGGAATTGGGAGTCCTTGTGCAGAACATCCTAAAGGTTAACTTGCAGGTTGAGTCAGTGGTGAGAAAGGCAAATGCCATGTTAGCATTCATTTCAGGAGGTCTAGAATGCAAGAGCAGGGATGTAATGCTGAGGCTTTATAAGGCACTGGTGAGGCCTCACATTGAAGATTGTGTATAGTTTTGGCTCTTCATCTTAGAAGAGATGTGCTGGCATTGGAGAGGCAATGGAGATGCAGAAAAATTTCTTTAGCCAGAGAGTGGTGAATTTGTGGAATTTGCTACCACATGCAGCTGTGGAGGCCAGGTTGTTGGGTGTATTTAAGGCAGAGATTGATAGCTTCTTGATTGGACATGGCATCAAAAGATTACAGGGAGAAGGCCGGGAAATGGGGTTGAGGAGGAGAAAAAAAGGATCATCCATGATTAAATGGTGGAGCAGACTCGATGGGCCAAATGGCCTAATTCTGCTCCTATGTCTTATGGTCTTATCCAGGATCCCACTCAACCACATATACCTGTCTTCTTGCCATATCCTTTGATGCCTTGACTGATCAAGAAACTATCAAATTCTGCTTTAAGTATACCCATGGACTTGATCTCCACTGTGGTCTGTGGCAGAGCATTCCACAGATGCACCACTCTCTGGCTAAAAAAATTCCTCCTTACCTCCATTCTAAAAGGTTAGTCCTCAATTCTAAGGCTGTGCCATTTAGTTCTGAATACCCTCACCATAGGAAACATCCTCTCCACATCCACCCTATCTAGTCCTTTCAACATTTGGTAGGTTTCCATGAGATTCCCCTGCATTCTTCTAAATTCTAGTGAGTACAGGCCCAAAGCTGCCAAACGCTCCTCATATGTTAACTCTTTCAATCCTGGAATCATGCTTGTGAACCTCCTCTGGATTCTCCCCAATGACAACACATCCATTCTGAGATTTGGGACCCAAAACTGTTGACAATACTCCAAGTGCAGCCTGACTAGTGTCTTATAAAGGCTCAGCATTTTCTCCTTGCTTTTATATTCTATTCCCCTTGAAATATATGTCAGCATTGCATTTGCCTTCTTTACCACAGACTCAACCTGTAAATTAACCTGCTGGGAGTCTTGCACGAGGACTCCTAAGTCCTTCTGCACCTCTGATGTTTAAACCTTCTCCCCATTTAGATAATAGTCTGTGCTTTTGTTCCTTTTAACAAAATGCATTATTATACATTTCCCAATACTGTATTCCATCTGCCACTTTTTGTCCATTTTTCCAATTTGTGTAAGTCCTGTTGCAATTGCATTGCTTTCTCAGCACTCCCTCCACCTTTATTCGTATCATCCGTTAACTTTGCCACAAAGCCATCAATTCCATTATCCAAATCATTGACAAACAATGTGAAAAGTAGTGGTCCCCATACTGACCCGGAGTATGTTGTAATGGAGCACAAAGAAATGGTGGACAAATTCTTCACTGGAAAACACCTAAGAAAGGAGGGAGCAAAAGACAGGAGATTATAGTCCAGTTAGCCTGACTTCAGTGATTGGGAAGATGTTGGAGTCCATTATTAAGGATGAGGTTTCAGAGTACTTGGAGGCATACGTTAAAATAGACTGAAATAAGCATGGTTTCCTTCAGGGGGATTCTTGCCTGACAAATTTGTTGGAATTCTTTGAGGAAATAACAGGCAGGATAGATGAAGGAGAGTCAGTGGATGTTGTTTACTTGGATTTTCAGAAGACCTTGGACATGGTGCTGCATATATGACTGCTAAACTAGATAAGAGCCCATGATATTATAGGAAAGATACCAGCAGGATGCAAAGAGGGGGAATAAAGGGAGCCTTTTCTGGACGCCTGCTGGTGATAAGAGGAGTTTCAGAAGGTTTGATGTTGGAATTGCTTCTTTTCACATTGTATGTCAATGATTTGGATGACAAAATTGATGGCTTTGTAGCCAAGTTTTCAAATGATCTGAAGATAGGTGGAGGGGCAAGTAGAATTGAAGAAGCAGAGAGTCTGAAAAAGAATTTAGACAGATTAGGAGAATGGGCAAAGAAGTGGCAGATGGAATGTAATGTGGGGAAATGTATGGTCATGCACTTTGGTAGAAATAATAAAGGTGTATATTATTTTCTAAACAGGGAGAAAATGCTTAAATCACAGATGCAAAGGGACTTGGGAGTCCTTGTGCAGGATTGCCTAAAGGTTAACTTGCAAGTTGAGTTGCTGGTAAGGAAAAGGTATGTTAGCATTCATTTTGAGAGGACTAAAATATATATACATACACAAATATACAAGGCAGTAATGCTGATGCTATATAAGGCATTGGTGAAGCCTCATGGAGTACTGTGAAAGGATTAACGTATGAGGAGCAGTTGCTGGCTCTGGGTCTGTACACACTGGAATTTAGGAGAAATGACCGGATTTCTCATTGAGACCTTTTGAATATTGAAAGGCCTAGACAGAGTGGATGTGGAGAGGATGTTCCCTATATTGAGGGAGTCTAAGTCCAAGGAGACAGCGTCAGAATAAAGGGACGTTCCTTTAGAACAGAGATATGGAGAAATTTCTTTAGCCTGAAGGTGGAATTCATTGCCACAGATGGCTGTGGTGGCCAAGTCATTGGTTATATTTAAAGTGGAGGTTGAAAGAATCTTGATTAGTAAAGGTGTCAATGTTTATGAGGAGAAGGCAAGAGAATGGTGTTGAGAGGGATATAAAAAAGAATCAGCCATGATGGAATTGTGGAGAAGACTCTATGGGCAAAATGGCCATAGATCCCTCACTGAAATTCCTCTTCACCTGAGAGCCCTCTGTCTCGTGTTCGGGTTCCACCCTCTCTCCCCTCAATGCCGGCTGTATCTCAGTCTGCCCCTCAACACCCTCGCTCCTCTCACCTAACTCAGCGGGGGAAGGGCCAGGAGCCTCTTCTTCCGGTACTGGGGACTTAGCAAACGGAAACAGGTGATACACATCTGAATCATCGTCTTCCGAAGCAGTATCCCTTTCTGGGGTGAGGGAGAGCCATTTTTTTTCTTTCTGGGAAGAGCCGTCTCTTCCGCAGCAGGCTCTTCCCTCGCCCGGGCCCTCACAGAGTCCTTGTACTAGGCGTAACCTCCCACTCGGGCTCTTGATCCACATGCACTTCTTGACCCAGTGGCAACAGGTGGTTCTGATGGAGTACCTTGACAGGCCCCTTCCCAGCCTCGGGTCTCACCCGGTAAACAGATAGATTCAGCATCTAGCTCTCTACCACATAGCAGGTGGCCGTCAAGCGATCCGTCAACTTGTGCTTACCAGGTAGTCCTAAATTCCGTATAAGGACCCGGTCTCCTGGCAATAGTTGAGCAAACTTCACTTTCTGATCATACCTCCTCTTATTCCAATGATTCTGCTTGGTGGCCGCCACCTCAGCCAATTCGTACGCCCTTTTCAACTCTCTCCTCATATCAGACACATACTTCAGATTTGGCTTCGAAGGTAATTCATCCACCTCAGTCCCAAAACACAAGTCAATGGGCAACCTTACTTCCCGCCCGAACATCAGATAATAAGGCGAGTACCCTGTAGCATCATTGCGAGGACAATTGTAACAGTGAACCAAATGCCCGATGTGCTGACTCCACTTACTTTTCTGACCAATCTCCAGAGTCCCGAGCATATCCAACAGGGTCCAGTTAAACCTCTCGGGCTGAGGATCACCCTGTGGTGATAGGGTGTGGATTTTTCAACCCCAAACATACCCAGTAATTCATGGATAAACCGGTTCTTGAAGTCCCATCCCTGATCACTATGGATACGCCTGGGAAGGCCATAATAAACAAAGTACTTCTCCCATAACACCTTCACCACTGTAGTCGCCTTCTGATCCTTAGTGGGAAATGCCTGAGCATATCAAATGTAGTGATCTGTGATGACTAAAACATTTGCGGTATTGCTGATGTCTGGTTCAATAGACAGGAAATCCATACACGCCAGGTCCATAGGCCCTGCACTCTGCAAGTGTGACAAAGGAGCTTCCTGCGCAGGCAGGGTCTTCCTCCTGATGCAATGACTGCTCTTCTTACAATATTCTTCAACCTCCCCCCCTCATCTGGGGCCAGTAAAGCTGGTCCTTGAGTAATCCATAGGTCTTTTCCACCCCCAAGTGCCCGAAATCATCATGCAGTGCCTGGAGCACAGTCTTCCGATATTTCTCAGGCACGACCAGCTGCCAACGCCGGGGGTGGTCCGGGGGTGACGTGACCCAGTACAAGACTTAGTTCTTCAACTTTAACCGAGGCCATTCCTTCAATAACGGAGGCACTGAAGAATGTTTCGTCTTCTCTGCCCACTCCACATCCCCCTTCTCCACCGCGCTCCAAACAGTGCCAATGCCCGGGTCATTTCGCTGAGCAGCTGCCACTTCCCCCGGAATTAGTTCCGGCAACTGTTTAGTCTTCAGTGCAGTCAGGTCACAGTAAAACGGGGGCAGGGCATCATCATCATCATCCCCCAGTGGATCCACTGCTCGCTACAGCCACCCCTTTTCCTCGGCCTTCACGCTGATAGCAAACTTCATAGCATGGTTTTCACTCCAGGGGCAGGAATGCTCTCCCACTCCTCGTCCATCTCCGGTTCCCCCGGCTCCTGCTGTGACAAAGCATCTGCATCAACATTCCTGCTTCCCGGCCGGTGCTTCAGGCTGTAATCATATACTGACAAAGCTGCCAACCATCGATGGCCTGTGGCATCCAGTTTCGCTGAAGTCAGGATGTAAGTGAGGGGATTGTTATCTGTTCTCACCTCAAACTTGGCCCCGTATAGATAGTCGCTCAACTTGTCCACCACCGCCCATTTCAGCGCCAGGAACTCCAACTTATGAGTGGGATAGTTTCTCTCAGCGACAATCTTTGGCTGAGAAACACCACCGGCCTCAATGTGTTGCCCTGTTCCTGGTACAGGACAGCCCCTAGACCCTCTTGGTTGGCATCGGTGTGCAGCACATACGGCTTTTGGGGATCGGCAAAAGCCAACACCGGGGCCTGGGTTAGCGCCCTTTTCAGAGATTGGGATGCTTCCTCACATTGATCATCCCATCTCGATCCAAAAGGCTTCACCGGGTTCCAGTATCCTCCTGCTTCCTGCCCTCGGTCCCCCTTCCTTTTCTTCCCCACAGGTGGATAGCCACACAATAGCTGGTTCAATGGGTGACTCGTTTTAGCGTATCCTTTCACGAATCACCAATAATACCCACAGAACCCCAAAACCGAGCATAGGGCGCTCACCTTCTGGGGTCTCGGCCAGGTGGTCACTGCGTCTATCTTAGCCGGATCAGTAGCCACTCCTTCTTGCGAAATAATGTGGCCAACATAGCCGACCGACGGCTTACAGAACTGGCATTTGTCCAGGGAAAGTTTCAACCCTTCCTCTTTAAGCCGGCTTAACACCTTCAGCAGCCATACCTCATGTTCTTCCAAACTAGATCCAAACACTATCAGATCATCCAGATACACCAGCACCTTTAGCAGATTCATATCCCCCCCAGTCCTCTCCATGAGCCTCTGGAAGGTGGCTGGGGCCCTCGATATGCCTTGGGGCATTTGTTCGAACTGAAAGAACCCCAGTGGGCAGATAAAGGCTGACTTCTCTTAATCGGCCTCACTCATTGGGAATCTGGTAATATCCACTCCTGAAGTCCTGCACACTAAACCACTTCACTCCACTCAGGCAGGCCAGCACGTCTTCGACCCTCGGGACAGTATACTGGTCAGGGACAGTGCGCCGGTTCAAAGTCCTATAGTCCACACACATGCGTACCCTTCCGTTCTTCTTCCGGGCCACTACTATTGGGGACGCATAGGAGCTTCGGGACTCAGTGATGATTTCAGCTTCCTTCAGCTTGCACAGGTGCTGCCGCATGTCTTCCACATCTGCAGGGCCAGTCGCCATGATCTCTTTCTGAACGGGGTGTCCTAAGTCACTTGGATGGTATGGAGAGTGCTCTTGGAGCAACCCACATCAAACTTGCCAAGAGAAAAACATCTTTCATCTTCAACATCTTCTCCACCAGCCTGCGTTTCCATGCCGGTAGCACAGGAGAATCCCCAAAGTTAAAGGCCTCAGCGGTCAGCTTTCCTCTGTTTTCCAATCCTTCCCCCTTAGTGGGCCTCACAGGGGCGCTAGACATTACCGTCACTGGGAACAAATGTGCCAGCGGCAACCCTCTCTTAAAGGTGATTTCTCTCTCAGTGGTGTTCCTGACACTCACGGCTATCCGCCTCGCATGTACCACCGCTGGCCTCTGCACTTCGGGCCTCACCAGCACCCCCACTGGAAATCGTGTCTCCCCTCGAGATCTTCCGGGGCGTCTACTAACAGGGCTTCACCTGCTGGCACTCCGGGGAATCTGGGGGTCCCCATCACTAGTGCCACTTCCCCTGGCCGTATCCTTTAGGCCTCGCCTGCGTAGAGCACACCATCCTCGTTTGCACTCAGGATCCAGCCCTTGGGGGTCACCCACTTCTTTGAACATGGCTTGAAACACTGGGTGTACCAAGAGAGTCTCCAGAAAGTTCTCCCCCGCCTTCTCCTTACAGGCTCCCAGGAGCCGTCACACAAGAGGGGAGTTAGTCCCCACCAGAAGGGCAGCACCACCTGTTTACACCGGGTCCGGACAAACCTACACCAATGTCTCACTAGCTTCAGACACTCCCACATCGCCCTCCGAGAATTGCAATCTCACTGACAGGTACCCATCGAATTGATAATCACCCTCACTTACACCCCAAATCTCCAGTGCATCAAATGGGGTTACTAGCAAGTGTTTTAGATATTTGTTGTAGAATGACTGGTACAATAAGGTAATCTGCGATCCTGTGTCGAGGATGGCTTTTGCATAAACTCCCTCTATCCGTAGGCACACGCTGGAATGGGGTCCCACCAGCCCAGCCGGAATAAAGGCTTGGGTTTTTGGTGGTCCCCTGACATTCCAAACACTCCCTCCAAACCTTCTAAATACTCCGCTAATGAAGCTGAGTGCTGTTCAGCTTTCAGTTCCCGGACTACTCCAGCCGCCACACCCCTCAAACTTCCCATCAATCGCTGTCTCTTTTCCTCATCCGAGCCTGGTCACGCCTCCTAACAACAGGGATGAGTTTTCGATCCAGGCATCATAGCCAACCTCCCTGTCTGGAGTAGGCTTGGCTCCTGAGAAAACCCCCAGCTTCGGCCGTGGCCTCTTGGCCACTCCCACCAGGGAGTTAAGGGCGGCTGCCAGCTCACAGGCCTCCCCTCTAGCTGGGGGGCAGAGCCTGGCCAAGCCTTCCCACTCTGACCCCCCCCCCTACTGAATACTGGCACCTCTCCTGGGGTCACATCTACCTCCTCCTCTGGTGTCTCCTCACCTTCGTCCTCCGGGAAGGTGTGGAGGCCCCACAGCCCCGCCTCCCTCGGGATGCTTACAGTCGCTGGCAGTTCCAATGTCATGACATCAGCACTTGTACAAACTAACACCCAGCTAGGCTCCACTTCTTTACTGCACCTTCTAGCCACCAGTTCTACCTGCCCCATACCTTTGAGCAAACTCAACCCCCACACTAACGCACCTTCTGAAATGTGGAAAGCCACCCCACTTAATACACACGCGTAATTCACCAGTACATCCTCTAACTCACACCTGTTTACAATCTTATCTCAATCCATCTCCGCACTACTGAACATGGCGATTTACACAGCTTACTGAATATTCAATCCCGGACGAGCCCCCACAAATGTAACTCTCATGAGATCAGCTGGTGTATGTCTAGGGGAAAATTCGCCCACCCGCCAAACCGTGCCTCTCATATACGTGGATGCTGTGAAATGCACACTGATACAAACTCGCACACACAATATCAAACCGCATACCATGTACGTTTACAGAATACACTTTATAAATCTTACTAGAACTAAGTGATTAATAGTGATACAATATATATGAAAGAAAAGAAAGGAAAGAAAAGGTGCCAGAACTTAACAGGTTTCAGTCAATTAGTGCACAATCGTTGGAGCTCAACCATCGAAGTCTTCGGTCCACTATTCGATCTTCTCTGACCTCCACGACCCGCGCGCCTGGGACCACCCTCGGTGATCGACCAGTGCACCTCCAGCACCGTCCACCTTCCTTGCGATCTCCTCCCCAACCCCCCAATAGTCCGCAAAACCACAGCTCACAGATCCACAAGGAAAAATAACATCTATCCCAATTGGTTAACAAATGAATACAATTCTCATTATCAGTAATTATCACCCAAACAAGCTGCGAGAGAAAGCACTCTCTCACCAGTTACCATAACAAAGAAGCATCCCTACTTTTACTTAACAAAGAAGCCATTTTGATTAACATATGCAGTAACAAAAGAAACCTTTTACACATAGATTGTATTCTGCATAGTTTCCTAGAGCAAGATGTTAAGGAGCGTAGCGGGAAACAGGCTATTTTGAATCTGGTGTAATGAAATAGGTTTAACTTTATTCCAGAGTTTTAAGAATACACTCCAGGAAATTGTGATCACAGTAGAAATTCAGTCTGAGTATAAGAATCTTGGGTCGAAAGCAACTATGTTGAACAAATAATGGGAAGTACAAAGGAATGAGGATATATTTGGCTGAAGTGCACGTGGCAAACAAAATAGCAGATCAGATGAAAGACATAGAATTTCAGAAGTAGTGGTCACAAAGATGGTACATATGATCTTCCAAAGACCTCAGCTATATAAGGATTGAACGTTTGCCAATCTGATATCCCAATTCAAAGGAGCAGGAAGCACCATATAGGTAACTGTCTGCTTAGTCTAATATTTATTATTGGAAGGTCATAACTGATCAAGCAGAGGTAGCATGGTCTTAATGAAGGAGAAATTTTGTCTTGACAAAATTATGAGAATTCTTTGAGTTCATCAGTTAGAGTGGATTTTCAAATATGTTTGACAAAGTCAGCACAAAAAATTACTTCGCTGGATAACTCCTGGTATTGGAAATAATAGCATGAATGGAAGATTGGCTAACTATAAGAGTCAGTAGGAATAAGCAGGCCACTTTGGGGTTGGTAGCCCATAATCAGTGTTATACTACAGCTGTTTACAATGGATATTAATAGTGTGGTGAAAGGAACCAAATGAACTGTAATCAAAACCTGGATGATACAAAGGTAGAGAAAAAGGCAAAAGATGAAGAGGATGAAAACTGTTTTTCAGCAAGATAAACTAAGTGAGGGAACAAAATCTTGGTAAATAGAGCATAATTGGTAGTCAATTTTGAAGAAAGAATATTTAAAACAGGTAACACACACAAAATGCTGGTGGAACACAGCAGGCCAGGCAGCATCTATGGGAAGAAGTACAGTTGACGTATCGGGCTGAAATCCTTCGTCAGAACAGGTGATGAAATATGGAATGAATGCAAAAAGCTGCAGCACAAAGTATTTGGAGATTCTGGTACATGAAACACAGAAATAATACAGGTGCAAAAAGTTATCAGGAAGGCTAGTAGAATGCTGACTTTTATTTCAAAAGGGCTGGCATGGAAATAAATTTTACCAGCAGGACCACACCTTGAATAATGTTTATAGTTGTGATTCCCTTAGTTATGCAAAGGTAGATTATCATCAGTGGCAGTTCAGGGAAGGTTCACAAGGATGATCCCAACCATGGAGAGCATTATCTTATGAGGAAAGACTGAATAGTTTGTGTCTGAACTCGTTAGAATTTAGGAAAGTAGGAGGTAATCGAAATGACATGTATATTTTAAGGTTAAAATAGTAAACGCTATAAGGAATTTTCCCCTCTTGTGAAGAATATCTGGCCAGAAGACATAGCCTCAGAATTAAGGGGCATCTATTAGACATAGCTAAGGAAAAATTTCTACTCTCAAGAGATCATAACTCTTCTGGAAATGCTTACCTCAAGCATTTTGGTGGCTAAATTGAAATTATTCAAAAATAACACGAGTAGAAAATCAGTGAGGGAAATCAAATGTAATGAGGATAGAGCAGGAAAGTGAACTTGAGGAAAGTGAAATCAGCAGTGATTAGAAGCAAGGATGAAGAATTAAATGGCCAATTCCTTTTTCTGTTTCATGGTCTTCTGGTTTTCTGCACAAAAAACATTTGCTACTTTCCCACCATATAATAAATGTTTTGTTATTCTAATTCTCTTACTGAAGCAAATAACCACATTATTTTCCCTCATTATATTCCATCTGCCACCAACCTGCCTACTCACTCCACCTGTTTATGTTCTTATTTAGATTCTTTCCTTCCTCCTCTCCACTTACTTTCCTACTTTTTAATTTTTATCAACACTTAAATAGAATATTCTTTGTCTTTTAACATAAGCCATTAATATAAATTGTGATTGCTAACAGCCTAATACCGACTTACTTATACTCAACAAAGAACAGCTAGCCAGTCTGAAAAAGATCCAATCATTTCTACCTTGATTTCTGCCCTTCAACCAGTCTCCTCTCCATGACAAAACATTACTTGTATTAGATGAGCTCTAATTTGAGGGAATAGCCGTTTATGTTTCTTTTGAAAAATCCTTATGAAAATTTATATCTACCATAATCTACTCCACTAATGAAATTAATGTTAGAAATATTAAGTTACTATTAAATAGGTAGTCAAACATGATTTTCCCTTCATAAAGCTGTGTTTACTCTGCTTACTCATATAATGATTTTCTAATTAGTGTAATATTGCATGGTACCCTCACTGCTGTAACTTTGGTGCTTTGGTGGTGCCAGCTTGCTGACTTTCCAGACTATTGGATGCTATTAATCCAATATTAATATTAATCCCCAACACACATAGCTTTTGGAGAGGGTTTTAATTAATTTGGCAATGGAATGGGAAAATTGGTGATGGGGCTAAGGATAGGGCTGTTGGTTTACAAGCAGAAGCAGTATGTAGTGAGATTGTCAGGAAGGACAGGCAGATGAAAGGGCAAAATTGCAGTCGACAGAATGAGTTGCAGTGTAGAAGGGGGACAAAACTGAAAAAGGTGTTGGGTATAGGATTGAAGGTTTCATGAAGAATGATGAATAAAGTAGATGATTGCGTCATGCAATTAGAAATTGGCAGGAATGACGTAAGCATCACTGAGTCGTGGCTGAAAGAAGATTATAGTTGGGACCTTAATATCCAAGGATACACATTGTATCAAAAGGACAGGCATGTAGGCAGAGAGGCTGGCGTGGTTCTCTTGGTAAAAAATGAAATCAAATCCTTAAAAAAGAGCTGACATACGATCAGAAGAGTTAGTATCCTTGTGGGTAAAGTTAAGAGATTGCAAGGGTGAAAAGACCTTGATGGCAGTTATATACAGGCCTCCAAACAGTAGCCAGAATGTTGCTACAATTATAACAGGAGATAGTAAAGGCTTGTAAAAGGGGCAATGTTACAATAGTCATGGGGTATTCTAATATGTAGGTAGATAAGAATCATCAGTTTCGTGCTGGATCCCAAGAGAGAGAACTTGTAGAATGCCTATAAGATAGGCTTTTCAGACCAGCTTGTGGTTGAGCCCACAAGCAGATCAGCTACTCTGGATTGGGTGTTGTGTAATGAACCAGATTTGATTAGGGAGTTGAAGATAAAGGAACTCTTAAGAGGCAGTGGTCACAATGAGATAGAATTCACCCTGCAATTTGAGAGGGAGAAGCTGAAGTCAAATGTTTTTCATTGGAGTAAAGGGAATTGCAGAGAAGTGAAAGAGTAGCTGACCAATATCGACTGGAAGGGGACACTAGCAGGAATGACAGCAGAAAAGCAATGGCTGGAATTCCTGGGAGCAATTTGGAAGGTGCAGGATAGATATATCCCAAAGAAGTATTCTAAAGACAGGGTAATCAACTGTGGCTGACAAGGGAAGTCAAAGCCAACATAAAAGCAAAAGAGAAGGCATATAATAGAGCAAAAATTAGTGGGAAGTTGGAGAATTTGGAAACTTTTAAAAACCAACAGAAGGCAAGTAAAAAAAGCCATAAAGGGCGAAAAGATGAAATATGAAGGTAAGCTGCACAACAATATCAAAGAGGATATCAAAAAGTTTTTTTCCAGAGTAAAAGGGAGGGAACTGTAGATATAGGACGGCTGGAAAATGATGCTGGGGGGTAGTAATGGGGAGCAAGGAAATGGCGGATTAACTGAATAAGTACACTTGCTTCAATCTTCACTATGGAAGACACTAGCAGTATGCCAGAAATTTGAGAGGGGGAAGAAATGAGTGTGGTTGCTGTTACTAGGCAGAAGGTGCTTCAGAAGGTCAAAGGTATGAAGATAGATAAGTCACCTGGACCAGATGGATTACACCCCAGGGTTCTGAAAGACATAGGAGGCACTAGTAATGATATTTCAAGAATCATTTGATTATGGAATAGATCCAGAGAACTGGAAAATGACAAATATCACTCCACTCTTCAAGAAGGGAGGAAGGCAGAAGAAAATAAACTATTGGCCAGATAGCCTGACCTCAGTGGTTGGGAAATGTTGGAGCCAATTGTTAAGGATAAGGTTTTGGGGTACTTAGAGGCACATGGTAAAATAGGCCAAAGTCAGCAAAATTTCCTTAAGGGGAAATCTTGCCTAACAAATCTGTTAGAATTCTTTGAGAAAACAGCAAGCAAGGTAGACAAAGGAGAATCAATTGATATTATGTACTTAGATTTCTAGAAAGCATTTGGCAAGTTGCCACATATGAGGCTGCTTAACAAGTTAAGAGCCCATGATAGTACAGGAATGATACTAACATGGATAGAGCATTACCATATTGGTAGGAAGCAAAGAGTGGGAGGAGTAAAGGAGGCCTTTTCTGGTTGGATGCTGGTGACTAGTGGTGCTTCATAGAGTTCAGTGTTGCATCCAGTACTTTCACATTATATGTAATATGATCTGGATGATGAAATTGATGGCTTTGTGGCCAAGTTTGCAGATGATATGAAGATTGGTGGAGTGGCAAGTAGAATACAGTGTTGAAAAGTGTATGGTCATGCATTTTAGTAGAAGGAACAAAAACATAGACTATTTTCTAAATGGGGAGAAAATTCAAAAATCAGAGGTGCAAAGGGACTTGGGAACCCTTGTGCAGGATTCCCTAAAAGTAATTTGCAGGTTAGGTTGGTAGTGAGGAAAGCAACTCCAATATAAGCATTCATTTTGAAAGGACTAGAATATAAAAGCAAGGATATAATGCTGCAACTTTTTAAGGCACTGGTGAGGCCTCACTTAGAGTATTGTGAGCAGTTTTGGACCTCTTTAAAAAAAGGATGTGTTGACTTTGGAGAGGGTTCAAAGCAGGTTCACAAGAATAATTCTAGGAATTAAATGTTTATTATAAGAAGAGCGATTGATGTCTATTGGCCTTTACTCGCTGGAAATTAGAAGAGTGAGGGGGGATTTCATTGAAACCTGTCAAACATTGAAAGACCTAGTTAGAGTGGATGTAGAGAGGATATTTCCCATTTCACATAATCTATTCTTTCATAGCTTTGTCAGAAATTTTGCTTAACTTCATCAAATCTTTAGTCTCCAAAAACATTTATAGTCGCTTCAGTTTGGTCACTGAATTAGTATATTTAAATAATCCTATAGTTATCTATGAAGGCAATATATCTCATATTTTTCTTACATTTACATAAAATATGCAAGCATTTGGGGAAAAAAGCAAGAAGCGCAGGTTGTGCCATAACTCATATTTTATTTGCATTCACCCGTGGTTAGTGGGTTTTAATAACATTTTCAAAGTTCAAGGTAAACTTATTATCAAAGTACATATATATGTTACCTTATACTACCTTGAGATTCATTTTTCACAGGCACTTACCAGAAAAAAGAAGTGCAATAGAATTTTGAGAAGAACTATATATAAAAGGAAAAAAATGACAAACACTGGTGTGCAAGAAGCAAACAGCTAATCAAAATAATACTGAGAACATGAGTTGTAAAGAGTTCTTGAAAGTGAGTCTGTAGATCATAGGATCAGTTCAGAGTAGTGGTGAATGAAGTTATCCTATAATTTTCTTTGAACACTACTGCCAAGATATTGCATTGCTTGGCACTTTTTCAGTAGTATATTAAAAAAAAGGTATTATTATTTTCGGGACTGGTCAACAGCTTTGGAAATTCAGCCACTCACTTTGGAAGCTAAACTACACTTGCATTCCCATGTGATTTCTGTTTCTGGGGCACTCAGAATGATGGTATTTCTTATTCGGCACCCATTTGGAGTCTGGCTGAGCAACCACATATTGCCAATCAGGCTCACAAGGCAAACCTGCTCTTCACAAAGCAGGCTGGCAATCCCTAATCAGACTACACTTCTCTGAATGCTCATAAATCCTGTCTTTAAGAATCCTCCCTGCATTTTAGCTTCCTTCCTAGCTGCCTATATTTGCTCTTCAGGACCTCATCCCTTTTCCTAGCTGTTGTTTTAATTGGATAGAGAAATATTGTATGGAATAAAGACTGATTTGGCTTTTATTCATCCATTATGACCAACCAGATGCTGAGGTGATAATCAATGGATGGAATGCAGAAGTAGAACCATGAAAGTTAGCGATACTGTGCAGAGTAGGGCCTTCTGGCCCTTTGAGCAGCATCACCCCAGCAATTCCCAACAACCCCCATTTAACCCTAACCTAATCATGGGACAATTTACAATGATCAATTAACCTAGCTGGTATGTCTTGAACTGTGGGAGTAAACAGGAGTACCCAGGGAAAACCCACACATTCCACAGGGAGGACAGACAGACTCCTTACAGAGGATGCCAGGATTAAATTTCAAACCCTGACACCCCGAGATGTTATAGCTGCTATGCTATTGTGGTGCCCAAAATGAGGAACAAGAAATAATTGTTTTTATATAAATTAATTCATGGAATGCAGCAGGCTCTGGAAGGTCAGCATTTAATTGCTGTTGAAAGACAATTGGGATATTGTCTAATGCCTCTTCACCCACCATAGTGTTTGCATTGTTATTCTATTTTCCATGGCCAGCCACCATTCATCTTTGGTCTAAATGTAAATGATTTTATCTTCAGCTCCAGCAACACTCAAGATGCTCAATATCATGGTGAAAGAACCAGTCTACATGATTCAGCAGAGGTTAATGGGGAATATGTGTTTAGCATGTGAGTGTCTGTGATTCCATAAATGATTGCTATTCTTGCCCTTCTGATAAAGGCAAGGCTTTATCAGATGCAGTTGAAAAACCATTTAGGTGGGTATGTCGCTCAGTGTTATGGGAATGTTCAAAGTTGCAACCAAGCAGTCTGGTCCTTGCACCATGATATTGAGCTGGAGCAGAAGATCTCTATAATTGATAACTGTAATATGGGGGAGCAAAGTTATTGTTATGCAAACTGCTCAATTCACATATGTGGTGAACACATGTTGTTGGCTACATTGTCATAACTCATCTTAGCTAGAATGACCTAAAGTAGGCGTAACTAGAATTGGCAAAGTTAAGTGCCTATTTTGTGCAATGCTGATGTACACGCTTGACATATCCTACAGTATTCAAAGTTCAAAACTTCAACGTTCAAAGTAAATTTATTATCAAAATACATAAATGTCACCATATACTACTCTGAGATCCATTTTCTTGTAGGCATCACAGTAAATCCAAAGAATACAATGGAATTAATGTGAAACTGCACACAACAAAGATGTACAACCAATGTGCAAAAGACAACAAACTATGCAAATATATAAAAAAAGAAATAATAATAACACATGAAATGGTCATTAGAAGTAAACACATTCATAATGTGTGAATATTATCGAGTAACAGAATTTGAGGCTGACATGAGAGCAAACAGGGAGAAACTTTATAGCACAATATCCCTTCATGCAAGTAAATGCACAACGAATAGCAGATCAACTTGGAATGATAGTAAAAAAAATATAATCCCTATAGACATGTTAAACCAAATCAGAATCAGTTTGAATATCTCCGGCATATGTCGTGTAATTTGTTAGCTTTATGGCAGCACTACAATGAAATACATGATAAATAAATTTAGGGAAAAAATGAATTACATACATATGCCTATTAAATAGTTAAGTTAAAATAAGTAGTGCAGTTCCAAAAACAGAAACTAGAAAGTAGTAAGGCATTGTTCATGGGTTCAATATCCATTTAGAAATCAAATAAAACTTGCAGTAGCACAAGAGCTAGAAAGAAACCAACCTAAAGACCACAACAATACTCTACAGGAAAATAATGAAGATGCCACTTCCCAGAGTGCTGATGAAAGTAGAATTACTTCAACAACCAAATTAATTATACTTTGACACACCTTCTATATATGGATGTTTTGAAATTACATTCTCCTTCGTCAGTAAAGCTGAACAATTCATTCAAATAGCAGAACTATTTTCTAAAGATATAAATATGAACTTTAGCCTTGATATTTGCACATAATTAAACTTAAAGGTGCAATAGAGCTAGAAAATATGAAACAGAGCTGCAGGATACAAGAGAACTGATGGATGAATATGAAATATATAAGTATCTGGAATATCAACATGCGAAGTAAATAGATCATAGTGTGATCATAGCACCATCAATAACTCTAGGAGACTGGAAGTGAACGCTAGGCTTTTATTAACAGCAAAAAAGGGAACACGACCATGTTGAAGACTGAGGGAGGAGCAGTGCCCCAATTGCCATTATAAAGGGGTCTGTGTGAGGAGCCACAGGAGCAGTCGGGGGTGGGGGGGCGTGTCCAGACAGGTATACATAGTTTACCACAGTGATAAAGGGAAAACTTTCGACAGAATTTACTTGGCAAACATGAGGAAATCTGCAGATGCTGGAAATTCAAGCAACACACACAAAATGCTGGTGGAACGCAGCAGGTCAGGCAGCATCTATAGGGAGAAGCGCTGTCGACGTTTCGGGCCAAGACCCTTCGTCAGGACTAACTGAAAGGAAAGATAGTAAGAGATTTGAAAGTAGGAGGTGGAGGGGAAATGCGAAATGATAGGAGAAGACTGGAGGGCGTGGGGTGAAGCTGAAAGCCGGAAAGGTGATTGGCAAAAGGGATACAGAGCTGGAGAAGGGAAAGGATCATGCTGGCTGTTCTCCATCTCCCTCTGGTGCTCCCCTCTCCCTTTCTTTCTCCCTAGGCCTCCCGTCCCATGATCCTTTCCCTTCCCTAGCTCTGTATTTTGTATTTCCACCAGCATTTTGTGTGTGTTGACAGAATTTACTTCAAGGCTTAAGAAAATCTGCCAAATGGAGCTCAATAGTAATAAAATATAACAAAGGCAATATACACCTTCACTATACCCGTTAATAATGTATTCTTTTGGCCTAATATCTTGCTCTGAAACTGATCTGGAAAATTTAAAAACAAAAATAAGAACTGAAATGACAGCTTTTAGAAAACACTATGTGCACTTGAACACACCTAGATTAAAACTTTCAGACAGAGGAAAACAGAGGAATAACTGACAGAACAATTTACACTAATTGGATAAAACTTCTAAGGATATATTTTCATCAACAAAAACAGAATTCAGCACACCACGCAGGCATATGTAATTCTGGTAAGAAGTATACACCACTAAACTTAAAAGGAAGCAAAACCCAGATGAGTGAAGAAATGATCACTATAGAAGAAAAAGTTAATCAAAATCTGATTATTTACATCATTCACCAAAATCTTGCTTTAAAATACAAACTCACAAAAGACACCATACCTTAGTATAAATACAAACCTGATTCAGTTTTAGAGTCAGAGTCCTACAAATGATATTATGACCAATTCACATTTACAGATAGGACAATCCATAATAACCGTCTGGATATAATAATTAAACACAAACAACTTATTTAATAGATATAACCATATAACCAAACATATATAACAGACAGGTCAATGAGTGAAAACACCAGAAATATGCTGAATTAATAGAGGAAATTGAAAGGTGAAAAATCATAAACAGGGTATACATTGTCCCAATTGTATTATCTACAACTGGTATCATCCCAAAGACATTACACAATAGCATTAAACTATTAGGCCTACACAGCAATATTTCTGTAAATCTTATGAAAGGCACAATACAAACCACCACTAGAATAGACTGAAAGTCCCTAGAAATTGAGAAATGAGTATGCCCATACCTCAGGTTTTACCAGCTTGAGCTGAGAATAAAAAATTAAAATACAACAACAATAAATAAACAAACAAGCAAGCAGGCATGCAATAAATATTGAGAACATGAGTGGCAGAGTCCTTAAAAGTTAGTCCATAGGTTGTGGAATCAATTCATTGTTGGCATGAGTGAGGTTTTCGCCCTGGTTCAAGAGCCTGATGGTTGAAGGTAACAACTGTTCCAGAACCTGTTGGTGTTGGACTCTTGTTCCTCCTTCCTAATGGCAGCAGTGAGATGGACTGGTTGGTGGGGTCCTTGATGTTGAATACTGCCCTCCTGCAACAGCGCTTCTTATAAATGTGCTAAATGGTGGGGAGGACTTTACCTGTGATGGACTGAGCCATTTCCACTACTTTTTGTAGGCCTTTCTCTTCAAGGGTATTGGTATTCCCACACCAGGTCATGATGCAACCAGTCAATGTACTCTCCACCACACACCTATACAAGTTTGTCACAGTTTTAGATGACATGCTGAATCTTCACAAACTTCTAAGAGAGTAGAGGTACTGCAGTACCTTTTTGTAATAGCACTTATGTACTGGACCCAGGACAAATCCTCTGAAATAATAATGTTTTTTTTTTTTAATTTTTATTAGTTTTTCGAAACATTTTACAAAATTAAAAACCCCAAATCCCAATGAGGAGCATTAATACAGAGCAAGGTTAAGCATACAATAACAATATGCTACACAGGAAGAGAATTTAACAAAAAAGCACCTAAATTAAAGACAAGTGAGCTTAGTGTCCTCCCCAAACCCCACAACACAAGAAAAAAAAACAATTCCAGACCAACCACCACACAATATAGAGAGTATAAGTCCGGACAGTCAAACTCCCAGACTGTAAATACACTTAGCAACAGAGGATAATAATGCCTACTACCAGAAAAAAAAAAGGGAGCTGAAAGCAAGGGACTGAAAAGAAAAAAAAACCCTAGTCAAGAGGAAGGTTATGAAAGTACTCGATAAAAGGCCCCCAGATCTTATGGAACTTTAAATCCGAATTGAGAACTGAATAATGAATTTTTTCGAGGTCCAAGCAGGCCATAATGTCGTTAAGCCATTGCGCATGAGTGGGCGGGGCAACATCTCTCCATCTAAGGAGGATCAAGCGTCTCGCCAGGAGAGAGGCAAGGGATAGTATTCGGCATTTGGTCGGACCCACACATAAATCTGTCTCGCCCCAAAAACCGAACAGAGCAATTAAGGGGTTAGGTTCTAGGTGCTGATTCAGAATACCCGATAGTGTAGTGAAGACATCTTTCCAGAATTTCTCCAAGCTAGGACAGAGCCAGTACATATGGATGAGAGAGGCCACGCCCCTCTTGCATTTATCACAGAGCGGACTAATGCCAGGGTAGAATCGAGATAGTTTAGATTTAGACATATGGGCTCTATGAACAATCTTAAACTGTAAGAGACAATGGTGAGCACAAAGAGAGGTTGAGTTAACCGATTTGAGAACTGAGTCCCAGCTCTCCTCGGATAAGGAGATATTTAAATCCTGCTCCCAGGCCATTTTAATTTTATCCACAGGGGTGAAATAATAATGTTGAAGAATTTAAAGTTGACCCTTTCCACCTCTGATCCTTTGATGAGGACCTACTTACGGACTTCCAGTTTCCTCCTCCTGTAATCAATAATTAACCCTTTGGTTTTTCTCATATTGAGTGAGAATCTGCTGATTTGTTGCCACCTTTGATTCTTCCAACAACATTTGTGTCATCAGAAAACTTAAATCTGGCATTGGAGCTGCACTTAGCCTCGCAGTCATAAGTATAAAGTGAGTAGAGCAGGGAGCCAGGCACACAGCCACGTGGTGCACTTGTGGTGATAGTGGTTGTGGAGAAGACGTTATCAACCCAAACTGACTGGTTTGCAAGTGAGGAAATTGAGGATCCAGTCGCACAAGGAAGTGTTGAGGCCAAGGTCTTGGAGTTTATTGATTGGTTTTGAGTGGATGATTGTGTTGATTGCAGAATTGTAGTCAATGAAGAGTATCTAATGTATATATTTTCACTGTTCATATGTTCCAGAGTTAAGGGAAGTATTGTGCAATATACTGCAAATAACACGCATTAAAATTTTGAAATCAAAATTGAAACTATATTGGCATTTATAGCATTATTAGTAGCAACAAAACATGGCCTGAGTATTTAACTATAGCAAGTAATTAGTCATTTTATCTAACCCATTAATACCCTCCTGGGCATCCTCTTTTGACCAGCAAGAAGCTTCCAATTCAGTTTTGCTGAAATGGGAATTGCATTGACTCCTTCAAAACTAAATTCATTTTAATATTTCACTTCTGTATTTTGTTGGAGGAGCAAAAAATGAGATTAAATACACCTGTGCATCATCAAAATAATATTAAAGTATAATTCAGCTGCGCAAGTAAAATTAAATATTGTACCAGTGATTTGATTTTCTATTTGAGTCTGCCATTGTTTATTATTGTCATCTAGATTGTTTACTTTTTAAAACTAATTTACCATTTCTGTAAAGGAAGAACAGTTACTGCACAAGAACACATTATTATGAATGCTGGAAATCTGGAAAAAAACAGCAAATATTGGAATATAGAAGGTCAGGAAGGCCTACTAATGTGTAATATTTCAAGTCAATGTGCTTTCATCAGCATGCCATTAATGTTTAAGTTTAAATGTCAAATAGCCTTTGCTATGGAAAGTGAACAGAAAATATGTGAAGTGCATATCTGTCAATACAATATTAAAATGAAACTAATTGCGCCACTCCAGTGGTTTCAGAATCAGAAAGTGCTCTTTATTAGATAACTGACTCTGGTTTCCATGACAAAATGTTTTTCTTCCTGTAGAAAATACATCTTACATTTGGAAAGCTTTTTGAAGCCTTGATGCTATTTATTGTGTAATTCATAAGCTATGTATTACCATGGTCATACAGATGCTGTTGTCATTATTGCTACATGATTGAAGTAGAGTCAAGGATTTATTTTAATAGCACGATCAAGATGAGTACTGTGTAATCACATGAGAATGACTGAAAATGTGAGTGATAGAATTTTGGGTTTCTGATATCAATGTTGCATGTGTATACCCTATTCATTCTTTGACTTAAAAATTACAATATGATATTTATTATTGCAAAAATATCTGAGCATTTAAGAAGAAATTTTGAGAACCTGTAATCAAATTCCATACATGGCTGAGACACCTCTGGAAAATTAGTGCATGCTAAAGAACAAAATATTTCAGGGCATATACAGCCAAAGTTCTCCCGAAAACATAAGTAATCTCATGTTTATATAGCTAGATTTAACCCCAGAATTTATTCTACTGTGCTGGTTTTCTTTCATCTACTTCAATCCATTTATACAAATTAAGTGACAATAATGCAGAACTAAAATTGTGGGAGTCTGATCATTTTCCATAAGGTAAAACATGATTGCTAAAGTAAGGTAAGCACTTGTGGCAAATACAGAATTTTTATTCATGTAGATCTGTGAGTAACTGTAACAGGCAGATGGCACTCATTTAGAAAAGGTAAGGAGACAGAATTTATGACAATATGTTTAATTGTTCGTGAGAATCAAGCAGCATTAAGAAAAAACAAAATAACAGCAATTTGATGACCACCGTTTCTATTTTAATGGATATTTTTGGATGAGGTGTATGCAAGGATTCTGAAATCAATTGACATCCCTGTCAGCAAGCAGGGAAATGCTTATTTGTTTATTTCTGCGCAATAATTGTGATAAGCAAACTTGTATGTCTATAAGGCTAATTTGTAATGGTAAGTTGTAGTATTTTGTCTTTCTAAAATAATCTTTTGGATATAGGTTTAAGTAAAATAATCAGCAGTTCAAATTAAAGTAGTAAAAAATGGGATTATTGCACCTGCTTTAGATTATTTGAGTACTTGAAAAAACACATTTGTAAGTAGTTTGATATATATTATTGCACGCTTTGTACTCGCCTGTTCATAGCAAATACACCTTGCAAATGCATTTCTATGTAATTTACAATTATTATGATACCCTATTGATTGGATAATCTGTTCACATGTTTACTTTGGCAAATGTAACCAATTTTCAGTGCTTATATACATGCAAGCAAAACAAATTACAGTTCAATGCCAAAGGAAGACAGCCTGTATATGAACACAAATTAGTTTGTTTGTAAGCTTACATTGATTTTGACTTTGCATACGTTGGCAATTTTATATTGCTGATTTATTTCTGGTATGCATAGACGACTAATGGCAAAATAATTAAGCTAGTAATGGAAAATGCATTTCATTAGATTATAGGTCATAGAAAAGGAATGAGAGCTAGAGCAGAGTAAAGAATGCCAAAAGAGGTAATTAGTCAAGATCAGTTATCTTTTGCCATTGGTTTTATTTGTATAATTAAAATATGCTGGCATTATCTTAATAATAAGATTTCTCCCTTCATTCAATACCCTTTAATAACATTTCAAATACTGAATCCAAATTTGTCTACTTTTGGAAAATTCAGAATTGATTTACCCAAAACCCAAACCTTAGTTTGGATTTTCAGGTGATACTTGACCCTTTCTAAGTTTTGTGCACTAGCAGTGCAACATTTCCTGGATCTCTGTCCCATTTTTGTAAAACAGTCAACATCACTGATTCTAGAAGTTAATGGGGAATGACTGTTGCTTGACAATTTCATTTTAATTCTTGTAGCATTATTCTACCATTGGTCAGGAAATATTGTGATGACTTAGTTAATTTATATGTTTCTATAGTAGCTATGAGTGGATAGTCAGAGCCATCCATTTTTCTATTGTCAGTAAATATATTTACACAAACCTTTTTTAGAACAGTATATTATCACCTTCCTTCCTGTATCAGTCAGACTGTTCCCTGAACACACACTCCAATACCTCTCTCCCCACTTCTCCTTCCCTCAACATCTCTGGCCAGCAAAGCTTACAGCATTCACCTTTTGAGTTGAGTCAGTTAGTACAGAATCCCTTCCACATTTTATGCCAAGACAACTGTTAGTGTATAAAATCTTTCATTTTATAGTCATAAAAATAATATTAGTAATGAAGATGTGTATTATGGAGAGCACTGTAAAATCTTAGGCCTATTATAAAGAATGAGCTAACAGCAATTTGTTTTTTTTTATTATCTATGGTGGTAATGGGAAAATGACATCCTGTACAAAAAATGTGGTTTCCAAGGTGATGTGAATCAGAAGTTAGCTGGAGCTGTGAGTGGGAATATCTTGCTTATGTAGGATTAGTGAAGACTTCATCTGGAAAGATAGAGAAACCTGCTGATAAGCATGTGTATTCAGAATAATTCTGTAGAACTACAAAATACTATAAAAATACTCAATTTGTAATGTATATATTTTTTTGTTATTACATCTCTATCCATCTAGGGATTTGGCTGTTGTAATTGTTCTATGGCAGTGGCACAAAATAGATGAGAGCAAATCATCATCTCACTTACACCTCCTCCTGATCTTATTTTCCTTTAATCACATAAACAGGGATGAGCAGGACCAAGAAGGGATATAAGCCTAAACACGAGAAAATCTGCAGATGCTGGAAATCCAAAGCAACACACACAAAAGTCTGGAGGAACTCAGCAGGGGAGGTAGTATCTAAGGAAAAGAGTAAACAGTCGATGTTTAAGGCTGAGATCTTTTATCAGGACTCATGAATGCCTGATGAAGGGTCCTCATGAAGGGATGCTGCCTGGCCTGCTGAGTTAACTGCAGCATTTTGTAGGGATATAAGCATAATTATTTAAGCAGAAAAATTTTAATGATCTCTGTAATGGACCAGAATGCAAAATAGGTCAATGTGAGAATGATGATTCACTGTGCTTTGAGATTGATTGGATGATTTGAAGTGTACAGGGAGTGCAGGATGGGAGCTTGTTCTGAAGAGCATTGGGATAGTCAGATTTGGGGTTCCTAAGAATATTGATCAGAATTTGACATTGAATGGCAGAAGCAGCCTTAGAGATAATTGAAGTAGAACTAGACAATTAAGTATGATGGAGAGTACATAAATTAGCTCAGCTCAGGACTGAGTCAGACACTCAGGATTGTAAACAATTTGGTTCAGCCAGGTACAATGATGGAGAGAGAAATAACACAAGCAACAAGGAAATCATAGGAGCTGAAGACAATAGGGCAAGAATAAGCTCTGATATTGGTGACAGTTCTGTAGGAAACCACTGCTTGTCTTCCCTCCAATGTTTAGTGAGCCATTGACTTCTATGTCTGGGCACTGCAATACAGAATTTGGAAATGCACAGGATGCTTCTGCTCTGCCACTTCCATTCACATCGAGTCTATTCCCCACCTAAAAAACAAGGGACCCACTCTTCTGAGTGGCGATGCCGAGCTCCATTATAAAGGTAAATATGGATCAAGACTCCTATTTTACGATATTTCACTTTATATTTACATTTCTAATTAGTTTATAGTAATTAGTTTTAAATAATTTTTTTACTATTATGGTTTTGAATCATTTTATAAATTACTAAATTTCACTAAAACTTTTTTGAAATGTCTCTTGAGTATAAGAAATATTTAAAATCACTGAAGCAATGGTGAGTTGTCATAAACCATTCCAGGAGTTCCAGTTCTCAGGTTCTACCACCCAAATCCTGGTTGCCACCCACAACCTACTGCACCTTACACAAGAGGTGAAATACATAAATAGAACAATGGTTGCATTTAGAAAGGTTTGTCATTTTAATTGGGCTCTTTGTATGTTTGGCAAATCCTGTAGCATTTTATAACCAATGTTATAATAAGTTACAGGATTACTGTAAACAATCTGAAGAGTTCCAGGAAAAGTAAACATGGGTTTGAGATTGACAAATACATCCAAAGTCTTTGTTGTGGAAGGGTAATTGAAAACGAGCTGCTTATTTACGAGGATGGCAGAGGAGAATGTACGGACAGTTTTTGAAAGAGGACAGTGATGACAATTATTTTTAGTAGTTCAGTAGAGAGAGGCAGATTATGATGTAATCAAATGCACATAGGTTATATTCAGGGAGTTGTGAAGGACAGTTGAGCAGTACATAGTTGAGTGGAAATTGCAATAAAATCTCGTAGAAAAGAGGAGAGGGTGTAATTTGAGCAGGAAATTAGATAAGAGGAATTAGACATGGGTTGACTGTAATGGGGAGGAGACAGTAGCTCACTTCTTTGTGGATTGTGGGTTTGCAAAGAGGGTGTGGATAAAGATAAAAGGGCCTGTGTCATGAATCATCATGGAAGTAGAAAGGACAAAAACAGAAGATTCTGGAAGTTTTCTCTGGAGAGAGAAACAGAGTTAACAGTTCAAGTTGATGACTTTTTTTGACTTCCAGCAGATCAAGGTTATAGTCTACTACTCTAATGATAGACTATTATCAAAAGCAATAGTTCAACAACTACACTTGGTACAGTGTGAAGAAGGATAAACCTGAATGTATTAGAATCAGGCAGCTCTATCTTTGAAGACATTTGAGGTGATCCAAGTTTGGATAGCGATCACTGGTAACATTATTGATGGGATTTGACTGCAGACCATCTGACTGGGAATACAATTAAACAGAAAGTGTACAAGACTCGAACTTATTATTCCAGGATACTTAACTTTTCAAGGAGATAAAATGTAAAAGGAGGTGACATAACCCTGATGTTAAAAATTATATAAAGGAAAAAGAAAAGAAGGATATTGGTCCAGAACCTCAAAATGAAGAAGTAAAATAAGTTAAAGCAGGGCTAAAGAACAAGATACAAAATAGGTGGGAATTTTATATAAGCCTCCAAACAATCATGGCAATGCAGGACAGTATCAATCAAAACATTTGAGGTATAGGAAATAAGTTCAATATCATATAGGATTTTGATATACATAAAATATGTGCAAATATATAATGAACAGCAATAGAATAGAGGACAAATTAATGGAATAAATAACAGAGAGTTTTCTAGATTATTGGAGTTAGAGAACAGACTACTTTAGACCTCATTAAAACTGGGAGTTAGTTGATATTCTGACACTTATTGGGTCTTTAGGGAGCATAGATCATAATATGACAGGTTTTATATAAAAAAAGTGATTTAGTTCAATCTAAGATTAGGGTGTGAAATTTGAATAAATCAAATTCTGAAGGCAAAAGGTGTGAATCAACTACAGTGGATTGGGAAATTGCATTACAGGAAATGACAGTAAACAAGCAATGGCTAAAGAATTCATACAAAGTTTGCAAGTAATTTATTACCCTTAACGAGGCAGCAGACTAGAAAGTGGCCCATTTATGGCTGTTAAGAGTAGTTGAAGGTAGCATTAGATCAGAAGAGATTTATATAATGTTGCAAGCAATGTGATATACCTCAAATATTTCCATATTCAATAAAGGAAAAGAGGACAAGGACACTGATATGGAAATGGAAAGTTGAAAATAAATGTAAGCTAGCCAGAAACATAAAAACTATGCTACAAGAGATTCCATGGATACATAGAAAGGTTAAGTAAAATATTTAAATTAACTATTGGTCTCTAACAGACTGAAGGAGAAATTATATTGGAGAATAAGGATATGGAAGTCAAATATTTTATGTCTGTCTTCATGGCAGAAGACCAGTAACTTCCTGGAATTATTGGAGCACTACAAGTTAATAGTGGATGAGGAATCAAAGGAATTAACATCAGTAAATACTTAGTATTTTAGACTATTTAATGGAACTGAAAATTGATAATTTGCATAGACCTAATGACCTGGAGATTTGAAGGAGTTGTCATCTTCCAAATTATAGAATTCAGGATGGTTTCCACAGAGTGGGAGATGGAAAGTGGTACCACAGATTAGTTGGACTGACACCAATTAAATGGTAAATGCAGGAAACTCTTCTTAAGAAGCTGGCAACAGGTAATCAAGAAAATAATGTTGGCAACCAACATGGATTTTTAAAAAGAAAAAATGTTTGACAAATCTTTTTAAGATTTTTGAGGTTGAAATCAACATAATAGGTTAGATGGAATAAACTTTCATGCTGGATTTGGACTTTTGCAAGTACTTCAGTCAGACGCACCATGGTAGTGCAGTGGTTAGCAAGACGCAATTACAGCTCGGGGCGTCAGAGTTTGGAGTTCAATTCTGGTCGTTGGAAATTGTCTCATGATTAGGTTAGGGTTAAATTGGGGTTGGTAGGGGTTGCAGGAAGGGCCTATTCTGCCCTGTATTTCTAAGCAAAATAAATAAATAGATGCTACACATACAATTATTAAGCAAAAATAATGCATGTTTATCAGTGTACATTGAGATTTGCTTAATAGATAGAAGACAAAAATAGGAATAAATGGGTCAGGTTGGGTTTGAAAGATAGTGACTATGGTGCACACAAAGCTCATGGGGCACCAGCTATTCATAGTTTGGATGCGAGATCACAAAGCTGACAATACAAAATTAAGTGACAATGTGTGCTGTGACTGTGAAGACAATACAGAAAGGCTTCATCTTCAGTGATTAACAGAAATGGGTTTTGGCAAATATGGCATTGTGGACATAGCTGAGATGTGGCTAAAAGAAAATCATAGTTTGGAGCTTAACATTCAAGGATACACCTTGTATGAAAGGACAGATAGGTAGGCAGAGGGGGTAAGGTAGTTTTGTTGGTAAAAAAAATGAAATCAAATCCTTATAAAGAGGTGACATAAGATCAGAAGATGTAGAGTCCTTGTGCGTAGAGCTAAGAAACTGCAAGGGTAAAAATACCCTAATGGGCGTTATATGCAGGCCAGGATGTGGGGTACAAATTACAATGGGTGATAGAAAAGACATGTAAAAAAGTAATGATACAATAGTCATGCAGGATTCAATATACAGGTTGATAGTGAAAATCAAGTTGGTGTTGGATCCCAAGAGAAGGAATTTTAGATTGCCTACAAGATAACTTTTTAGAACAGCTTGTGGTTGTGCCCACTAGGGGAAAGGGTATTCTAGATTGGGTATTGTGTAATGAACCAGATTTGATTAGGGGGCTTAAGGTAAAGGGGGCAGTGATTATAATATGATAGAATTTACTCTGCAGTTTGAGGGAGAGAAAATAAAGTCAGATGTACCAGTATTACAGTGGAGTTACAGAGGCATGAGACAAGATCTGGCCAAAGTTGATTGGAAGGAGACACTAGCAGATATGATGACAGGGCAGCAATGGCTGGAGTTTCAGGGAGAAATTCAGAAGGTGTAGGATAAATACATCCCAAAGTAGATGAAGTATTCTAAAGGCAGGATGACACAACCACGGCTGACAAGGGAAGTTAAAGCCAGCATAAAAGCAAAAGAGAGGGCATATAATAGAGCAAAGATTAGTGGGAAATTAGAGAATTGGGAAGTTTTTTAAATCCAACAGAAATTAACTAAAAAAAGCCATAAGGAGAGCAAAATTAATATGCAGGCAGACTAGATAGTCATTTGAAAGAGGATACCAGAAGTTTTTTCAGATATATAAAGAGTGAAAAAGAATGGATATTGAACTGCTGGAAAATGTCTTTGGGCAGGTAATAATTGGGGACAAGGAAATGGCAGACAAACAGAATAGGGCAAATGCATTGTTCATATTCATGTTGGGATTACTAGAATATAAGAGGAAGGATGTGATGTTGAGGCTTTAAAAGGCTTTGGTCAGACTTCAGTTGGAGCATCTTAGCCCATTATCTAAGAAAGGATATGTTGGCATTGGAGATGATCCAGAGGAGGTTCATGAGCAAAGTTCCCTGTATTTTTTTTACAACTCTAAACAGGAAATTTTTTCATGGTCTGAAAACTGTGCAGCACTTTAAAAGTTTTTTTTGGTAATATGCATACTGTAGCGATGTGCTACACACAGCGCTGAAATAATGACACGCAGTCAGTAAGTCGTTTCGAGACTAGTTTATTCAAACTTCGCGGCGCTGGCATTTAATCACTAGCGCCCGCCCTCTCCAGGCGAAAATGACGTCAGAGATGCATTACCAAAGTCTCCCCCCCACGCGCTGGCTATTTGTGAGTCGGTTCACCTGCGCAGAAAGTGGGTCGCCACATAACCCCCACCCAGAACCTGCGATACACCCCCCAGTGTCCACAGTCTGGATCAGCCTCTGTTTGGGAGGTCTGCCTCTGCGCCGCGGTGCCTGAACCTCGACTGGCTGCGCCAAGTCCACATGGGCTGGTTTGAGTCGGTCCACCGTGAAAACCTCCTCTTTCCCCCCAACGTCCAGAACGTAGGTGGACCCGTTGTTGTTGATCACCTTGAATGGCCCCTCGTACGGCTGCTGTAGCGGTGCCCGGTGTCCGCCCCTTCGTCCAAACACAAACTTACAGTTCTGCAGGTCTTTGGCTACATGGGTCAGGGTCCGTCCGTGCTGTGAAGTCGGTATGGGGGCCAGGTTGCCGAGCCTCTCGCGTAGTCTGTCCAGGACTGCTGTGGGTTCTTCCTCTTGCCCCCTTGGGGCTGGTATGAACTCTCCTGGGACGGCCAGGGGTGCGCTGTCCACCAACTCGGCCGACGAGGCGTGCAGATCCTCTTTGGGCGCTGTGCGAATTCCAAGCAGGACCCAGGGAAGCTCGTCCACCCAGTTAGGTCCTCTCAGGCGGGCCATGAGAGCCGACTTCAAGTGACGGTGGAAGCGTTCCACCAGTCCGTTCAACTGTGGGTGGTAGGCAGTAGTGTGGTGCAGCTGCGTTCCCACCAGGCTGGCCACAGCCGACCACAGGCTGGAGGTGAACTGGGCGCCTCTGTCGGAGGTAATGTGGGCTGGTACCCCGAAGCGTGCTACCCAGGTTGCGATCAGTGCTCGGGTGCAGGAATCGGCAGATGTGTTGGTGAGTGGGACCGCCTCTGGCCACCTCGTGAACCGGTCTACCATAGTTAGGAGGTACCGCGCTCCTCGGGATACTGGTAGGGGGCCCACGATATCCACATGAATGTGGTTGAACCTCCGATGGGTGGGTTCGAACTGCTGCGGCGGGGCTTTAGTGTGCCGCTGCACCTTGGCTGTTTGGCACTGCGCGCTCGTTCTGGCCCATTCACTGACCTGCTTGCGAAGTCCGTGCCACGCGAACTTGCTGGAGACCAGCCGGACGGTTGTCCTGATAGATGGGTGCGCCAAACCGTGTATGGAGTCGAAAACTCGCCGCCTCCAGGCTGCCGGGACGATGGGGCGAGGTTGGCCGGTAGCCATGTCGCACAGGAGGGTCCTCTCACCTGGGCCTACGAGAAAGTCCTGCAGCTACAAACCCGAGACTGCGGTCCTGTAGCTGGGCATCTTGTCTTCTGCCTGCTGCGCCTCCACCAGTGCTGCATAGTCCACCCCCAGGGACAGGGCCTGGACAGCTGGTCTGGAGAGTGCGTTCACCACGACGTTGTCCTTTCCTGAGACATGCTGGATGTCCGTTGTGTACTCGGAAATGTAGGACAGTTGTCACTGCTGGCGAGCCGACCAGGGATCGGACACCTTCATGAACGCGAAGGTCAACGGTTTGTGGTCTGTGAACGCGGTGAATGGCCTGCCTTCTAAGAAGTACCTGAAATGCCGGATTGCCAAATACAGTGCCAACAACTCCTGGTCGAAAGCACTGTACTTGAGTTCGGGTGGTCGTAGGTGCTTGCTGAAGAATGCCAAGGGTTGCCAGTGCCCCTCGATGAGCTGCTCCAGCACTCCACCGACTGCTGTGTCGGATGCGTCCACCGTGAGTGCAGTCAGAGCAGATGTATGTCCTCGGGCAGTTGCTCTAGGAACACTTGTTCGAACATGAGGCAGGGCTTGTGTCCGTCAGCCAGGGCCAGCATCTTGTTCATCAATGCTGACGGCAGTCTGTCTCCCAAACCGTCCAGGTGAAGCAGGCGGGCACCCCGCTCACGCCGTGAGAGGCCAAAGGTCCCAATGAGCAGCGCTTTGAATGCTTCATATTTGCCTTCTTCTGGGGGCGACTGTATGAAATCCGCAACCTGGGCGGCTGTCTCCTGGTCAAGGGCGCTCACCACGTGATAGTAACGTGTGGAATCAGAGGATATCTGCCGAATCTGGAACTGGGCTTCTGCTTGGCTGAACCACACGCGTGGTCGCAGTGTCCAGAAAGTCGGCAGTTTTAGCGAAACTGCATGAACAGATGAAGAGTCGGTCATCTTTGATCCAAATCCCATTTGGACCGTTGGGGTCACCAATGTAGCGATGTGCTACACACAGCGCTGAAATAACGACATGCAGTCGGTAAATTGTTTCGAGACTAGTTTATTCAAACTTCACGGTGCTGGCATTTAATCCCTAGTGCCCGTCCTCTCCGGGCGGAAATGACGTCAGAGGTGCATTACCAAAGTCTCCCCCCGCGCGCTGGCTATTTGTGAGCCAGTTCGCCTGTGCAGAAAGTGGGTCGCCACAATACTATGAAAAGTCCAGCAGTGTGGCAACAAAGGCTACGTGCATGGGAGCATTTCAGTTACAGTGCGACCAGCACCAGTGCAGCTTAGGGGGAATGGTATTAATGAGAATTATTCTGGAAATGAAAGGGTTAGAAAAATAAGGGGGGATCGAATATTGAAAGGCCCAGATAGATTGGATGTGGAGAGGATGTTCCCTATAGTGGGTGAGTCTAGAATCAGAGAGCACTGCCTTAGAATAGAAGGATGTCCATTTTAGAACAGAGATGAGAAGGAATTTCTTTGGTCAAAGGGAAGGGGATCTGTGGAATTCATAGCCACAGATGGCTGTGGAGGCCAAGTCATTAAGTATATTTAAAGCTAAGTTGATAGGTTCTTCATTAGTCAGAGTGTCAAAGGTTACAGGGAGAAGGCAGGAGAATGGGGCTGAGAGGAATAATAATTCAGCTAAGATGGAATGGCAGAACTGACTCTATTGGGCAAATGGCCTAAACTTGCCACTATGTCTTACGGCCTTATGGTTTTAACTATTCTAAAGGAAGGATGCAACAACCATGGCTGACAAGGGAGGCCAAAGGCAACATTAAATCAAAAAAGAACTCATATAATATTAGCAAAAAATATTGGGGAACTAGAAGATTGGGAAGCTTTTAAAAAGTGACAGAAGGCAACTAAAAAGCAATAATGAGAGAAAAGATGAAATATGGAGGTAAGCTAGCAAATAACATAAAAGAGGATACCAAAAGTTTTTATTTGGATATATAGTGTAAAAGAGTGGAAAATTATATGGGAGTAGTAGTAATGGGGAATAAAGAAATGACAGATGAACTTTCTAGGTATTTTTCATCAGGCTTTACTGGGGAAGACACCAGAAGTTCGAATGTATGCCAGAAGTTCGAGTGTCAGGGTGCAGAAGTGAGTGTTGTTGCTATTATGAAGGAGAAGGTGCTTGGTTAGCTGAAAGGTCTGAAGATAGATAAGGCATATGGACAAGATGACTACACCCAGGATTCTGAAAGAGATAGCTTAAGAGATTGTGGATGCATTAGTAGTAACCTTCAAAGAATCGCTAGATTCTGAAATGGTTCCGGAGGACTGGAAATTTGAAAATGTCACTCCTCTCTTTAAGAGGGGAGAGAGGCACAGGACAGGATATTATAGGTCAGCTGGCCTGACTTAAGTGATTCATAAGATTTTTGCATCCATTTTTAAGGATGAGGTTTCAGGGTACTTGGAAACAAATGATATAATAGGCCAAATTCAACATGGTTTCCTTACAGAGAAACTTGCCTAACAAATCTGTTAGAATTAATTGAGGAAATAACAGGCAGGATAGATGAAGGAGAGACAGTGGATATTGTTTACTTAGATTTTCAGAAGGCTTTTGACAAGGTACAGAACACGAGGCTGCAAATCAAGATAAGAGCCTATGGTATTATAGGAAAGATACTAGCATGGATAGAAGATTGTCTGACTGGCAAGATGCTAAGAGTGGGAATAAAGGGGCATTTTCTGGTTAGCTGCCGGTGACAAGTGGTGTTCTGCAGAGGTTGTTGTTGGGATCACATCTTTCCATATTACATGTCAATGATTTAGAATGATGGAGTTGATGGCTTTGTAGTCAAGTTTACAGATGGTACAAAAATAGGTGCAGGGAGAGGTAGTGTTGAGGAAGCAGGGAATCTGCAGAAGGACTTAGATTTAGGAGAACGAGCAAAGAAGTGACAAATGGAATGCAGTATAGGGAAGTGTATGGTCATGTACTTAGATAGAAGGAATAAAGGCATAGACTATTTTCTAAACGAGGAGCAAATTTAGAAAACAGAGGTGCAAATGTACTTGGAAGTCCTTGTGCAGGATCCCTTAAGTGTTAACTTGCAGGTGCAGTTGGTGGCATGGAAGGCAAATGCAACATTGACATTCATTTTGAGAGGACTGGAATATAAAAGCAAGGAGTAATGCTGAGCATTTAAAAGGCATTGGTCAGGTCGAACTTGGAGTATTCTGAGCTGTTTTGGACCCCTTATTTAAGAAATCATCTGCTGGTTTTGGAGAGGGTCCAGAGAAGGTTCACGAGAATGATTCAGGGAGTGTAAAGATAAATGTGTGGGGTGTGTTTGATCGCTTGAGGAGTTCAGAAGAATCTCATTGAAAACTACTGAATATTGAAAGGCCTAGATAAAGTGGATGTGGAGAAGGTGTTCTCTATAGTAGGGGAGTCTAGAACTAGAGGGCACAGCTTCAGAGTAAAAGGACATCCCTTTAGAACAGAGATAAGGAGGAATTTGTTTTGCCAGAAGATGATGAATTTGTGGAATACATTGCCACAGGTAGCTTGGAGGCCAAGTTATTGATTATACTTAAAGCGGAGGTTGATAGGTTCTTGATCAATAAGGGCATCAATGTTTATTAAGAGATGGAGGAGAGCGGGGTTGAGAGGGATAATAAACAGCCATGATGAAATAGCAGAGCAGACTTGATGGGCTGATTGGCCCAATTCTGCTTTTATGTCTTATGGTCATATATCCCAACATATATCCACCTCACTGCTTTTCAGAATTACCAACTACATCCTCCTGAATCTCAAAATGTCCCCACATATTATTGTGCCCCACTCTGTTTTCACTATCCTTCAATTTTATCTCCTCTGTAAATACCAACACAAAGTTTGCATTTTGTACCTATGACATCTGCTTTGACAGGAAGCATAAACTCCCTCCTTTATCATTGAGTGGACCTACCCTCTCCTTAGTTTTTTTTCTTATATAAGTATAAACTTCTTTTCACAATGTACCTGAATGAACTAATGGTGAACATTTTGAATGGCATTTCAAAATTACACTGATAGTGCCTCAGCAAATAGTGACACTTTAACAATCAGAGACAGGTTTATTATCACTGTCTTAAATGATGTGAAATTTGTTGTGGCAGCAGTACAGTGCAAAGACATAATGCTACTATAAATTACAAAATAATTAAATAGTGCAAAAAAAGAATAACAACGTAGTGTTCATGATTCATGGACCATTGAGAAATCTGATGACAGACTGTGGGTCTTCAAGCTCCTATATCTCCTCCCTTATGTTTAGTAGTGAAAAGTGGCATGCCCAGATGGTGAGGGTCCTTAGTGATGATGCCACCTTCTTGAGATACCACCTCTTGAAAATGTGGTTGATAGCGGGGACAGTTGTGTATATGATGAAGCTGGCTGAGTCTAGAACCCTCTGCAGCCTCGTGCAATCCTGTGCATTGGAGCCTCCATACCAGGCAAAGATGCAATAGTCAGAATGTTCTCTGCTGTACATCGATAGAAATTTGCAAGGATCTTCGGCGTACATACAAAAGGTACTTAAATACTTAATGTAGTGCTAACATACTTCGATGAGTATGATTTCCACCCTTCATCTGAGGGTTCTGCTGGCACGTTGATGATGATATTCTTAATCAATGCAAGGCTGTCAGAGATTTTCCTGCCTGGTACAGCACAGGTTTGGTGCAGGTGGATCACCTGTCACAGAGCATACTTGTTCGAAGAAAGCCTTGTACAAGATCTTGTACAAGGATCCATCATCCAGGCCATGCTCTCTTCTCGCTTTTGCCATCAGGAAGAAGGTACAGGAGCCTCAGAACCTGCACCACCAGGTTCAGGAACAGTTATTAGCCCTCACCATCAGGCTCTTGTACCAGAGGGAATAACTTTACTCAACTTCACTCGCCCATCACTGAACTGTTCCCACTGAACTGGATTCACTTTCAAGAATCCTCATCTCATGTTCTCAATATTTGTTGCTTATTTATTACTATTATTTCTTCTTTTTTCTCTTTTTTTTGTAATTGCACAGTTTGTTGATTTTTTTTGCACATAGGTCTTTCTTTGATTTTATTGTTTTTCTTGTACTTACTATGATGGCCTGAAAGAAAATGAATCTCAAATTGTATGTGATGACATGTACAGTATGTACTTTGTTAATAAATTTACTTCGAACTTAGTAATTCACATTCAACAGCAAAAAAAGGTCTCCAGTTCCTGATGTCTTCCAGCTCTCTCTTCTTGTAAATGAGGGCGATGATATTCTTTTTCATTGATTCTGATAGGCTGCCAGCCAGAAGCTCAGTGTTGTGGGCTCTGTGGCACTCAGCTATCCATTTTACAGAGCAAATACAACTCAACCAGTAAATTGTCACACCTGTTAGTTTTATTCACTTCAACTAAACAGAACCTGTCAGCTCTTCCAGAGTTAGTGGTTGGACCAGACTCTCCTACTTGCTGTTATCAAAGACCTCCATGTAAGAGTTCCGAGAGGCAATGAAGTCAGTGGCCTTTCTATCATCCAGGCCAGCACAGAAGGATTTGCTGATCCTCAGCATGTCTGTATATCAGGATGTTTCTGAGCCAATCTCATGCTTTTCAACTCTTGGAGCTCCACCCTCACGTTCAACTCCTTGACTGCAGAAGGGGAAGTTTCTATTCAAATCAATTCAAGTTTAATTGTCATTCAACCATACATGATTACCCATGAATACAGCCAAACAAAACTGCATTACTCCAGGGCCAAAGTGCAAAGCACAGTACCAATAGTCATAAGGCACAAGTAAGATATCAGAGATACAGTCACACAAAAAATATAGTCCAAGACACTGAGTCCATGAATGGTGCAGAAATCTGCAGTTAAACACAATACTTATTGTCTGAACACTGGGGGTAACACTGACTTCAGCTTGTATGCTGTGCCACACTGATTCCAATGCCTTTATTCTGGGTGGCTATAAACAGTTGAGGCCTGGTTTTCATTATAGTCGAGGCCATGCAGCTCCCCTACTGTCTGTTCCTGCCGCCCACCAATAAATCAGTGAATTGGCCTTGCAGTATTCCACAGTAACAATGTCCAACAGGGTCTTGCAATCATAAGAAAATGACTAGGACCATCATTGGCTATTAGACTGCACTCTGCCTGCATGCTTCGACTCCTCCAGTGCCTCTCTGATACAGGCAGTAGCACGATTCACACCGAGTCCAGCTCCTCAGTCTCTCTGCCAACGAGCAACTCACTGATGGGGTAGATCTACAGTTCTTTAAGTTATTAATGTCCAGCAAGGTCTTGCAGTTGTACAAGAATACATTTAAAAAGGATGATAACACCTTTGTTTGACCCCGTAGAGGCTGCTGCAATCAAACGTGCTGCCATCTTAACGGAATTGATTTCTGGAGTTAACACAATTCCCTCTGACTCTCTCTTACTTTCTGAATCCTTTAAAAATGAATAATTTTTTGATAGTCTCATTGGTTGCTTTCAACCAATGCAAGCAAACATAGCACATCCTGCAGGAATTGCAAAAAGAACATGATGGATTCAGTGGTTAATTTCCTGTGTTCACTGTCAAAACCATCAAATCTGATCACTGAGATCTCATTTGGCTGGCAGTGAGTGTGCCCTCCCTGTCAGATCCTTCATACACAGGTAATGATACCTCACTCACAGCACACGCTCCCACTGATTTGGTTATGATGAGGATGAGGTGATTGCCGACCTCACTGTGCTCTGCACATTTTCAGACAAGGTGTACAAAAGGAATCAAAGGCCCTTATTGAGGTTCACCTCAAGCAGTTGCATTGTAGAGACTTTTCTAATCGAAGGATACATATCTGGACAAGCTTCATGCGTCTCTAGAAGATGACCAACTCAGTTAAAGATGAACTTGCACATACAGGGGTTCTGGAAAATGTGCTGAGGGATCCACTGAAGCTAATGCAAAGGCTTTGTGGAGGACTGCTGTCTAAGGTCCTGTCACCACTGAACACTGAATGGCTGAAACATGTGGAAAAGCCTCTCAAATGCTTGCAGTGTGTATTGTTGAAAGAAGCAACATGAGTGCCAATGGGCTTTGTATAGAGAATGTACTAACAGTACAAAAGGTATAGATTTGATAATACTCTGAATGTATAGACTGGATGACAATATGAATGCAAAGAAAGCCATGCAGCTTTTTTTGTATTTCTTGTATGTATTTTTATTAATGAAGTCTATTCGTGAAATTGTAAAAAAAATCACAAATTGCATAATTTCTAGTATAAAGTGTGTGAATGAAAATCACGGAGTAATTGTACCAGGATGTGCTTTTATAGTCCCCACCTGTGCCATGCTATGTTAGTGAGCGTTATTTTGGCTTATTGGATTTTTAGCTCATTCAGTTATAGGTCAATTTTTTATTGATATATTAAGGGTAAAATGGTTATTGCCACTTATGGATATTGGAATTATTTCTACAAATTATTGCTCCTCAATACTTTCAAATCTGTTTGTAAAATAGAAATTAGAAGTATTGGGCACATTTCCCCTCTTTAGATGTATGATGATATTTGGTTCTGGTATGAGAACGGCTGTCCAGCACTTAAATGATAGTCACGTGAGATTGAACTTAAAATTACAGATATCAATAAGCAGTGAAATGCTTAAGATATAAAATTGAGTTTTGTGTTAATAATGACTGTCCCACTGTAAACAGAATTAAAATAGATTTGGTTTAATTATGCTTAGTGTAGAATTTTTCTGACATTTTACAAAGACCACAATATATCTGAGGTAAAATTTCTTTAGAAATAGTTGAAACTGTTTGGGTTGTTCTGAGTAACACTAATCCAATACTCAAATCTGATATTTAGTTTGATATGTTCTTAATTACTTTATTCATTAGTTTTCAGAAAATGAATGTTTTCTCCAAGGAAATGATCATTAATTCAAAAGTTCAAAGTTAAAAGTAAATTTATTATCAAAGTACATACATGTCACCAAATACAATCCTGAGATTCATTTTCTTGTGGGCATACTCAGTAAATCCAGGAACCATAACAGAATCAATGAAAGACCGCACCCAACAGGATGTACGAACAACCAATGTGCGAAAGACCACAAACTGCAGATACAAACTTAAGTAAAAATTTAATGCTTTAGGAACATTTTACCAGTATAAGATTAGCTCATGAAACGTATCTATTTGACAGAGAAGGACTTAAGTTGCTGGCTGGATTCTAGATCCTTACAATTGCACAAATTCAGAAAGTCAGTGGGGTATTTTATGTGGTTGTATTTGCCAAACCCAGTCCTGTTCACAATCAAACTTTCCAGCAGGGGTCACTGGATAATGAGGAACAGCAGGAGACAGACTGATGTTTTTCTTTCCTGTGCCAGTACATTGTAATTAATTATAATGCCCTCATTGTCAATCTGGCTACTAATAACAATTGAGTATACGATCTGAGGAGTGAACTTGAAGTTGCACCATTCTGTTTCTTCTATTACTGTACCTGTTCTATTTCCTTAAAAATTATCATCTAATTTAACTCAATTTTCCCAGATTATTTTACTACTTTCAGACACAGTGAGAGTAGCAAATTAGGGGACTAATTAAAATAAAATTCCTTTTCTTCTTTCTTGAAAAGGTACCAATGAAGTTAGTAAAATAATGCATAACTGTTTCAGAAAACTGCACGTTATATCACTGCTTCGATGTTAAGAGTTTCCTTTATATTAAATACCATATAATTTTATCTGAATTTCGGAAGACTTCCTATAAAATATTGTGGCAATTCTTTCCTATTTTGAACTTTAATTTTGTGCAGAATAAATCCAAAGAATGGAAATTTTCTATCACTGTGTATGCTGGCAGCAGCTCCAAATAATAAAGGCATTTTGAAAAACATTGTATTATAATTCACTTTTTCAGTCTTACAGCAGTAAAAAAATAAACTTACGCATTTCCAAGTCATAGAGACACTTCGAATACACACAGTATAAAATAATACCTACTGTTGTTTTATATGAAGAGTTTTCTTTTGTACATATTTTTAAAATGTCCTTATTCATTTCTCCTTCCGACCTGAGAATCTTAGAAACCTGTAAACAAATGAATTAAAATGGAACATGCTAACTACCAGGTAGAGTGGGGGGAATAGAGGGGGGTAGCAGTGGAAATACAGAGTTAAAATATATGAAAAAAATAATTAATAAAACTTGTTCTCTTGAATAAAGATATGCAAAAAGCCCTCTGGTGAACATAATAGAGAAAATTGAATCTAATAATGATTACCATCTGCAGTAAAAAGCTGCTGTCAGCATTTAAAACATTTGTTGTTTGATGATATGAGGTATTAAACCATTCCATCATGTGCCATCATAGACTGCAGTGATAGGATGAGTTGAAATAACAGAAAACACTGATGCTTCAACTTCGTCAAATGACTCTGGGTTTGACTGCACATTTTTAATGGGTCATTCCTTCTTGAGCTCTACTGCTGCTGCTGTGACAGGATAGCCCTGATTCCTTGTTATTCCTAGGAAGATTTGAACACAATTGGGAAGGTACTCTTGTTTTCAGGTGGGATTTCAATTTTTTTTAAAGAGATATCTATGGAATAATAACATCATGCTGATTTTAGGTGCTAGTTTAAAATATTTCTACTGAAATTAACTGAATGGATGTTTATAGAAATCCATTTCAATGTATTTGGTTTCCCTGGTGATTTCTCTCAGTTGGCTGTCGAGGTTATCCTGCTGTGGAAAATGTGTATATGGTTTTCAATGTAATTTGGTATTTGTGATTTGAAGGAGTTATTGTTACATGTTCCTGCTTTCCTAACTCTCTCCTTGATAAGTGATTATATTGTAATTATATTTAGAAAAGGAAACGTAGACCTTTGAAGATCCCTTTGGTGGATCAAACATTGAAATGAAATAACACAATGAATGCTGTTTACTCTTTTAAGTGCAAAGTGCTGTGCGATCATATTTGTTAAGACAGAATTTTCATGTGTAATGTTGAATCACTCTGATGCAGATTGCAGGGATTGTGCAGGCAGATATATATAACTATCAGCAGATATACTAGGTTCTGACTGTCTTGTTTATTCCCTATATCCTGACAATATACAAAATTATTTTCCAACATAATAGCTAGGAATCAGTATTTCTGAAAATAACCATTGGTCCCTGCATATATTTAATTTGCATTGTGATTAATAATTCTATTTTAATTATTGGTATAAAAATTATGTGGTAATAAATCACTATAAATGCCAATGAGAACATATATGTCAGTAATAAACCTCTTTAAATTGTTTATAATATTTTGCACTCTAAATACTATACAACCTTTTCTGTGTCTAAAAGCATCTTCCACAGATCTGCAGAATTGTAATGTAAAATGCCTAACAATGTTTTAGAAGAAGCCTAATATATAGTCTTGAATGCAACCACTAATATATTGAAAACATGCCTCTGGTTGATAAAGTCGCTTAACTTTGCAACTACAACCTATCTATTGTAGATCCATATGAATCTGTTAACATTAAGACCACATGAAGCAAAACTGACTTTATAGATTTCTCTGGAAAAGCATTGTTTAATCAGAAGGTGAAATTGTTGAATTCCCGGGAACAGTTTGAACTGCATTGTTTCCTGTTGTGGACGTCCTTGTGCATTCTGGGGAGGGAGGGGTAATGACGAGAGGCAGTGGAAATATGTGTTGTAATTTTACAGCTAATAAACCCAATATTGAATGGGCTGTAGAAAAATAAAATCTGAAATATTTTTATTTGTTTTTTTTTACCCTTCCACCCCTCCATATTGCCTATTAAGAGTACAGCCGGTTTGAGGCAAAAATCCATGACTTGCGGGAACAGATGCTAAATCACAGTATGAGTTCAGGGTCTGGCTCCCTAAGAACCAACCAGAAACGCTCATTATATGTAAGGTAAGGTCATTACTTTATCATTTATTCAATTAGCTGCTCTTTATTCCAGTACATTAAGTATATTGTATATATTTATACTTAAACGGAAATTGGATTATAATTGAAAATTGGCACAGTGTCAACATAGGCCAAGCCGCACATACTTAATGCAGCCAAAATTAGAACCATGAACTTGGTATGCCACATTGACTAATCAGCTGTGAGCTTGGGCATCAGTCACAGCCCAGCCTTTGTTTGGAAGGTGGCCAAGATCCTCAGCTAAGTTAGGGGTGTCAGTAAGAACAATTTGGGGTGAAACAAGCAGTGAGCAGCAGCAATCATTGAATGTAATGAGAAGCCTGCCTAAACTCCATAATAAAACATGTAAGTGTAGTTCAAACTTACGTTCCATCAATATCTCTTAATTTTCACTTTTGTCTAGCGAGAACCTGAAGTAATTGACAGCAGTGTACATGTTGTCAGAGCATATGTAAGTAAGGTACATGCCTGTATGTATGCATCACTTGCATAGATAAAGTGCACAAATACGATAATTTCCTACTGAACACTTAAACACCCATTTTGCATGTGGGAAATTGGGTATTATAATCCTAGTCCTATGCCAAACTGTTATAAAGAAGAATTTCAATCATGCTTGGACAGTGACATTGGCAAACCATATATAAGAATACTATTTTGATTGATGAAACAGCAGTCCTTTTATGCAATTTGGGGCTACATAGTCACCTTTGAGTCAGCATCTGGGGTTCTTCACCAGAGGATGTGTAGTGATAATGAAAATCTTTGCCTTCATTACTACACCTAACATGGCTCTCTCTAACTGCCAGTTCAACCAAAGTCCAAAGTTTATGTCAGTGAATTTTTATGGCAAATTATTAGAGAAGCATATATAAAGTTGAAAACAATGTTAATCACTAAATCTTAGCACTTTTACATTCAGTGAAATATTTGTATATATGCAGATTTTCTATAATTAGTTCCACCACTGGGTGAGAAGTGCCATAGATCTTCTTGTTACTCATTTCTTTCTGTTGGCTGTGAATTCTGTTAAGTATAATCAGCCTGTACTTCTTGGCAGGTTTGAATGTGCAATGTATCCTTCAGTTCAAAATCTGTGCTTTATGAAAAAACAAACCTTTGTGTAAGCTGTTGAAGGAAGAACAAATTACAGAAGTGCTGTTTGTCGCTTCCTTCATGGTGTTTCTGCATATCTGGACTTCTACTTTAGTGTGAAAATTAATTAGTCATTTTCTAATATGAATTTGTGTGGTCCATAGAAAAATAATAGCCAAGTAATGAAAGCATATCACACGTATCAGTAAATGCATAGTACAATGAGTTATAACCTTTCATCAGCCAAGATGCTCAGGTATTTGCTAAAAAAAATGAGTTAATTCTACATAAAGCAAAAATTGTGTGAGTATTCACGATGAAAAACATCAGTGAGTCATTGGATTTTGTACCTGGAGTAGTAAGTTGTATAGTGAATGTTGGTAGAAGCCGGAAGAAAATTGTTTGTCTCCCTTAATCATTCAGAAATATCAAAGGGAAAATGGCAAGACTGGAGGAAAATAAATTTAATAATATTGAAACTGTGAATAAATAATAAGCCAGTATTTGGGTGTGATGGTTTCAATTTACTCTTGAAACCATTTGTCATTTTTAAAGATTTTTTTTAAAGTATAGGGATTTTTGTGAGCTCATTTCTTTGCCATAGTTATTCTTCGTTCTGTATTTATATGAGGTGAAGAAAGAAACTATCAGGGTGGCATCAGACACAAAAGCCTCAGTCTTTCCCTACTGCTTCGCACATGCCAACTGTTATTTTTCTTGTGGTAGTATTTGGTGGCTCAAACCAAGCTTTTCACTGAAATATGCTTCAACTGTGTGTGCTAATGTAAATGTATTTTGCTGCTCCTGACTAACGCAGTATCCTGGCTAGGACAACAATTTTTTGTTGCAATAGTATGCAATGACCATAATCATTTCCAGGAGCAGCAATACAATGGCTAAGGTTCACCTTAAGATTCATAGGGTGGAAATGGATGAAATAAACGGCAGAAAGAAGTGAGAATCAATGATTAAGAGAGGGAAATTGAAGTAGATGAAAAGAAAAAAGGAAAAATGAAGATGGCAATGAATGTGGCTGAAGGTATGACAGCAGTGAAGAGGAAATTATGAATATTAATTGAAAGAAAGGGGAAAAATAAGGGCAAAATCTGGGAGCAAAGCTTGTAGGCAACTGGATGGAGTTAGACATGATGCTTAGAGTTCCAGAGGACTATGATAGCTAACATTAACTGACAGGGAGTGCAAAAACAATGTTAGCATGTGATACAATGAGGACAAAGTGGTGCTCCTTTAAACACAATAAATAAATTGGTGCTAAATTGAACAGGGAAAATTGGAGGGTGGAAAAAGATGCCATTTTGGTCTGAGGGGAAAAAACATGCTATTCTGGTTTAAATTAAGTTGGACACTAGAAAATTGGAAGAAGAAAACTGGTCAATATATAGTGGAGGGCTTTAAGGGGATAAAAAAGACTCACAAACGAAGTGAGGACTGGATTGTATGGTGTCTCTTTGAACTACATGTATAGCGTGCCTCTGTATTGAGATGAGAGTTGGATTTGGGAAATTGAAACTTCTCAGGAAGTGATGGTTCATTGTTGAATATTCAAATATCATGTCATTGTTCCTTACTTTTGATTTAAATAGCTATGTGTTGTGACCTATTGAAGTGCAAATAATTAATCTATTTCTAATGCAAAAATGTGCATTCTCCAGCGAAGCCCAGCCTTTAAATCCCTCGAAATATTCACCAAGAGTATGATTTCCTCTGTTAGCCTGTCATGATTTTTTTTTGCAACCTGAATGTAAAAAAACACTGGATACATTACATTACTGAAGTCACTGAGACAATTTTGACTTACAATCATGGTCTGTTTTTGTTAAATTTCTGTTAACAGTTTTTACACATGTGTAATTATTGATTTATCTGTTACTCATGGATGATAATGTTTACATGTTGCTTCATGACTAATATATCTTTTAATTCCTCTTTCATCTGATTAAACTGAAAATATAATTAAATATCCACTTTAGTGCTTTTAGTGTGTAGTAAACGAAATATATGTCTAGAAAATTTAGAGTAAACCTAATCTGAATCTCTCACTGACATCACATTATGGAGAATCAAAATTAAATCAGTGGATAAAATATATTAATGCTAATATGATAAATTTACCTGAAACATTACCAAGTGTTTTGGAACTTTTAGTGCTTTATTTCAGAGTGCTTTAGTGTAATTTGGGTACATGTAACATTAATCCTAGATGATGTCAAGTTTCATTTCTTCAGTGTGATGTGGGAACTATGAATATGATTAACTGTCTTGAATTTGTCACATCTCAAAGAGCTGTCAATTGAAGTATTCTCAAAGATATAGTGAACTATTGTGAGTGTGGCGTCACTTGAAATATACTTCAATTGAGTCTAATCTGTGATTTCATTGAATTAGAATATAAAGAAATTAACTCCATTCTTTCAAAAAGTAAGGAGACTACAGTCAATTTAATGGCCATCATAGGGAAAATGTTAGAAACAATTTTTATAGATATGATATCAGGGCACAAACAATACATAGTAATGAGGCAAAGTTAACATGGTTTTATAAAAGGGAAATCGTGTTTGACGAATTTAATGGAGTTCTTTGAAGAACTATCATGTGCTTTAGATAAAGAAGAAACAGTGAATGTACTACATTTAGATTTCCAGGGCGCTGATTGTGAAGTGCCACATCAAAAGTTATTGCAGAAAATAAGAATTCACAGTGTAGGAGGTAAAACATTGGCATGGATGGAAGATTCATTGGCTAACAAGAAACACAATAAAGACATGGGTCTTTATCTGGTTGACAAGATGCAAAGGAAGTGTGCCACCAGGATCGATGCTGGACCAATGTTTTATAATACATTAAAATGGCTTGGATGAAGGGAACAAAGCTACAGTACCAAATTTGCTGATGACACAGGTAGAGAGTAATTTGCAGAAGAGGATATGAAGAGCTACAGAGGAATACAGATGGGTCAAATGAACGAGCCAGGGTGTAGAAAATGGGGTATAATGTGTGAAATTGGGTGTTCTGGGAATAAAAGTAAAGAAGATGCAAACTTTATAAATGGTAAGGGATCTAAGAATTCTGAGGTTCAGGCTTGTAAGTAACTAGCATGCAGACACACCATGTCACTGGGGAAGCCAAAATAATGTTCTTGTTTATTACCAGATAAATTATATACAAATGAAGTGTTGCTATGGCCTACAATAAAAGGAGGTGTACAAGGATAAAATCAAATATACTGTATCTTGTCTAAGGAAATACGTAAATACATTTGAAGTAGTTCACCGAGCTTTTACTCAGCAAATACCTGGACTAGATCTGTTGTTCAGTGAGGAAACATTGGATAGTCTAGGCATGTTTCCTGTGGAATTTAGAATCATGAATGATGGCTTGCTTCAAACACGTATGATTCTAAGAAGTCTTGACAAGGTGGAGAGGATGTTTCCTGTTTCGGGAGAATCTAGTACAAGGGGCAGCTGTTTAAACATAAGGGTTCATCTATTTAAGACAGAGAGAATCATAAATCTTTGTTGTTTTCTGCCTTATGGGTGGTGGAAGCAAAGTCCTAGACAGACTCTTGAAAAGGAAGTGTTTACAATCAGAACAGAAACCTTAGTGAACAGCCGGGGGGATCTATTCTGCATCTTAATGATACTTTGATACATATACAATATTCCCAGAATCTGTTAATGTCAAATACTTTTCCACCTTTGATTAATTATCTTATATTAAAATCTGGTTTAATTTCTTGAAGCTATCCTGGCTTTTTCTTTGGTTGCTGGTTTGTGGGAGTAAAGTTAGTGTTTTGCATTTTAACATCAGTTTTAAATTATTCACATTTCTTTATTAACAATAACAAAACTGGAGAATGTAAAACTAAGAAAGGGTCAAATAAAGTAAATGATGAAGTTAAATCGCTATTAAAATAAGAGAAAACCACTAAACACTGTATCACATGCGGCTAGCTTGCACCTTCTCATTTCCAATGGTGAACTCGCCTACAGAAAATTTGCAAGTGACCAACAATACTTGAATATTTAAATTAGCAGGAAGACTGTCAAATAATTGCCACTGTTTTAAATATCCAGAAAATAAGACTGCTTTAAAGAAGATATTAAGATTGGAAAAAGTGTTAAGGGGAAGTTTAGTCAAGAGGTATACATAAGTAAGAAGCTGGAAATCCAGAGCAACACATAGAAAGTTATGGAAAACTCAGTGGGACAGGCAGTATCTATGGCGAGGAAGAAGCAGTTGACATTTTGCATCGAGACCCTTCAACAGGCCAGGTAAGAAAGAGGAGTTTGTATGTTCTTCCCACAGTCCAAAAACATACTGGTTAGCACGTCATTTGATCAATGAATGTTGTCCTGTGATAAGGCTAGTGTTAAATATAGGTGGGCTGCTGGGCAGCATGCCTTGTTGGGCTGGAAGAGCCTGTTCCACATTGCATCTCTAAATAAAAAAAAGCCAGATTAAGATGTTGGGGGAGAATGGAATGAGTACAACCTGGCCAGGAGAGGGAAAAGATAGGTGGGTGGGGGAGGGGAGGATGACGTGAGAAGCTGGAAGGAGATATGTGAAAGAGGTAAAGGGCTGAATGAGAAGAAATCTGATAAGAGAGAGGATGGATCATGGGAGAAAGGGATGGAGGAAGGGCACCAGAGGATGATGATGGGCAGGTGAGAAGAGAATGAGTAAGCGAGGAGCTAGTTTGGGGAATGGAAAAAGAGAGAAGAGGTAGAGGTAGTGAGAGATATTATCAAAGTTAGAGAAATCGATATTCCTGCCATCAGGTTGGAGATTACCCAGATGGAATATGAATCATACAATACAAATGTCTAAATGAAAGCTCTACGGTATGAGAGAGTAGGTCTGCAAAGGAGCTTTCTATGGACCATACAAAGCAGCATGTCTGTCGCGCAAACTTTTCTGCTTTTGTACCGTTGAGTCATGCACTCTAATCTTATTTATCTGAAGTAGTAAATTACTGTGAAGAAAAAGAAATGTCTGCAGCAGTATAAAAGTGCAAATGCATAATTAATAGGGATAAGGTACTAAAAAATTAAGTACAGTAGCATATTGTGCCATACACACAAAATACTGGAGGAACTCAGTAACACAAGCAGCTTCTATGGAGGAGAATAAATAGTCAACGTTTCAGCTAAAGATTTTAATGGATCAAGCCATTTCTAGAACAGAAACACTGAAGCTAAGTAATAATTATAATAGACATTATTTAGAGCTACCTGAGTTGGGAATAACCAGCAAACCCCATAACCTTAAGATGTCTCCATATCAAAATTGTAGTTTGAAGGACCATTTTTTCTTGTGAGCACAGTGAATATTGCCCTTGACTCTGTGGTCAAAAACAACTAAAGCCACTAGCTTTAAAGAAACCAGTCCACACTGACCTAGTAAAGTTTGTGGTATGGACTTTTCTTTTTCCTTCGTTGAATGTTGATAGGTGTTAATTTAAGGATGGAGGTAGCCAACAAGACTATTCTCATCAGGTTAGTTTAGTACTGATCATGTTAAAAACTCTCACAGACAGCAAAAAGATAAGTAACAGGCACATTTTTTAATTCATGTTTTAACAACTTACTGTGACTGAAGTAAAGACTAGAACATGTAGATTAAGTAGCTGCTAAAATATTATAAACAAATCATTTAAAAATAAAGTTACAAAATACATTCTTTGTAAGATCCATAGAATTTTGAAATAATTTTGTGGAAATGACAGTCCACAAATACACCTTCATTAATAGCTAAAGGGATTGCTATTTAATAATTATCAATACATCATTAAAAACTCAGTTACATTTCATACAACTCTTTCAAGATATTTTACTGCAATAGTTATTCATAAATATCATTACACCGATTCTTCAAAATTAACAATAAAAAGGCCTTTAAAGCAGTGGATCCTGAGAGCAAAGAAAGAATTATTGGCAGCAGCCTTTGGATTTCTCTGTTTAATTGCACAAGTATATATTTCAGAAATTGATGCACATTCATTTTACAACAATGACAATAATTTTATTATCATTACAGCAGCAAAGAATCTAAGTCTGACCCTTAGAAAGAAAGGCAAACTGTTAAACCTGTAAATGAAATTAAAAATAGGAGCAGATACAGTGGATGGAATTGGGTACCTATTAAAGTATGTTAGTTTGTGATTTTTTTATATTGCCTATAAATATATAGGTCTGGCATTTTTCTGTTATTGGTGAGCCACCTATGCCCCTTTTATTTCTATCATGATATAGGAATATATATTTTTCTTTCCCGAATGTAATTGTAATATAATCACATGTGGTGATCAGCTTGATTTCTTAGCTGTTGTCGCTGGCTGCAGACTATCACTGGTAACTTCCTGTAGTAGCAGTAGTTCTCTCACCTCAAACAGAGATAGAGAAGAACCGGAAAGGAAGTTGAATGATGCACTGAGAAATTAAAGGAAGTGTGATGTAGAATTTTAAGACATTAAATGAAAGATGCAAAGTTTATTTTACAGGCTAATTTGCTGCCTAAGTTTCACTTCAACTGCAACAAAATCAGACAACATGAGGATTACTTAGCAGGTCAGGCAGCACCTGAGGAGAGAGACACTGAGCCAATACTTCAGGTCACTAACCCTTTGTTTGAACTGAGAAAGTGAGGAAATAAGCTTTTTTAAATTACAGAGAAGATGAGAGAGCAGAGGGAATATCTATGATAAGACGGAAACTAATTTGTCCAGGTAACAATTATTTTTCTGCTGTCTATTTTGTTTTGAATCTGATGGTAACTTGTTTCTTTTTCTCTCTGAAAATGGTTGCCTGAACAATTTTAGTCATTCCCTCTGCGGTCTCCATCGCTCTCCCTCTCTGCAGTTTAAAACATGTTTGGTTCTGATTTTTCATGTCCTAACATAGGGCCACTTGGCCTAAATCATTGACTTTGTTTCTCCTTCCATAGGCGCAGACTGGTCTGCTGCATTTCTGGCATTTTATATTCCTGGGTAGTTTTTTTTTACTGTTTGACTGTCAGGAAAATCAGTGATGGAGCAGAATTAGGCCACTCAGCTCTTGGCACCTGTTCTGCTATTCGATGGCTATTTTTTTCAGACACATTGACACTCGACTAAACCTTCTGAGTTCCTTCATATTTAAAGCCCTATCAATATCTGTCTTGAATAAACTCAGTAACTCGGCCTCACATCTTTCTTGGGCAAAGAATTGCAAATATTCAGTCCATTCTGGGTGAAAAAATTTCTGGTTATCTTTGCCCTGATTGGTTAACTTCTTATTTTGAGAGTGTATTCCTTTAATTATGACACCCTAGCTGAGAGTTATCATCCCTTTATCTATCCTATCAAGCCCCATTGGAATGCTGTACATAACAAAGGAATGAGCTCTCTTACTTCTAAACTCCAGAAGAGACACTTAATCTCTGACAAATATTCAGTTTCTCCATCCCAAATGTCAATTTAATGAACCTTCATTGACTCCCTCTATCATGAATATCCTTTGTCAGGTAAGGAGACCAAACCTATAAATAATTTTCTAGATGTACTGCAATTGAGGTAGTATATGCTACCATAATTAATATTTAATCTGGTACTCAAATGATCTTGGACTAAATCAAACTTACAAGTTGCTTTCCCAAGTACTTACTTGTCCCAGCAAACTGATTTGTATAAATTCAGTTTGCTTAACATCTCCTCATAGGATAAGCCAACCTAAGACTCCAAGAATCAATCTGGTGAGCCTTAGCAGATTGTCTCTATTACAGGTGTAATTTTTCTGAGGTAGAGAAATCAGATACTATGCACAATAGTTCACAATATTCTCCCCAGCTTTGTATCATTAAGAAGTTTGGTATTTTCCTGATCCAGTTAAGTATTAATGTTCTCAGAACTTGCTTTTTCCAAGGACCAGGTTTTCCTTTGTGACCACAGTTTTATGGCAGATAGACTCTGCATTGGTAGCTTAATAACAGTGAAGTATATCAGAGTACATGATTGGTCCATTTGGCTTGCTGTCTAGTAATTTGTCACATTATCTACTGTTCACTGATCACTGCCACTGATCTGCTTCTTCATGCTAACCACTATATTCTAACTCTGAAGTAAAACACTTATTTTATTTATATTTATTTTTTATCTGTGCCTAGTTGTGATACAATGTATGGTTTTAATCTCCTTTTTTGATTATTGTGATTGGTTCCTGTCAGTGACTTCAGAATTTGTTCTTTCTGGAACCAATATCTAATATGGAACACATGCGCATATTTTTTGAAACTATGATCTCCACTTTTAAGATTTAAGAGCTTTGAGAACACTTCATATAGGTCTCTTAGTCTTACTCTGTCAGATTAAGCATTATCACTTTATCATGGATGCTTTTTTGCCTTTTTATTTGGGATAGAGTAGCTCAAGGAGGTTGAATAGCAAGTGGAATAAGTTACAACTGCCGGTGAGGGAATGCGATCTGTGACAAGGTCTGTTGCCGTGTTTTCAGGAGAGAGAAATTTTCGTCCTTTCTACTTCAGAGCAGCGGTTCATTGACACTCCTGAGGCTGACAAGCCTCGCACTCTATCTGTATCCAATACATGCATCTTGGCACTTCAAGGGAACAGTTTTTGTTTTGCACATCATCACATTTTCTAAGAGCATCTACAGAGAAATTTCTGAGAAATCTGTTCCTGGTTCATACTACTTTCAGATCTTTTAATGTTTTAAAAATGAAACAAACAAAAAAGAATATAATCTTATCTTAGAGCTTATTTTCCACTGGAATAATCTTCAGCGATCAGTTTGAAGTTGTGACTCTAAAGCAGTAAGGTTTTCTATTGGATTAGCTTATTCAATGAAGAACTCTATGTGGTGAGTTTATAATGAACCTCCAGTCTGTTTTGGATGCAGCATATCACATTTAAATTACAACTGAAGATCACTTGTTGAAAATTACACAGGAATTAAAAGTGAATCCAAAATATTGTATTCAGTGTTTAATCTTTAATTTTGGTTGTGATAGTAAGTAAGAATTACCTTAGTCTGTCTCAGATGGGATCAGAAAATTGTTGTCTACTCCCTGACCATGAGTCATTGGTTGGCCTTATAGAAAGGTGAGAGTTTAAGGTTGGTATACCTTCTATCAGATATCATTTTTTTAATGAGTATTTCTCTTTTTCACGAAGAGCAGAAAATGGTAAATGATATTCCTTAACAAGAAACATAAATTAATTTGGTATAGCTATTAAGTGCACGATGGCAGGTGCACACAATTACTTCAAAATTCCTTGTGCTAAATATTCTGTATAGTAGCATTGATAACTCTTAAATCTATCTTATGCTCAGTACTATTGACTAAAGATGATTTTTTTAAATTCTAAATGGGAAGAGTTGTCAAAAAAGTCCTTTAGGGTGACAGTAAAATTAAGGACCCATAAATGACATTTTAAAATACTGATATATTACTGAATAAGATATAATTACTATGTTTCGGAGACAGTTAGACAGTCATATAAATAGCTAAGGCATAGAATGATACATTCCTCCTGTGGGCAAGTAGGATTAGTATAGATGGACAAAATGGACAGTGCAGATTGATGGGTCAAAGGGCCAATTACTCTATTATAAGCACCTTGACTCTCAACTTTACTCTTTGGGTTATACACCGTGGCCAAATATAGATTCTGTTTGAGCAATCAACCATCAATTACAAGGACATTATTAGGATGATCAAGTAAAATCAATTCATTTTCATGAAAAGAATTATATTTGACAAATGTAATAAAGCTCTTTAAGGATATTACTGGAAAGGCAAATAAAGTAACATTACACATAGTATATTCACATTTCCAGAAGGTATCCTGTAACTGGCAACATGAAACATTATTATAGAAGCACGAGATAATGGCATTGGATGGAGGATTAGAGAAAAGAAAACAGTTGGGAAAACTATCATTTTCAAATTGGTAAGCTTTCATCAGTGGAGTGTTATAGACCTCAACTATTTGCTTTCTATATCAATGACTTAGAAGAAGGGATTGGGATATTGCAACCAAATTTGCTATGCTACCTAGATAGCTGGGGAAGTCATGACGAAGAACTAAAAAATGTGCAAAGGCTGTAGATATGTTAGGTGAGTGGAACAAGGATGGGAGATCAATTGCAATGTGGATAAATGTAAAGCTATCATGTTTGCAGGAAGAATGGAAAGAATAATATTGTTCAAGTGAAGATGAGCTACAGAATGCTTCTGAACATGAAACAGAAAATGAACTGAAAAAGAGCAAATGGAATATGCACCTCTACTGCAAAAGGGGATGGTGTATAAAATTAGGGAAGGCTTGCATTTGGCTTTGGTCTCCTTATTCTTGGAGGCATATACTTGCCCTATCAGCAGTTCAGGAAAGCATCACATGGTTGATTCTCAGGCTGAAGAGATCAACTTATAAGAACCTTTACTCACTGAAGCTTAGAAAAACAGGAAGTGATCTCTATTGGAACAAAATTCTGAGAGAGTTTAACGAAGTACACCAATAATGTTTCACCTTTAGTGGAATCTGGAATCAGAGGAAATAATTTCAGAATAAGAAATTTCTTCTCTTAAGGAATCAGGAACTTTTGGATTTCTCTATCACAGAAAACTGTATGCGCTGAAACTTAAATATATTCAAAGCTGTGAAGGCTGAATTATTGAATCTGTTCAAGGCTGAGAAAGATTTTTGATCTATAGGGGAGTTAAAGATTCAGAACAGTTAGGCAACTGATGCTGAGGGCAAGAACAGATCAACCTTGGTCTTACTGAATGGTGAAACAAACTTGAGGTGTTATTTCTTATGTTCTTACTGCAGTACTAGAAGTATAAAGCCTTTCCTTTCTGAACAATAATAGCATAGCTGTCTACTGCTAATAGGCCTTCACAGCTCTCTGCTTTACTGATACTCTACTGACATAAACAAAATATTATAGAATACCTGCCACTCTTGTCATCACCACAATGCCATTTTTGCCTGACAACTTCTAATCATTCATTAACCTCATCCTCAGAACATGCCGCCTTACTTCATTAAAACAATAATGATAATGCTGTATTTTTAGCTTCAACTGGCTTCCACCAAGCATGATGTAACCCTCTTACGATGGCTCGTAACATATTAGGCTCGTTTGCTATCTTTAGCTAACAGCCATGTGGCTCAGCAATGCATGGGTAAATGGTGAGATGATCATTTCCAACAGGCAACACACATCTAGGGTCAGTATGATTTGGGTTCAACACAAACAGGAATGTTGGAATGTCCCATTGAGGGAATGAAAGTTTTGGTGAATGCTTTATAAATACTGCCCCATGCAAAAGTTATCGTTCACTCGGAAATTACGGAACTTACACTGGCAGAAACTTAAAATGGAAGTACATTTACAAATATTACAACTTCAACAAACAGTTAACAGAAAAAGGGTCCATTACAGTTAAACTAGTTTATAATGTGCACATAAATGTTGGAGCTCATTGTCGAGTGGTCGGGTGTTTTGCTTTAATTACTCACGCTGCCGAACCCACATTCTGCGTGCAAAACACCAGCCAGATTCAAACATCCCTCGAAGTCCATGACAAACTAACTGGCTAACTCAGAGGTATTGGCACTTGCTGCGTGGACCCTTTTGTCTACACAAAGAACTTCTTACAACTGTATCTGTCCTTTGAGTAGGGTTCCATGATCGTCTTCCAATTGTGCTCTTCGCCGCAATTAACTTCTCCAACAACTCCAGCAATAAGACCCAAAGCCAAGCCACGTTCTAGAAATTTGATGTTGCCAATCTCTCTCGAATGTTCCATGGCATCCCACTAGACACCCGACTGGCTGACACAACATTCCTAAGCTGATCAAATGAGTTCTGATCTTAATAGAAACCAAAATACTGGACTGTAAAGTCTGATAAACAGAACACATTGCATTTTACAGAAAATCTGCAGGAAATAAAATACCCAACAGCGTAATTGTAGTAATACAATAATAAATGCCCTTAACTGGGGTATTACAATAATTCCAGGGATCATTTGACTTTTTTTATGTGGTATTTTCTTCATGGACACTCAGCTATGCCCCCACTCACAACCTTGCCTGCATCCACTCTAGCTCCATCTGCTCACTCACATAAATATGCATTGATTAAAATGTGTCTTCAAATGCAGAGTGCTTGTTTTGAGAATAAGCAAATATAAGTTAGGATCCATAGTGCTTAGCAAAGCATAGTTTTTGATACGGAAACAGAAAATGCTGGAAACACTCAGCAGGCCTGGGAAACGTGTAGAAAGGGAAAAAGAGTGAATGTTTAAGACTGATGACCTTTCAAGTTCTGGTGAATAGTTTCCAACCTGAACAATTAGCTTAACTGTTTCCTTTCTGCAGAAGTTGTCTGACCTGCTGAGTGTTTCCAGGCACAGCTAAGTGTGTACTACAAAGTGAAATTCTACCATTGTAACTCTCAACATGGTCTTGAAATATTCATCAGTAATTGCTAACTAAATACTAATGGATACTTCAGTCCACCTAGGTTGCAGTTATTTAGCCATGCCTTGACTTACAGTATTTGGCTGGATCAGGTAAAGTCTGTAAAGTTCTGCTGTCCCTGGCTAAAACTGTTCATTATCTATAAGTGGAGGTTACTCCAATTTTTTTCTCCCATCCTTTCCCATGCTATAACCAGCCATGTGCCCAACCATATTAAACCATGTACCTGCCCTCTCCACCAATATGCCTAAGTGTGGGAAGCTCAATGACTATCACTAAATTGATATCGCTTCAGCTTCCTCTGTTAATTTACAGAGCCTGGATTACCTGAAGATTGGCATCCCAATATAACCCTAAACGTATCTTTATCTAATTTCTCTCTATTTTTCTTTCCTACATGAACCATTCTTATTTATTGGACCTGTCTCTTGATCCCATAGACTCATTTCCATCAAGCTGTTCATCATCCAACTTGTGTCCCTGATCACAGTGCTAACTGCTGTTGGTAATATTACTGTCCCTTCCATTCTTACAAAGCTATTCCCCCAATACCAATCTATCTTTTCTCGTGAAATCCCCTGAACATTCTGTGACCTTCCAGAAGCGTGTTTATCTTTCCTGTAGCTCCATGTTCAGATCTCTTCACCAGGTTCTTATCTCTGCTATAGCACAAAAACAGACTTTTTCCAAAATCTCTAATTATTTCAGACACATTAGTAAACTATTTTACATACCGTACTTCTTCCTGTAGCCTTTAACTTGGTTGATGAAAGAATCCTCCTCTAATGGCTCTATATAATTGTTCTAGGTGGGATAGCATTGACTTGGTCCCATTTATAGCCAGCTAACCGCTCTAGCCTCCATTCCAGCTTCATTCTGATATGCTGCTGGTCCAACATCCATTCTAGGAACTAGGAGAATGTTCTCCATCTAATCCATTGTCTTCGAGCCCTGGCAAAAACTTCTTCCATGACCACCATGAAAACATCTCTCTTGTCATTGATTAAATCATCCATTCATATTCTCAGCAATTTATTTGAATGTGAGACAGGTTTCCGATGATGTATTCATTCAATCACCAAGTTCTCCCACTTTCATCTTTATAACATGACTGCTTTGGCATATTTGTATTTGTAGCCCTCATCTGTGTTTTTATTACTTCTGGTTTGGGGAGGGTTTAAACTAGATTTGCAAGGGGGTGGGAACCAAAGTAAAGAGGCAGAGGATGGGGCGGTTGGTGCACAAGTAGAGACAGCTTGTAGGGAGTTTGTTGGGAAGGAGAGGCAGATGACAGAGCAAAGATGCACTCAGTCTGATGGTTTGGGATATGTCTATTTTAATGCAAGGAGTATCACGAACAAGGCAGATGAATTTAGAGCGTGAATCAATACGTAGAACTGTGACGTTGTGGCCATTACAGAGACTTGGATGTCTTAGGAGCAGGAATGGTTGCTGAGTGTGCCAGGCATTAAGTGTTTCAAAAAAGACAGGGAGGGAGGCAAAAGAAATGGGGGCGTAACATTGTTAATGAGGGATAGTGTCATGGCTGCAGAAAAGGAGCCATGGAGGGATTATCTACTGAATTGGCGTGGGTGGAAGTCAGAAACAGGAAGGGGACTATAACTTTAGTGGGTATTTTTTATAGACTCCCCAATAATAGTAACAGGGCCATTGAGGAGCAGATTCTTGAATGATGCAATAATAATAGAGTTGTCGTGATGGGAGATTTTAATGTTCCTAATATTGATGGGTACCTCCTCAGAGCAAGGGGTTTAGATAGGGTGGAGTTTGTTAGGTGTTTTCAGGAAGATTTCCTGACGCAATATGTAGATAAGGCAACAAGAGAGGCTGTACTTTATCTGGTATTGGGAAATGAACCTGGTCAGGTGTCAGATCTCTCAGTGGGAGAGTATTTTGGAGGTACTGATCACAGAGCTAGAAGATGAGCCATGTGAGAATAGGACCAGTCAGGTGTAATAGTGGAAATGTGTACATGGAGTTGGAGGAGGTAACAGAGGTACTTAATGAATACTTTGTTCCAGTATTCACCAGGGAAAAAGACCTTGGCAAATGTTGGGATGTCTTACAGTGGACTGAAATGCTTGAACATATAAACATTAAGAAAGAAGATGTGCTGGAGCTTTTGAAAAGCATTAAGTTAAATAAGTCACCAGGACCAGACAAGGTATACCCCAAACTACTGTGGGAAGCAAGGGAGTAGACTGCTGATCCTTTGATGATGATCTTTGCATCATCAATAGGGACGGGAGAAGATTGGAGTGTTGCAAATGTTGTTTCCTTGTTCAAGAAAGGGAGTAGAGATAACTCATGAAATTATTGACCAGTGAGTCTTACTTCAGTTGTGGGCAAGTGTTGGAGAAGATCCTGAGAGGCAGGATTCATGAGCATTTGGAGAGATGTAATCTGATTAGGGATAGTCAGTATGGCTTTGTCAAGAGTAGGTCATGCCTTATAAGTCTGATTGAATTCTTTCAGAATGTAACAAACCACATTGATGAAGGTAAAGCAGTGAATGTAGTGTATATGGATTTCAGTAAGGCATTTGATAAGATTCCCCATGCAAGGCTCATTCAGAAAGTAATGAGGTGTGGGATCCAGGGAGACCTTGCTTTGTGCATCCAGAATTGGCTTGCTCACAGAAGGCAAAGGGTGGTAGTAGATGGTTCATATTCTGCTTGGATATTGGTGACCAGTGGTGTTCCACAGGAATCTGTTCTGGGACCCCTCCTCTTTGTGATTGTTATAAATGAACTGGATGAAGTAGTGGGTGGATGGATTAGTAAGTCTGCTGAAGACACAAAGGTTGGGGGTGTTGTGGATATTCTGGAAGGTTGTCGGAGGTTACAGCAAGACATCGATAGGATGCAGAACTGGACTGCGAATTGGAGTTCAACCCAGATAAATATGAAGTGCAAACACGAGGAAATCTGCAGATGCTGGAAATTCAAACAACAACACACACAAAATGCTGGTGGGACACAGCAGGCCAGGCAGCATCTATAGGGAGAAGCGCTGTTGACGTTTGGTAGGTCAAATTTGAAGACAGAATATAGTATTAATGGTAAGATTCTTGACAGTGTGGAGAATCAGAGAGATCTTGAGGTCTGTGTCCATAGGACACTGAAAGCTGCTGCGTAGATTGACAGTGTTGTTACGAAGACATTTTGTGTGTTGGCATTCATGAACTGTGGGAGTGAGTTCAAGAGCCATGAGATAATGTTACAGCTAGATAAGACCTTGGTCAGACCTCACTTTGAATACTGTGTTCAGTTCTGATCACTTCACTACAGGAAGGATGTAGATACTACAGAAAGAGTACAGTGGAGATTTACAAGAGTGTTGCCTGGATTGGAGAGTGTGCCTTATGAGAATAGGTTGAGTGAACTTGGCCTTTTCTCCTTGGAATGACGCAAGATGAGAGGTGACCTGATAGAGGTGTATAAGATGATGAGAGGCATTGATCGTGTGGCTAGCCAGAGGATTTTTCCCAGGGCTGAAATGGTTAACATGAGGGAGCATATTTTTAAGGTGCTTGGAAGTAGGTACAGAGGAGATTCAGGGCTAAGGTTTTCCACACAGAGAGTGTTGGGTGCATGGAATGCACTGCTGATGACAGTGATGGAGGCAGACACAATAGGGTCTTTTAAGAAACTCTTAGATAGGTATATGGAGCTTCGAGCGCTATGTGGTAGGGAAATTCTAGGCAGTTTCTAGAGTAGGTTATATGGTTGACACAACATTGTGAGCTGAAAGGCCTGTAATGTGCTGTAGGTTTCTATGTTCCATGTTCAGTTATTCCAATGTACTGCTGGCTGGTTGCTTATCTCCCACCCTGCATAAAACTGAACTTGGTTAAAGATCTAATTTGTGTATCCGATTTCACAAATTCTGTTCACTCTTTATCTCTGTGCTTCCTAATTTATCTTGGCTCATCAGCTGGCAATTTCTTAATTTTAAACATCCTTTTTTTCAGTTTTCCCTGTAACCTCCTACAGCTGAATAATACTCCAGCCAGTTCTAGTCTCCTGCACATGCCCAGTTTGAATTGATTCATCGCTGATGGCTATGTCTGCACCTGTCCTCAGCTTAAAAATTCTTTATCATTCTTTCTTTAAGACTTACCCTAATCTAACTCTTTGACTAAGCATTTGTTCATCTGTCTTAATAGCTTCTTATAAAACATGATGGCTGGTAACGCGTTTGAGATATTGTACAATGCCAAAGGTGTGGTATAACAGAATCTAGGCCAATAGACATTAACTGATGCACTCCAAAATGTGTTAATTTGTCACTGTACATCACCCTACTTGTACATTAAGTAGTGTCTGAGATGCCAGACAATGAGCACTTTTCAATTGGCCTTGCCCAATTTTTCTTCTCATGCTGCAAATACACTGAGTTGCAGGGTGAGCTTGGATTGTAAGAGGGAGTGGTGAGGTAGAGGCTATTTATGATTGATCTGTATGGTCTTTTCAGGTCAAGTGATTAGGATATTGGGGGAAGGGGTGGTGATTGTAGTCTGGAGAATATGTGGGAGGAGATGGGTCAGAGGGATGTCAAATGCTTAGGCCAGTGGATTTGTACCACTGAGAAAAGTAGAAGCTCTGAAGGAAAGCTATTAAATAAACAACTTTAAAAAGACCCACCTGAAGTGGATTCATGGAGCCACAGTAAGACCTGAGATCCAAGAAGTGACACTGTGGAAAACTCTTTGGGGCTGAGAATGGCCTGTGACAAGTTTCCATCAGAATCATTTCTCCCAACAATGCTCTAAATCGGGAGTTTTGTTATGTTGTTCACAGCCAACAGCTGACATAACTTAAGAAAAGATTGATCGTGGTAATTGAACCAAAGAAAATTTGTTCAGACTTATGGTGCTTCCAAGCTGTCAATCTGTGTGCTTGTTAGCTATTGTAGCTATTGTACTTCATGTGTTCATCCAGGTATATTTTAAATGTGATTAGGGTTTCTGTTCCCCTCCCCCCCTTTTGAGAGAACATAAGAACATACCATTAAAACATAAGGAGTATGAAGAGGAGCATGCTATCCAGCCCTTTGGACCAGCTGCACCATTCATTAAGATCATGGTGGCTCCTATACATTAGTGGCAATGTCCAGCCCCATCCCATAGCCTTTGATTCTCATAAAGTCCTGAAATATATTCAGTTGCCACTTCATTAGGTACACCTGTACACCTGCTTGTTAATACAAATATCTAATCAGCCAATCATGTGGCAGCAACTTAATGCAGAGATGGTCAAGAGGTTCAGTTGTCATTCAGAGCAAACATCAGAATGGGGAAAATATGTGATCTCACTGGTTTTGACCACGAATGGTTGGTCTACAACAGCAGAAGACAATGAACATACAAGTCAGTGTCCACTTTATTAGTTGCAGGAGGTACCTAATAAAATGGTCACTGAATGCAGAGTACATTATCCTTTATTTTCAATAAGCACAACAAAGAACCTGCATAGCCTATCAAGGTAGAGAATTCCAAAGATTCACCACTATCTGAATGAAATTTCTTCTCATTCTAGTCCTTAACAACCTAACATAATTTCTGAGACCATGATGCTTGGTCCTGGATTCCTCTTGGATAAAAACTTTCTCTCTGCACCTAAAGTATCTAACCTTTAGGAATTTTGTATGTTTTGATTAGATCATTCCTTAGTCTTCTAAACTCTTCGGAAAAAAATACAGTCCCTGCCTATTTGGACCCTTCTCATATAGCAAAACCACCATCCCTGAACCAGTTGACTAAATCTTTTCTTCATTTCCTCTATGGCGAGTACATCCTTTCTTGGGAAGGAAAATAAAACTGCATTCTTGGTGCATTCTCCCTTAGACTCTTCACAATTGGAATAAGGCCTTGTTACTCCTGCAGTCCTCCACAACCATGGATCAATACAATGATGTCGTATGGAGGCTTGTGTGCTTCAAGGACTCCATCGGGTGATGCCAACTCAGGGCCACCCTTGTCGGAACGGTTGTGGATGAGATGCCAGACGAGGATCGGTCCAACAGATGCACATACTCACATCTGCCCCTCCTGGGCCACACTTCAATTAGAAGTATGAATGCCATACGAAGCAACAACAACAACAACAACAACTCCTACAATCAACCCTCCACTTGCCCTCATAATCACTTGTTGCACCTGCATGTTGACCTTCAGTAACTTTAGTACAAAAGCATCCATGTAAGTAATTTTCAACATTAACATTACCTGATCTCTTATCATTTAACAGCCACTCTGCTCTTCCACTTTATGTACCAAAATAGATGACATAACATTTACCACATTATATTTCTTACACTCACCCAGATTATACGTATTCCCCTGAAGACACTTTACATCCTTTTGTATTATTACAATCCCTCATAGTTTACTGTTGTTAGAGAACTTGGAAATATGACACTTTTCCTCTCAGTGAAATTTCCAATATATGTTCCGTACAGCTGGGGCCCAAGTGATGATCTCAGCTCGTCAGAACTTGCCAACCTGAGACAAATCAGTCTATTCCTACACTTGGCTTTCTTTCCAATATTCAATTCTCAATCTATGTTGATAGGTTGTCCCCAATTCCATGTGTTCTAACCTCATTAAACACCTTTCACCCTCTTTGAAATCATGTCAAAATCCAAGTACCCCCTAATCAACCGGTTACCCCTTATCAATTCTACTAATCATATTCTGTAAAAGCTCCATAAGATTAATGAATCATGATTTTCCTTTCATAAATTCATGTTGATCTGCTAAAGCCTATTATTTTTAATGAGTTTTGTTAGTTGATCCATAAAGACTCCAGCATTTTCCCTACCACTAACATTAGCCCTACAAATTTCTCTCCCTCTTTTTTTTCAAACAGTGAAGTTATATTTGCTCTACACTCAATCTACAGGAACTATTCCTGAGTCTACAGAACATGAAATATGATAAGCAGAGCATCTATTTTTCTAAGCCCAGCTTTTCAAAACACTGGCCCTAGAGATTTATCAAGTCTGCTCCACTATTTGATCATGGCTGATTTACATTCCCTCTTAAGACCATTCTCCTCACTTCTTCCTGTAAACTTTGATGCCATTGCTAATCAACAACCTATCAACCTCCACTTAAGATATATGCAATGACTTGGCTTCCACAGCCGACTATGGCAATGAATTTCTGTCACACAGATTTGTCACACACTGGTTAAAGAAGTTCCTCATTGTGTTCTAAAAGGACTTCTTTCAATTTTGAGGCTGTGCCCTCTGATCCTAGATTCTCCCACTATTGAAAACATCCTCTCCCGTTACATGCTATCTAAGCTTTTCAATATTCGGTAGGTATCAATGGGATCCCCACTCATTCTATTAATTCCAGTGAGTACAGGCACAGAGTCTACAAATGCTCCTCATTCATTAAACCTTTCATTCCTGGGGTTATTTTGGTAAACCGCCTCTGGACCCTCTCCAATGCCAGCACTTTCTTTCTTAGATACGAGGCCCAAGACTGCTCAAAAGACTCCAAATATGGTCTGAGCAATGCCTTATAAAATCTCAGATTTACCTGGTTGTCTTTATATTCTAGTCCTCTTGAAATGAATGCTAACATTGCATTTGCCTTCCTCACCACAGACTCAACCTGCCAGTTAACATTTAGGGAATCCTGGAAGAGGTCTCCCAAATTCCTTTGCACCTTGATTTTTGAATCTTCTTCCCATTTAGAAAATAGTCTACACTTTTAGTCTTTCTACCAAAGTGCATCACCATACACATCTCTACATTGAAGTCCATCTATCACTTCTTTGTCCATTCTCCTAATCTATCCAAGTCCTCTTCACACTCTCTGCTTCCTCAATACTACCTGCCCTTCCACCAGTCTTTGTATCATCCATAAACTTGGCCTCAAAGCCATCAATTCCATCATCCAGATCATATAGCATACAGTGTGAAAAGTACTGGATGCAACACTGACCCCTGTGGAACACCACTGGTCACTAGCAGCCAACCAGAAATTACTTTCTTTCTTCCTCCCCCTCTTTGCCTTCTGCTAGTCAGCCAATCTTCTTCCCATGCTAGTATCTTTCCTGCAATTCCAAGGGCTCTTATCTTGTTTAGCAGCCTCATGTGCAGCACCTTGTCAAAGGCCTTCCAAAAATCCAAGTAAACAACATCCACTGACTCTCCTTTGTCTATCCTGACTGTTATTTCCTCAAAGGATTCTGACAGATTTGTCAGACTTTGGCCTATTTAATCAAAGTACCTTGAAACACCATCCATGATAATGAACTCTACCATCTCGCCAGCCACTGAAGTCAGGCAAACTGGCCTAAAATTTCCTTTCTTCTACCTCACTCACTTCTTAAAGAGTGGAGCAACATTTGTGATGTTCCAAAATCTAATGGTTCTTGAAAGATCAGTGCTAATGCCTCCACAATCTCTTCAAGTACCTCTTTCAGAACCTGGGCTGTAGTCCATCTGGTCCAGGTGACTTATCTACCTTTAGACCTTTCAGTTTTCCAAGCACCTTCTCCTTGGCAACTTTACTCACTGCTGCCCCTTGATAATCTCAAATTTCTTGCTATGCTGCTGATATTTTCCACAGAGAAGACTGATACAAAGTATTTATTCAGTTTGTCAACGTTTATTTGGTCCTTATTACTACCTCTCCAGCACCATTTTCCAGGTGATCTGATGTCCAATCTTGCCTCTCATTTACTCCATACAAAGCTTTTCATTTGCCCCTCATTTACTCAGTATGTTATTGGCTAGATATACAAAAATATCTTAGGCAACCACGAGGAAATCTGCAGATGCTGGAAATTCAAGCAACACACACAAAACGCTGGTGGAACGCAGCAGGCCAGGCAAAAATATCTTATTTGTATTTCATCTTTTCTGTCCTTATTGCTTTTTTAGTTGCCTTGAGTTGTTTTTAAAAGGTTTGCAATCCTGTAGCTTCCCATTAATTTTTGCTATATTATATGCCTCTCTTTTACTTTTATACTATCTTTGACTTTTCTTGTGAGCCACAGTTGCCTCATCCTCCCTTTAAAATGTTTCTTCTTTGGAATGAGCTTATCTTGTGTCATTCAAATTACTCCTAAAAACTTCAGCCATTGCTGCTCTACCATCATGCCTGCTAGTGTCCCCTTCCAATCAACTTTGCCAGTTCCTCTGTCATGTATCTTACTCAATTATGATACTGATACATCAGATTTTAGCTTCCACCTCTCTATCATATTATGATCAAGTCAAGTCTCTTTTATTGTCATTTTGATCAACTGCTGGTAAAAGGCATAGTAAAAATGAAACAACGTTTTTCAGGACCATGGTGTTACATGACACAGTACAAAAAACTAGACTGAACTATGTAATAAAAAAAACAACACAGAAAAAGCTACACTAGACTACAGACCTACACAGGACTGCATAAAGTGCAGAAAAACAGTGCAGGCATTACAATAAATAATAAACAGGACAGTAGGGCAAGGTGCCAGTCCAGGCTTCGGCTATTGAGGAGTCTGATATCTTGGGGTAAGGAACTGTTACATAGTTTGGTTGTGAGAGCCCGAATGCTTCGGAGCCTTTTCCCAGACGGCAGGAGGGAGAAGAGATTGTATGAGGGGTGCATGGAGTCCTTCATAATGATGACAATAATCTCTGAAGGGTTCCTTTACCTTAAGCTCCCTAATCAAATCTCATTCATTACACAATGCCAAGTACAGAATCACTTCTTCTCCTAGTGGGTTCAACCACGTTGCTTTGAAAAACCATCTCATAGGAATTCTACAAAGTCCTTTGCTTGGGATCCAGCACTAACCTGATTTTCCTAATCTATCTACATATTGAACCCCCGTGACGATTGTAACATTTCCCTTATTACATGTCTTTTCTATCTCCCATTGTAATTTGTACTCCACATTCTTGCTACTGTTCAGAAGCCTGTACAGTGTCTGTGAAAGTATTTACCCCAAGCCTTTGTTCACATGAATGTGTATTACAACCAAGGATCTTGATCAATTTAACTGGTAATTTCTATTCATGAATCACATGCTCCTTTTTTTGCTCTAGAGCCCAAAAAACAGGGAAGATTTTAAGTATGAAAAACATAAAATTTAAAAACTGAACTGTCAGCATTCATCCCCCTTTGCCTAGTATTTAGTTGAAGCACCTCTCACAGCTATTACAGCCAAAGGTCCTTTTGAATAAGTCTCTATTAGCTTTGCACAACAAGATTTTCCCATTCTTCCTTGCAAAATTGCTCTAGCTATGCCAGGTTAATTGGAAAATGGGAGTGTATAGCAATCTTGAGGTCTTGCCAGAGATGTTCAATCAGGTTAAGGTCAGGACTCTGACTGGGCCACTCAAGGACATCAATTTTCTTCATTTGATGCCACTCCATGGTTGCTCTGTCGGTGTGCTTTGGGTCTCTATCCTGCTGAAAGATGAACTTGCTCCCCAGTTTAAGCTTTCTGGTAGAGGCCATCAAGCTTTTATCCAGAATCTCTATATTTAGCAGTATTCATCTTCCCATCAATCCTGACCAAATTTCCAGTCCCAGCAGCTGAAAAGTATCCCCATAGCTTGATGCTACCTCTACTATACTTAATAGTAGGAATGGTAATACCTGGCTGATGTGCAGCATTAGATTTATGCCACATGTATCACTTAGTGTTGAGGTCATAAGTTCCACTTCAGTCTCATCTGACCACTACACCTTCTTCCACATCTTTACAGTATCTTCAAAGTGAAATTTTGCAAAGTCTTTACGGGCAAGGATATGCTTCTCTTCTAGCTAGGGCTTCATCCTTGTCACCCTTCCATAAATAACATTTTGTGCAAGGCCTTTGAGATTGTAGAGTCATGAACTTCATCTCAAGTTGTGGTCACTGACCTCTGCAGCTCACTCAGTGACTGTTGGTGTCACATAACCTCTATGTAAGTGCTTAATCCGGTGACTAATCTTGGGGGCGGGGTGCCTGACCTAGGCATGTGGCTGTGGTATCAGATTTTTTCACTTTTTTCTGATGGACTGCAGTAACCTCTGAGGTATTTTCAGTGCCCTTGAGATGGTCTTGTACTCTTCCACAGATGTGTGCTTCTCTATTATCATTTCCCTAACTTGTCTTGAATGCTCTTTTGTCTTCATTTTGGTTTGGTCTGTTCAAAATCTACCATACATTTGGACCTTACGGGGGCGGGGTGTATTTATTCTTATGGATTCATTGAAAGCAGATGCTCCTTTAATTTTCTACATCAACAAATTGGGTGGATTGGTAAAGTAATACTGTATATCACACTTGAAGGAAATTAACATAGTAATTACAAAGGGGATGAATATTTTTTCAGCCTCACAATTTTGGTTTTAAAATTTTAGTGAATTATTGACAGGTTTTGGAATTTTTCTCTTGATTTGAAATGATGAACAATGGAGATTAGTTTTAAAAATCCTACTTAAATATATTTTAAATTTAGAAAATGTGAAAATAGTTGTGCTGCTGAATGTTTTTTCAAGGCATTGTATAAAACTCCCATCAGGGTATTTTTATCCTCTTAGTTTTTCAACTCTATCCATGAGCATTCTAGATCCTTTGTCAGTTCTATCTAAGGATTTGACTTAATTTTTTACTAACAAAGTCGGCTTACCTGTCTGCCACTCCAATATGATGTATGTACATACTCACATGTTAAGCTTGCAGCTGTGATCTTTGTTCAACGCGACTCTGTGGTGCCCGTAATGTCATACCTGCTAATCTCTAAGTGCGCTATAAGAAAATCTATCTTATTCAATATACTGTGTGCATTCAAGTTTACACCTTCAGTCCTGTTTTCAGCACTGTTCTTATTAATTTTGTTTCCATGTTGCTTGAAGTTAAATTCTTATACCCTTCTAAACTTTTTGTTCTGTTTTTTTATTCTGAATAGTTCTGTTACCTCTCCTGTATCTTCCTTCCCTTGTACATTATCCATACTTTCCAACCCTACTCCTATTAAATTTAAAGTCCTATCCATAACCCATGGCAATTTTCCTGACCCAGGTTCCAGCATGGTTCACATGGAGCCCACCCCATCGGAACAGCTGTCTCCTTCCCCAGTACTGATGCAAAGGTCCTACAAATTCAAACCCAGTACTTCTACACCAATCCTTGAGCTAGGCATTTAACTCTGATCTTATTAACCCTGTGCTAATTTGTGATTGACTCAAATAACAATCCAGAGATTATTATCTGTTTGGTGTTGTGTTTTAACTTAGTTCTAAACTGCTCAAATTCCATCAGCTGATCTCTTTCCTTGTTCTTCCTATATCATCAGTACCCATGTGGACTATGACAACTGTCATGGTCATGACAACTGTCTGTCATGGTCCTGACTGACAGGAGCAGGTTTTGGCACTCTGCTGCTGCTGTCGCTTTAAGACTCAGATGGCCAGTTATCGCCTGCCGCATTCCTTCATGGAAAGTTTCTACTTAAAGGCCTTGTGCTGAGCACTCAGTACTCAATCATAGGAGTTCCATTTCTAGTATGACTGTTCGTGATTTTGTTCATGTCATCCTGTTCATTTCAAGTCTGAGTTAATTCTAGACCTTATTCTGCATGTGGGCCCACCACCATCCATAGCTCTCTCATTCTTCCCCAATCCAAATTTCTCTATGGGTCAAATGAATCCAGGCACCAAACAGACGATGGATCCTTGTGACAGAGTATTGTGCCTATTCCCCTGCTATTAGGAATCACAATGGAATCCACAAGCTCCCACATCATGCAGCCTGATCACATCAGCTGATCCAGTAACCCTACTTTATTTAATTAGTTGTAATTTGGTATCTTTTAATTAGCTACCATATTTAAATAAACATACCTGCTACTCACCTGTTACTCTTTGCTGAAGCCTTTTGAGCCACAGCCTCATTTCCGTACTCTATCCCTGTCCACTCCAACAATAGCTACTTTTTCTGTAATGACAGATGCAAAGTAATCATTAAATTCTTCTGCCAATTTCTTATTCCCTCCTATACGTATATCCAGCAGTCTGTAGGAGGCTGGATATATGCTAGTATAACTGACATTTGCTTCCTCGATTCCTTTTTAAATTTTTCATTGAAATGGTTTGATTGATGTTGGAGTTGGAATAACATAATTGGACTGTGATTCTTTAAAATTTATGACCTTTACAAGTGCCTGCAATGAGTGGTCTTCACACTCCTGAAAATTCAGGAATTGAAACATCAAGAGGTGGGAGCACTGCCACTTTTACACAACCTTCCTTAAATCCCCTAGCTGCTCATTGACCATGGTCTGTTGAGGTATATGGGTGAACTTAACTATGATGACTCATGCACCATTACTCTGTGCTTAGGAACTGAATGGAATAACAGTTTAGTTGATCTGTTCGAAAGGACTCCAATGTTCTGAGTAAATAAACTCTCATTCCTCAGGAATTCTTCAACCAAATAAAATTTAATGTTTTAATTAATAAGAAGATTAAATGTGCTTTTCAGGTCATTAACACAAGATGAATTAAACTCTTTTTTTTTGTGCAAGCAAGCCTTTCAACCCCTGCAGTATCCATTTTATGCAGTTGCCATAGTAACATATGTCTTTAAGGGGAGTACAGTCTGTTTTCAGAAAAGTGTGTAACCTGATTATAGAAATGTGAAAACAATTTTCTAGAACCATTGCCTTTGTCTTTCCTATCAATTATAGCTATCAAAGAATAACCACAAAAAGTATAATTCCTTAATAAAACAATTAATGTTTTTTAAAACGGTAAACCATTTATTAAATCTGTATCAGGTTTGTTATCACTGATATATGTTGTGAAAGTAGTTTTGTAGTGGCAATACAATGCAAGACCTAAAAATTACTATAAGCTACAAAAAAATGAATAGTGCATAAAATGAATAATAAGAATGTGATCATGGGCTTATGGACTGTTCAGAAATCTCATGCTGAAGGGAAAGAAGATATTATTAAAATGTTGAGAGTGGTTCTTCAGACTCCTGTACCTCCTCCTTAATGGTAGTATTGCAAAGAGGGCATGTCCCAAATGGTGTGGGTCTTTAGTGATACATGTCACCTTTTTGAGGCACTCTTTTATATGTGCATATTTATAATTTATATGTATACATTTATATTTTATTATATTTCAATGTGTATGTTATAGCATCAGGAGATCATGAACTCATTTACTTGTCTCCAAATGTTAAATCAAAACATCTTTTGAGAATGTGTGAAACATGAAAATAGGCAAGGATAAAGTAGAAGGTTAGAACATGTGGACAAAGTTCCTCAAGATTTATAATATATTGCCATAAATTTAGCAAAGACCACAGTTATCTGGGTTATACATGCTTTTTAAAAAAATTCTTAGGCATCTTTTTAAACTGCCATACTAATGTAGGTCAAAGCTAATGACGGTTGCTCCCAAGCTGATGGATTTTCATGTCTCTGCCATCAGAAACACACTAAATTCTGAGCAGCTAGTGTCCCCAGTGTTAGGGCTGTACAATGCTCAACCCCGTCAGCTAATGAACTTGTCTTGTCCAGACCTGCATGCAGCAAAACCTAAGCAGTCAGATATGGGCTGGAGTAGCAAATGATACTGCACCACAGAAGTGCCAGGCATTGATTATTTTCAAGAACAAAGTTTAACCAGCTCATCCTGATATTCAATTAGATTGCACTTCCCAAGTAAACGTCCTCCCCCCCCCCTCCCAATCACGATCCAGTATATTACCATTGTCTAGAAACTCAACTAGATCATATAGATAAATAGCAACATACATTCTGCTGGTAGAATTCAATGTTTTGGCAGCATCTGTGGGAGAAAAGGAATTGTCAAAACCCTGCATCAGGACTAATCGACCTGCTGAGTTCTTCCAGCAGATTGTTTGTTACTCCAGGTTCCAGCATCTGCAGCCTCTTAGGTGTACACAGATAAATACTCTGGCAACAAAAGGAGATATTGTCTGGTGAGTGTTTACCCCTGACAACTGCTTATTGTTTGGCACCTATGCATTGCCTTCACTGTTGATTTATTGTGGCGGCATTATGTGCCTTGTGCAAATTGCATTGTGGTAACGTCAGAGTTGTGACTTCTAGCACCAAGAGTGAGGAAGGCAGCAGAAGCATGGAAGTATTACAAGCTGCATATCCACCTCCATGCTGCACACTACTCTGATGTGAAAGGACATCACTGCTGTTCATCAGCACTGGTTCTAAATCCTGAAATTCCTAATGTAACTGCATTGTATAAGCATCTTGCACAGAATAACTGCAGCAATTCAAGATGCCTCACTGCCTGCTTGTCAAAAGCAAGTAGGAATGGACACCGCATACTGACTGGCCTTGTCAGCAATTAAGTGAATAAAAAAAAAAGAATTGGCAGGTTGCTCATTGGGATTTATTCTTAGTGCTGAGTTTGATGCTACTCTTCTGGACCACCTCCGATTGGATACTGCTCAAGAGTCACTAGGCATGTTTTAAAGTCTCTCAGTAAGTGGCTAACTACACTGATGAACTGAATGCCATTCCAATTCTTAAACATTCTTTAGTAATCCCAGAATGCCTTCATCCCTGCTTATCACATTGATACCACAGTATGTGCAGAAAGGAGCCAAGAAAGGGACCAATTCTCCATACATTTTGGATGGTGTCATCAGTGCAAAGTTAATATAATTAATTTTGGTTTAAAATGGACCTTGTCATCTTTCATGCATTTGTGAGTAGCTAACTGTAAAATCCTCTATACGTGTGTATCTATACAGAGTGTAGAAGGAGCCTGATCTAAATCAGTTGATAGGTTGGTTACTTTAATATCCAGTGGTAAGATATAGTAGCATGTCCTATTCCTGCAATGCTGCAATTATCTGCCAGAATGTAATACAATACCCTCCTAACAGTGCTCAAACTTGTCAAATAAACTTAGTGGTGATGTCTGCTGCAAGCTGGATCTCTCTTCTAACTCATTTTCTGCCCCCATACACCCCAAACCAACCTTTCAGTTGTAGCTGCTGAAATCAGAGGAGAAGCAGCTTTTACCTCTCTCTTCTAAGACTCACTTTATGACAATCCCCATTATGAATCCGAAGGTAATGAGCATAAACAGATTATCTGCTGATGTGCATATTGAGATGCAAAGTGCATTTGGCAAGTTAGCATGGGCAAAGGTTAGTAAAAATTGCAAAAATCATTAACTTCGTCCAAATTTCAAGAAATCTTCCTCCAAGGTTTGCTATACCACTTCCCAACAGAATTTCCATAACAAGCCTTCAGCATGTCACTCAAGAGCACAACTGTCAAAATTGCGATATTTCTTGCTGGAATCATCTGTCAAATTTTCATCACAACTGGCACTGTTACATTCACTGGTGAGTGCCAGGAAGCTCATAAATCTCAATCCAAAAATGTTAATTCCATTATGAACTTTGCAAAGCACCTCTCTTAAGGGGCATACAGAATGCTAGAGGAAATCAACAGGCCAGGCAGCATCTGTGGAAAAGAGTGAACAGTTGACATTTCAGGCTAAGATCCTTCATCAGAAAAAGATAAGAAGTCTTTTAAGGGGGTTTTACAAAGATGGTATAAATGTGTAATTGCATTGGATTTCTAATGTGCAGTCATATTGAATGTATTAAACACACACCTGATCTCAAATTCACTCATAGTTTCCACCAGTGGAGATCAGTAATCAAACACAGGCAATGATTGCTAAAAGAAACCTAGAAACACAAGATTTTATTTTAAACCAGTATAATCTGGAATGCATATCTTGAAAAAGGTAATGATATATTCTTAAGAAAATAATAATATTGTTAACAAAATTTGATAAATGTTTGCAAGGGAATTTTTACTTGACAATATGGAAAGAGCAGATCTATGGGATTTTGTGGATAAGTCTTTCCAAATTATTGACAGGGATGCAAAGAGTCAAATGGCATCTTTCTCTTTCTCTGCTCTGTGATAAAAGATTGCAGCCATTACATATTCAGGCCAAGTTCTATATGAGCAGAATATTTTTGTTTTGCCTTTTCAGTGAGTACTGATTTAATGAAAATTTGTTTGGTAATGTGTTTGTGAAAGGGCATGAACACATTTTGTTACAATAGCTTTGAGGCTAAACTGAGAGAAGTTTAACTTCAATGGAGGAATGAAACTCATAAACTAAATGCCCTAAAACAGTTAAACTTCAGTTAAACATCAAAGTAGCAGAAAAAAAGAATTTGGGGAAATATGTTATATTTAATAAAAGCATCCAACAGAGTAATTTTAATATTGGTACAATTTGCTTAAGCCTTATGTTTTTGTCAGTAAAAACATATTGTAAAAGATTTTGTTACAAGAATCTGAAGGGCATCTCTTTTCTACTTATACTTTCATATTATTTATTGATTTTAAGTAGATTTTTTTGAGTAGATGCATATACTGGTTTCTGTGAAAACAATTTGTTTAATATTGATCAAAGTAAATAGGAACTTGTTTTCAAAACCATGAATCATTTAATGTTTTAAAAACTGCATCAGATATTTCAGTGAGCAACTTACCAAATGAACAGGAAACTGAAGGAATACAGCACATGACAAAACACTTGGCTGTTTAGTGAGGGAACAGATTTAGAAGATCATGCCCATACACCTATTGAAATTAAAATTTCTTCTGCTTGATTATTATCCAGGCTGCAGAAATGCAATGTCATCAACCTAATAATCTTTTGATTAGTAATTATAAACTATAAAGTTTATATCTTTGACTTAATTGATAACAAGGACTGAATCAAATCAAAAACATCTATACCTCTGAAACCTCCTGGGTTTCTTGGCTGCCTCAGTCTAGGGAAGACATCTTCTAGTCACCAAACTTATGAGATTGAGGCATTCTCCCACCCCAAACCCCTGTTAGTGTAGATGCTGTGTAATTTGTTACCCGGTTACAAATTAGTGCTACGAAATAACAGACAGTATGCCGCATACGATTAAAAGATTATATTTATGAATCTGAATTTGACTAAAGGGTTATTAAAGAAAAGAACAATAAAAAAGAAAAGGGCCCATTTTAATGAAACAGACAAATGTGCACAAGTTGGAGCTCAAAGTTTCTTCATAGTCACCGATCCTCAATCGATCTCGCCCTGGCTTCATTGAATCACGGTTGTGCTCCGGGTCGAATCCTACAATCTCTTCTCTCCTGCATCTTCCCTCTTCATCTCCTCTTGAACAAAAGCCCCAAGCCCAAACATTGTGTCCCTCACCAGAGAAACCTCCCCTCAATTCCACCATCCTAATTGGATGGCACACATTTCTCCTCATCTCTTATCTTCAACAATAACCAGACAAGCTGAAAACAGAACAGACTGCTCTTACAGAGCTGCTAAATGAAATATATGCAGCATAACAGTAAAAATATGGACCAGGACATTACACCTCTTTAAGAAAATTTGTGTTGTTGTAGCACTCACCACAAAAATATTCAGAACAATTAGTAAACAATTAAGATCACTCTGTATTAAATATGTAACATATTCAGAATCAGAACCAAAATCAGATTTAATATCACTGGCATATGTCATGAAATATGCTGTCTTTTGGGAGCTGTACAGTATAATGAAAAATGTATAAATTACAATAAGAAATACAGTGTAAGTATATATATGTGTGTGTATATAAAATTAAATTAAATAAGTAGGGCAAAAAGGTTGTAAATACTGTAAAGAAAAAAATTAGTTTGGTAATGTACATGGCTTCATTGTCCATTCAGAAATCTGATGGTGGAGGGAAAGAAGCTGTTCCTAAAACATTAAGTGTGTGTCTTCAAGTTCCTGTCCCTCCTCCTTGATGGTAGCAATTAGAAGAGGACATGTTCTGGGTGATGGGGGCCCCTACTGATGGATGACACCAGTTATGTCTTCGACGCTGGGGAGGCAAATGCCCATGATGGAGCTGGCTGAGTTTGCAGTTTTCTGCAGCTTTTTCTGATCCTGTACAGTGACAGACGGTGATGCAACTGGCTAGAATGCTCTCCACGATACATCTGTAGAAATTTGTGAGAGTCTTTGGTAACATACCAAGTCTCCTCAAACTCGTAATGACATATAGCTGCTGTCATGCCTTCTTTGTAATTGCATCAATATGTTGGGCCCAGAATAGATCCTTGGAGATATTGACACCAAGGAACTTGAAACTGCTCATGCTTTCCACCGCTGATCTTGCAATGAGGACTCTGGTGTGTGTTTCCTTGACTTCCCCTTCCTGAAGTCCACAATCAATTCCTTGACCTTACTGATGTTGAGTGCAAGCTTGTTGTTGCAACACCACTCAACAGCTGATCTATCTCACTGCTGTATGCCTCCTCATCACCATCTGAAGCTGTACCTACAATATTTGTGTCTTCAGAAAATTATAGTTGGCATTTGATCTGTGCCTAATTACACAGTCATGGGCAAATAGAGCAGTGGGCTAAGCATGCATCCTAGAGGTGTACCTGATACACCATCAATAACTCTCTGAGACGTAAGGCGAGATATAGGCTTTTATTGGCTGGAAGAAAGAACAAGCAGCAATTGACCACCACACTGCATCCTGGAGACTGAGGCCGGGGCGGTGTCTCCAATCGCCTTTATACCGGGGTCCGTGGGAGGAGCCACAGGAGCAGTCAGCGGGGGGGGGGGGGGGGGGGGCGTGTCCAGACAGGTATATGTAGTTCACCACATTCACCCCCCCTTTGTTTTAAAAGAGAGTCCCCATGGGGCGAAGTTTCTTACAAGTATATTTACAGGTTAAGTCTATCAGGTGGTCGAATCTGTCGCTGCGATCTACGTAGCACCGGCTGTGATTGCACAGGTGCCGGTGGTGATTGCACCGGAGACGGTAGTTGTGCTGGTTCCGGCCTAACTGGAGGTGTCAGCCCACTAGGCATCAGTGATCCCTCATGCGTGTGCGAGGCACCTGGTATATGCGCGTGCGAGACGCCCGGTATAGGAGTGGCATGAGGAGTCTGTGTAGGGCTCGGTGTGCGCGGTGTCACCTCGGGTACAGGGTTCATAGTTATCGTGGAGTGTTCGGGGTAGTGGTCTGCTGCTCCTGCGGGAGCCAGGTCGCGGACGGAGACCGTGTCCTCCCGCCCATCAGGTAAGACCATGTAGGCACACTGGGGGTTCGCATGTAGAAGGTGACCCCTCTCGACCAGTGGGGAGTATTTATTGCTCCTCACATGTTTCCAGAGCAGCACTGGCCCTGGGGATGACAGCCAAGCCGGTAGGGTGGTCCCAGTGGCAGACTTCCTGGGAAAAGAAAATAGGCGCTCGTGAGGGGTGGCATTGGTGGACGTACATAACAGGGAGCGGATAAAGTGGAGTGCCTCGGGGAGGACCTCCTGCCATCGAGAGACCGGCAACCCTTTTGACTTAAGGGCTAAAAGTGTGGCCTTCCACACTGTGCCATTCTCCCTCTCCACCTGTCCATTTCCCCGGGGATTATAGCTCGTGGTCCTACTAGTAGCAATGCCCCTAGCCAGCAGGTACTGGCGCAGCTCGTCACTCATAAAGGAGGACCCTCTATCACTGTGGATGTAGCAGGGATATCCGAACAGAGTGAAGAGCTGGCGCAGGGCTTTTATGACGGACGTGGCAGTGGTGTCGGGGCAGGGAATGGCAAAGGGGAACCGCGAGTACTCGTCAATAATGTTGAGAAAGTAGACATTGCGGTCGGTGGAGGGAAGGGGGCCCTTAAAGTCAACACTCAGTCACTCAAAGGGGCGGGTGGCCTTGATAAGTTGCGCCTTTTCAGGACGGTAGAAGTGTGGTTTGCACTCAGCGCAGACTTGGCAGTCCCTAGTCATCGTCCTGATGTCCTCAAGGGAGTACGGCAGGTTCCAGGCTTTCACGAAATGGTAAAATCGGGTGACCCCCGGGTGGCAAAGATATGCATGGAGGGCGCATAGCTGGTCGAGCTGTGCGCTGGCACACGCTCCCCGGGATAGGGCAACAGAGGGCTCATTGAGCCTTCCAGGCCGGTACAGGATATCATAGTTATAGGTGGAGAGTTCTATTCTCCACCGCAAAATTTTATCATTTTTGATTTTGCCCCGCTGTTGGTTGCTGAACATGAACGCAACTGAGCGCTGGTTGGTCAGCAAGGTGAACCTTTTGCCGGCGAGTTAGTGCCTCCAGTGCCTAATAGCTTCCACTATGGCCTGGGCTTCTTTCTCCACTGTGGAGTGCCGAATTTCAGGGCCTTGAAGAGGTACAAGAAAAGAATGCTACTGGCCTGCCTGCCTGATTGAGGGTAGCAGCCAGCGCGAAATCGAAGGCGTCACTCTCTATTTGGAAGGGAATGGTCTCATCCACCGCATGCATAGTTGCTTTGGCAATGTCCCCTTTAATGCAGCTGAAGGCCGCGCAGGCCTCGGCAGAGAGGGGAAATGTGGTAGACTTGACCAGGGGGTGGGCCTTGTCTGCGTAATGGGGGACCCATTGGGCGTAATAGGAAAAGAAGCCCAGGCACCGTCTGAGGGCTCTGAGGGTGGTGGGAAGAGGGAGTTCTAACAGGGGGCGCATACGGTCGGGATCAGGGCCAATGACCCCATTTTCCACGACATATCCAAGGATAGCGAGTCGGGTGGTTCCGAACACACATTTGTCCCTGTTATAAGTAAGGGTTCAGGGCTTCGGCCACTTGGAAAAATCATTGGAGGTTGGCGTTGTGATCCGACCAGTCGTGATATTATCCAGATAGGGAAATGTTGCCTTCAGTTGGCACTGGTCCACCATCCAGTCCATTTCCCTCTGGAAGACAGAGACACCATTTGTGACACCGAAGGGGATGCGCAGGAAGTGATAGAGCCTGCCGCCTTCCTCGAAGGCGGTGTAGGGGTGGTCGCAGCTCCGCATGTTGTTCCGCCGTCAGTCCCTTGCAGTCACAGGCTCGCACGAGTGTCTGTAGGGCTTGGAGAAACTCGGCACAGTGACTCGCCGGGTCACTGTCGCCGCGTCGCTAAGCGATGTCTTACGTAGACGGTGTTCACCGGCCGCAGGTACTGTCTTTTGAGGGCGTCCAGTGCCCCTTGGTAGGTCGGCAGGTCCCTGATAAGGGAGAATACTTTTGGACTTACTCTAGATAGTAGTATTTTGTACATTGTGGCAGGCTCAGTCACTGGAATCTGTTCCAAGTATGATTGGAAGCATGCAAGCCAGAGTTCAAAGGCAAGAGCTGCTTCTGAGTCTTGAGGATCAATGTCTAATTTTTCCGGACGTAAAATGCTTTCCATGTTTTAAAACTTCCAGCCAATAAAACTGATGCACCATCAATAACTCTTGGAGACGTGAGGCGAGATATAGGCTTCTATTGGCTGGAAGAAAGAACAAGCAGCAATTGACCACCACACTGCATCCTGGAGACTGAGGCCGGGGCGGTGTCTCCAATTGCCTTTATACCGGGGTCTGTGGGAGGAGCCACGGTCAGTGGGAGGAGCCACAGGAGCAGTCAGCAGGGGGGGCGTGTCCAGGCAGGTATATGTAGTTCACCACAGTACCAGTATTGATTGTCAGTGAAGAGGAGATGTTACTTCTGATCTGCACTGAGAATGACTGTGGAAGTCAAGGATCCAGCTGCAGAGGGAGATACGGAGGCCCAGGTTTTGGAGCCTGTTGATCAGTACTGACGGTGTTGAATGCTAAACTGTAATGAATAGAGAGAAGCCTGACATAGGTACTGTTATTGTCCAGATGATCAATGTTCCCTCTAAGGTGTGCACGTGTGCACGCATGTACACCTTTTACTACTAGCACACAAAGAAAATGAAACTACGCACAAAAGGTTAACACCCTCTATCTTGTTGGCATGTAAAGTATATTTCACGATTGTAAAAAATCACATTTCTTTTTCCAGTTTCTGATGTGGACAGTGTTGACAACGTGGATTTTGAGATGATTTGTCTGCAGACTTTAGAACTAGCTTCTTTATACTGTTTTTATTGAAGAAATTATTGATTCATGATGTTAAATTCCAAAGAAGCAAAGGGTGTGAAGTGCAGAAGAACTGCTAGTTCATTTAAAGCAGAATGGCTTAATGAAACAGTAAATGCTGCTATACTGAAAGCTCACAAGGTCAGGAACGTGCAGCTACTAGAAATATTTATGTACAATACAGAAACTAGTGTCGCCTGCGTGTATTATTGTGATGCAAAAGTTGCTGGAGAATTTGCAAGTTGAAAGAAGTGGAGTGATATTTGGAAACTTTACTTTTTAAAGCATCATTTAGCAAGCAAATCAAACTTGGATGGTGTGTAAAGGCTCCAGTAAGAAAATCCTTCATTACCCGCTACAGGCCTGCTTGTATGTTTTTTGAGAGTGCAAATGAAGAAGAGCAAAAATGATCAAATCCAGAGGAGGTCAAAGTTCTTTTTGAAGGTGTTTTGATAGTTCTTAAAATGAATACCTCTATATGTAAAATTCAATGAGCACATTTTGTTGTCACTGGGCAAAAGAAATGCACAGCACACTGTGGTCATTACAAATTAATGGGAACATTGCAGGTAATTCAATGCCCAGCGGAGAGTCAGTGAGATTGCATCTGCTGTTGACCTATTGCAAGTTGTAACTGATGCAGGGTCTCTGGGTTCTTTATATTAAAAGATTAATTCCCCTAAAATAAACAACATTTTTAAATGGGAAATGGATGTATTTTATTCTTTAAAATGTTTTAAGGAGTTCTGCATTTGGCTTTATTCATGGAAATAGTGCAAATTTAGTTTCTGTGTCATTCTTCACAAAAGATTAATTCTTTCATGGCATCCTCTGCTTTCCTGAGAACGGTAATGCCATGTTTACATTTTGAGCACAAATTATAAATAGTAACCAAAAATGTGTTTGTTCCTTAACTTGTAAAATTAGCTAGAATCATTAATTACAGACTCTTGCTAATGAGTAATTCATTTGAACATAAAATTATCCTAAATGTTCATTTATATAGAAAGTAACTGAGAATCCAAATAAAAGGAAGTAATCATCCTCTTGTTAATCATTATAATAAATGTTGTTGCTATTTACTGAAAAAAAAATCAAACACTTACTGAAATTGTAATTGTTTTACTTCTTTAGATGATTTTTTAAATTGGGGGAATAGAACTGCAGCTACTATCAGCTGGAAAGCATTGCTAAGCTGGATAATAATGAACTGAACTGCATGTCAAGTATTTATAAAATTTCAAATGAAATGTAAATAAGCAAACAAGTGACTGGTAAACTGCATTGAAGTTCTTTGCTTCAGATATTAAAATATAAATGTTTTGTTAGCTTGCAGCAAAGGGAAAAATATTTTGTCACCTGCTGTGCCAACAAATTACTTGAATCTTGCCTGCCTTTCTACAAATACAAAATAAAAATGACAGAAGCTGAGACATAAGCAAGTATAAGTTTTTTGTTTGAAGTACGATGCCTTGCAAATCTTTGTGGGTACCCTTTCAAAATGGTGTAAGTATCACAAAATGCTGTAAACTCAGGTTTATTGATTATAGAGCAGGAGATTTGCCAACTTCATTCTGACTACTCAATACAACGATTTCTATGTGCAGTCAATACTGTTGATTAGATATGCACATCATTAGAGTATTAATAACATAACTTGCCAGAACCAGTTAAAGTTAGCTGACTAAGCTTAAAACTAGTTCTGCCTCCTTCCTTTTCAGCCCTGGTGAAGGATCTTGGCCCAAAAGTTGACTGTTCATTTTACTCCATAGATGCTGCCTGACCACTTCTGGAATTATGTGGGTATTGTTCAAAAAAAACTTACAGCATTTGCAAAATTTCCTGTGTCTCTGTTAAAATTAGTGTGTAGCTCCTAGAGTTGTGATCAGAGCAGAAATTGGAAACCATTGAAGACATGGCAGACAGTGGAATTGAAAAGAGGAGAGTGTGATCCCAAATTGTCTAATGTTGCATTGAAAGCATTGATGCAGAGGGTTGAAAGGAGAGGTGAGATCCTAAATCTGTCAGAGAAGGGAGACCCTTCAGCTACAAGCTGAAAAGGCATTTGGAATATTTAGGTGTAAAGTCAATGCTTGGCGTTTACCGCCAATAACCTAAATGTAATGTTGCGAACAAGTCATTGACTCCATACACAAGTCAAGGTGAGTGAATGTATTTTGAAACACCATATTCTATGAACTATATGGTAAGCCAAGCAACAGAAAACTGCAGGAGCTGCAATACCTGCTGTATTTTTACCCAAACTTCTTCCATGTGAAGCAGTAATTCACTTGTACCACCAATTTACTCTTTTGCATTCTGTGTTCTTCTGTGATGGACAAAGTATGTACTGATTGTATGACTATTTTATAGAACATTTTTGTTTAGCTCTGATGGTGATTCTTAGCAACTACAGTAGTTTCCCATCTCTGTAATTCTCCTTCCCACACCAACTTCATCATCAAGGACCACACCATCCAGGCCTGGCTCTCTTCTTGCAGCTGCCGTCAGGAAGAAGGTAGAGGAGCCTAAGGACGTATACCACCAGGTTCATGAATGGTTATTACGCCTCAACTATCAAGCTCTTGAACCAGAGAGGTTAACTTCACTCGCCCCATCACTGAATTGTTCCCACAACCTATGGATTCACCTTTAAGGAATCTTCACCACATACTCTTCATATTTATTTCTTATATCTGTATCTTCTTCAAATCATTATTATTATTATTATTATTTCTTTTTTTGTTTTGTCTTTGCAGTTTGTTTTCTTTTGTGCCTTGATTGTCTGTCGTGTTGGGGGCAGTTTTTCATTGATTCTATTGATTTTCTTGTATTTACAGTGAATGCCTGCAAGAAAACAAATCTTAGAGTTGTGTGTGGTGACATGTATGCACTTTGATAATAATGTTACATCATAATTTTGACATTTGAATATTTGCCTTTTACACCTTTCCAATGGTGCCCAGCATAAGCTTGAGGAGTGACAACAGATCTTCTGACTTGTCACAGGATTTAACACTGAACTCAACAATTTCAGATAACCAGCCTTCCCTTGTTGTATCTGAGCTGCCCAATTCTATTGAAAGGCCTTCAAACTGAAATGTTAATTCTGGTTCTTACCACATAGATACTTCTATACCTTCTTCGTCTTCTTCTGTTGCTGCTGACTTTTAATGGCGGTTGGGAGTCCAACTTAAAAGTGCATTACCACCACCAACTGGACTGGAGTGTGTTGTAGAGGGTCGGGAAATAAAATCCCGACTAGTTCTTCATCAAATGAAAACTAAATACTCTCCAAAAGTCCTATAGATTGTAAATAATGAAAGATAATATTGTGAATTAAATTAAAGTCACTTCTCTAACCTGGTAAAGTTTTTGTATGAAAGCTATCAACCCCCAAAGTAGTAGTGCAGACTGCATTTGCTTTTTTCAACCTGATATGTTTCACATTGTAAAAGATTGTGTTCAACTGTTTTATAATGATGACAAGACCTACACACTCCAAAGTGATATTTTCCAACAAGATATAAGGAATAATTAAGCATAGTATGTCCAATTCTAAGTCTAATCAATATAATTCCTTCCCTTCTTGTTTTACCGCCGTTTCCTATCAATCAAGCAGTTTTATGTATTCTGTAAAGGTGTCTCCCAATATGCCCATTATCCCACAAGTTTTGTCATAATCCCTTAATTCTTACTCCCACCAACCCCTTAGCTTCAGATTTGCTAACTGGAAGGTCTATATCCACAGTTGAACTTCTAACAGATTTTGTTTTAGCTAAACAATCAGCTGGCTCATTCCCATCCACACCTCTATGTGCAGGGACTCATAAGAAGAGACATGTAAGCTAATACTTTGAAAATGAAATAAAGTTTGAAGAACTTCCAGCAGTAAATCTGGCCTACTGCTAAAATGAAGTGTTTTAAGACTAGTCAAAACTGAAAAAGAATTTGAACAAATTACAACTTTGCAAGGACAAATTTCCTCCATGCACTGTCAGCTCAAAATGATGGCAACCACCTCTACCGTATATACTGATAAATGGTTAATAAGATGTTTCTTTATTGTTACCTGTAATTCAGGCACAAAAACAGCCATACCAATATTCCCCATTAAATTATCTTTTAATCTATCAGTAAAAATGGTTAGCGTATCACAATAATTTTCCTAAACATATTGATGAACCAACAGGCTATCAGGCATATCGGGATCCTTGGACTTCAATAAATCATCCAACCTAAACTGATACTACCTAATGAGTATTTGCACACCCTTATTACTTCAGATTCCCAGCAAATTAAGTGATTTGCTTCTTCATTTTTTATCCTTCAGTTCCAGTAGTTTGTTTCCTTCCCAACTCTGTTTTCATTCATTTCCTTGATGCAGATCATATATGATTTGCAACTGTTGACCATTGTTCTGTTTTAATATCCACAATTATGCTCTTTGTTCTCTCTGCACTCCCACTCTTCACTCCTTTGCAATTGAAATATGTTTCATTTGCAATTTTCCTCTGTTCTAACAAAAAGTAATTAACATGAAATATTCATTGTTTCTCTCTCCACAGATGCTCTCTGAATTGCTCAGTATTTCCAGCATTCTTTCTGTTTGATCTCTTTCTCACATCCTACTTTAGCCCCATGCCATAATCTTTGATTGTTTACAAGCTACAGATGGTTTAAGATAATGCTGGCATCTAATGGTTCCTTATATTCAGGTGAGGGTAATTTCTGATCAGGAAACAGCATGAAGCAAGCACCAAAGTTCTGTGGTTACCAACATGGTGGTAATAGTAGGAACTCTTTATCCCACAAAACTGCTGTTCTATCTCAGTGGCTCAAACATGAGATACTGAAGTCTTGTGAAACTCCACAGATGCTGAGGAAACTTATTACCCCCATGATTACGGACCCGATCAATAGAACCATCCTGTTTGTGTGTGGCCAATTGGCTTTGTGATGTTTCTGCTATTGTACCAGTAATTCCAGCAGTGGTTTGATTCAGTGATCAGCTACCCGTTAAGAGACTGAAGCATGACATCAGTCATTTCACTTCAGGAAGTGCATTATATTCACAAAATTGCTCACTCACTGCACACTTTGCACATCCATACAGGCACAATTTGAAAATCTCTCAGCAGGACAAGTATAGTTTTCAAGCAGTACCACTTATTTTTATGAGATTGTGAAATTCTGGTCCTTGAGCAATAAATCTTATTCATGTTCGCATTTAGTGAAAATCCTTAATTGTTATTGAATTGAATAGCCCTTCTTCACCCTGTTTCCTGATCTAAAGTGGCACTCCACAATCAGTATTTCTCACTGTACAGATGCTTCTTGACCTAATGAGTACTTGCAGCACCTTTGTTTTTTCTTTCCGATTCCCACCAATTGTAGCATTTTGCTTCCCCATTTTGTAACCCATGGTTCCAGCACTCTTTCGAGGCCATTGAGAGCTTGTCACAGTGATCCTGCTCACTGGCTCATTGTTGCAATGCAAGGAATATTGTGTTGTTATGTACTTTCCTGCTAGATATCAGTGAGGTTTATTAAGCATAAGAAAGCATTATATTATCATATTTTTCCTTATGACCATGAAGGAGGGCATTCACCCCCTTGAATCTATTCTGGCTCTTAGCACAACCTTCTCTATTTCACAAGCCCATATTTTACTACCTACTAGGGGAAAATATGCAGTAGCCAATTAACCTTACAACCAGCGTAAGTGTAGTGCCAGACAACAAGTCTAACTACTCTTGCTGATAGAATCAATCCCATAGAAAATTATGGCCCATTACTTTTAATGAAAGCTTGAAAGAGCTGTAAAGTACTAATTAGTTTATTAATAGGTTGCAACATCATCTATTTGACTTCACTTCCTGCTGCATTTTTGAAGTTGTACTGCAGCTACTTTTCTAGGTTCAATGGCTCAGACCTCTTTCTCTAAGTACTCTGAAGTAAAGCCAGGGATCAAACAGAGGACCCTTCAGACCATATCAGTAGTGCTTGTGTTTCTTCTGAATCCAAGCTGGCTTTCAACCAAGAACTTCTTGGTGATGTACAAAATGTGGCGATTTAGCGATCTCCAGCGGAGATTGATTGAAGCATCAATCTCCAGTGATGCTAGTGAACTCTGCCACTGTGCGGCCCCTCATCCCTCATACATATCTGTCCAAGGGTTTCACTCTTCATAGTTCATCTGTCAGCTAGAGCTTTTGACTAGGTTGAGGCTATGGTTATACATTTATACCAACTGAAAACCAAAAGTGAGTTCAAAGATATGATAGAGAATTACCCTGAAATGTCATTATTAGTTAAGGTCATGTACAACAGAGAAACAGCAATCACTTAATGAACTTATGCTGAACGTTGACTTGGTTTTGCTGCCAAGGAAGTTGTGAGTGGAGCTAAAAGCACTTCTAATCTGGCTGGATAGCAAACCAGTCTGTGGTTTAATTTATGTTTCATTCAAGCCTGCCAGCATCCTGCCTCATCTAGCATAACCCTTTACTCTTTTTATTTCTTAACGAGCTCCCATTCTGCATGCACGGAAGATGATTCCATCCAATATTATTTTATTTAGTTTGTTCTTCATTTAGAGGTATAGTGTGGAATAGGCCCTTCCTTCCCTTCGAGCCAAACCACCCAGCAACCCCTGATTAAACCCTAACAATTTACAATGACCAATTAACCTATTAACCGCTATGTCTTTGGATGGTGGGAAGAAACTGGAGGACCTGGAAAAAACCCGTGCATTCCATAGGGAAGAATTATAGACTCCTTGGAAATGAACTCTGAATTCCAATGCCCGGAGCTATAATAGTGCCACGCTATCCGCTATGCTACTGTAGCCCCCAGCGCCATGCTACCATGACATCCTTTACTGTGTCCTGAGAGACATGAGATAGACTGGTAGAGGGTCCTAATCTTCAATCTTCATCTTCCTCCTCAGTCCTCTACCCACTCACGAACTCCACTCCGGCTCTTCTTGCTCCATTTATTTCTCCTCTTCTGAGGAGAGGACATTTTTAATTGATATACAGTCCAAACAAAATAAAAAATAGTAAGGCTTTTTAACCCGTAGCCTCAATGATATGGTGGCATGGATTTATGCAAGTTTGAGCCTACTAAAGTACTTGGTAGAGATGTTTTCATCAGAAATATTGGATTGGTCTGGTGTCCTACATGTTTTCCCAGCTGTCCATAGCTTAGTGGCCACTTAACTCAACAGTCTCAATCTGCCTTTTGTGGTGCCTCTCTTGTATAATGTCTCCCTCCTGTTCCTAGAAACTTTTGCCTCAGTGGAGAAGATAGCAAGTGTAGTTCTGTTTCAGTGGATAACCTCCCTATATGCGAATGGTGGTGTAAATATGATAGTGCTACATGGGAGAGAATAGCACGTTCATCAGTGCACTTTAAGGGAAATCCCAAAATTGGATGATGTGCCAAGTAAAACAATGCTCGTCCCATTTTTGCCCTTAATTCACAATGTAAAATTATCATCTTTTGAAGGTGTTTTCAGGCAACTTTGTATTTTTATGCAGATAAAGTATTATGGCCATTAGAAGCCACCATTTAGTACATATATCTTCCAAAATATGCTTCAAGGTCATTTTCTAGTTATTTGTTGCAGATGTAAAGAAGCAAGCTTTGCTGTGTAGATATTTTGGAAGATATGTGTATTAGAGATGAAATTGAGCCTAATGGAGTGTATTTCTCAGATTCCAAAATATACAGTACGCTTGCACTTTCCTGCTGCACTATGTAGTGGGCATTAGAGGTTGGTATATGCGTACTTAATATCTAGCAGCAGGAACAGCTTGCAGAACATGGCACCACACACTCATTTGACATTAGAGCTACCATTTTGTAACTCCATCTCAGACTACAATACCCTTTAGATTTACACTCCAACCCTACCTTCAAGGAGAAGAACTACTTAGAGGCTCAATGTTGGATTTTTTTGTTCTGACTTTTACTGTAACTCTGTATAATTAAATCTTTTAATCTGCAGCATAATGTGATCTGGGAAATGTATATTTTTTTTTAGTAGATTAAACGTTTGCATATGAAGCAGTTGCTTCCCGACCTTTGTATTCAGGTAAAGCAGCTGCTTGGCACACGGCATAGCTGAAAGTTAGGCAAAAACGATATAAAGCAGGACAAGTAGCAGGAATATAGAGGAACGGGGGAGGAACAATGGACTTTGAGCAGGAGCAGGGAAAGGACTCTATGGGAAACTATGTCTGTAGGTGCACTTTAGGGAGCAGATATGTTGTGGAATTGATGACAGAATACTGTGCCAATCTAAAAACTGTTTTTGCACACTAACATCCAGAGCCATGACAACAGCAGTCGGAGAAAATACAAAGTAAGATGACGACAGTGCAAGTTTTTGCTGCAGCACTCAGAAGTATGTCACTAGTGTTCAGTCATCATGTGATGCCATAACAATTGCTTATTGTGAAATAGAGGGGGTTATTAGTTCCATCATTGAATGGACCCGCTCCAAGTTTTAATAACATAATTCAAAATAAACACAATTCCCTAAAGAGTAAAGTTGTGGCTCATAATGTAAATTAAAGGAAGTATTAAGAGGAGAAGCTTATTAAGTTGCCAGAAGGAGTACACTGAAACCCCGCAGAGCACTGATTCATTGCAATACTCTTAGTCCTACAGTTTACTCATTGGTATATGCCTCCCCGCAGCCAAAACACTTACTCCTACCCCACCGCCACCAGAGCAAGGGCTTTCCCACCATAGGCACTCCTGTAGCAGTAAAATGCTGATCTCTTCTCATTGTTGCTCGGTATGAGGTAATTACTGAGACAGAGGCAGAGGTAAGGCTGCCTCTGGGGCTAGCAGTGAGATGTGAAGCTACAGGCTCCACTCTGACCAGCAGTGAATGCAGGTCATTGCTGAGGATGGCCAACTACAGTTCTTGGTGTTGATTGATTGCCCACACGCCTACAGTTGCCAACATTTCTTCATGCTAAATGTGGTGAAAATTCCTGATTTCCCCCCAGGCCATTAGGTTTCTGAACTCCCTGCCACATCATACTCAAAGTGTCACAGGTTAATCTGTTCCAATATAATATTTAATATTAATGTACTTTCAGTTGTTACTTGTGTGTGATTCATCTGTAGATTTTATCCTCACCTTCATAAGTTATTGTGTGTTATATGTACTACTGTGCTTTACACCCAGGCTGGGAGAAGTGTTGTCTTGTTTTTATATACATTATATAATTATATAGGTTAGATCCATGTATATAGTTAAATGACAACAAACCTGACTTGGCTTGACATGACTTGCCTTTGCTTAGCTGCATGGTTCTCCCCAACTAGATCAAACCCCAGGTTGTGTGGAAAATTAGGTACTGTTTTCAGAAGACTGAGGTGACATCTTTGAAACATCTATAACCAGAAATTTGATCACTTTGTGCTTTTTCCCCCATTGCTATATGTATGGAAATCTATTTCTTTTTGGATTCCAGGATGAATGACAAAATTCTAGAAATTTGAGCTGAAATTTTTATCATAAACTCTGCTTTCTTTGGTGATGAATTTTCCTGTTATTTGTATATGTGGTTTTCAGAGTCTCTGTTCAGAAGGATGCTATTGCTCAAAGGTTGAGAATAAGTAATGGAGAGATTAATAGCTTTAGGATACTTGGGAAATCAAAGTATGCTGCAGGAATGTAGAGTTGAAGTAAAAGATCAAAAGTGATGTTGCAAGTAACACAGCCTTCGGAAATGACCTCCGCAATTTTGTCTGTGGGCATTAAGGATGCCTTTAGTCCCAAGTTGTTAAATATAGCTGTTATTTCCAGATAGAGAAAAGGGACATCAAACTAGGATGACTCATTTCCATTATAATTCCTGGACATCTCACCTACAAAGATCAAGTCCAAGGGAGTAAAGAAACAATACACAGAACTTAATAGTCAACAAAGAGAATTGTTGGCTCCTTACACACTTCAGAAACAAGCTGCAACTTAATTTGCAGCCATCCTCTCAGTAGGGAGGAAAGGAATTCCTAAAATTTAAATGAAATTTATTTAAATGTATTAAATAATAAATGGTAGCATGAGATGCCCATTTTCCCTTCAATTTAGGGCCAGTCCTGAGCCAAGACATTTCTGATTGGACATAGAATTGCATTGAGGTAGTATTTTAAATTCTATGCATTCAAAAGTTGATTTTACCTGAAGTAGATGGTGATAATAAACATTTACAGGTCAAATCACACCAGCTGTGAAATTGGACAGGATACTTCTAGCCATAATTTAAATTAGTATTTATAATGATTCTCTGTGGCTGCAATGCAGCATTTAGATTTGATAATCTAATTGGGCAACTTCCCATGGCTGAGCTGTAGTTCACAGCTGCAGTGTGCATCTCCTGTTGTTTACCAACAGTACATGTTTCTTACTTTTTTACCTCTGCTCAATTTGCTCATGTAGAGAGAATCCATGTTTCCAGCTACCAAACAAGGTGATGTGAATTGTTTGGTCCACCCAGGTGATTCACAGAGAAATTCCTCCTTCTTTGTTGCCCTTTCTTCTCATGATGGTGGAACTTCATAACCATCTTCTTCAACTCCAAATAAGATATAGCTGAGAAATCTATTTTAATCATCTGAAAACTATCTATTTTTGAAAAAAAAGTACTATATTAAGCATTCAACCCACTCTTTCCGCAGTAACCCATAAATATACTATTTTCCTGAATCCCTTTTGGGATGTGAGGGGAGCCTAGAGCATCCAAGTGAACTCACGTGGTCTCAGGGAGAATGTGAAAACGCCACAAAGACAACACCAGAGGCCAGGATTGTACCCTCCTCATTGGAGCTGTGAGATACCAACTACATGTGCCACATGTGCCTGACTTACTGATTAGGGAGGTCATCCACCAAAGCACATATTGGAAGTTATTCTCAGTGTGGAAAGGAAAATTGTTTGCCATCAAATGGCAGGCCTAAAGGTAGAGAAATCCCAGAGATCTATTGAATAGAACATCCTGGCTATTCTTACCTTGAGGAAAAAAACTACTACTCTAGTTACATTCATAATTGCTGGACATTGGCTTGGAAAATCCAGCCAGCTAAATTTACATACAAATGCTGAATACTACCCATACTAGCATGATATAAATACAGCTCAATACTCTATGTTGTCAAGGACAGATTCACTTGAAGTAGTTTGTTGCTTTTCTTGCCACTTAAACAGCTTTAGAATAGACTGCAGGCTCTCCAGACATCTTGCAAATTCTAGAGTGTGTTTTGTTGTCTTTTGAAATTTGGTTGTTTTTCCATCCTGTTGGGTGTGGTCTTTCATTAATTCTATTGTGTTTCTTGTCTTTACTGTGAATGCCCACAAGAAAATGAATCTCAGAGTGTAGATGGAGACATATGTACTTTGATAATAAATTTGCTTTGAACTTTCAAGTACGCTCCTCTGTCTCAGAGACCGTCCCTTTGAGCAGCTGCAAGGTCATATTTTCCTCCTGTGTCTTGTTAATAGCAAGTTATTTGTTCTTGTCCTCCTCTTTCTTTCACACACTTTGCTAAAATGATATTTGTAACACATCAATTTCAAGAAGTATCTTAATCCTTTCAAAAATATGTTATTTGTTTCATTTATTCCTAGGATCATTCCTTTTTCTGATTGAAACATTCCTTATCCTTCCTCTTGTAAACCAAGCTATTCATTGAGTGGTATCTTTATGCTAATTTTTCTAGAATTCTGTCATAAATGTTGCTTGCTTCAGCAACATAGCACCTTGTTTTAACACCTGTGTTCTGGCCCTACTTGTTTCATGTACCATACTTAAGCATATTCCTGGAAGATTTAATGTACTTGTTTTATCTACCTCCAACATAATACCACTGCCCTGAATTGCATATTCTGCAAGCTTTAATCATAAATTTATTTGCAGTTAGCATTGTTTGATTTAACTGATCATCATACTTTGTATATTAAAGTGATACAAGAGCAGAATCAGAATCGGGTTTGATATCACTGGCATACTGTATGTCGTGAAATATATTGTTTTGCTGCAGCAAAAAAGTAAAAATATAGAAGTAGTGTCTTCGTTGCTGGATATTTTCAGCAGCTGTCACTACCTGAAAGGATGGGTCATTGAGATAAGGACTTCGGTGCCTGTTCACCAGTGGCTTCTTTAATTGCCACAACTGAACACAGAGAATGGGGACCAAGCATATTTTTCTCCAGTCCAGACGAAGGTTCTCAGCCTGAAATGTCGATTTTTTTACACTTCTCTTTAGATGTTGCCTGGCCTGCTGCCAGCATTTTGTGTGTGCTGCTTGGATTTTCAGTATCTGCTACTTTCTCATCTTAGATGTAATGTAAATAGCTTCATTGTCCATTCAGAAGCTTTCCTAAAATGTTGAATGTGTGCCTTCAGGCTCTTGTACCTCATCCCTGATGGTAGCACTGAGAAGAGGGCATTTCCTGTATGCTGAGCGACCTTAAGGACGGATGTCACTTTTTTGAGGCACCATCTTTTGAAGATGTCCTCGATGCTGGGGACGCTCGTGTTCATGATGGAGCTGGCTGAGCTTGCAACTTTCTGCAGCTTTTTCCAGTTGTGTGCAGTCATCCCTTCATACCCAATGGTGATGCAGCCAGTCAGAATGCTCTCCACAGTACATCAGGAGAAATTTGCAAGGATCCTTGGTGACATACCAAGTCTCCTCAAGCTCCTAAAGAAATAGACTGCTGTCATGCCTTTTTTGTAATTGTATTAATACATTCAACCCAGGATAGATCTTCAAAGATGTTGACATCCAGGAACTTGAAACCGCTCACCCTTTCCACTGCTGATCCCATGTTCCATGCAGAAAAGAGACTGAAATAGTAAAACACATCAGAAATACTTCCTGGTGGACATCTGTCTAAAACATTTCACTACTTTTTTTAAGTTGGTATGGTACTACAAAAAAAAAGCTACCTTGACCCCATTGATAAGTAGGTTTTTGAACTCTCACATATTCTAATGCTGTACTCACTTAAATTTAAATTACTACAAGAAGACCTTCAACCCACATTCCTGAGCTTAGTTTGAAGTCTCTCTAGAGTCTAAGGTTGTACTGGCTCAGTTTCTTTGCCACAGTAACTTTCCCTTTAACGTCTCCAGTTCTGCTGCTAGAAATGTAACAGAGAGTTCACCAAATGAAGCAATATTTCATAAGCAAATAAAGCACCTATTTAAATTTTAATAACAATCAAATTATATATTGGCACTTTGATTGAGCAACATTGCTGCCTTCCTTTACAGACAGACTGCCTCTGACTGCACACAATCTCCAATAAGTACTCAGGCCGTTTTTGCGTGAACAAGAATGTTTTCCACTGGCTCATTGTGTTGTGGCTTATAGGAAGAATCCTTGGTAGTAAATGGTGTTGGGAGAGGAATCTGAGAGAATCTTCATTGCTGGATATTTTCAGTAGCTGGCAGCACCTGAAAGGATGGGTTACTGGGATCAGGGCATATACCCTCCTGTACCTGTTCATCAGTGGCTCTGCAATTACAACAGCTGAGCACAGAGAATTGGGGAGCAAACAGATATCAACATCATAATAGAAAATGTGTTGGGCCTCCAAGTGGTGAGACATTGTTGCTTATTTGTCTAGAGGCTACTTTGCTAGGCATACCAAGCAGATGCGGAAACTTCATGTGTTATATACCTCACAACCTTTTTGATCAAAATCGGCAAGCAATTCTGAAGCCTGGGGGCCATGAGGCATTCACTGGAAAAGAGAAGAAACGATCAGTGCATTTGGCAAGTGGTGCAGCTCAGCATCCAAGCCCTCAACTCCCTGTTCAAGAGATGTTGGTCACATGGGTAAGAAACTCAGTGGTAGGAAGAATAATAGAAGGCAAAACCAAGGACTCCATTGCAAACAAAGAGACTCTCTCCATGCATAAGCTATTAGTAGCAGCATTAAACATCAATAACCTAGCAGCAAAGTCATAATAATATTAACATAATAATAATAACACATAATATTCTATTACATCCTGCTCTGCATGGCCACCTGTATATTCCTCTGGCGACTGTGGTTTCCTCCAGGTTTCCATATTCTTCCCACATTTCAAAACTTTGCTTACTGTTAGGTTAATTTGCTACTGGAAACTATGCCCAGTGTGGATGGGGAAAAGGTTAATCAGGAGATTGCTAGGGCAGAGATTGAGTTGTAGGAAAGTAAGTGAGGGAATAGGATTGCTCTGTAAGCAGCATAGTCGCAATGGGACAAATCGCTTCCTTCCATTTATTTAATTAATTCTAAACTCTAATCAGAATCACTTTTTGATATCAGTTCCATTCTGCAGTTCTAATGTCTGAAATCCTGAATCCTTTGGCTGGTGCTTTATGTTGATAAAAGCTCAGTGTTGTAACCATTCCAGCTAGGACCAATAATATTAATCATTTTCACTTTCAGTGAACAAGGAGATGCATTGAGGGGCTAACATTTCAAGAAAAATAATCAGTCATTCAGTGATAAGAAATCCCTCAGAAGACATAATTAGAGGTTCATTCTAATCTGTTGCACTAATAGACTATTTCAGGATAGAGAACCATGCAGAATGATACAGTATCAGTGGTAGAACAATGTTCCATTCAGCTAGCAAAACTTCAACCTTATTAATATTCGACAGTTTCTTGAATATTTTCACTAATAGTCTGTCCTGTTACTTTCAATCCTTTGTATAAGGAGTGTCCTAGAGAAGAGGTAAAGTCAAGTCAATCTCACCAAGAGACTTCCCTCATTTTTGACTCTTGTTGGATTCAGAGATTGTTACAGTAGAGCAAGCAGAAGACAAGTAGCGTGTAATTGTAATCAACCTTATGTCAGAGGTAATATACAGTTACTGCCAGTAAACTGGCATCCACAACAAAGCTAACTATTTCACAGCCATGCTGCAATGATGTTGTAAATGTTAAGATATAAGTATAACTCAGTTTATAATAGCAATTTGCACATTGGTCAGAAATACATGCATTTAGCTGCATTTTCTGGCAAGGTGGGGTATGTAACAATGCAGTAATGCTTTAACAACTAAGATTTGGTAAACTTCAGTTCCTAAGTTTAGGTCCTAGTGACATAAGTGCCTAGAGTTCTGTGCTTAGAGAGAAGCAGTCAGCTGGCCATTAAGCTTCCAAGTTGATTGAAGCTTACCTCAGAGCGAGCAGGTCCAGGAACCACCATTCCAGTGAGGCAAGGTAAGCACCATCTGATTGCAGTCAGTCCCCTTCCACAGCAAAAAGTCTTGTCATAATGCATTGTGGGGCATAGGTTGAACCTTGTGGTGCAGTTGATTGGGTATCAACTGTAAAGTCATTGAGCTTTTTCCAGCATTAGATCCAGGTATCTGGAATTATTTCCCTGCTCCACTCAAAATGCCGTATCCTTTGTGAAGTACGCGATAGCTTCAGGCTGTGAATGTTACTAATTACATGGCTAATGAGTGCAACTAATAAAGAGCACAGAGAACCAACGTGGCATGCATAAACCATTTTCATCAATAGGCAACACAGAGTTGATGTGTTCTCTTCATTTCGTTGAGGAGTACAGACTTGTGTTGCATCTTGACATCTGTGCCCATTTTCAGGAAAGACCTAATTTAACACCTTAGTGACTTTAAGCCAAATTCAATGCACTTCATTACCACTTAATAGGTTTTTCACAGGGAGAAATAATATTGTCAATAGTTTAAAACTGAGTCGTGGGCCTTTTCATGGGGAGATAGCTATTTTGTACATCTTGTAGGCTAACTATGTGCTAAGTTCCTGGGTTAAAATTGACATGAGAAAATAATAAAAACTTCTTGACTGGTGACATTGTGGGATGTTGAGTAGTAGTAGTAAATAATTAATTACCTTGTCACCATCCTCCTATCATTATACATTAAATAAAACAGTTAAGTCATTGTAACACATACAAAGTGCTGGAGGAACTCAGCAGGTCAGGCAGCATCTTGTGTGTGATACTCTAGATTTTCAGCATCTGCAGAATCACTTGTATTTATAATGAAGTCATTGTTTTGTTTCAATAATTTGATGTACACTTAAGAATTCACTCCACCTTTACCCCACATATCACATTGTTAGAGTGTTTCAATGTTCATTATAAATTTATGATAATATACTTATCAACTGCAAAATTTATCCTTATAAGCACAATGTTCTTAACAGTCTTCCTAGCAGCTATGGTTCTATATATAAATAAATATATTTTTGTTTCTGTTACATTTACATTAATATCCTAGTACTGTACTGAGTCGTAGCTTTGATTTAATGCTTATTTGAGTTTGCATGGAATATTTTGCTAAACTATGCAATACTTCTCAAATGAGTTGATGTGGATACAACACTGAACTTCTCATTTTGGGAAAATGTTATGCATTGAAAATTAATGAAGAATTGCCTTTGTGAAAGTGATGAAATAAAGCTTGTAGACTTTTGCATCATTATAATATGGCATCATTTTGAATGTGGCACAGGATCAACTCATGACTGTGCCAACAATTATGGCAATTTAATATAATTCCATCTGCCTGCGCGTGGTCTGTAATCCTTAAATTCCCTGCCCGTTCATGGTATGTTGAAGTCCTTTTTGAACATTGCTCTCTTATCCGTTTCCATCACTGCTTGGTAATGCATACTGAACACATACCAATTTATCAAAGAAACCTGTCTCACAAAGCTCCTCTAAAATTTCCTCCCCTCACCTTAAACCATTTTCTACTATTTCACATTTCCACCCTACGAAAAGACTAACTACCCCATCGATGTATTTCAATTTTATATTTCACCTCAGCCTCTGATATTCCAGCGAGAAACAAGGTAAGTTTGTCCAACCACTTCTTAGAGCTAATTGTTCAATCCAAACAACAACTTGGTGATCCTCTTTTGCACCCATTTGAAAGCCCCCACATCCTTCCTATAATGTGGTGACTAGAACTTTACACAGTACTCAAAAGATAGACCAAAACAAGTTTGATACAGCTGAAACATTACTTTCCTACTTTTATACTTAGTCTTCCGACTGACAAAGGCAATTACTCTGTATGCCTTCATTACCACCTTATCTATTTATGTTAATATATTCAGAGAACTATATATTTGCACCTCAAGATTCCTCTGTGCATCACATTCCTACAACCTAACCATTTACTGTATAATTTTGACTTATTTGACCTCCCAAAGTGCAACACCTCACTTGTCTTGATTAAACTGCATCTGCCATTTCTCTGCCCATATTTCCAACTGATCTATTTTTGCTGTATCCTGTGACAACCTTCTTTACCATTTACAACTCTGCCCATTTTTGTGTCATCAGCAAATTTACCAGTCAGCCCACCTATCTTTCTGTAAAATCATTTATGTATGTTACAGATGTCCTAGTTCTAATCCCTGTGGAACACCATGAGGAAATTATTACTAAAGTCCATGTATACAATATCCACTGTCCTATCCTCAATCATCTTCATCGCCTCCTGAAAAAAACACAAGTTTGTAGACATGGCTTGCCCCACACAAGCCTGTGTTGAAGCACTCCAAAACTGCTACCTCAAATCATTTCATTTTCTGGCATTTCCTGGTGACATTTCCACCTGGCACGGATTCCACCCGATTTTTCTCTCTCTTCTGTGTTTCTTTTCCCACCTCCTCCCCTATACCTACCGGCTGCACATTCCCTTTCTCTTAACTATTCTTTTTACTCAGCTCCTTGTATTTATTCACCTTCACTTACATCATATGTTCTTTCCTACCCCTTCTCCCACCCATTCATCCCTTTCTCTCCTTGCTGTTCTCATGGTTCTATATCCTTTTCCTGCTTTCTCCTTTCATTTTTACTCCCTTGTTTTGGTCAAATTATTCTGCTCTTGCCTAACTCTGCTCAGATTATATCAATTGTGGAGGTAAATATAAAGGCAAAACATTCACTAAGATTTTTTAAAATTGTATATAATACTACAAGAGATCATCTAGATCATTTATGAAACAGTTGTATTAATGCAATCTTGAAATATATTAGAATATAAAACATGAAACATAGAACATTACAGCACAGCACAGCACAAGCCTTTCAGACAATGTTTTTGTTCCAACCTTTTAACTTACTTTAAGATCAGTCTAACCTTTCCTTCCTACATAACCCTCCATTTTTTTTTTATCATCCAGGTGCCAGGGTTTTATAGAGCTGCAGCATGACCTCATGGCTTTTGAACTCAATTCCTTGACTAATGAAGGCCAAGACACCATACACCTTTCAACCCTAAACCCTATCAACTTGTGTGGCAATTTTCTGTGATCTGTGGATGTGAACCCCAAGATCCCTATGTTCCTCCACTGCTGCCAAGAATCCTGCCATTAACCCTGTATACTGCCTTCAAATTTGACTTTCCAAACTGAATCACTTAACACTTTTCTGGCTTGGTCTCTATTTGCTGCTTCTCATTTCAGTTCTGCATCCTGTCAATGTCCCTCCACACAGTGCACAATTGTACCAACCTTCATGTCATCTGAAAACTTAATAACCCACCCTTCCACTTCCTCATCCAACTCATTTATAAAAATTACAAAGAGCAACTACTACCACCTTCTGCCTTCTATGGGCAAGCCATTTCTGTATCCAAACAGCCAAGCTTCCTTGGATCCCATGCCTTCTGATTTTCCGAATGAGCCTACTATGTGGAACCTCATTAAATGCCTTACTAAAATTTATATACACACTTCTACTGCTCTACCTTCATCAATGTGCTTTGTCACATCCTCAAAGAATTAAATCAAGCTCATGAGGGAAGAGCTGCCCCTCACAAAGTCATGCTGACTATCCCTAATCAGACTATGCTTCTCCAAATACAGTGCATTGCAGTTAATTGGGCCATCAGTTAATTTGAACAATTCTTAAGGAATAAAAACAAAATCTTTAAAATAGCTGGGATTCCCTTTGTTTATTTGGTACACTATGCTCCTTAATTGAGCAGTAGACTGTTGCCAAATGGCTTTTAATTCATGTCAGTCAAATGTACTTGCATGGCTGTTAGACACTATGCTGTGCTTTAAGCAATCAGCTTTAAATAGCGTCAGCTGCATGTGTTTATGTTCAAAAAGCAGGATTTTTTTTGTCACTGATAGTTGGTGAGAAATAAGCAGTAAGACAATTCAGAACTGTTTTACTCACCATGATTTCAAGCATTCAGGCTTGGAGATGTCAGAAATAGTTGGGAGTGTAAATGAAATGATTTCACTATTTCAACAAGTTAGGAACTATGACAAATTTGAAAATATTGACAATCATCTTGAATATTACAATGAAAATGAAGATTTGGAGATGCAATCGTCTAAAGAAGGGGTGGTCAACCTTTTACATTCCATGTGTCAATTTTTTCAATCACAAGTTCAGATGTGCCATACAACTCTTGTACCCCCATTCAAATCATGTAAAAAACACATTAATATAGAACTCGTGTGTGAAAAAATTGCATCTGAACTCGTGTGCAAAAATTGACACATGGAATGTAAAAGGTTGGCCACCCCTGGTCTAAAGCATTGTATGAAGGAAGTGCATTATCTGCACGAGGTGTGTATGCTGATTTTGTTAACTTACAGTCGACTAAAAGAACATGGCGCATGAAGTCTTCCATCAATAATTACTAGGAAACAATACACAGTCTTATAATACTATAGAGGTATTTGTAGTGTTCTAATTTGTTCTACATTTTATTTAAATCCATAATTTATTACTCAGCTAAACAGTAGTTTGTCTTTTTAACATGAAACATCAGCGAATTGGGGCAGCGCTTAATTGGACCAAAAGGTATTGGTCTCGATGTGTCCCAATTAACTAGAATCCACTGTATTCACACATCCTGTCTTTAAGAATCCTCTCCAATACTTTGCCACCACTAAAGTAAGATTCACTGGTCTATGATCCCCAGGGTTTTCCCTTCTCCCTTTCTTGAACAAAATAATGACAGTTGCCACCCTCCAATCATCTGGTACTACGTCTGTGGCCAGTGAGGACGCAAGGATCAATGCAAAACGTGCAGAAATCTCTTTCGTCATCTCCCATATTAACCTGCTCGCAATGACTGAAGCCCACAAAAAGTTTTGAAAAGACCAGCTTACTTTTTACATCTTGTGCTAGCTGACTTCAAAATGAGCAACTCATTGTGATGAGTGAAGCCCGCTGTAAAGTTGCTGTAAAATTCTAATACCGCATATTTGGATGTCATGATACTATAGACTAATAATCTCATGAAATTTTATTTAAAAGCATTTTGGAAGTATTGAAAATTAAAACTTTGAAGAATTTGATGTTGTTTTGATCCTGGTCAGTAGAATTGCTCCAAATTTTGGGTCCTTGTAGGGCAGCATGAAAGCACAGTGGTTAACGTAATGCTTTGCAGCAACAGCTCTAAGATTGTCGTTTAATTCCTGCTACTGCCTGCATTTGCACATTCTCCCCATGATCATGTGGATTTCCTCCAGATGCTCTGGATTCCTTTCACATTCTAAAAGATGTACAAGTTAGGGTAAGTAAGTTGTGGGCATGCTATTTTAGTGTCTAAAACATGGCGACACTTGCGGACTGTATTGGTTCTTGATGTAAACAATGCACTTCACTGTATGTTTCAATGCACGTGACAAATGAAGCTAATCTTTAATTTTTAAATGAGATGTCACAAATATATAGCTCATCATTTCCATTTCACTATTAGGCCATGTAGATGTCAATCATATCAGCAAATGAAAGAAAAATTTATGATTCATTGCAAAAGGGGTAAGTTTTTATAAATCAAGAATGTTCTCTGCATTGAATTTCACATCTGATGTTTCTTATTGCTACACTTCTACTGGGTATTCAATTGTAAAAATAAAAATTCAGACTCAAATGCTATTTATGCTAAATCGTTTTGTTTTATATTTACATATACATGTATCTACCTATACATATACATTTTATATCTAACTATAAATGTTCAATATATGGTGCAGCCTCGATAAAACATACATCATATATGAGGAAATCTGCAGATGCTGGAAATTCAAACAACAACACACACAAAATGCTGATGGAACACAGTAGGCCAGGCAGCATCTATAGGGAGAAGCGCTGTCGACGTTTCAGGTCGAAGGGTCTCGGCCTGAAACGTCGACAGCGCTTCTCCCTATAGATGCTGCCTGGCCTGCTGTGTTCCACCAGCATTTTGTGTGTGTTGTTGTATACATCATATATCACAGTTTTGTGTGTACCATGGAAATGATCGTGTCCCACAATACAGAAATTGAATTGAATGTGAGTTTCAGTTATAACGTAGATAATTTATAAAATGAGTGTAAAGGCTGCTACCTGATACACACATTACATTAATGTTACACTATATCCTTGAAAAATTGTGTTCTTTTCTTGTAACCTTTAGCTGCAAAGTATAAATACACAGCTGACTAATTCATTCCTGCAGAGCTGAAATGAACTTACTAAATTTATTTCCTTTCTTCACTGAAAGGGTAACTTTGAGTTGTCAAATAAATCAATCAGATTTAATCAAGAAATAAAAGAAGCTTTGGATGGTATACATTGCATTATCAAAATACTATGCCTTTTAAAATGCTGATCTCAAGGCATCATTTGCATTTAAATATTTTAATCCCACAATCCACAAAATTTATTCATCCAATTTACAAACACTGTGGACTGTAGGAAGCTTGGCAAATCACACATAGTAGAAAATTCATAGGTTGTACACGTTTGTCCAACCCAAGGTCATGAATGGGATGTGGTGGTAGGGATCTGCATGAGGCAAGCAGGTGTTTGGTTCTTTGAATAGTCATTTAGTAAGTGTGCTTAATATGACTGTTTGAAACCTGTGAAATGTCTGTTTCTGTAAATGTTCCTCCTATTCTTATCTGAACATACTCATATACCTTCAGGCTCCACCATATAAAAATGTGTTGACGCCTCTGGTGCAAATTCAGAATTATTGCAAATTCTACAGTGGTGCTTACCATGAGAAAATTATACTGCAAGTCATTAAATTTGGATATAGCAATAACCATTACAGGGCTGGAATTGTTTATATTTAAGTTTAGAAAATAATTCATTAGTCATCACTTAATTCTTTTCTTTTGATCAACACACGCAAAATGCTGAAGGAACTCAGCAGGCCAGGCAACATCTATGGAAAAGAGTATAGTCGATATTTCAAGCTGAGACCCTGTCTCGCTGAAAGGTCTCAGTCCGAAACATCAATTGTACTCTTTTTCATAGATAAAACAAAGTATAATCTATGTAATGGGATGCTTTATATATTAAAAAACCATTCTCAATATTTTCTAATCTCTAAACTCATATTCACAGACCCATACCTCTCAGACTTACAAGATTTTTCCATCATGATCTGTGCATATATCCTGTCCAATCAGCATCTATGCAACAGATCATGTCAGTCTGAAGTTCAACAGCAAAAAAACATAATATGAAGACTTTAAGGATCTTATTTTACCTTACAAATGTCCTTTAATGACCTTTTTGAATATGCAATTTCATGTCACTCTCTTCTCATTTACTTATTGAAACAAACTAAGCCTTTGTGATTAATCATCAGGATTCTATTTCATATTGCTAACTCATTAATGAAAATAGTTGTTATTTTTATCTCAGCTCCAAGATGTTATTGAAAGAGTTCCTCAATATTCTCATGCCATTCTGCTGATACTTAATAACGACAGCAATTTTTTCTTTCATTTTTCATTAACTTGATACATTGATGCTATTTTCGGATTTGTAAAACAAACTCTTTTAGGTAGATCGTGTTCTAATAGCAAAGACGATCTACTGATCAGAACCTTATTTGAAGGGAGATAAATCCCTTGACGGTACCTATGAATGCGCACAATACGCTTGCAACCTTTGGAAGCCTTTTCCTCTTTATTCTCTGTGCTTCTGTTTCTATAATCCAATACTTAACAGAGAGATTTTCAGTCTGCCTAACAAACCATCAACACCACAATCTCCAGTTTTAGCATCTCTTCATGAAAAAGTCTTCAGTGTGCTTAGTGGGGAGTATTTTTCAAATGCCAAGTCAGACTTGTAAGGTGGTTCTGAGAATTATGATTATGTTTCATCTAAAATAAAATAACCTGTATTTGCAGTCACAGTTGAGCTTGCAATTATAGAATGTGCCAGAAAGATTTTAGTGATATGGAGCTTTCCTATATTGAATCAGTTGGTGTCCGACTGTGGAAGAATTCTAGTTTCCACTGGTAGTAATGTCTTCATGTTGACTAACTTGCCAATTAATTGAATTGACTTTATTTCTTACATCCTTCATAAACATGAGGAGTAAAAATCTTTACATTATGTCTCCGCCTAAATATGCATTGCGCAATTTATAGTAATTTGTAATAAATAGGACATACAACAGGAGAGTCAATATAACACAGAAATACAATTGTATGAGTGTGATATAATCAGTCTGATAACCTGGTGGAAGAAGCTGTCCCGGAGCCTGATGGTCCTGGCTTTAATGCTGCAGTACCATTTCCCGGATAGTAGCAGCTGGAACAGTCTATGATTGGGGTGACTTGGGTCCCCAATGATCCTCCAGGCCCTTTTCACACACCTGTCTCTGTAAATGTCCTGAATAGTGGGAAGTTCACATCTACAACTAGAGTTCACATTACCAACTAGAGAAGTGGCAGTGTTGGATCTTCTGTTAGGGAATGAAATAGGTCAGGTGATGGAGGTATGTGTTGGGGAGCACTTCGGGTCCAGTGATCACAATGCCATTAGTTTCAATATAATTATGGAGAAGGATAGGACTGGACCCAGGGTTGAGATTTTTGATCGGAGAAAGGCTAACTTTGAGGAGATGCGAAAGGATTTAGAAGGAGTGGATTGGGACAATTTGTTTTATGGGAAGGATGTAATAGAGAAATGGCGGTAATTTAAAGGTGAAATTTTGAGGGTACAGAATCTTTATGTTCCTGTTAGGTTGAAAGGAAAGGTTAAAAGTTTGAGAGAGCCATGGTTTTCAAGGGATATTGGAAACTTGGTTAGGAAAAAGAGAGATATCTACAATAAATATAGGCAGCATGGAGTAAATAAGGTGCTCGAGGAATATGAAGAATGTAAACAGAATCTTAAGAAAGAAATTAGAAAAGCTAAAAGAAGATACGAGGTTGCTTTGGCAAGTAAGGTGAAAATGAATCCAAAGGGTTCCTACAGTTATATTAATAGCAAAAGGATAGTGAGGGATAAAATTGGTCCCTTAGAGAATCAGAGTGGACAGCTATGTGTGGAGCCGAAAGAGATGGGGGAGATTTTGAACAATTTATTTTCTTCGGTATTCACTATTGTGCAAGGTAAGGGAAACAAGTAGGGAAGTTATGGAAACTATGACAATTAGAGAGGAGGAAGTACTGGCACTTTTGAGGAACATAAAAGTGGATAAATCTACGGGTCCTGACAGGATATTCCCTAGGACCTTGAGGGAGGTTAGTGTAGAAATAGCAGGGGCTCTGACAGAAATATTTCAAATGTCATTAGAAATGGGGATGGTGCCGGAGGATTCGTGTATTGCTCATGTGGTTCCATTGTTTAAAAAGTGTTCTAAGAGTAAACCTAGCAATTATAGGCCTGTCAGTGGTGGGAAAGTTAATGGGAAGTATTCTTAGAGATGGTATATATATAATTATCTGGATAGACAGGGTCTGATTAAGAACAGTCAACATGGATTTGTGCGTGGAAGATCATGTTTGACAAATCTTATTCAATTTTTTGAAGAGGTTACGGGGAAAGTTGACGAGGGTAAAGCAGTGGATGTTGTCTATATGGACTTCAGTAAGGCCTTTGACAAGGTTCCGCACGGAAGGTTAGTTAGGAAGGTTCAATCCTTGGGTATTAATATTGAAGTAGTAAAATGGATTCAACAGTGGCTGGATGGGAGATGGCAGAGAGTAGTGGTGGATAACTGTCAGGTTGGAGGCCAGTGACTAGTGGTGTGCCTCAGAGATCTGTACTGGGTCCAATGTTGTTTGTCATATACATTAATGATCTGGATGATGGGGTGGTAAATTGGATTAGTAAGTATGCAGATAATACTAAGGTAGGTGGCGTTGTGGATAATGAAGTAGGTTTTCAAAGTTTGCAGAGAGATTTAGGCCAGTTAGAAGAGTGGGCTGAACAATGGCAGATGGAGTTTAATGCTGATAAGTGTGAGGTGCTACATTTTGGTAGGAATAATCCAAATAGGACATGCATGGTAAATGGTAGGGCATTGAAGAATGCAGTAGAACAGAGTGATCTAGGAATAATGGTGCAAAGTTCCCTGAAGGTAGAATCTCATGTGGATAGGGTGGTGAAGAAAGCTTTTGGTATGTTGGCCTTTATAAATCAGAGCATTGAGTATAGGAGTTGGGATGTAATGTTAAAATTGTACGAGGCATTGGTAAGGCCGAATTTGGAGTATTGTGTACAGTTCTGGTCACTGAATTATAGGGAAAATGTCAACAAAATAGAGAGAGTACAGAGAAGATTTACTCGAATGTTACCTGGGTTTCAGCACCTAAGTTACAGGGAAAGATTGAACAAGTTAGGTCTTTATTCTTTGGAGTTTAGAAGGTTGAGGGGGGACTTGATAGAGGTATTTAAAATTATGAGGGGGATAGATAGAGTTGACGTGGATAGGCTTTTTCCATTGAGAGTAGGGAAGATTCAAACAAGAGGACATGAATTGAGAGTTAGGGGCCAAAAGTTTAGGGGTAACACGAGGGGGAATTTCTTTACTCAGAGAGTGGTAGCTGTGTGGAACGAGATTCCAGTAGAAGTGCTAGAGGTAGGTTCGGTATTGTCATTTAAAGTAAAATTGGATAGGTATATAGAGAGGAAAGGAATGGAGGGTTATGGGTTGAGTGCGGGTCAGTGGGACTAGGTGAGAGTAAGCATTCGGCACGGACTAGAAGGGCCAAGATGGTCTGTTTCCATGCTATAATTGTTATATGGTTACAGATGCGCTGGGCTGCCGGACCACTCTGCAGAGTCCTGTGACTGAGGGAAGTACAGTTCCCATACCAGGCAGTGATCCAGCTAGTCAGGGTGCTCTCAATTGTGCCCCTGTGGTAAGTTCTTAGGATTGGAGGACTCATGCCAAACTTCTTCAACCATCTGAGGTGAAAGAGGCACTACTGTGCCTTTTTCGCCATGCAGTCAGTATGTACAGACCACGTGAGATCCTCAGTGATGTGTATGCCAAGGAACTTAAAGCTGTTGACCCTCTATACCCCAGATCCATTGATATCAATAGAGGTAAGCCTGTCTCTATTCCTCTTGTAGTCCACAACCAGTTCCTTTGTTTTTGCGACTTTGAGGGAGAGGTTGTTTGCTTGACACCACTGTGTCATGTAATGACTTCCTCTCTGTAGACTTCTTGTTTGAGATTAGGCCAATCAATATGGTATTGTCAGCAAACTTAATTAGCAGATTGTATCTGTGGGTGGCAACACAGTTATGGTTATACAGAGAGTAAAGGATGGGGCTTAGGACACAGCCTGAGGGACTCCTGTGTTGAAGGTCATAGGGGCAAAGGTGATGGAGCCCACTCTTACAACCTGCTGGTGATCTGACAGAAAGTCCAGGATCCGCTGCACAAGGCAGGGTGAAGGCCGAGGTCTTTGAGCTTCTTGTCAAGACTGGAGGGAATTATGGTATTGAATGCTGAACTGTAGTCCAAGAACAGCATTCTCACATAAGCATCCCTCTTCTCCAGGTGTGTAAGGACAGTATGTAGAGCTGTGGCTATTGCATCATCTGTCGATTGGTTATGACCATAGGTGAATTATATTGAATAAATGGTTTTCACAAAAAGTGAACTACAAAATAAGGGCTCTAATTTTAAACATTGGTGCAAGCACTAAAGAAGCAGAAATATCATACAAATTTAAAATAAAATATACTTTATTATTTTAAAAATAATAGAATTATGAAAATTATAGAGCAGGTAAAAATAATCATCATTCATGTAAAATCAGTAGTTTGTATTATTCATTTTTAGAATCTGGTCAACACTATAATTACCCTTGAGAAGGTGGTGGTGAGCTGACTTCTTGAGTTGCATCAGTCCTTCTGAAGTTCAAGTTGAAGTTTATGGTCATTCAACTGTACACATGTATACCAACAAACAAAACAATGTTCCTTCGGACCAAGCTTTCCCATACAGGACATATACTGGAAGGCTTTGATCAACAGGCTTCAGCAGGAACAGGCAGAGGCTAAGGGTGCCTCTGAGTCATTTGTTATCATTCATTTTTGATTGTAGAACATAGGCTTGAGAAGTTAGAGACAAACATTTCATGGTCTCAGTGAGAAGAGGTTGAGTATGTGACCTAGCCAAGTGTGAAACTCAAGGCATTTCAGAGGGAAGGCATAGGTAAGAGCAGGTAAATGTATTTATTTATGTTTGTTTATTGGGATACAGCATGGAATAGGCCCTTGTCACGTGCCCAGCAATATCCTGATTTAGCCTAATAATGGGACAATTTACAAAGACCAATTAATTTACCAACCGATACGTATTTGGATTGTGGGAAGAAACTGTAGCACCTGGATGAAACCCAGGTAGTCGTGGGGAGAACATACAAACTCCTTACAGACAGTGGCATGAATGGAACCTGGGTCGCTGGTACTGTAAAATGTTGTGCTAACCATTACTCTACTGTCACTCAACACTAATTCTTAATTCAGTGTAGACAGGAGGTGGAAGAATGTTTCTCCTATAAAATGTGGGATTTTAAGGTCCCAAGCAGTCTCCCTGATGACTATATCTGTGGGAAGTGCACCTGAATTCAGTTTCTGACTGACGAGGTCAAGGAACTGGAGCTGGAGCTGGATGTACTCAGGACCATCTGGGAGGCTGAAAACCTCATAGATAAAAAATCTACTGAGTTGGTCAGGCTTTGAGTGCAATCTTCAGATAGTAGATGAATGGCTATCCGGAGAAGTGAGGTCAGTGACCATTCCCCAGCAACAAAAATACCCTTTGGATACTGCTGGAGGAATGACTTAACAGGGCATAACTGCAGCAGCCAGGCCAGTGGCTCTATTGCCAGCTCTGAGACTCAGCAGGGAAGGGTGAGGTCAGGCAGAGTAATAGTTATAGGAGAGTTGATAAGAGAACAGTCAGGAGATTCTGTGGCCACAAAAGAGAAGATGGGATGGTGTGTTGTCTTCCAGGTGCTAGGGTACAGGATGTCTTAGAGCAGCTACAGATTATTCTCAAGGGGGAGGGAGAACAGCAGGCATCGTGGTGCACATTGGCACCAGTGACATAGGTAGAAAGGGGGAAGAGGTCTTGCACAGTGAGTATAAGGAATTAGAAAAGAAGTAGAAAAGCAGGACCTCCAAGGGAGTAATCTCTGGGTTACTCCCAGTGCCAAGTGCGAATCAAGTCAGGAATGAAATGTTAGTACAAATGAATAAGTGGCTGAGGAACTGGTGCTGGGGGCAGGGATAACCTGTACAAGAGGAACTGGAGTGGAACCAATATCCCGGCTGGCAGGTCTGCTCATACTGCTGAGGAGGGTTTAAACGAATGGCAGGGGGTCGGGAAGCAGAGTGCCAGGTCAGAAAGTAGAGGGATGCAGACAAAGGTAGATGTCAGGGTTAGTAAAAACAGGTAGGAGCAAAATAATAGATATGAAAGGACAAATATTTTGATGTGTGTGTATTTTAATGCCATGAGTATTATGGGTAAAGGTGAGGTGGATTAGTACATGGTACTATGATGTTGTGGGCATTACAGAGACTTGGTTGAGAGAGGGGCAAGAATAGGTGCGTAATATCCCAGAGTTTCAATGTTTTAGAATAGATAGAGAGGTAAAAGAGTGGGGAGGGTGAAGTTTCACTACTAATGAGGGACAATGTCACAGCTGCATTCAGAGGTGATTTAATGGAGGACTTGTCCACTGAGTCTATATGGATAGAACTCAAAAACAGGAAGGGCACTATCACTATAATGGGATTGTTCTACAGGCCCTGCAATAGCCACCAGGACATAGAGGAACAGATTTGCAGGCAGATTGAGGAAAGGTGTAAAACAATAGGGTTATGGTCATGGGGGGACTTCAAATTCCCTCTTATAAATTGGGACCTTCTGACTGCAAGAAGTTTAGATGGAGCAGAATTTGTTAGGTGCATCCAGGAGGTTTTCTTAATTCAATACATAGATAGTCCAACAAGAGGAGGGGCTGTAAATCATAAACACAAGAGATTGTGCTGGAAGTTCAGAGCAACACACACAAAATGCTGGAGGAACTCAGCAGGACAAGCAGAATCTATGGAAATGAATAAACAGTTGATGTTTTGGGCCAGGACCCTTTATCAGGACTGGAAGAGGAGGGGTATTACTGGACCTGGTGTTGGGTAATGAGCCTGGCCAGGTGATCAACGTTTCAGTGGCTGAATAGTTAGGGAACAAGTCCTTAAGTTTTACAATAGCTGTAAATGAGGATAATTATGAATCTTGCAGTGGAGTATTAAATTGGAACAAGGCAAATTATGAGAGGATTAGGGAGATACTAAGCTCAGCTGTTTTTGGGCAAGTCCATATCCGACATGTGGAGAGTGATTAAGGACCAGCTCAGCAGAATATAGGACAGGTATTTTCCAGTCAGCAGGAAAGACAAGAATGGTGAGTTAAGAGAACCTTGGATGTCAAGACAGGTGATGAATTTAGTCAAGAAGAGAAAGGAAAGCTTAAGAAGCTAGAATCAAGTTCCTTGAGGATTATAAAGAAGTCAGAAAAGAACTCACAAAGGGAAATGGGAAAGCCAGAAATGGCCATTAAAAGTCCTAGGCAAGTAGAATTTCAGAGAATCCCAAGGCATTCTATACATATGTCAAGAGCAAAAGGTAACTAGGCAGAGGATGGGACCACTCATAGGTAAAGGAGGGAACATTTGCTTGGCTGCAGAGGATGTGCGTGAGGTCTTTAATGTGTACTTTACATAAGTATTTGCAAGGAAAAGGATGTGGAGGATAGTGCCAAGCGTATTAATATGCTAGGACATTTTGAGGTAAAGGAGAAGGTAATGTTGGGTCTCTTAAAGAGCATCAAGGTGGATAAGTCTCCAGGGCCTGGTGGGATATACCCAGGTTATTGAGACAGGCAAGACAAGAGATTGCTGAGGCCTCAGGAAAGGTCCCAGAGGACTGGCAAGTAGCTAATATTGTTGCATTATTCAAGATGGGAACCAAAATTAATCCTGCAAACTGTAAACCAGTATATCTTATGTCAGTGGTAGGGAAGTTACTGGAGTGAATTCTTAGGAATAGGATTTATTAGCATTTGGAGAGCCATGGCCTAATTAGGGAGAGCCAATATGGCTTTGTGCGGGGCAAGACATGTCTTTTTAACTTGATTAAGTCTGATGAGGTGATAAAGGTAATTGTTGAAGGTAGAGTTGTGGATGTTGTTTACATGGATTTTAGTAAGGTGTTTGACAAGATCCTTCATGGGATAGCTGGAGGTCTGTATTCAGTGATGTTCTGCAGGGATATGTACTGGGTACGTGTTATATATAAATTTTGGATGAAAATGTAGATGGGTGTGTTAGTAAGTTTGCAGGTGAAATGAAGATTGGTGTAGTTGTGGATAGAGTAGACTACTGGCAAAGAACACAGTGTATTCAGAATATAGATCAGTTGCAGATATGAACAGAGAAATGGCAGCTGGAGATTACCCCAGACAAATGTGAGGTATTGCACACCAGTTAGTTAAGTGGAAAGAGACAATACACAGTTAAGTGCAAGACACTTAACAATGTTGATGAGCAGAGGGATCTGGATTCCAAGTTCATAGCTCCCTGAAAGTGACCACACAGATTAACAGGGCGGTTAGGAAGGCATACGGCATGCTTGTCTTTATTAGTTAAGGCAATGAGTTCAGGAAGTTATGTTGCAGCTTAATAAGGCTCTAGGCTACATCTGAAGTATTGCATCCAGTTCTGGTTGCCCCACCACAGGAAGGATGTTGAGGGCTTGGCAGAGGGTGTAGAAGAGCTTTACCAGAATGTTGCCTGGATAAGAGGGCATGTGCTACAACAAGAAGTTGGATAAACTTTGGTTGTTTTCTCTGGAACAGCAGAGGCAGAGGGGAGATATGATCAAGGTTTACAAGATTGTGAGAGGCATAGAGAGAATAGAAAGACAATACATTTTCCCAGGGTTGAAATGTCTAATACCAGAGTGCATGTGCTTAAGGCGAGAGAGGGTTATTTCAAATGAGAAAGTGAGGGGTAAGATTTTTTTTTTGGGTGCCTGGAATGCGCAGCGTGGGGTGGTAGTAGAGGCAGATGCATTAGAGACATTTAAGAGATGATTATCAGATAGGTGCATGAATGTGAGGAAAAAGGAAGGTTATGGACATTGTGTCGGTAGAAGGAATTGGTTAGGTTGCCCATTTGATTACTAATTTAATTGGATCGGTACAATATTGTGGACCAAAGGGCCTTTTCCTATGCTATATTGTTCTATGTTCTACTGTATATCTACCAGCTTTGCTCTTTTTGGTAGTAAAGGTTACAATTTAGAAGGTAAGTCAGAGTTCTCATGAGAAGTAACAACAGTGCATATCATTAGTTGGTAAGCATTAGAGTCCGATGTGCAAGTTTTTTTTAACAAAATAAACTGTATTCATAATAAAAATTATTTACAAGAATGAACTGTTCAATACCTTTACATTCTTCACAGACATTGTCAATATTTTCCATACTGTTTAAAAACTGCTGGCACTCATGTGATACACTGGGATTTCATATTAAATAAGTACTGCTATAATTGAGGGGCATCCTCCTGTTATGCAAGTGTTGAAGAGAGTGAAAGTTTGGGTGGGGTAGATGAGGAACAAATCAAGCAGACTGGTTTGTCCCAGATTGGGCTGAACCACTTTAAATTATTGGTGTTACACTGAATGCAAAGTTCCCCATCACACTTCTACTTGTGCCTTGCAGTTGGCGGAAAGTCTTCGGGATGACAAAAGGTGAGTCACTCACTGTGGGATACCCGGCCATTGACAAGTTTTTATAGCAATTATACAGACGTGGCCACTCCATTGGAGTTTCTGGTCATTGATAATTCCCATTATAGTGATGCTGGAGAACTCAGCAATGGTAATGCTATTAAATGATGCCAATCAATGTCAATCAAAACAAATTAAGGCTAAGAAGTAAGACTTCCTTGGGTTAATGAATACCATCGCCTGCAGCTTTAAATATGTGAACATTGCTTGCCACTTCACACTGAATGTTGTTCTCATCTTGCTACGTGCAAGCATATGCAGTTTCATTTGCTGAGGAGCTGTCACTTCTGACCTTATGAAGGAAATAAATTAAACAAATGAAAATAGTTGAGCTTAGTGAGGATTTCAGGGAAAGGTGAGATAAATCATCTATTTGTCACTTCTTGTTGAATATACTTGTGAAAGCTTCAGCCTTTTCTTTACCACTCACATGCTAGGGTCCTGATATGTTCTCAGTCTTTTCCTTCCATCATCTGTTTAATTGTCCACTGACATTGATGACTCGACATGTTAGGACTGCAGAGATTTGACCCCATTGGTTGTGAGATTGCTCAGCTCTATCTATTACATGTTGATTTTAGGTATGCAGTTCTCTATTGCCTCTTCACTGCTGACCTTAGCATGTCCCTTTGTTTAGATCAGAGAATTTGTTAAATAATTATTTTGTCAATTATTATTAACAGTTTGATAAAGGTATCATGTGTTTAGGGTGTTTTCAATAATTCATTGACCTCTGCTCGGTATTTGGAACCTACAACAGCACACCCTGTGGAACGCCATTGGACATCTGTAGCATGCTGTTTGGGAATAAGTGGTAACAATTCAGGATAAATGGTCAATTAGAACAGAGATAGGGAAAACATACTTTATGCTAATGGTTATGGATCTTTGAAAATCTATACCACACAAGGCTGCGGCTTCTCAGTTGTTGATTATTTTAAGACTAAGCTTCACAGATTTTACAAACTAAGACTATCAGGAACATATTTGTTTCCTACTTTGACAGTTCTGTAGCAGCCATAAAGAAAACTCTTGTTATTGAGGCGTTGTTCTTGAGGCTAATTTCTTGACATAGTTATTTGTTAGGTCCTCTTAACATGGTTTTGTTCCTTGGAGAACATTTTTATCCCTGTGACACATTCCTAAGTATCAACAGTACTTGCAAATAGATATCTGATTGTTGTCTATAATATTTGCTAAGTTCCCAAGTATTATTTAGGTGTGATAATTTTATAACTGGTGAAAACAGGACAGGATTTTTTTGCATGCCTTTCTCAATGTGGGTAAAGGAACAATGCAAAAAAGATCAATGATCTTTCATTGTTATTATAATGATGAAATTTCAGTGACATGTAACATTAGCTGTTTCTCAGTTAAATATCTGACCAGTTCCATGTTTTCAACATTTTCTGTTTATATTTTAATGAATTAGGTCAGTATGATAATTTGGTGAATATAATGAAAATTATGTCTAGCCTACGGTTTTTTATTAACTCTTTGGGGACAATGAGAAATCAAGCTTCAATATGCTTCATTTTAAAGTTAACAGCATCTCCTAAAGGGGACATTCACTGTTGCTAAAGCCAACAGGAAAACTTCAGACTTGAAAATAATGCCTGAATGAGGTCCAGAAGCCACTCGAGTTTGCAGATGCAAGAATGAAGCTCAGAATACAGATTGTCAACAGTGGTTGAGGGTTGGAGTGGAAACTTATTTTGATTTTGCACTTTATCATTTACCTGTACTACACTTTTTTGGTAGCTTTTACTGTTTTTTCTGCACTGTTTTTGTTTTACCTTATTCTAGTTCAATGCACTGACTAATGATTTGATCTGTATTATACAAAACAAACTTTTCACTGTATCTTGGTACATGTGACAATAATAAACCAATATCAATAATTCAGGATTAAAGAAGCCACTTCAGTTTACAATTCCTAAGAAAGAAGTAATTATAAATCTGTACCTGGTGCTCCTGATGTGGCCTCCTCTACATTGGTAAGACCTGACATAGATTGGGGGACTGCTTTATCAAGCATCTCAGCTCCAACTGCAAAAAGCAGAATTTCCCAGTGGCCAAACATTTGTATTCCTAACCCATTCCCATTTCGACATGTTAGTCCATGGCCTCCTCATCTTCCACGAGGAGGTCATTGTCAGTTTGGAGAAGCAAACCTCATATTCCATCTAGGTAGCCTCCAAAGTGATGGCATGAACATCAGTTTCTCTAACTTCTGGTAATTTTACCCCTCTCCCTTCCCTCTTCTTTGTTCTCCACTTTGGCCTCTTACCCTTTCTGCTCACCTGGATTTCACCTTCCTGACGCCCCTCCTCCTTCCCTTTCTCCCATAGTCAACTGTTCTCTCCTATCTGTTTCCTTCTTCTCCAGCCCTTTGCTTTTATTCATCCTCTGCCCCCCCCCCAACCCACCTGGCTTCACCTATCACCTTCTAGCTTGTCCTCCTTCCCTTCCCCCCCAACTCGCTTATTCTGGCATCTTCCCATTCCTTTCCAGTCCTGATGAAGGGTTTCAGCCCGATATGTTATTCATTTCCATAGATGCTGCCTGACCTGCTGACTTCCTCCAGCATTTTGTGTGCATTGCTCTAGTAATTATAGAGATTGTTATGCCTCGATTTAATAAAGAGATTAATATATAATATACAAAACTTTTTCTTTGTAATTTAACATTATTTTATTTTTGGTAATAAAAGTTATACTGTATTTAACATTTAATTTAGATGAAAGGGGCTCTCAAGGAGAGTGCTAACATTTCCTTTTCCCTGACATTATGAATCCTTTCTGTGGCTTCTTGCTACAGACTGTCTGTACTTTCCAACAGCTAGATTTGTCATGTTGGCTGTCCGCCCAGCAAGAAGTGGAACAAAAAAAATGATCGTGTGGTCTTGCTGATAAGTTCAGGAGATTTTTCATGTCCTTGGTTTTGTCATATTCTGTGGATATTTTTGGCTGCCCCCATCCCCTAATGTCCCTGCCATTCTGTATATCCAAGCAGTTCAGAATATTTCAGTCACTTCAGACATATTAAATAAGTTTTGTTATAAGTCAAACCCTTCTAGAAATAGCTTCAACGACTGAATTTTGTTCATGACCTTGTACGACCCCGACAGCAAATCAAATTTGCATTTTTGATTTATCTGTTTTACTTAACCCAATATCAAGCAAAATTTTGATATAAAACTTTGATTTAAAGCTATATTTAAGTTAATGAATGTCTAATTTTCAGTAGTTGGTGTGAGAAGACATGGGTTGAGTTAATTTTTTAAAATGGACAGTTCAATGGTATCAGTCTCACAAAGAGTTTTTACGTTAAGAGCGACCAAAGCTAGGACTAGAATACATTGCATCTGGAATTTCCTCTCACTTTATCTGGACCTTTTTCATTTTACAATTCTGAATTATTTTGAATTATTCTGAATAGAGCATCTAGTCCATTTCCCATCTTACATGCTGGCACAGTTTGTTCGGTCTGATGTCTTCAGTTCTCCACATCTGTGGGAGCAGGGTACAGAGAACAACTGAAGGCCTAATTAGACTCTAGGGAGAATGGATGGGGGCTTAATCATCTGAAAATCATGGCTTAGGATGCCTGGTCCTGTTACGTCATACTGCACTTCACACTAATATCACAACTCAATAGAAGAAACAGCCATTCCAAGGAGAATCCAAAAGAAATATCAGACTTGAGTGAGTAATTTTTTCACACACAAATAAATACTCTTGATGCAGGTAATTGGTGGAGATATCTAATGAAACAACACTAAGTTATATTAGTTATCAAAAATGAACTTTTTTCTTTTTCTATTTTTCTGTACTTTGTCTTCCTGCTTCCTTACTTTCTTGTTTCCCTTCTTGTCTCCTCATTTCACTATCTATTCTTTCGTTCTTCCTCTGGTTTCTAATTCCTTTCAACTGCATCCATTATGCTTTTACCTTCAGGAAATGTCTGAATATTGTCTTTCATTATGAGAACACTGAATAGTTAGAAGGGAGAGGTGTAGCTTAGAAAATGCAGAACACATTTAAAGATGTGATATATTGTTGTCATTTAGAACATTAATGATTGTTTTGATCAGAGATGTGTAAGCCACAGTTATGCCAAGCTGTTAAGTACACAAAGGCAAATATGCAAAGGAAGCATCTAGGCAGTGTCACAGGTCTCCACACTAGCGGAAAAGTTAAGTGTTCGCAGTCTTGATCAGCAGTGTGTGCCCTCAGGATCTTCAGCCATTAGAGCTTTGGGGCCTGGAGGAAAGGAAGACCAGCTATTTGGAGATTAGTGTCTAATGGTAAGGTGGGAGTTGTATATTGGTGTTTCCAACCAGAGATTATGAGACAATGGTGGAAGTGAAAGCTGAAATTGTGTATAGTTTGATTCAGGAGTTATTTCCAGAAGTCAGGGATTTTGAAGTAAGGAGATTAGTGCCAGAATAGATCAGGAGCCTAGAGTTTTGATTTGTGAAGGATGGAGTTTGTGAGATGATGGGGAGCCAAAAGATTGAAAATAAATAATAAAATATTTCAATAGAATCCTAGTCTATCACAGCACAATGAATAATGGATGTACTGAGGGTGGTTATCCTTGGTACTGTTCCAAAAGGTTACTTGTATGTGAACAGAAGTGAAAGTATGATCCACAATCAGTATTACCTGGTCAAGCTACCAAAGTGATCTGAACTGTCTTGGGTATGGAAGCAATGTAGCTGGCTGCTGTTTTGCATGATATTATTTGATTAGAAACATAGTTAGATGTCAAATTAAGATCTATGATTGAATCTTCATTGCAATTTCTTCTGATACAGCTTTTTCTGTTCATAAAATATTTCATGTCTTTAAATCTCATTCATCCACTTTCCCATAAAACCATGCTGTAAAAGGTCATAAGTTCTAAAAATTATATATTTTTTGCTAACTAAGCTGAAACAGCAATGGCATTTCTCTAAAGTTGTCAATAATCTTGACATAAAGTGAAATCTTGTGTCACTTGAAGGATAAATTTAAACTTGTGAAGCAAGATATAAATTATTACAACACTTGAGAATGATCAAAATTCACTCATACCTGAAGCTTTAGGTAAAGGTCACAATTATCATTCTTAACTTATTTACTGTTGCTGTTTCTTATATTCCATTTGGAACTAAAGTAAGTTTCTGGGTTATTGAATAGTATAGTAAGACATTTAATGTAATTTCATTTGTGGTGTATGGCTTATCTGTGATGTATGATAATTAAATTGAGATCCAATTGTCTTGATACTTTGAGGCAACAACATGGCAAATCTAGTCAAGGTATTGCCTCAAAGCTCCAGCACCTGGATTTGATCCTGACCTCCATTGCTGTCTGTATGGATTTTCCATGTTCTCCCAGTAACTCCAGAGTTTTCTTCTAGTTTCTTCCCACATCCCAAAGACATGAAAGTTGTCAGGTTAATTGACCATTGTAAGTGACCATAGTATATACAGTAGGTGAGTGATAAAATCTTGGCGAGTTGATGAGAAGATGACGAGGATATAAAGGGTGTTTTACAGATGGTACAGAATCAGTGGGCCTACTTCTGTGCCTTTGACCCTATAACTTAGATATTTTTTTCTCAGTGCTATTTATTTTTCAATTCATTCCTAGTTCTTAGAGCAACGTGTAGAGAAGTATTTGTTTTATATTTGCCAACCTTTATTATAGGGTAGGTCCACCTGATTCTCTGCAACTCCATCTTAAAAGTATTGTTTCACATGCCTCAATGTTGCTGCTTCTTCTCTGCTTTGGTGGTCCACTTTCTTTTTGTCACCTTTAACTTGCACACTTAGTTTTGTTTTTGCCACTTTCTAATAGAATTAATAATAACATGATCCCTGAAACATCATTTTCTATAGTCACTTCTATTCTCTAGAGAGGTTACATTTTTCTAATGATTTAATTATGCAGAGGCATCATTCCGTTTACTTAGCAAGTATTGGTGTCAACATATGCAGGAAAAATGATTAGGCATATCTGCAGCTAGTAGCATGAGAAAGGGTCCAGGGTCAGTGGTGTGTTCTTTGTGAGATGTAGAAACTCTGGGAGATATCCAGTTCCCTGATAACTACATCTGCATGAGATGTATGTCGCTGCAGTTCCTTACAAACTATGTTAGGGAACTGGAGCTTCAACTGGATGACCTTCAACTCATGCAGGAGATTGGGGAGGTGCTAGATAAAAACTACAGGAGGCAGTCACCCTAAGTTGCAGAAACAAGAAGCTGGGTGACTGTCAGGAGAGGAAAAGGGAATAGGTAGACAGTGCAGATACCTCTTTGGCTGTTCCCCTCAATAATAATACTGCTTTAGATACTGTTGTGTGGGGGGAGCAACCTACCAGGGAAGAGCTGCAGTGACCATATCTCTAGCACTGAGTCTGGTTCTGTGTCTCAGAAGGGAAGAGGAAAGAAGAGGAGTGCAATAATGATTGGGGATTCCATAGTCAGAAGAGCGCACAAGAGATTCTGTGGACATGAAAGAGACACCAGGATGGTATTTTGCCTCCCAGGTACCAGGGTCAGGAACATCTCGGATTGGGTCTACAACATTTTAAAGGGGGAGGGTGAACATCCAGAAATCACAGTACATATTGATGCCAACGACATAGGTAGGAAAAGAGAAGAGGTCCTGAAGAAAGAATATAGGGAGTTAGGTAGAAAGCTAAAAAGCAGGGCATCACTGAATTGTTGCTTGTGCCATGCACTAGTGAGGGTAAGAATGGATGACTTGGCCGATGATTTGGCTGAGAACTTGGTATAGGAGACTTGGCTTCCGATTTCTGGATCATTGAAATCTCTTCTAGGGAAGATATGGCCTGTACAAAATGATGGGTTACATCTGAACTTGAGGAGAACCAATATCTTTGTGTTCAGTTTTGCTAGAGCTGATGAGGAGGGTTAACAATCATTTGGCAGGGTGATTGGAACTGGAGTGATAGAGCAGAGGATGGGACAATTAGTATATAAGTAGATGCAATGTATAGTGAGAGTGTGAAGAAGGAGGGAGATGATAGGGCAAAACTGCAGTCGGTGAGATGGGTTGAAGTATGTCTTTAAATAATCGCTTCAACAGTTTGGCAAAATGAGGATAAAGTAAAAGGAAAGGAGAATGTAGGAGAGATTACGAAAGTCTCCAGAATTTAAAAAAACACAAAACATTTTGAAAGGGTTAAAACTTCCAGTAACATAGGGGCAAAATTGAAAAAGATGATGAACATAGGTCTGAATGTATTATATTTGAATACAGACAGTATATGGGGAAAAGAGGTAGATGATCTTTTAGCGCAGTTAGAAATTGCCAAGTATGATGTTGTTGGCATCACTGAGTCATATCTGAAAGAAGATCATAGTGGAGAGCTTAACATTCAAGGATACACATTGTATTGATAGGACAAGCAGATGAGGCAGAAGGGGTCGGTGGCTCTGATGGTAGAAAATGAAATCAAATCCTTACAAAGAGGTGACATAAGATCTGAAAATGAATGTTACTTGTGGGTGGAGTTAAGAAACTACAGGGTAAAAAGACCCTGATAGGAGTTAAATGCAGACTTCCAAACAGTAGCCAGGATGTGGGGTACAAATTTCAATGGGAGATAGGAAGACTTATGATAGTCATGGGCAATACTCATGAACTAGATTTGATTAGGGAGCTTAAAGTAGAGGAACCCTTAGGAGATAGTGATCTTAATATGATAGATTCCACCTTGCAGCTTGAGAGGAAGGAACTAAAATCACATGTATCTGTATTACAGTGGAGTAAGGCAAACTGCAGAGGCATGAGAGAGGAGTTGGTCAAAGTTGATTGGAAGTGGACACTAGCATTGATGATTGCAGAACATCAATGGCTGGAGTTTCTGGGAGCAATTCGGAGGGTGCAGGACAGATTCATCTCAAAGAAGAAGTATTCTATAGGAAGGATAAGGGAAGGGAAGTCAAAGACAGCATAAAAACAAAAGAGAGACCATATAGCAAAAATTAGTGGGAAATTATTGGATTAGGAACCTTTTAAAATCCAACAGAAGGCAACTAAAAAAAATGACAGAAAAGATGAGATATGAAGGTAAGCTAGCTAATAATATAAAAGAGAATACCAAAAGCTGTGAATGAGTGGTGACAGTGGATATCGGACCGCTGAAGAGGTACTAATTGAGGACAAAGAAATGGTGGATGAACTTAATAAGTATTTTGCATTAGTCTTCACTGTGGAAGACACCAGCAGTATTTCAGAAATTCGAGAATGTCGGGAGCAGAAGTGGGTGTAGTTGCTATTACTAAGGAGAGTGTGTCTGGGAAGCTGAAGGTTTAAGGTAGATGGTCTACATATAAGAGTTCTGAAAGAGGTAGTTCAAGAGATAATAGAAGGATTAGTAATGATCTTTCAAGAATCACTAGATTCTGGAATGGCTCCTGACAACTGGAAAATCGTGAACTGTAACACCACTCTTCAAGAAGGGAGAGAGGCAAATGACAGGGAATTATAGGGCAGTTATCCTGACCTCAGTGGTTGGCAAGATGTCTATTTTTAAGGATGAGGTTTTGGGGTACTTGGTACACAATAAAATAGACCAAAGTCAGCATGGTTTCCTTGAGGGGAAATTTTGCCTGACAAATCTGTTGGACTTTTTTGAGGAAATAGTAGGCATGGTAAACAAAGTGGATGTTGTTTACTTGGATTTTCAGAAGGCCTTTGACAAGGTGCCACACATGAGTCTGCTAAACGAGATAAAAGCCTATAGTTTACACTTGCAGGGGTGTCAAACTCATTTTAGGTCATGGGCCGGATTGAGCAAAATGCAGCTTCATGCGGGCCGGATCAGTCGGACGCGTGCGAACGCAGCTTTCGTTGCCTCTGTTTTTTCAGCCTGCTCTCATGTGTTTCAGTCTCTGCTATAACTACAAAGTGTTTCACTTTACAAGTTCCGTTTCTTATGAAGAAGACTGCCGAATAAACACTAAAAACCCTGAAAACCTGGTACCTGAATAAACTCAGCATTAGCCATATCATACGCCATAGGCGCTTCGATTACTGGGGCCAGCTTTAATAGTAATTAGATATTATCTCGCAGGCCAAAGATAATTCCACCGCGGGCCGGATTTGGCCCGCGGGCCTTGAGTTTGACATATATGGTTTACAGGAAAGAAATTAGCATGGATAGAAGACCAGTTGTCTGGCAGGAGACAAAGAGTGAAAATAAAGGGGGCCTTTTCTGATTGGCTGCCAGTGACTAGTGCTGTTCAGCAGCATTGGTGTTGGGACCACTTCTTCTTATGTTATATGTCAGTGACTTGGCTTTGTGACCAAGTTTACATAGGTGGAGGAGCAGGTACCTTTGCAGATGCAGGGAGTCTTCAGAAAGACTCGGAGATTAAGAGAATGGGCAAAGAAATGGCAGATGGAATACAGTGCAATGATGTGTTCAGTCATGTATTTTGGTTGAAGGAATAAAGGTGTGGACTATTTTCGAAACGGAGCAAATCCAGAGATCAGAGATGCAAAAGGGAGACTTTGTGCAGAATTCTCTAAAAGGTAATTTGCAGGTAAAGTCAGAGGTAAATACAATGTTAGCATTCATTTTGAGAAGACTAGAATATAAAAGCAAGGATGTAATGCTGAGGCTTTATAAAGCGTTGGTCAGATTGGAGTATTGTGAGCAGATTTTGACCCCTTATCTAAGAGGCGATGTGCTGGCATTGCAGATGGTCCACAGAAGGTTCACAAGAATTATTCTGTGAATGAAAGAGTTAATATGAAATATGTTTGATGGCTCTGAGCCTGTACTCATTGGAATTTAGAATAATAAGGTGGGATCTCATTGAAAACTATTGAATATTGACAGAGCTGATAGAGTAAACATGGAGAAGATGTTTCCTATAGTGGAACCGTCTCAGACCAGCAGACACAGCCTCAGAATACAAAGATGTCCCTTTAGAACAGAGGTGAGGAGGAATTTCTTCAGCCAGATGATGCTGAATCTGTGGAATTCATTGCAACAAATGGCTGTGGAGGCCAAGTCATCGGGTTTATTTAAAGCGGATGCTGAGAGTAAGGGCGTAAAAGGCTACTGGTAGAAGGCAACAGAATAGGTTGAGAGGGTTAATCAATCCTCCATGATAGAATGGTGGAGCAAACTCAATGGGATAAATGGCCAAATTCTGCTCTATGTCTTATGCTCTTTATTTTGAAATTTTGAAGGGAAACAATTTTGGTATAGATAATATTTTAGCTACCTATTAATGAAACTGATTAGATAATCAACCGGCAACAGTAAATTGTGATCATTCTCAGATATTATGGTAACTGTATATTTACTTGGCAAAATGCATTCAGCTGGAATGCCACAGAATGTATCTGAAACCAAAGTCAGCTTTTTACTTGATACAAATTCATGACACCTGCCTGGGTAGACCCATCATTAATAGCTTTTACCTACTGTATGTAGTCATGGGTTTATATACTTCTCAGTAGAATAAATATTGACATGAAAACTGAAACATATATTTAATAATTCAACTTTTCTGTCATTGCTCTAGACTCACTGTTAACTCCTTGATCATGTTGTTTGCAACCGCAGCAGTGTAGTTTCTGCGAATCACCCGCTTTAAGTTGGCGCAGATTGGGTGTTAGAAACGGGGAACATTATATTACCATGATATAGAACAGTGCAGTGTTGTTTGATTGATGTAGCTTGGAAACAGCAGCCACGGTTGGTGAAATACACAGCAATGTCTGACTGTTTTCAGTGCTTCTTCTTTGCCCCATCGCCACACCAGGAATTATAGTCAGATTCTGCTAACCATAAAGCAGGACATTGTGTCTCCACAGGAGCAAGTGGAAAGATCAAAGGAAGAATAAATCACTATTATATAGAATTAATTCTTTTGATATCCTGTTGATTCTTATTAATATATCATTGCAGCATCCAGCATACTTGTACAAATTTTAAATTAAATACCTCAGCATTCACACTAACTTGAACAATTGTCTCAGTATTGGACTGGTTTATCTGATCTAACAACCAACTGCTTGCCCATCTGGCAGCCTCTCACTGCCTGGATGCAAAATAAGCTGGTTCCTTCACTGTACTGATTGGATCATGCAATATCCCAACCTCCCAGCAACAACAAACTTTCACTCCCAGCCTCCACCAGGGTTTTATTGCTCACCTGAATCACTTAATGGTTTAAAGCTTCGGATGAATGAGACTCCAGGGAGAAATGGCTTTCAGTTCCATTTGAATTTGTTCAAACTGAGAAATATCAATGATATTAAGGTTTTTTTCCACAATTATTCTTCATTAATCTATTTTTGGAATGTTTTTATGCTTTGCTCTAATGACGTATGATGTATTCATCCTATAGTTTATCATTTTACTAGTTCCAGAGACCATTATTCATCAACAGCTGCTATCAACTGGGCAATTAAGTAAATTAATAGATGTAAACCAATTTCCTTCCTGTGCTAAATTTGGCTGTTCTATTATTTAAGTACTCCTTTTTGAGCCTTTGCAATATTTAATGTTGCATTTTCTATGAGCAATTTTCATTTTTTGTGGCATATATTAGAAATTCATGTTCTCTCTCATTCTGATAATATTGCTAGCAATATAATGAACACTTATGATGCCTTTATTTTGGTACATGAAGTAAACATTCACTGTAGATCCAGTGGAATTACCTGTTACCCCTATGGGTGTTGTTGTCAGACATTTGTGATGTGCTTTCCTATAGTATAGTATAGTATAGTATAGTATAGTATCTGGGAGTACAGTTAGACGAGAAGCTAGACTGGACTGCCAACACAGATGCCTTGTTCAGGAAGGCACAGAGTCGACTGTACTTCCTTAGAAGGTTGGCGTCATTCAATGTTTGTAGTGAGATGCTGAAGATGTTCTATAGGTCAGTTGTGGAGAGCGCCCTCTTCTTTGTGGTGGCATGTTGGGGAAGCAGCATTAAGAAGAGGGACGCCTCACGTCTTAATAAGCTGGTAAGGAAGGCGGGCTCTGTCGTGGGCAAAGTACTGGAGAGTATAACATCGGTAGCAGAGCGAAGGGCGCTGAGTAGGCTACGGTCAATTATGGAAAACCCTGAACATCCTCTACATAGCACCATCCAGAGACAGAGAAGCAGTTTCAGCGACAGGTTGCTATCGATGCAATGCTCCTCAGACAGGATGAAGAGATCAATACTCCCCAATGCTATTCGGCTTTACAATTCAACCGCCAGGAGTAAGATATGTTAAAGTGCCGGGGTTAGGACTCAATGTATTTAAGTAAACTACTTAAGAACTTTTTAAAAGCTATTATTACTGCTTTTTGAGAGGGTGATTTTAGATGCATATCATATTTTTACTGAGTTAAGTATTGTATGTAATTAGTTTTGCTACAATAAGTGTATGGGACATTAGAAAAAATGTTGAATTTCCCCATGGGGATGAATAAAGTATCTATCTATCTATCTATCTATCTATTAAATCATGCTTCAAGTACAATGCTTGTAACTTCATGCTGCTCCCACCCAAATCTGGCACTCAGATCTCTAGAATAGACATTTTTTTTATTACCAGGGAAGAGTACTAGCCCTAAAGTAAGGTTGTCATAAGTGCTTTGTTACAAAACAACATTTTTTCCAATTTGCCATGAACCATGTCACAGGAGAGTGTACTAATATATTACAATCATTGAGTGGAGAAGTATAATTTGCCTTTTGAAGTACATTGAATGTTGTACATTACATTTGAAGGTTTACTATCATTGTGAACCTTTCAATGAAATAGGCAAGACAGGGGCTATATTTCATTAGGAGTTTGAGGAGATTCGGTTTGTCACCTAAAACACTTGAAAATTTCTACAGATGTATCATGGAGAGGATTCTGACTGGCTGCATCACCATCTGGTATAGGGGAGGCTATTGCACAGGATCAAAGTAAGCTGTGGAGAATTGTAAAATTAGTCAGCTCCATCATGGGTATTAGCCTCCATAGTATCAAAAACATCTTCAAAGAACGGTGATTCAGAAAGGCAGTGTCCATCATTAATTACACCCACTACCCAGGACAGGACCTCTTCTCATTGTTAAGAATCAGGAAGGAGGTACAGGCACACACTCAGGGATTCAGGAACAGTTTCTTTCTCTTTATCATTCAGTTTCTAATTGGACATTGAACCTATGAATACTACCTCACTACATTTGTATTTCTGTTTTTGCACTACTTATTTAACTATTTAAAATACATATACTTACTGTAAATCAGTTTTTTCCTCTATATTTATCCTGTATTGTACTGCTGCCGCAAAGTTAACAAATTTTACGACATATGCTGGTGATATTGAAGCTGATTCTGATTCTAATACCGATTTATTGAAGAAGGTGAGAATGGTATTGGCAGGTAAGGTACTGAGCAGTAGCTGGTAATGGAAGATGTTCCACAAATAATTATCATCTAACACTAATTCATGACAGATACTTGTTGCACAAGATAGTTTATTAACAACATGTGAAACAAAACACTGCATTTGCTGGAAACAAAATTAGAAAATGTTCGTAATCAATACATTTCTCAATAGTTTCTCATCTCCTTCTGTACATTCATTCTCAGTCACAGTAAGTCCATTTTATTATCTGGTGAGCAGATATTAACTCTGCAGCCCAGCAGATTAAATGTAAATTTGTCTACGATTTTAGTGATGCTGTATTTGCGGAGCTTTCGATAACTGTAATCCTCGACCAGAAACTTTGAAACACTATCTAAGAGTTTAAAGCTAGCACCATTATTGGAAGCCAGGGTAGTCACTGAATCTCTGCACAATGCCATGTTACATGCATGTTGATATGTGCTGGAAATGAGCCAGCAACATCATGAAGGATCCCAACCACCCTGCTCATGGACTATTTGTTCCACTTCCATCAGGGAGAAGGCTACATAACATCCATGTCAGGACGACCAGACTCAAAAACGGTTACTTTCCCCCAGCATTATGACTGATCAACACTTCCATCACTAACCCACCCTTTGAAACTCCCAATCACCACAACTTTATTATTTCCTGTCAGTCACTTTATAAACATACAATCAATATCTATAAGCGATCTTATGCATATATATTTGTTGTTTTTAAAATTATTATTGTGTTCTTTATCTTTTGTATGTTTTTTGTGCTGCATTGGATCCGGAGTAACAATTATTTTGTTCTCCACTACCCATGTGTACAGGAAATGATATTAAAGAACCTTGAATCTTGAATCCTACAATCAAGGAGTATGAGGAAACTCCTGGCCAATATTGCTATAGTAATAATGGTTAAGGCTATTAGTGCTAGCCATTATCATAGGTTAAAAGCTAATATCATCTAATGTTCACACAATCAGAATTAAATTGAAAACCCGGAAACTACTATTAGAGATGCCATTTTGCAATACTGCTCATTGATGTGACACTGAAATCATTGTAATGCCATGAACTTCAGGTAATTATTATAAAATATAGGAACAGAATTAAGCTATTTAATCCTTCTTCACCATTCAATCATAGCTGATATAATTTCCCTCTCAACTCCATTCTCCTGCCTTCTCCCCATAACCTTTGATGCCTTTATTAATCAACAACCTATCAACCTCCACCTTAAATATACCCAGTGGCTAGGCCTCCATAGCTGTCTAAGACAATCAATTCCTCAACTTCACCGTACTCTGTTGAAAGAAATTCCTCCTCATTGTTCTGAAGGGACAGCCTTCTATTCTGAGACATGACTCTCCCACTATTTGGAACATACTCTCCAAGTCCACTCTGTATAGGCCTTGCTATATTTTGTAGGTTTCAATGATATATACCCTCATTTTTCTAAACTCCAGTGAGTACAGGCCCAGAGCCGTCAAATACACCTCATGTGTTAGCCCTTTCATTCCAAGGATCATTTCCATAAACCTCTGGACCACCTCCAATGCCAGCATGTTTAGACTAGTGCAGATGATAAATAATGCAAAATAACCTCTCTATTCTAGAAAAGTTACTTTCACAAGTGTAGTTAAATTCTCAAAGCAAAAAATAATGTTCCTGATTTTTACTAAAATAGAACTGTTTTTTTTATCAGCACACACAAAATGCTGAAGGAACTCAGCAGGCCAGGCAGCATTTATAGAAAAAAGTACAGTCAACGTTTTGGACTGAAATGTCGACTGTACTTTTTTCCATAGATGCTGCCTGGCCTACTGAGTTCCTCCAACATTTCGTGTGTGTTGCTCGGATTTCCTGCATCAGCAGATTTTCTCTTGTTTGTGATTGTTTTTTTTTTAATCTTTATTTGTCTTTTCTGTCTCTCCTTTAATCCTGTGTTTATGTCCCATCTTTACTCATTCTAATTTATATTTCCCATATTTTACCATTCAGTTTAGTGTTTCATGGATTTGAGTGAGGAATTTTCAATCGAATTATTTAAAAAAAATTTTTAGACTATTTACATCTCCTCTTTCCCTTACATTTGTTGCCTTGTATCTCCAATTATCTTTTTTTCTTTCTCTCTACTCCCATAATCTATCTCCTAGTTCACCACTCACTTACTTACTCTTCTTTTGATCTCTCTTTATTCTGCATCACTCAATTTTTCCTTCTTTTTTTTGATTAAATCATCTTTCCCCGATCCTATCACTGTCATTTCCCCTTACAATTAATTATGCTTGCCCTTCTGTTGTGCATTCAATATTTCAGTGGTTTTTGAGTAATATTGTAAATAAATTATTTAAGCATTCTTGTTAATTTAAATAATAGTTGTGGATTATATGTATAAACACATGAATGGCATATGTCATCATGCTACCACGTAATACTTGCATACTTTGCTTAAAGTAAACTCAAAGTTAGACTCATATTTCGGACTCCCGTGCTTTCCTTTGAATTTGTTTAATGTTTTGAAGTTAAAAAATGTAACACCTTCATCTCTTTTATTTCTCACTTCACTTATTTGCCATCAGAGATTGTGGCAACATTTCCTAGTGCTTGCCTCTGTGATGCTTTCATGGAGCATTGTTACTGAAAGAACATTGCAGATGAATAGATGCAGATCAGTGTAGCTGCAGTTTAGTAGCTTCTGTCTTATCAAAATAAGAAAGAAGCTGCTAAAATAAATTAGTAGCATCTCTTTCCAATCACTTCCTCCTGCATCTACTCTCAAAAAACTTGTAAAAAAAAAAGCAATATAAGACGAAAGTTGAAACAAGCAACACAAGAAGAGTCCTGACGAAGGGTCTCGGCCCGAAACGTCGACATCGCTTCTCCCTATAGATGCTGCCTAGCCTGCTGTGTTCTACCAGCATTTTGTGTGTGTTGTTGTTTGAATTCCCAGCATCTGCAGATTTCCTCGTGTTTGCTCACACAAGAAGAAATGACTGCTTATAGATGTTATATTTTGAATTCATCAAATTTTGCACACTTATTAAACCTGATTTTATTTATTTAGATGCACAGTAAAAGCCTCAAGGCTCAATGAGTCTGCACCACCCAATTACACCCATGCCACCAATTAATCTACGAACCTATACGTCTTATACCTCTGTACACTGGGCCTCTGTACTTCCTTCTGCAATTAGATCCTTGACTTCCTAACCGGAACACTACAATCTGTGCAGATTGGTGATAACATCTCCTCCTTGTTGATGATCAACACTGGTGCACCTTGGGTGTATGCCTAGCCCATTGCTTTACTCTCTCTATACCCATGACTGTGTGGCTAAGCATAGCTCAAATACCATCTATAAATTTGTTGATGATACAACTATTGTTGGTAGAATCTCAGATGGAGATGAGAAGGTGTACTGGAATAAGATATACCAACTAGTGGAGTGGTGTCACAGCAACAGCCTTGCACTCAACATCAGTAAGATGAAAGAGCTGATTGTGGACTTCAGGAAGGATAAGACTAAGGAACACATACCAATCCTTACAGAGGGATCAGAAGTGGAGAGAATGAGCAGTTTCAAGTTCCTGGATGTCAAGATCTCTGAGGACCTAACCTGGTCCCAACATATTGATGCAGCTATAAAGAAGGCAAGGCAGCAACTATACATCATTAGGAGTTTGAAGACATTTGGTATGACAACACAAACACTCAAAAACTTTGATAGATGTACCATGGAGAGCATTCTGACAGGCTGCATCACTGTCTGGTATGGGGGGTGGGGGGTGGGGGCTACTGCACAGGAGCAAAAGAAGCTGCAGAGGGTTATAAATTTAGTCAGCTCCTTCTTGGGTACTAGCCTACAAAGTATCCAGGACATCTTCAAGGGGAGGTGTCCCAGAAAGGCAGCATTCATTATTAAGGACCTCCAGCACCCAGGGCATGCCCTTTTCTCACTGTTACCATCAGTTAGGAGGTACAGAAGCCTGAAGGCACACACTCAGCGATTCAGGAACAGCTTCTTCCCCTCTGCCACCCGATTCCTAAATAGACATTGAACCAGCGAAAGCTACCCCAATTTTTTAATATATATTCTGTTCTTGCACAATTTTTAATCTATTCAATATACAGTACATATACTGTAATTGTTTTTTTTATTTTTTCCTTCTATATTATGTATTGCATTGAACTGTTGCTGCTAAGATGGCAAAGTTGACGACACATGCCGGTGATAATAAACCTGTTTCTGATTCAGATTCTCTGGGATGCGAGAGGAAACTGGAGCACCCAGAGGAAACCCACAGTCATGGGGAGAATGTACAAACAACAGTGGGATTTGAAGATTAAGCCAAAGATTTAAGCTTCAAGCTGAAATTTCAAGTTTAATTATCATTCAACCATACATGAATATAGCCAAATGAAACAGCTTTTCTCCAGGGCCAAGGTGCAAAACACATTACCAACATCACACAGCACATTGCACATAGCACACAGCACAAATAGTACATATAGTTATGATTTCAGAAAAAATATGCAGTCACAAGGAGAAAAAAAATATTATAACGCAAGTCCCTGATTGTCCTGGACCAGCTTGTTCTTCGGCCATGTGAGCACCAGAAAGCAGCACTGGAGGGGCAGCACCGACTATACCTACAGTATGTTGGAACTAATTATTACCACTTTGTCAAAGTCTGCTATGATTATGTTACACTTCATTCTCGTGTTTTGTTAATTCATGCTTTGGCATCTAGAATAAAATAAGGATAATGAGTTTAAGGAGAACAATAGAAGTTAAATGTCAAACTATTTAATATTAATAAACCTGATTTGAGATCAATAGAATTGTTACATTACCAAAGGAAGACACCTAGGCCTTCAAGTTTATGCCAATATCTAGTAGAGCAATCGATTCAGTTCTTTTCTCCATTTTTCCCTATAAACTTGCAGATTAAATTTTCTGTAGTGGATATTCAGTTTCCTTTCAGTGACTTATGTTTCCACAATTCTTGCAGACAATGAATTCTGGATCAAAACCACAACCTCTGTACGAATCTTCTTCCCATTCCCCCACTGTCCATTTCTCATTGCTTTGAATTTACATCCTTAACCTATCCACTAAAGGGGATAACCTCTCTCTATTTATTTTATGTAAACTTGGCCTTTTACTTTTCTTCCAAATAATTCTCAGCTTTTCCAGTCTAACCACCTTGAAATCCTTCAGTTTGAATGCATTCTTTTAAGTATCTTCTGCACCAGCCCTGGTCCTTCATAACTTTTCTAAAATGTGAGAAGCACTAAGGTGAAGATGTCCTGTAGTACTTTAATTTCACATTTGCCATAATTTCAAATATTGTTTCAGTATAAGGGTAACATATGGACCAGGGTTAAACTGAAACCAACTCAGTGCTGGACTGAGTCCACAGTGTCCACCCAGCTACATTTAATTTATTTAAATGAAAAGTGTCAAATATCTTGATTTTGTACACAGAGAGTTTCTCTGAGACCCCACATTCTTGTAATATCTTGACACCCTTTTACAAGTTTTGTCTTTCAAAGGTTTTGTAATTACCCTTAAATGTCTCTGATAAAATGAATAAATCCTTTTAAAACACTTAATTAATAAATTTAATTAAAACCACTTGAGAATGCTTAAATCATTAAAATAAAATAAAATTCAAATCCATTACTGTTTTTTCCTTTCTCCACAATGTCAGTGGAATTTATTTGAATGGGGTCACCATCTGTATAACATTTAAAATTGGCATAAAGAGATTAGCCTAAAGCAAAGTTTATGCACTGATGTCCTCAGCACATCCGTGCACTGTGATTAAGCCCTGGTGGAGCCAGAGGTCAGCTGCACCAGCATCTGGCAAACTAGATATAATCAAAAGTCCGAAATAATCAGTAGTATTCAGCCGGTTTGCTCCAGCACGTACTGTAATTAATGTTTAATTTTGTTTCCCATTGCAATCTTTTCATCTCATAACCACAATTAATAGAGAAAGGAGATGCAGCTTAGAGTCAGAATAAAATTAAGACAGCAATTCAAGAACTATTAATTCTGAATCTTGTGTTTTGCCATTAGTCGTTCATTAATGGAACATACTTTCATTTGCATTTCCTGTTGGAGATATGGTATCTAGTAATGGCAAAATGTAATATTAGAAAATACATGGGGTAATGTAATTATTCTGGATAAATTGATTTTTTTTCATTATGCTGCTTAGAAACGGGATGTGAGAAAGTCCATTTTCATCAATATATAGGTGCTGATAGTGCATAGTATGTGATTTTAAGGTTTTTTTACAATAGCTCAAAGATATTTCTTGGTGAAATCCCAACCTTCCAGAAGGAGAAAAGGCACACTCTACGTCAATTTACCTAAATGCCAGGTTATTGAAGGAGGCAAGAGACGAGATTCCTGGGGCCTTGACCAGTATCTTCGTGCCCTCTCTAGTCACAGATGAGTTCCCAGAGGACTGACAAGTGGACCTTTAGTTAAGAAGGGAATAAGGGAAAATCCTGGGAACTATAGACTGGAGGGTCTCATGATGTTGCACGCTGGTAGGACAAATGCAAGGAGACAGTACACTCTTAAGGGCAAGGTCCTTAACAGAGTCAAGAAAATCTCAAGATGCTGGAAATCCAAGCAACACACTCAACATGCTAGAGGAACTCAGCAGGCCAGGCAGCATTGACAGAAAAGAGTAAACAGTCAACGCTTCAGGCTGCAACCTTTCATCAGGACTAGAAAAAAAGATGAGAAGTTAGGGCAAGAAGATGGGGGGGAGGGGAGATTCTTAACAGTGTTGCTGAGCAGAGAGATCTTGGGATCCAAGTTCTTAGCTCCTTGAAAGTGGCTACACATGTCAATAATGTGGGTAAAAAGGCTTACGGAATGCTTGCTTTTATTACTTGAGGCATTAAGTTCAAAAGTCAAAAGGCTATGTTACGACTTCATAAAATTCTGGTTGTAAGAGTGTATGTAAGAAAAATGGAGCGATATGAGCATAGTGTTGGTAGGAGGGATTAGTGGTTGGGTATTTTTGATTTACATTTTAACTGGTTTGGCACGTTATAGTCCGAGGGACCTGTTCCTGTACTGTACTTTTCTATGCTCTGTTATTTCCTTATTATATTCTGCCTTGTAATGACATCAACAACATGTGATTACTCTCTTAACAACAGAAATTTGAATTAAAAAGTTGTGATTTATAAAGTGAGTTATTATGTTCAACAAGGAGAATGTAACACCAGATGTAGGGAAATTTGTATAATTAAGAGAGACCTAGATGGAACATCATCTTTGTTGCCACTGGTTTCTGTGTTTGTACTGGTAACCTGCAGCATCTCTGCTGCAGAGGCCTTGAGGATGGGCTAGGTCAGCCATGATCATATTGAAGTTCAGGCAGGCTTGGAGGACCAGGAGGTCAACTCCTGCTCCTATTTTCTTGTGTTCTTTTGAACTGTGCAAGTGAATTTAAATCTGATGGAAAAAATATAACTCTATCCTTTCATAAAACCAATCTAGAAGTGATCAAATGTACAAGGTGGGACATGGTGACTTAGGCATTTCAGGCTTTGATCAGTAGGGTAAATTCAGTAGAGACCTCACTTAAAAATTACATGGATATAGGTCTGTGGACTGGAAGCCATGGGCAGAATCTGCATGAGCCCTAAACAATAGGTAGTGGTCTTACTAAGTGTCAGCATTAAGACAAGGTGAAGAAAAGCTTACCACAGGATAGAGGAAGGGAGAGAGGCTCTGGCTATGGACATGTTATGATCTCCAGCTGTCTGAGGAGGCATGCATTAAAACACTTGAAGCTATATGTGCGGGTAGTGGCAGAGCTCGGTCATCTTCTGCAAACAGAATTTTAGAGCTTTAACTGCTCTGTTTGAAATAAAAATGCATTTTTGTCTTGCTGAGCATCTTAACTTTGGGATTAAGTTCAGGGATCATTGTTTTCAACTTACTACTGCATGCTTGATGTCAAGATGCTTCCCACTCAAGGAGAGGGTTTTATTTCCTTGCCCTTGATAGAAAACAGCAGGTATCATGGACTTGTGGATTTGCCAGATTAGTGTGTTTTCTGAAACTTCATATGGTTTTTGAGACCTGTTGGAGGTGGCACATAGTGCAGCTGTTTCTCTGCTCTGATTCTCAATTCTGACCTATACCACGGTTCTCCCTGTGGCCATGTGAATGCCTCCCCCTGTGCTCCAGTTTCTCCCACATCCCAAAGTGAGTGGGAACAGTCAGGGTCAGTACCTGGGAAAGAACAGAAAGAGTTTGGAAGGAGTAACAGGCTTCAACAGCCTACAGAAAGTGGGAAGAGAGATAGTGAGTGCCTGTGAGAGAACAGAGTGTGCTAAGTATATACAGGCACCTTATGAGAAAGTTTGTGGGCCTCAGAGTAATGACACTAATCAGAAAGAGATATATGGCATCTAATTGGTGAGAATTAGTCCCGAGATGTTTAAAACCCTTTTAGTTTGAGAAAAGTCACTGGTTTAATTATTAGCATTCAAAGCAGAAAAAGGTCACTAGCATAATACCATCCAAGTACAGTGGATTCTGATCAATTGGACCATTGGTTAATCAGGGCAGCTGCTTGTTTGGGACAACTCTTAAAGAATAAAAACTAGTCGAGAAAATTGTTGAGATTCCCTTTGTTTATTTAGGGCACAATGCCACTTAATTGGGACAGGAGACAGTTGCCGAACAGGTTCTAACTAGTGTCAGTCGCGTGCACTTGTGTGGCCATTAGACATTACACTGTGCTTATAGTTTTTAGTGTCAGTTACATGTGTTTGTGTTCAAGAAGCAGTGATTTTTGTCACTGATAGTCGATGAGAGATAAGCAGTACGGCAATTCAGAACTGATTCGCCCACTGCAGTTTCCAGCATTCAGACTTGGAGATGCCAGAAATAGATGGGAGTGAATATCAAATGATTTCACTACTTCAGCAGGTTAGGCTCTGATGCACCATCAATAACTCTCAGAGATGGGAGGCGAACGATAGGCTTTTATTTGCTGCAAGAGACCACTATTAGTAGCAAGAGACCACCACACAACATCCTGGAGACTGAGGGAGGAGCAGTGCCTCCAACCGCCTTTATACAGGGGTCTGTGGGAGGAACCACAGGAGCAGTCAGCAGAGGGGCGTGTCCAGACAGGTATATGTAGTTCACCACAGCTCTACAAAAAATTTGAAGGATCCAACAATAGTCTTGAATGTTAAAATAAAAATGAGGATTTGGAGAATGCAATCATTGATAGCATTATATGAAAGTAATCCATTATCTGCAGAAGGTGTTGGCGCTGATTTTGTTCATTACCTACACTAGATTAATTCTTCCATTGATAACTATTAGGAACTAATATACAATTTTATAGTACTGTACTACTATTGCTAGTGTTCTAATTTGTTTTGTATTTCATTTAAATACATATTTTCTACTCAGTTTGTTTTTTTATACCTTTTTAAATATTTCCATGAGACTACAGTTAATTGGGGCAGCAGCTTAATTGGGCCAAAATATACTGCTCCTGATGTATCCCAATTAACTGGAATCCACTGTATATGCAAGCCAGGTTTGGGCCATTGTACAGTGTAAATGCATAGTGGAGAATATCCTGACTGGTTGCATGACATTCTGATATAGAAACCCCAATGCCCAAGAACAAAAAACCCTACAAAAAGTGATGGACAAGGAGCACCACCACAAGAAAGCAACATTCTTCCTCAAGGACCTCCACCATCCAGACTAAGTTCTCTTCTTGGTGCCGCCATCAGAAAGGAGGTACAGGAGCCTTGGGTCCCATACCAGCAGATTCAGGAACAGTTATTATCTTTGAACAATCACTCTTCTGAACCAGTGTGGATAGCCTCACTCACCTCAACATTGAACTGATTCTGCAGCCTATTGACTCGCTTTCAAGGACGCTGGAACTCAAGTTCTCAGTATTATTTATTTATTTATTATTTGTTTTCATTTTGTATTTGCACGGTTTGTCTTCTTTTGCACATTGGTTGTCAGTCTTTCTGTGTAGATTTTCATTGATTTTATTATATTTAACTATACTTAGACAATAAAGTTACTTTGAACTCTGGTAGAATGTGGGAAAAGAGGGACATTTAGAGCGTCAAAATGGTTTCAGAAAACTGTGTGCAAGCTTAAAGCTTTATTCTACATGCCCCTTGACATCCCCTGGAGGATTTCTCCATGTTTATTCCATCAACTTTCCCTTCCTGGGAGTGAACTTAGCTAACATCTCATCCACTTCTAATCAACCCTTTATAGTCTTGCAAGGCGCCAGGATCTGAGTAGTGAATATAAAAAACATTTCTCCTTTCCTTCCCCCCTCCCCCCTCTTATTTCAGTCGCTACGTCAAAAATGGGTTTTCTACATCTAAAATGATAAAGCTTCAAGGAATGGTCATATAAGGAGTGAGAGCAAAGAAGTAAGGCTCATTTGAACCATACAAGCGCCAAGTATTTTCTGCTTTTACTTAGAATGATCAGAAGCTGAAGCAATTTATTTCTGTTTCTAGAATGGAACTTTAACTCATCAACAGTTGTACTAGTATATGAGTGTTACAAATATCTAAAAGGCTCTGAAGCTCAGACTTCTATCCATTTAAAATTGCTATTTAATATTCTTGCTATGAATTTAACACATCATTATCACTTTGTATTTCTGAAGAGAATAAACGACATGTGAGGTACTTGCATACTGTTAATTCAAGACTATGTGGCTCATTGCTGAGTGTGTCTATATTGTAAAAAAATATTTTGTTGTATTACTTCATTATTAGTTGACAGAATGCTCTAGTGTCCAGAAATAATAGTCCAACTGAAATCAGTTTTTATTCAAAATTACAAAAAAGAAATGAGGAATATACATGCAGAAAACTATCAGTGTCCAATTATTGAAGATATATAAAAACCAATCAATTGGGAATGACACCACTGGGGAAACAAAGAGCAGTAAGAGGAAAATTGAACCAATCAATCAATCACAACTTAGGTTATAAAAAATGTAGAACTAACTAAAAATCTAGGATTATAGTACTGTACTCTCAAAAAGATGAATGCTGGAAGAATTAGAACTTTCAAGATTTAGAATGCTGAATTTTTGTTTGATTGATATATCAGTATTACACAGGCTGGAAAATATAGTCAAAAGTGTAGATCAGTCAGGATCTAAATGAATGGCTGAGCAGGGTCAATGGACGGTGTTATGATCCCAGCCCCCTCCTTCCTGAGAATCGCAAGATCGCTATTAATTCGGGTCTTGGACCCAGGAAATGAGAGAGAATCCTCAGAAAGACAACGCAACGGATTTGACCATTGTTTCTTGGAGACACCTTTGTGGATTGCGACCCTATGCTACGTGCCAGCTATCAGGGCTACGTGTACACTCTCGGGCAATGTGGGGTGGGGATTGTATCACCCCACCTTGATTGACATCTACAACCCTGCAAGTCAAGATAAAAGAGGGGCTGCAGGGGGCAGTCCCCTAGCGACGCACCAGAAGGAGACACCATCGCTCATCGCTCCCGTGATAACGGGAAGCTATTCGGAAGCCACGTGTGGTCCGTTTCCCCTGGCCTGGGGAACGGGTGGCTGATAACACCGAAAAGGACTTCGAACTGACAACGGGGAACCCACGTTCCCGATTCAACGGTTTGCGTCCAAAAAGACTGGCAAGTTTCTTTTCTCACCAAAATCTCTCTCTCTCTCTCCAACAAGTGAAACCCAGCGGTCCCCAAACGGCTAAAGCCTGCATGAGCTCGAGAGGCTTTTATATTTCCATCAGACAATATTTTACCCCTAGACAAAGCGATAGATCTACTTCTTATTGATAATTATTACTATACCCGCGCTTTAGATTGAGTATTGACGACGTATATTATCTGAATGTTTGTATTAACTTTACTTTTGTGCCCCTTTATAAATAAAGACTTTTAAAAATAGTACCACCAGACTTCAACGGACCTCTCTATCTTTGCTGGTAAGTGACCCAGTTACGGGGTTCGTAACAACTTGGGGTTCTCGTCTCAGGATTTGACACCAAATTGGGAGGTCAGTGAATCGGGATTATAAGTCCAAACTTGGATCTGGTACGCGGGTAGCCAGACGGGAAACCAGCAACGATGGACGTGGAGAAATTTACGGGAAACCCAACTCTGGGGGCGCTAGAGACGGCCACCAAATCAGGATTGGTAAATTTGGCGAAGGGGTTAAGCCTCACAGAGGTGAGGTCGTCAATGAAAAAGCGGGAGGTGCGAAGGGCCATAACTCAGTATTACATTGAGAAGAAGGTGTTTACAGCTGAGGATTTGGAAAATATCCCTGAAAAGGTACTAGCAAGTGGGACGGATCAGTTAGAGTTGGAGAAATTAAGGTTGGAACATGAAATCAAAGTAAAGCAGCTGGAAGTAGCTGAAAAAGAGAAACAGAGGGCTGAGAGAGAAAGGGAGCAGGCGTTCCAACTAAAGGAGTTAGAGGTGAAATGGGATCATGAGCTCCAGCAAAAGGGGCTGGAAGCAGCTGAAAAAGAGAAAGAAAGAGCCGAGAAGGAGAGAGAGTATGAGGAGGCAGAGAAACAGAGGAAACATGACTTGGAGATGGAGAAGTTAAGGCTAGAGCGAAGAGATCAAGGGTCAGACCGAGAGGAGCGGTTTAATGTTAGTCGGGAGTTAAGGTTAGTACCTCCGTTCGAGGAGACGGATGTTGATAGTTATTTCTTGCTTTTTGAAAAGGTGGCAGTGAATCAGAAGTGGCCCAAAGAGCAGTGGGTGGCGTTGTTACAAAGTGTGTTAAAAGGGAAGGCACAACGAGCATATGCAGCGTTGTCCATGGAGGAGGGGGAAGCGGAGAATTATGCCAAAGTAAAGGAGGCCATTCTCTGGAGTTACAAGCTAGTACTTGAAGCATATAGACAAAGGTTCAGAGATTTACGGAAAGGGTGGAATCAGATGTATACCGAGTTTGCCCATGAGAAGGGGGTGCTCTTGGACCGTTGGTGCACCGTAGAAATGGTGGGCGAGGATCATGGGCATCTCAGGAAGTTATTTTTGATTGAGGAATTTAAAGATTGTGTTCCGGAGGAGATCCGGATGTATTTGAATGAGAGGACGAATCAGTCCATCTCAGAAATTGCTAGGTTCGCAGATGAATATGCCCTAACCCACAAGACAAAGTTTCCCTCGAATAAAAGTACCCCGAGAGACCGTGGGAACGATCGAGAAAGTCCGCCGGCTGAGGCAGAGGTCCCGCCGGGAGCTAGTGGTAAGGTTGAGGGGGAAAGGCCAGGCGGCCAGAGATTTCCGGTCTTGACCTATTTTAATTGTGGGAAGAGCGGACATGTTGCGTCTCGGTGCTTTGCTCCGAGGAAGGAGCTAGAAAAAGGGAAAGCAGCGGTCCCTATCGGGTGTGCAGTGGTAATCAGAAAATCGACAAGAGGGTCCCGGGTAGGCAGAGTGTGAGAAGGGTCTGAGATTTGTCTGTCACACGGAACCGTGTCTTTGAGGGAGGGGGACCCACCAATTCCCGTATGGATTTGGAGAGACACGGGGGCAGAGCTATCATTGATTAGCAGTAAAGTGTTAAAGTTCGGACCTCAGACGGGAGAGGTAGCCCTGAGAGGCATAGGAAAATGGATAGAAATGGTGTCCTTACATAAGGTCATTATGGATTGTGAGCTGGTGTATGGATCAGTTGAAATAGGGGTGCCATCAGAATTCCCGAGAACCGACGTGGACGTCCTTCTTGGAAACGATTTAGCAGGGGGTAAGGTTTGGTCAGCCATGACGATGACCTGCCGACCCGTGCATGTTGAGGCCCCGCCCCTAGCGTCCAAGAGCTATCCCGCATGCGCGGTCACTCGCAGCCTGTCGAGAGTGGCAGCTGAGACCAAGAGCAGTTTAAATCTAGCCAGTTTTGATTTCGCCAAGACGTCTTTACCGACCCTGTGCCACGAGGGTTTAAAGGGTGGTAAAACGAGGAGTAGTAAAGTGAAAGGGGGTAAGGGAGAGGAGATAGATCTTCCCTTAGCGAAGAGAAAGGTCCTAGAGGTAGGAAATAAAGATGAGAAACAGATAAAGCTGTTAAAAGGTCCAGAGTTGGACATGGATGATCTGTCTGGTTTTGCAGACCTGTTTGAAGAAGTTGAGAGTTCTAAAGGTGTTCCCGATAATGAGATGAGGGCAGTCCTAGATGAAAAGGATGCCATTACCTTGGAGAGGTCTGCTGGGTTGGCAGATGAGGTTGTTTCAGCCCAAGGGGGTTAAGTTTAGTCCAGAAGGGAGTTTCCTCAGAGAGTAGCTGGGAGGAGCAAGGGAATTTGGAAATTGAAAAAGGTATGGGTATTGAAAGCCTGGAAGAGGTCAATGTCCCGTTTGAATGTGTCCAAGACGGGGATGCACGTGGTCCTGAACCTAGTCACGGAGCTCAGAAAAGGTCTGAGGTATCTGATTCAGCTGAACGAGACGGCCGTCCTTTTGGGTCAGATAGACTGGGTTCAGTGAAGACAGGGTTAACCCTGGTAATTGTGGGAAGTGACGGTTCCCAGGTGTTTGTACTCGAAGGGGTGGTGAAACTTAAAGCGGAACTTGAACATGGGGGGATAAATATTATCATTAAAGGGAACGGAAAGTTTGTAGTTCCCAAATCGAATGAAGAAATTTTAAACCCTGCAGATCGCTTACAGAGTAAGCCGGGAGATGCCGGGGCCCCACACGCTATTGTTATTCAAGGGTGTGGTGTGAAAAAGCAGAATTTGAAATGCTGTTTGAACAAAGAGGGATCGCTTGCAGATCTTAAATTGAAAACTAATAGCATGACGGATCCTGAAGAGAAAACTAGCAACTTGCTTAAAACTAAAGAATTGGGTGGAAATGAACTAAGTCTGGGACACGGTGTTGATAAAATAACTCCTATGAATGAGGCGGACGGGAGTTTACCTCGCCAAACTACTCGAGTTCCTCCCGTAGGAACTCACCGGAAAAGAGACGACGGTTAATGAAGGGCGCCATTTTTAAATAGCCCAGCCAGTTGTACGGGATTTCAGCAAGGCATGTGAATAATAAAGACAAACCCCTTGGAAGCCTGCCTGGCTCCCCATCGGGGATCACAACTCGTTAGATTTGAAAAAAAATATATAGGTGGTTATTAAGTTGAAGTCTGAGGCTATGAGACTTTAGTAAGGTACAAGATGTTAAGCTAGTAAAGGAACGTTAACTGTTTAGATGCTAAATTAAATGTATAACTGTATGGCTCTGTAGTTAAAAGAAAAGCTTTTGTATTGTGTTAGATTCTAAAATCCTGTCAGACTCTGTACCACTCCATTTTAACTGCTGGTAAAAATGTTTTTAAGAGGGGAGGTGTTATGATCCCAGCCCCCTCCTTCCTGAGAATCGCAAGATCGCTATTAATTCGGGTCTTGGACCCAGGAAATGAGAGAGAATCCTCAGAAAGACAACACAACGGATTTGACCATTGTTTCTTGGAGACACCTTTGTGGATTGCGACCCTATGCTACGTGCCAGCTATCAGGACTACGTGTACACCTTCGGGCAATGTGGGGTGGGGATTGTATCACCCCACCTTGATTGACATCTACAACCCTGCAAGTCAAGATAAAAGAGGGGCTGCAGGGGGCAGTCCCCTAGCGACGCACCAGAAGGAGACACCATCGCTCATCGCTCCCGTGATAACGGGAAGCTATTCGGAAGCCACGTGTGGTCCGTTTCCCCTGGCCTGGGGAACGGGTGGCTGATAACACCGAAAAGGACTTCAAACTGACAACGGGGAACCCACGTTCCCGATTCAACGGTTTGCATCCAAAAAGACTGGCAAGTTTCTTTTCTCACCAAAAAATCTCTCTTTCTCTCTCTCCAACAAGTGAAACCCAGCGGTCCCCAATAGGCTAAAGCCTGCATGAGCTCGAGAGACTTTTATATTTCCATCGGACAATATTTTTACCCCTAGACAAAGCGATAGAGCTACTTCTTATTGATGATTATTACTATACCCGCGCTTTAGATTGAGTAGTGACGACGTATATTATCTGAATGTTTGTATTAACCTTACTTTTGTGCCCCTTTATAAATAAAAACGTTTAAAAATAGTACCATCAGACTTCAGCGGACCTCTCTATCTTTGCTGGTAAGCGACCCAGTTACGGGGTTCGTAACAATGGCAATACCCAATGTTGATGAAATTAATTAATAAATAATGGAAGGACATTGTTTATTCAAGATAATGCTTGATATAAGTGAAAAAGTATTCTTTGCTTATAAGGGTATTAACAGACAAAAGAATGGAAAATGTGACCAGACACTCTTAAACTTAAGAGGAAATTTTATGCTACTAATTAAAGTAACTGGAAATAACAATTATGGTTTACTTAGACTGTTGACTTATCTATGGGAATAATCCATCAAGAGAGTTTATTGGGGTTATTTTCTGCTCCTGGTTTAATTTACAATACACAGTTATCAGATGTACTGTGTATATTTTATTTTTATTGTATTTAGAGATATAGCACAGTCCTTCTGGCCCAACTGACCTATGTCAACCAGCTACACCAATATGACCAAATGGCATACTAACCCCTTCTTCTTTGGAATTTGGGGGATACTGGAGCAGCCAGAGGGAGCCTACATGGCCATCAGGAAATCGTACAAACTCCTTACAGAGAATGACGAGCTGAACTGCCACCTTGAAATGAGAACATCTCATGAACATTAATTCTTTTGACTGAAACATTTAAGTTTCCAAGTTTATATTCATCCAAGTTATTTTGTTCGATTTTATATTATATACAGTGCATTCTATTCTCTTTTTCCCAATTCCTGATGTCAAAAAATATGGAAAGTGGCAACACTGAGTTGCACTTGTATTTAATCACAGACATCCCATAGTGTTACAGAGTGATGACCTGATGATTTAGGATCAGTCATAATTCATTTAGTCGTTTCCTCACTAAGTCAAAAGATGGGAGGTTGAAGTATACTTACTCAAAAATCATGGCTGAAGCCCTGAATTGGTAATAGTACTCAGATATCTCTGGTTGTCTACTAGACGAGATGCTAAACCAAGGTCCTGTTTATTCTCTCAGATGCATGTATAAGATTCCATGCCATTAATTTGAAGAACAACAGATAAATTGGCCTAGAGCAATATTTATCTATTAATAAATGTGATTCAGACATGGCCTGAGATGATGAAAGATATGGTATTTCATAAGATTGTTTTGAGGTTTGTGTGTAAAGCATGACAAACCGGTTGAATTACTTTGTCTGAGAAATTTGTTTTGGCGTTCCAGAATGTGATGTGTGAGGAGTAGGATGTATTTGGAATGCCATCATCCATAATGCAATGTTCATTTGGAGCATGTGCAGCTGACATTGGGCCATATTTCCTGCTTTAAAATCATCTTGGTCCTTCACAGTTTTCATAACACTCCATCATTTTAACTGTACTATTTAAAACACTAATTATCCTCTTGAAATTTACCTCTGTGGCTTTTTAAATCAAGGAAATGATTGTAGACTTCAGGAGAGGGAGATCAGAGATCCGTGAGCCAGTAATCATCAGAGGATCAGAGGTGGAGAGGGTCAGTAACTTTAAATTCTTGGGTGTCACTATTTCAGAGGAGCTGTCCTAGATCTATCATATAATTACAAAAAAACACATCAGCGCCTCTAGTTTGTGGAGATCTGGCACGTCATCAAAAACTATGGCAAACTTCTATAGATATGTGATGGAAAGTGTGCTGTATTACGGCCTAGTATAGGAACGCCAATGCCTTTGAGTGGAAAATCATACAAAAGGTGGATTTGGCCCAGTACATCACAGGCAAAACCCTCCCAACCATTGAGCACATCTATATGGAACTTTGCCATAGGAAAGCAGCATCCATGATCAAAAATCCTCAGCATCCAGGCCATGCTTTTTTCCCTTGCTGCTGCCATCAGGTAGAAGGTACAAGAGCCTCCGGACTCACACCAGTAGGTTCAAGAATAGTTACTTCCCCTTAACCGTCAGGCTCCTGAACAAAAGAGGATAACTACGCTCATTCTATTTCTGGTGTTCCCACAACCGATGGTCTCACCTTAAGGACTTTATATCTTGTTATTCCATGTTTATTATGTATTGCTGTTTATTTTTATCATTTGCAGAGTTTGTTGTCCATTGATCCTGCTTACAGTGACTGTTCTATAGATTTGCTAAGTATGCCCGCAGTAAAAGATGGTTGTATGTGGTGATATATATGTTCTCTGATAATAAATTCTACTTTGAACTTTTATAATGAGTTTAATACTCAATAGGGACTCAATTTGTAGCAGATTCCTATCAGAGCTACTTGGGTGACATACTATGTCTGTTCTCTAGCAGCTACATATTTGCCATAGGTGGTTTTCTTTTGATATTTCTAGATATGCTGTGTGATCTTAGAGGCAGGGCAGACACGCTTTACAAAGGTAAAATGGCATATTCATCGATCCTATTCCTCGTGTGCAAAGGAAACTATACTCCTAACTCCAAAAAGAAACAAAGTATCTGGAAGCTAAGATTTTCTAACATTTTCTACCTTGTAAACTACTGAGCAGACCTTTGTCTCTAGTCTCTGAACTGTATTACCCATAGTCATCAAGGTCAGTGGAGAATCTGAACTTCCTAGTCTTCATCAAACATAGGAATGAGGAGCAGCAGAAGGTCACTACACTGCTGAAGCTTTTTAATAAGATCTTGGCTGATCTCACTGTAACTACGACCCTGTTTTCCTCTCTTCCCACGAATCATGGTCTGCATTACAAACTGGGATATATAGTAAGGATCAGTTACTTTCTGCCTGATCAATAACTGCAGGTCAGAGGACTGAACAGCATATATATAAAAAATCAGAAGAATGAAGTATTCGAAAGGAAGGAAAAAATAGAGTGTGACTAATCAGCTCAGTCCAAAATAGTTTTGAAACTTCTTTTGTTAAAATGTCCTGATGCATGATTTTGACCCAAAATGTTGAAAATTCTTTCCAACCCACAGATGCTGCACTTTGCTTTTCAATAAGTTCACTTTTACAACTGTTAACATACATCTCTTGGATTTATTTACTCTCTTTACAGTGCATGAATATTTTCATGCCAGCAGAAGAAATTTACATATGTTTGCCTTACTACTCTCTTGTGAATAGCAGAACAACTTCTTTCCTGGGGATGAGGTGTTACAAAAAGACCTCTTGTTAAATAATGATCTTGCTTAAATCTATCTTGACCAATGACATATGGTCGATGCCACAGTTTGAATTGCTCTCCATAGTTATTAAACAAGTTCCACTTGAAAGAAAACCAGCTCTGCAACAATGTTAAAACTATGTCAAAGATGTTGCTTCCTTCCCTTAAAGGGAGTTCTCTACCTTAAGCAGCAAATCATTTCCGGTTAATATGAGGTTATGAAAAGCAAAACAGATAGCTTTATCATCAGGAGCTGTGCTTGTAGGAATTTGTTCATGTGCCCAGATGAATCATTAAGTAAAAATAATTGGTTTCATTAGAGATTGTTATTAAGAAGTTCTGCGATTAAAGCCTAAATAACTACCGGTAGTTATATCGGTGCTGGCCTAGGCAGAAAGGTTTAAGTCATGATAGAATCAGCAATTATGTTATGCTATGGCGTGAGGCACTGTGACCCAAGGATTCTACTAACTGAGGGACACTTGAGCTATGAGATGATGTGATCTTCCTTAAACCAATCAATGTTCAAGGAAGCCTTGTACACTATAACACAGACTGTTGTACAGCGTTCGTCACCAGTTCAAAGAATGGAGATTTTGATCCACTACACACTGCCAGACATCTCTGAAGTCTGCTTTTCAACAGTCTACTCCATTGTAGTTACAGACAGATACCTCATTAGAGGAGCCTGCCAGTCCACTGAGCCACAAAGACTATGTCTGGCCTGTGCCTGCGCCTCAAAGAAAAGAGGAATGTGCTCCATAGCTCCAGCCGGGAAGAACTTGCTTGTGGCTTTTTCGTGGGTTCATTTTTCATTATGTGGATATTCCTAGCAAAATCAACATTTATTGCCTATTTATTTGCAGATAACTGTGAAAGGTAAATGTTCCTTCCTTGATGCAGTTGAACTTCTAGGACAGGGGTGTCAAACTCATTTTAGGTCACGGGCCGGATTGAGCAAAACGCAGCTTTCGTTGCCTCCGTTTTTTCAGCCTGCTCTCATGTGTCTCAGTCTCTGCTATAACTACAAAGTGTTTCACTTTACAAATTCCGTTTCTTATGAAGAAGACTGCCGAGCAAGACTGCCAAATAAACACTAAAAACCCTGAAAACCTGGTATCTGAATAAACTCAGCATTAGCCATATCATATGCCATAGGCGCTTTGATTACTGGGGCCAGCTTTAATAGTAATTAGATATTATCTCGTGGGCCAAAGATAATTCCACCGCAGGCCGGATTTGGCCCGCGGGCCTTGAGTTTGACATATATGTTCTAGAACAATTTACTTTTGCATTTCGTCCTCTATTCCTTTACATCCATTCGCCCTTTTAATGGTTTTCTGTTCATTTGGTCCACTTTGTAATATTTTCCTTAGGAATTTCTATAATTGTTCTTTCAACCTTCCGCGTGCCAGAAGCAGATATGTGTGCTGAGTGAAGGGATTAATTTTGAATTCCCCTGTGTGGATCACTTGCTAAGTATTAGAGGTGTCCTTAGACAATAATGGGTGCTACAGTAATGTGTCCAATCTAATAAATCTAGTTATTTTTCTTCTCTCATTGTCTTTGGCTAAGGATATAATTAAGTGTAAATACAAAGCAATGTCAGTGATTAGTTTTTCAGGTATTTTATATTAATAAGTATCAAACCTAAATTTAAACATCTCTTGTATTCCAGTACTATTTCAATTTAAAATAAGAGTTATGAAATTATGAAGTTACTGGGCATGTATTATTTTTACACTGTTAAAATAATAAATGAAAATTAAAAAAACATGAATATTATACCTGGAAATGAAATAACTATGTGGGCTTAAAATAACAAATAACTATAGAGTACTAAAATTCAAAACTTTTGAAAATCTTTGCAATGTATTTTTCAGAGCTCTATTTGACTATGACAGAACCAAGGACAGTGGTCTTCCAAGTCAAGGTCTTAGCTTCAAATATGGAGAGATTTTGCATGTTATCAACGCTTCTGATGATGAATGGTGGCAAGCACGAAGAGTAACACCAGAAGGAGACAGTGAAGAGATGGGTGTCATACCAAGCAAAAAAAGGTCAATAAATCAAATACCTTATCACCTATTTGCTGAGCAACTGAGTTTGAGTGTTTTGAAATAAATATTATCTCATCTTACTTCCTATACCCTACCCATTGATGGTGAAGATTTGCAGTAGGTTCACCTAAAAAAGGGGCTCATGCATTGATTGAACTTTAATTGAATGACAGTGCAGACAACAGTAGTCTACATCTAGTCCCATTATTCAGAAATAATGCTTTAAAATTTACAGGCCCAGCAGAAATAGTTAAATTTTCTCCCCCAAAAAATTATTTTCCGCTACATTTTATGTAAAAAGAAGTTTATAAAACAATGTAACAATAATGGCTTATCAAATTTTGGCTGAGCATTTGCATCAATATACAATTTCAACATGCATGTGAGTAAAAATAAATCATAATATGCACCATTTATCAATTTTTATTTCCTGATACAATTGAATATCAGCTTGTCATTTCACCAGAGAGAAATGTGTTAACCATCATTACCACGGTTTCTCATGGGCATCAGAAACTATTGTATTCCAAATGTGTTGCTGCCGAGACACACTCCATTTGGAGCATTGCAGAGAAACTGGACCTCTTGTCACAGTAGTGATAACCGCTGGCCACTTCAGTAATTGGTCTTTTGAACACAGCACTAAAGGGTACTCTTTCAGGTAGGTTATTTACTTAGCTTCCTCCTTTGAGCTCCACATTGTACTCGTCACCCACCTAATCCCAATCTACCAGTATGCAATCCTCTGAAATGAAGATCCCTACTTCTCCAATTGCTCCCAGTCCACACCCACCCCACAACCATCCAAATCTCTACCAGCAACTTTTTACTCTGCACTATCTCAAGAACTGACAATATCCCAATTTCCACGAACTATATTGATCCATGCGTTCTAAACCATTTGCTCCCCACAGACCAACCCCTGCTGAGCCTGTGGCTGTGGGCTATCCTAGCACAACCTCCAAAAATGTAACATCTTTTTATGACAAAAATGTGTAAATTGACACTCTCTTACTCTGTCTATCTATTGCACCCTTGAGAGAAACAGGAATTAGGACATAAAGTATATCATAGTACAGGCCCTTTGGCCCATGATGTTGTGCCAACCTTTCAACCTACTCCAAGCTCTATCTCATTATTTGGTCCATGTCCTTATCTAAGAGTCTCTTAAATGTCCCTAATCTACCTGCTTCTACTACCAACCCCCAGCAGTGCATTCTGCCGCTCTACCACTCTCCTTGTATTTTCTTCCAAGCACCTTAAAGTTATGCCCCCTTATATTAGCCATAATTTTCTGAATATCCGAACAATGTTCTTTCCTTATGTATACATTTGAACTCGATGAACATCAATACCAACATTCAATTTAACTTGCACTGTGATTCTTGAACTCTGAATGGAGTTTGCGAACTGTGGTACAAAAAGTCCTTGTACAGTTAGAGTTTATGCTTTGGCAATGTTTTGAACATGTGGTTACGTACAGAAACAAAAAGTAATGTATTTATTGATTGAGGGTCTAGTTCATCACAACAACTTGTCTTTCAAAATAATAAAGTGGAAATTGATGTGAATAACATGGAAGGTGCACATATTACATGAATAAGTTTCAGTTTAAGTGAGGATGAAAACCTAACAAGTACAGATCTGTACATTTTGCCTGATTTTTCTTTCCCTAGTAAAAGCCAGTTGATCAATCATGCAACAGACTAACCATTAATAATTGCTATCCCCATCCATCTGAATACCAAAGATTTCACTAAGTTCCTATGACCAAGCATAAACCAGCTAGTTTGAAACTTTTTACCTTCAGTGAACTTCTGTCTCAATGTCTTCTTCATCATGAAGGCTGATTACATTTCTGCAATGAACCATCTTTGCTTGTACCTTGGCCCATCTGTAGCTGAAACCCATGTCCTTAATTTTGCTACTTCTGCAATTGCCTGTTCCAGGTCATCCATCCATTTACGATTCTCCATTAACTTGAGAATCCACAACTCTATCACGACACTTTGCCTCTTTATTTCCATAATTTCCCACCTGACAACCTTACTAGAACAGTACTATTGTAGATCACCAACTTCCTACACCCACCATTATCATCAGTAATTTAACTGCCAGGGCCTGAAACTCTTGCTCTCTATCATTAAACCTCTGACTTTGTCTGCTACCATAATCTTTATTCAAGTATATTGCAAATACCTGAATTCCAAAGGTGAGGTGAGAGTTTCTGTCCTCAATATCAAAGAAGCATTGGACCAATTAAGCATTCGAGGAGCTCTGGTAAACATGAAATCAATGGGCATCAAGAGCAAAACACTCCGAAGGTTGTGCAAAGAAGATGTTTGTACTTGTTGGAGGTCAATCATCTCACTTCTAGAACATCATTGTTGGAGTTCCTCAGGTCTCCATCTTGGTTCTTCTTAAGTTCCCCCCCCCCCCCCACTTTTTATGGCATGATACAGAGGTGAGAATGTTTGCTGATGACACACACTGGGGCAAAGCAGCCTTCTTCATTCCCCCCCCCCCCCCAACTACCACCACAACTTAATTGGCACTCTGTCCACCAGACCAAATATTTATTCTCTGCACCACCAATGCTCAGCAGCTGCAGTTGTTCACAGAGGCTACTCCAAATACACCTCTCAAATCTACAGCCTCCACTGCCAAGACGGACAAGGGCAGCAGATATGTGGGAAAACCACCACCTGCAAGATTCCCTCTAATCTCACATCATCCTGATTTAGAAATACGCAATAGTTCCTTCACTGTGGAGGAGGGGCTGGGTTCCATGGTGTGTTGAGCTGTGACTACAATTCTCTGCAGTTTCTTGTGGAAATGGGCAGAGCAGTTGTCATTCCAAGCTGTGTTGAATCAGAAAGAATGCTTTCTGTGGTGCGTCAATAAAAATTGATGAAGGTCCACAGGGACATACCAAATTTTTTTAGCCTTCTGAAGAAGTAGAGGCAATAATGAGCTTTCTCGGCTATGGCATTAACATGGTTGGATGTAACTACTTACTGAATAACTTTGTAGAGGTACCTTAATTGGAATTCCAGTGGTCCCTGAAAATGGCTTACAATTACCTTCTCAATCAATTACCAATGAGCTCCAAATTCAAGGCTCAGATCCCAAATAAAGAATAAGTACAGCAAGAGTATATCAAACAAACAGTAAATTGGAACTCACGGATCCATATCCTGTCCTGTGTACTTGGTTAAAGTGTTTGTTTTTAATTTATCCTTCTTAAGTGAAATCTTCCCAGTCACTATATTACACTGAACTATATCACCAGGCTCTGAGACCTGAGACTTAACACCTCCCTTTGCAACTAGATCCTCAACTTTCTGACCATTAGATCGCAAGCAGTAACTATATGCAGTGTCCGCCATGATTATCCTGAACACTGGTGTTCCACAAGGCTGCATCTGCAGCCCGCTGCTCTGCTTTCTGTGTACTCATAACTGCATGCCCAGATTCTGCTTTAACTCAGTCTACAAGTGTGCAGATGATTCCACCATAACAGGTCATATCTCAAATAATGATGAGCTGGCATACAAGAAGAAGATAGTTTCATGACATAACTTTTCCCTCAATGTTGGCAAAACAAAAGAGATGGTCAATAACTTCAGGAAGATGAGTGATGAACAGGCTCAAGTCTTCATCAGGGCTGAAAACATTAAGTTTCTAGAAATGAACTTCACCAATCACATAGATGCCATGGCTAAGAAAGCTCATCCGTGCCTTTGCTTCCACAGGAAGCTTAAAAAAATTGGTATGTCCCTGTCAACCCCCAATAATTGTTATTGATGCACCATAGAAGGCATACTTTCTGATGCATCACAGCTTGGTATGACTACTGCTCTGCCGTTACCACAAGAAACTAGAGAATTGTGAAGATAGCTCAGCACATCACAGAGACTAGCCTCCACTCTATGGACTCTGCCTATACTTCTCACTGCCTTAATAAAACAGCCAGCATAATCCAAGACCCCACCCACGTGGGCATTCTCTCTTCTCCCTCCTCCTACAGGGCTGATGGACCACCAAGCTCAAGGACAGCTTTACTCACAGTTATAAGACTATTGAATGGTTTCCTAATTTGATAGATGGACTCCTGACCTCTAACTCATTATGATATTGCAATTTATTGTCTATCAGCACTGCACTTTCTCTGTAGCTGTTGCACTTTATTGCATTCTGTTGTTGCTTGACTGTGTACAACCTCAAACCATTCTGTAATGATTTGATCTGTGTAGACAGTTTGCAAGGCAAGCTTTTCACTGTACCTTGACACATGTGAAAATAATAAACCAATTCCAATTCCAATGTTCAGAGGCATATTCCTATATATATTGCAATTAAACATTGTTCACATATATGAGAAACAATTTAAATGTTCTGAATCTGAGATTAATAAAGTAGTAATGCATCAAAAGTGCTTAATAAAACCATTATGTTACCAATTCAAGCCAGTGATTTATGCTCAAGATCTGGTTTTTGACACAAAAGGATCTTTAGAAGTCTTTTCACATTCAGCAACAATGGTGGATGTATGAGTTAGGATTCTGCACAAAAAAAATCCTGTGGCTTGTGGAACTGTGAATGATGTCATTTTTCACAACAGCATGGCTGAGTAGAGAGTAGTTAATTGTTCAGAAATATGCACATTAGGTCATTGCATTGCTGAACAGATTATATAATAAATATCCATGAACAAGGTGGAACATGGTTCTTATCACTCTCAATCTGTAATGATGCTTGTTTTTTGATCTTTGATTGACAGGACAACTTTCTTGTTAGTTTGTTAATGACAAGATCTGATATCTTCAGTGCTTTTTTTTATTTTCCCCTCCTCTTTTGATTTCTTCTACTCCCCACTCTGGCCTCTTATCTCTTCTCCTTGCCTGCTTATCACCTCCCTTTGTGCACCTCTTTCATCCCTTTCACTGATGGCCTACTTTCCTCTCATAGTAGATTCATTCTTCTCCAGCCCTTTACCTTCCCCACCCACCTGGCTTCACCTATCACCTTCAAGCTTGTCCTCCTTCTCTTCCCTCCACCTTTTTTATTCTGGCATCTTCCCTCTTCCTTTCCAGTCCTGAAGAAGGGTTTTGGCCTGAAATGTCAACCTTTTATTCATTTCCACAGATGCTGCCTGACCAGTTGAGTTCCTCCAACATTTTGTGTTTGTTGCTCTGGATGTGCAGCGTCTGCAGGTTCCTTTCTGTTTATCTTCAAAGGTTACTGATTCTACTCATCTTGCTCTTTGAAAGTGGCAAGCAATTAGTGCTCTACTCCTTCCCTGGAGCACTGCATATATTTCATTCTTATGTATGCTTTCAATTCTTTTGAAATTTTTCTTTCTCAAATAATTTCTTTCTCAAAAATTGTTGTTCCATATTTCATCCTGACACTTTAATGAAATAACCTAGGACAGTTTACGTTGACCATGCCTTTTGTCATTTTCAGTAACAGTAGTAGCATGACTCATGGTTCTTCACATTTTTGTTCTTCCAGCTAAAGGATTCAATGACAAGAAGGATTCACCAATTCTAGATTTTTGGATAAAATATTCATCATTTCTGATCTTTGAAATTTCCCCAGAGGATCATTATCTTTAGGAAGGTCAAGTGCTCAGAGCATTCTAAATAGAGTTTTATAAATGATTAAAGTATTTTCTTTGATCATAATAAAATTTACTTGAAATGCCTGGCAGTAGTTGATTAGCCTTTTATGTAACTTCAAACTGACTGGATGTTCTCCAGTGAGTAATCAACAGTCATATCAACACAATTAATTATCACCAATATTTTGTGCCAGATGCAAATCTAGTGTTGAACAGTATAAGCATGTGAAATCAGTGAGGTAGCAGACAATCTTTGACATAGAGTCATAGTGTTAATGTCATACAGTGTGGAAGCAGGCCATTTGGCTCTCTTCATCCACCGCCAACCCATTGATAGGAATCCCATCTTCCAGTACTACGCCTTCAATGCATAAACAATTCAAGTATTTGTCTAGATACCTCTTAAATACTCTTAACAACTCTATATCTCCACTAATCTATCTGGCAACTTTAATCTAACTCTGGATAAAAATGTCCTCTCTAAGATCTCTAATTCTCCTCAACTACTCTAACCCTAACCCTACATTTTTCAGCTCCAATAGAGGGAAAAGCTTTCTAGCCTATTTATACCCCTCATAATTTTATTTACTCAGCTACTTCCTTTCTCAACTTCTTCCACTCCAGCGAAAACTGACCTAGCCTACCTCTCCATAAATGAACTGCTCCATCCTAGACAATATCTTACTGATTCTCCTCTGATTCCTCCCCAGCATTATAACATCTACAGGACTACAGTGTGGGGCTGACAAAATATCTGAGTAGTATCATTTTCATCCACAGAGTGGTGCATTCCTGGAATGTGTTGGCAGAAATACTAGTGGAAGTAGAGTTGCTAAGAGTATTAAGAGATGTCAAGTAAAGGTGCAGCCTATTTAGAAAATAGGATCAGCAGGAGAGAGAATTGGGAAAAGGAAAGACTATCAATAACCCTTTTATCATATCTTACAGTCAAAGAGGTCATTCCTTCTACTTAAAGCTCCAAAAATATCTCTTTCCTGCAAATGTTAAGGCTTTTCTTGAACATCTTTCAGTTATCTCATTAAAAATAACAGAAGCCTGCCAACAATCCAAATAAATTTAATATCCTGGATCCAAAATAACATCAAAAACAGGAGAGCACTGTTTTAAGCTGAGAGGTAGAAGTTTTAAAAGGGATCTGAGGAATATTTTTATGGAGAGAATGGTTTAAGTGTATTGTCATAAGCATATATACCCAGGGTATACTGTAAATGCCATGAAAGATAGCTTTTTGCATCAGCAGATACTTTGCAAACATGACATGTAAATGAACATAGACTTAACATAAGTGATACATAACAACAAAATATGCGATATTAGGGCAAGTTGTAAGATGAAAGAAGTATAGTCTAAGCTAGTGTTAGGGTTTTGTAGATTATTTCACCTTGATAGCCATAGGGTTGATGTCTGAAATGTGTTGCCAGAGGAAATAATGGACTCAGGTACAATTACTACATTTAAGAGGCATTAGACATGTCAATAGACAATGCATAGAAGGATACAGTCCTGATGTGGGAAAGCAGGATTAGTAAAGAGAGAAAAAGTGTAAGCCTAGATGTGGTGGGCTGGCAGGGCCCATTTCTAAGCTGTACAATTCTATGACTATTTGTTTACTTCATGCAGCTGCCATTTCAGATAATGAAAATTAAACTTAGTGACGGCTTTATGAGTATCAGAATTTCAGATTATCCATCTATATTCACTTGAAGTCTAACTATAGAAATAAATAGTCATTTTGCTACCATTCTTCTATTAATTAATTATCTCTCAGTTTCAGGGTAGCAAATTATTATATAAATGTATATCCCAATCATTAATTGGGATTAATGATAGGGACATACAGATGATATCCACAGACTTTTCCTTACTTGTACATAATTCTAAATACTTGCTGTGCAGTTTGAGTACATGGGACATGTAGAACAATGACAGAACCCAGGGTTTAAACAAAGTCTTGCTAAAAATTATTGTATATTAAATCCTTTGTTATGTCTTTCAAAAAAGCACTCAGCTCATCCTTGAACAAGATCAAAAATTATATCTATTTTCTTCAAGAGTAGCAAACAAAATCAACAATCAAATTATTCACTGTGTCTCTTCCTAAAGATAATGTTGCTTTGGAGAAATCGCAGTATCTTACCAAGTTTGCTCTTTTTTCCATGCTTGGAATACTGACTTTTAAAATGACTGTTCTATAGAGTATTGGATCAGATTGTCCTAACCCCGACCCATATTCCTCTTTTACCATCTGTGATTGCTGATTACTTACAGTTATTTTTCTGATGTGACTGGCTGAATGAGCTGACCTTCCTCAACTCATGAGGCACCCATTGAGGTTGTGCAGGATAAAAATAGCCAAGAGTTTTCAAGTAGGTACCATAACCTGAAACTTGCCCCAGGAGTGCACTAACAGTCTTTGACAGTTCACTGGCTATCAAAAGCTTCTAACAATTTTATGATGGCTTCAATATAAATGCTTAAAACTAATCAGTTCTATTAAGGATTGATTAAGAAGAACGTTGAGGTTTTTTTGATTTTAGACATACTGCAGAGTAACAGACCCTTCCGGTCCAATTAGCCTGTGTCACTCAATTGCACCCATGTGGCCAGTTAACCTACTAATTTGTATGTCTTTTGGAATGAGTCAGGAAACTGCAGCACCCAGAGGTAACCCATGCAGTCACAGGGAAAACGTACAAGTAGTGCCAGGAAAAATTTGGTCTTTCAGTTTCTATTGCAATCCAAGTGTTCAATTAAATGTTCTTATTGAAGTTGCCTGGATATTTATATCATACTATACCAAAGCAATCATGCTTACTTTCGATAGTTATTTTTCATCTCTGTGCAGTTACATATCCATTCTGAGATAGAAAATGGTTGAGCTCATGAAAAATTTAGCAATGGTTTTAAAATGAAGTTTTACTCATTGTGTATACTGTTATTGCATCTTTAACCTGCTAAATGATGGTTAGAGTGTTAAATATCATTTGGCAAATGACGTAAGAGTGTAAATTAATTTTTTTAAATATGTAAGAATTGTAACAATCAAGCTACATATTGCATTTGCTGTAAAAGTAATTTCAAAAATGTTATTATATTCTGATTCATCTTTGTGTATCTACAGAGTTGATAGAAAAGAACGATCTAGACTTAAAACCGTGAAATTCAATGCCAACCCTGGAGTGATTGATTCCAAAGCGGTAAGTGAAAATAATAATGATGTGTGGAGTATCCTTTTCTTGTGTGCAAAATGAAAAAGTTCTTGAAGCTCATATTATAAACAAATGCGACATGCTTAGAGAAGAGACATTTGGTTTTGGTAGGCTTGAAAGATCTAAAGAACTACTGTAACATGCATTTGTTTTATCTTTATGGTTATCACAATTTATGTTCAGAATTGAGTTCACACAGTGTAAACAAAAAATATGCATAAATGGCTTTTTATCTTTGTCTGCTTAGAATGCTGTGTGCATACACATATTTACTGTTCCATGCATTATCAAACCACTTTACAAAGCAAATAATATTAACATTCATAAACATGCAAAATTTGATTTTTATTATATTTCAACTGTGAAGACACAATGCTTACAAGTATATTGTGTGAGGAGTATGGTACTTAAGATTCCACAGATGATCCTTGTCAAGGACGACTGGAAGAGTAAAAGTTTTACAAGAGTCTTTGATGAAGATATTCTATCTGGTAACTTTGAGTAACTTTGTGGGTGATTAAATTATGTTGATCAATTGTAAGTCTATGTATGACAGATAGTATGCTCAAAACTCCTGTTCTGCAAATGCTATAGAGTATTTCAGAAGTTAGGTTTTGTGATGAGGTGTGGTTCATCACAATCTGTTGAATTGGCATTAATTAATTGTAGTTAATTATTGAGAATTAGCAAACTATAAATTTGTACTTGAAAACCCCCTTAGCCACAGATGGGGTGCCTAAGGACTGGAGGATAGCTAATGTTGTTCCATTGTTTAAGAAAGGCTCTCAGAATGAGCCACAAATTACAGGTCGCAGAACCTGACATTAGTAGTGGGTAAGTTATTGGAAGCTATTCTAAGGAACTGAATATATAAGTATTTGCATAGACAGGGATTGATTAAGGACAGTGAACAAGCCTTTGTGTGTTGTAGATCATGTCTAACCAACCTTACAGAGTTTCCTGAGGAAAATTGATGAAGGAAAGGCAGTGGATATTGTCTACATAGACTTTAGGAAAGCCTTTGACACGATCCCACGGCAGGTTCGTCAAGAAGGTTCATTCATTTGTTATCAGTGATGAGATAGTAAATTGTATTAGACACTGGCTTCATGTGAGAAGTCAGAGAGTGAAAAGAGATAATTGCCTCTCTAATTGGAGGCCTATGTGCCGCAGAGATCAGTGTGGATTTGGATGTTATTTGTCTTCTATATCAACACTCTAGATAACAATATTGTAAAGTGGATCAGCACATATGTGGATGACAACAAAATTGGGGGTGTAGTGGACAAATGAAGCTTGCAGCGGGATCTGGACCAGCTGGAAAAATGGGCTGAAAAGTGGCAGATGGAATTTAATGCAGACGAGTGTGAGGTGCTGCACTTTAAGAGGACCAACCAGGGTAGGTCTTACACAGTGAATGGTAGTACACTGAGAACAGGAGAATGGAGATATCTGCAAATATAAATCCATAATTCCTTGAAAATAGAGTCACAGGTAGATAAAGAAAGTTTTTGACATATTGGCCTTCATAAATCGAAGTAGTGAGTACAGGAGTTGGGATGTTAAGCTGAAGTTGAATATGATGTTGGTGAAGCCTAATTTTGGAGTATTGTGAACAGTTCTGGTCACCTACCTATAGGAAATATATCAATCAGTTTGAAAGAATACAGAGAAAATTTACAAGTATTTTGCCAGGACTTGAGGACTTCAGTTATAGGGAAAGGTTAAATAGATTAGGCCTTTAATCCCTAGAGGGTATGAGAAATAAGGGCGATCTTATTGAGGTACACAAAATTATGAGGGATATAGATAGGCTTTTTCCACTGAGGTTGGGTGAGACAAGAACTACAGGTCATAGGTTGAGGGTGAAAAGTGAAATGTTTAAGGGGAACTTGAGGGGAAACTTCTTCACTAAGGGTGGTGTGAGTGTGGAACGAGCTGCCAACAGAAGTGATGTTTGTGGGTTTGATTTCAGCATTTAAGAGAAATTTGAAAAAGTGCATGAATGGGAGGGGGTACAGGTACAGGTCGATAGGACTAAGCAAAATACTAGTTCTGCACAGACTAGATGGGCCAAAGGGCCTGTTTCTGTGCTGTAGTGTTCTATGACTCTGTGTATTAATTTTCATGAGATGAAAGTTAAATGCTGTTTTAAAAAGTACCCAATTGCCTCTCAATTGTTTAAATCTTATTTACTGAGGCCACCAGTTTCACAGGGCAATGCCAGCATCAAACCATTCTGATGGAAGTAATTTTTAAAAAAAATATGCATCTAGGATTTATCGAGTGATTGACACCATTGCTCCTCTTACCACGCTCCAATCCTAATCAGAGCCCACGAGGATTCCCCAGTGTTAGACAAGAAATTTACAATCAGATCTTGGTTTGACAAAGAATCAAAGACCTGTTATTTTCAGAGGGGATTGTGAGCCTGTAGATTAGGAGGCAAAGAGGAAGTTATTACCTTTTTCTTAAATTATTTTATTTTAGTTCAATATTTTTTTAAGTATTTAAAATTAGTTCAAGTGTTTAAATTCACGATCTAAGTTTTAGAAAGATAATAAATTTTACATTTTATTCATGTTTAAATGTCTCAAAATGCTAGAGGCATTTAAAAAACTTCAAGTAAATTTCTGTTTTGACATGAGACATAGTTCTACCTCCATCTTAGTCTTCTGTCAAAAACTTTTCTATCCAAATTAAGGGTGCAGTGTGTCAATGAGATCAACCCTTCACATTCAGACCAACTAAGAGTAGCTGGACAGGATTCCTGATAGCGACCTCAGACAGTACAATCGCAGGAGGATCCAGCCCTCTAAGTATTGCATAACATGCAAAGCTATTGCATGTTATGAAATTTAGTGTCACTAGTTGCTCCCTCAAAACATTTACTTATTTCGAGGAAGCAACTAAAAATATATTATTTTAGAAAGTTTAGAAACTTATTACATTATGCCCTTTAAGGCAGGAGTTCCCACCCTGAGGTGCCCTGACCCCTCGTTAATGGTAGGAGTCTATGGCATAAAAATGGTTGGGAAACAGGATGCATTTGATATTCTTTCCATTAACATTTGTTTATTAATTATCCCTTTTTGTTAAACACTTAACATTTGACTTTCTCTAGCTGTTGCAGGAAGATGTAAGCTGCATTCATCTGCATTGGTATAAAAGTCTAAGACTTAGTCAAACTCGGGAACAATTTGTTGTAGGATATTTCAAACATAAGTGCAGCCAGTTTTCCTTAAACACTAACAAGATTTTGAAATTGACTAGAGGAAAAGTTTGGAAAGTAGACAAAGTAAATATTTCACATCAGTGTCTTTCCAATCAATATTTATAATAATGTTCCCCAAATCAATTGCAGGCAAATTGTTTACTTCTTAGTTCTGCCTGGCCTAGTATAATTGAATCAATTACTATTAAATGAAGTGTTCTGCATTTAAAAGTACATATTTTTCCTCACTAGCTTTTCTTGCTGGTTTTTAGATTTCTACACTGTTCCTGAAGGTGTTGACTGAGAATTTCTACCTCAGATGAAAACACATACCAAAATAGGAACAATGTTGGCAACAATGCTAGTTTTCACTCTGGGGATTAGGAGTGTAATGCTCATGTACCTGATATGCAAGGCATTGTTGATATAAAAACCATGATTCCCATCCACCAAGCAGTTAGTGTGCTAACATAGATTAAACATGTGTTATTTCAAGAGTCTTGTGCAAAATGTAAAGACAATCAGCAATGATCCACCATGGCTGAGCTCATAAAGTGATAATATTCAACCGGAACCACTGATGAAAATAGTGGGGAAACTATTGGTGACCTCATATTAATGATTCCACAATGGACTTGGGAATTGGTACATTGTCCATTGTTGAGGCAGACTCAGAGAAAGGTTGAAGCCTCTGTGAACCAGCATGAAAGGTGGTGAAAGGATTCTCTTATGAAATGCTAAGAATGTGCATTGATGATTCCACTGTAACTTCATTGGCACAACCTTTCTCTCAGCAATGGTACAGTGAAAATCTTTTAAGGAACCCTTACTCATCCCTCCTTTCTGCTGGGGCTTGTTCTCTTGGTAGAACTCTACTTGTTTTGTAATTGCATATCCAGACTCCCAGTTAACAGCAACGACATGCACTGGACATTGACTGTTGTCCTTACTCTGCCAAAAACACTTGTGTATTTTGTGTACAGAAGCACACAATTGAAAGTGCTGTTGGTATTTGTGACTAACTTTACACTATTTCACTACATACTGCTCAGATTATCTTGAGATGTTGTGGTGCCTTTCTAGTTTATTGTTTCAGTGACCATTATTTGATATATATATAAGCGCATATTGTATATGGGAGTGTCACCAGTCCACTTGGAGGAGTATCACTGCAGAAATTAATCTTGCAATGAGCTAACATATATATCTGAATGCTTCTCCTTCCGAGATCAGGATGAATTAGAACAATTTGTGTCCTCCATTACGAATGACAATTGGAAGGAAATCATCCAGTTCCTTCTGCTACAACATTTCTTTCAGAGTCTATTAAGCTTTCTTTTTTAACCTACTGTACTACCTGTCTTCCTGTCATCGACAAACTTGGCGACAGGGGCATCGTTGTATTGAGAGATAATGTGAAAAGAAAGGGCCACGCACGGATATGTAGTGCGACATTTTCAATTTTTCAGTTCGGAACGGACAGCGTTCTGTGAGAGTGAGAGGGTAGCACAGTGATAGGGCTTTGGCTCAAACAGGGCTTCAGTGAAGAAGGGTCAAGGCAAAGAACTGATTCACAGAGATTCACAGATAACGGCCTTTGACTTCCCCAGCAGATTCTTCCCTTTCTCCCGTGGTCCTCTTCTGCTAACATCCATTGCTCTGTCATGGCAGGTGAGTACAGACCCGTGCCGTGCTCCTCCTATGCCATGGGGGAACTCGGGGAGGCTGACAGTGTCCCTGAAGACTATGTGTGCAGGAAGTGTGTCCAGTTGCAGCTCCTGATAGACGCATGGTAGCATTGGAACTGCACACGGATTCACTTTGGAGCATCCAAGATGCTGAGAATGTTGTGGATAGCACATTTAGTGAGTTGGTCACACCGCAGTTTAAGGATCTAAGGAAAGATAGGGAATGGGTGACCAACAGGAAGAGTAGTAGCAGGAAGGTAGCACAGGAGTCTCCTGCAGTCATCTCCCTCCAAAACAGATATACCGCTTTGGAGTCTGTTGGGGGAGATGGCTCATCAGGTGAAGGCAGCAGTAGCCAGGATCATGGCACCGTGGGCGGCTCTGCTGCACATGAGGGCAAGAAAAAGAGTGGCGGAGCTGTCGTGGGAAGGGATTCCATGGTAAGGGGAATAGACAGGAGCTTCTGTGGCCGCAAACAGGACTCCCGTATGGCGTGTTGCCTCCCAGGTGCAAGGGTCAGAGATGTCTCAGAGAGGCTGCAGGGCATTTTGAAAGAAGAGGGTGAGCAGCCAGCTGTCGTGGTGCAGGTAGGTATTAATAGTATAGAAAGAAAGTGGGATGAGGTCCTACAAGCTGAATTCAGGGAGCTAGGAGATAAATTAAAGAGTAGGATCTCAAAGGTAATAATCTCAGGATTATTACTGGTGCCACATGTTAGCCAGAATAGCAGGATAGCTAGAATGAATATGTGGGTTGAGCGATTGTGCAGGAGGGAGGGTTTCAGATTCTTGGGGCATTGGAACCGCTTCTGGGGGAAGTGGGATCAGTACCATCTGGATGGTCTACATCTGGGCAGGATCAATGTCCTAGGGAGATTGTTTGCTAGTGCTGTTGGGGAGGTTTTAAACTAATATGGCAGGGGCATGGGAACCCACACAGAAAAGAAGACAGAAGTGATGCAGAGATCAAAGCTAGAGTTAGTGAAGAAAAAAGTAAGAGTAGACTGCATAAAAGTAAAAAGCAAATATTGCATAGGTCACTAGTTTCGAAAGGGACACTGAGTATAAGGGCACTTTATCTAAATGCCTGTAGTATTAGAAACAAGGTTAGTGAACTTGTGGCACAGATCAGTACCTAGGCATTTGATTTAGTGGATATTTAGTGGTTGCAAGTTGGAGATGACTGGGATTTAAATATACAAAGGTATCAGGTAATATGGAAAGATAGGCAGGAAAGCAAAGGAGGTGGGGTGGCGCTCTTAATTAAGGATGAGATCGGGGTGATTGTGAGAGAAGATATAAGATCTACAGAGCAGAATGTTGAGTCCATCTGGGTAGAGATTAAGAATAGTAAAGGGAAAAAAATCACTGGTGGGAGTTGTCTATACGCCACCTAATGAAAACAGAACCAATTAACCAAGAAATAACTGAGGCTTGTAAGAACGGAACGGCAGTTGTTATGGGGGATTTTAACTTCCACATAGACTGGGTGAATCAGGTTGGTCAAGGAAGTCTTGAGGCGGACTTCATAGAATACATTTGTGATGGCTTCTAGAGCAGCATGTCAGTGAAAATGGTGAAAAATAGTGAAAAGGAAAAATGCCATCTAAGATCTAATCCTGTGCAATGAGACAGGTAAGATCTTGTAGTCAGGGATCCTCTTGGAAAGAGTGATCATAGTATGATTGAATTTTGCATACAGATGGAGGATGAAATAGTTAGATCTAAAACTAGTGTACAAGGGTGTACGAGGGGTGATTGATAAGTTCATGGCCTAAGGTAGAAGGAGTCAATTTTAGAAAACCTAGTACATTTATTTTTCATTATAGTCCCCTCCTACATTTACACAGTTAATCCAGCTGTCATGGAACATATGGATCTTGGACCTCCAGAAAGTGTCCACAGCAGAGGTGATTAATAAGTTCGTGGCCTAAGGTAGAAGGAGATGAGTTATACAGCTCTCATTACATGCACATGCAGTTCAACTCTTTGATTGATTATGCAGAAAGTTTGAAGTTAATAACTCATCGGGGTGATTGATAAGTTCATGGTCTAAGATAGAAGGAGATGAGTTATTAACTTCAAACTTTCTGCTTAATCATTCAAAGAGTTGCCCTGCATGTGTTGGTCTTCACGTTGGAGGAAATGTCTGTGGACAAAATGGGAGGTGAGGACCTCGGTAAAATCACTGTCACTAAAGAGATAGGGATGAGAAAACTGGAGGGCCTGAAGGTAGATAAGTCCCCTGGTCCTGATGGGATGCATCCCAGGGTGCTGAGGGAATTGGTGGAGGTTATAGTAGATGCGTTGGTAATCATTTACCAAAATTCTCTAGACTCTGGACAGATCCCAGTGGATTGGAAGACAGCAAATGTCATGCCGCTTTTTAAAAAAGGAAGTAGTCTAAAGACAGGCAACTATAGGCCAATTAGCTTAACATCTCTAGTCGGGAAAATGTTTGAAGCTGTCATTAAGGAAGAAATAGTGAAACATTTAGAAAGGAGTGGTTCCATTGGACACATGCAGCATGGATTCCGAAAGGGCAGGTCCTGTTTGACAAACTTACTGGAGTTCTTTGAGGACATAATGAATGCAGTGGATAAAGGGGAACAGGTGGATGTCATATACTTGGATTTCCAGAAGGTGTTTGATTAAGGTGCCGCACAAGAGACTTGTAAATAAGATACGGATGCATGGAGTTGGAGGAAGTGTATTGGCATGGATAGTGGATTAGTTAACCAACAGAAGGCAGAGTTTTGGTATAAATAGCTGCTTCTCTGGTTAGCAGTCAGTGGTGAGTGGAATGCCGCAAGGGTTGGTGCTGGGCCCACAGCTGTTTACAATTACATTGATGATTTGGAAGAGGTGTAGCATAGCAAAATTTGATGCTGGCACTAAACTGAGTGGAAAAGCAAATAGTTCAGAGGACATGGAGAGTCTGCAGAGGGATATAGATAGGTTAAATGAGTGGGCCAAGGTCTGGCAGAGGGAATACAATGTTGGTAAATGAGAGATCATCCACTTTGGAAGGAATAATAGAAGAGCAGATTATTATATAAATGGTGAAAGATTGCAGCATGCTGTTGTGCAGAGGAACTTGGGAGTGCTTGTGTATGAATTGCAAAAAGTTGGCTTGTAGGTACAACAGGTTATTAAGAGGGCAAACGGAATGTTGGCCTTCATTGCTAGAGGGATTGAATTCAAGAGCAGGGAGGACATGTTGCAACTATACAGGGTACTGGTGAGGCCACACCTGGAGTACTGTGTGCAGTTCTGGTCTCCATACTTAAGGAAGGATATACTGGCTTTGGAGGCAGTGCAGAGGAGGTTCACTAGTTTGATTCCAAAGATGAAGGGGTTAACCTATGAGGAGAGATTGAGTCGCCTGAGACTATACTCTGGAATTCAGAGGAATGAGAGGGGATCTTATAGAAACATACAAAATTTTGAAAGGGATAGATAAGATAGAAGTAGGAAAGTTGTTTCCATTGGTCGGTGAGACTAAAACTAGGGGACATTACTTCAAGATTCAAGGGAGAAGATTTAGGATGGAGATGAGGAGAAACTGTTTTTCCCAGAGAGTGGTGAATCTGTGGAATTCTCTGCCCAGGGAAGCAGTTGAGGCTTCTTCACTAAATATATTTAAGATACAGTTAGATAGATTTTTATATAGTAGATGAATTAAGGGTTATGGGGAAAAGGCTGATGGAGCTGAATTTACGGACAGATCAGCCATGACTTTATTTACTAACTTATTAAACAAGTTATTTTGCATGCATCCTGATTGTAGTTTTTGGTCTAGTGTTGCCATCTTTTCCTTCCACTGAATGTAGAGAAATAGAGGATTGTCCTACAACACCATGACTTCCTTGGAACAGGCATTAAGTTTTACTTATGGGAAAAAAACTGCAGTTGCATAAATACTGCAGCTGTGACATACCAGGGGTGGATGGAGTGTACATTTAAGTTTGTGGACAGGGTTTCAATTAAGTGGGTCTTTTTATTTATTGATATTATAATACCTCGAGAGCCTTATTAAAGCTGCTTTCATCCAGGCAAATAGAGAGTGTCCCATGTTCCTAATATACTTTACAAATAGCTGAAAGGTTTAGAAGAGTCAGGAGGTAAGTCCCATGCTATGGTCTCTGACGTGCCTCTGGCTTAAGTTCTCATCAATGAACATGAAAAATATTAATAGTTGGAAGCTAGATGATGGTATACAATTGAAGGTTACTGGAAATTACATCTGCACTTTCCACTATATAATTACCTTCAAGAAACAAGGTTACATTTGAAAAAGATAAAGCACTTTAGGTTACAGCTTTAAAAATGAGATTTCCTTGAGTGTCTTACTGCAAAATACTTCCTTAGTAACTAGGACAAGGAAGTTACCTGCTTGATATAATTAACGTTTTACTTAAAGTATGTTGTTTTCTCCACTTGTAGCGCTTTTTGATAATACCAGTAGGTCAGGGGTTCCCAACCTGGGCCATGGCATAAAAAGGGTTGGGAACCCCTGCAAAAGATGAATATGCCACATCCCCAGTGATGTTTTACCAGTCTTTAGCACCACTGATTACTTAAATGTGCATACAGAATCCTGGCTATGTTCTATTTCCACTGCTGGTGCAATCGGATGTTTCATTCAAAATTGGCTTGGAGGTAGGAAGCAGAAGGTGGCGGTTGAAAGCTGTTTCTTGGAATGGAGGCCAGTGACTGCTGGGGTGCTGCAGCAGTCAGTGTTGAGACCTTTGTTGTTCAATACTTATATAAATAATTTTAATGCAACTGCAAAAGGCTTGATCAGTAAGTTTGTGGATGACACAAAGTCAATGACGTGTTATTGATGAAGAAGATTATTACAGATTACAGGGGCATCTTGATCAGCTGGGATAGTGTGTTGAGGAGTAGCAAGTGGATTTCAATACAGATTAGTGTGAGCTGATGCGTACAGGGGAAGTCAGATTGGTTTAAGACATACTATGAATGGTAGAGCACTAGGGAGTGTGATGGAACAGAGGAACTTGGGAGCACAAGTGCATGCTAGTTCATTGAAAGTGTTTGAAGTAACTTAAAAATAAAAGAATAATTTACGACAAACAGTCTAACAGAAGGGGGTCATCGCTTCCCTGGCTATAGGTTGACTCATTATAGAGCCTAATGGCAGAGGGTAGGAATGACCTCATATAGTGCACTTTGGAACAGCCCAGTTGTTTTAGTCTATTACTAAAAGTGCTTCTCTGTTCTACCAAGGTGTCATGCAGAGGGTGAGAAACATTGTCCAGATCTGCCAGGATTTTCCGTAGGGTCCGTTGTTCTACCACAGCCTCTAATGAGTCCAGTTTGACACCTATAACAGAGCCAGCCTTTCTAATCAGTTTATTGAGCCTGTTGGCATCACCCATGTTGATGCCATTATCCCAGCACACCACCATATAGAAGATGGTACTGGCGACAACAGACTGGTAGAACATGTGAAGAGAGGTCTTAGTCTCCTCAGGAAGTAGAGGCGATTCTGGTCCTTGTACACAGCCTCTGTGTTGGTGCTCCACTCGAGTCTGTCATCCAGGTGCACCTCCAGGTAGTTATAGGTCCTCACCATCAATAGTAATAGGGACCAGTGCAGGTGTATTCTTCTTAAAGTACATCACCATCTCCTTTGTGTTACTGATGTTGAGCAACAGTTGATTCAGTTTGCACCATTTGACAAAGTCCTCCACCAGGGCCATTTATTCATCCTCCCATCCTCCCTTTATACACCCAACTATTGTTCAATCATCAGAGAATTTCTGCAGATGACATGACTCCATATTGTATCTAAAGTCCAAGGTATACAGGGTAAACAGGAAGAGAGCCAATACAGGATAGGTACATGAAGGGGCAAAGTTTAGAAGGATATGGACCAAGCCCAGAAAATTTAGAGTAGATGGGTGAGCACGTTCGTCTGTATGAACTCTTTGAGGCAAGGGACTGTACTTGTGCTGTATCACTCTATAAATCTATGGTTCTCTCCTAGCTAAAAGCCAATTCACTGATAATCTCTATTCTTCTGCAGTTCATGATTTAGGTTGGGCTGCCCTTTAATGTATTTGACTGTTTACAATTCCATGGCAGGATGTAATAAAAACTAAACATTGTACATCAGGCATAGGTCAAAGGATAGTCAATCAACTACAAAAATACATAAAAGACTATCTCTCAATTTTGAGAGATGAGTAAAAGATGTTGTTAATCAAGACAGATCGTTCTCATGGTAATTTTCTCATGGCTTTTGTTTGTTCCTGTCTGTTTAATAGGTCCCACTGCTTTGTATTTTCCATGAAAAACATGCTTGTGACAAGATAATGCTTTAAAGTAGGTGTACATTTTGTACAAAGTTAGGCATATCATGTTATGATGAAAATAAGTAACTAAACATCCAATTCTAAACCTTATGTAGTCTGGAAGTAAGCATGACCAAATTAATTGAACATAAAAGATGAAGTGTGAGTAATTTCTTTGACATCAAGATAGCAACTGATTGCAGTGTTGAAGCACCCCAGTATAATCAGCTAAGCAATCCACCGCATTACTGACTAACAACTCTTGCTTGGTGGAAAAACTTTTGGAGTAAATCACTTACCACAGGGCTTCCAGGCTCTGGCATATTGTGGAAAGCGAAATACTTATAGAACGTAGAACATAGAAATCTACAGCACTTTACAGGCCCTTTGGTCCACAATGTTGGGCCGACCATGTAACCTACTCCAGAAACTGCCTAGAATTATCCTATCACATAGCCGTCTACTTTCTTAAGCTCCACGTACCTATCTAAGGCTCTCTCAAAAGACCTTATTGTGTCCGCCTCCAACACCATCGCTGGCAGTGCATTCCATGCACTCACCACTCTCTGTGTGAAAAGCTTACCCCCTGACATTCCCTCTATACCTACTTCCAAGCACCTTAAAACTATGCCCCCTCATGTTCAGCCTGGGAAAAACCTTCTGGCTATCCACATGATCAATGCCTCTCATCATCTTATGCACCTCTATCAAGTCACCTCTCATCCTCCATCACTCCAAGGAGAAAAAGCCACATTCACTCAACCTATTTTCATAAGGCATGCTCTCCAATCCAGGCAACATCCTTGTAAATCTCCTCTGCACTGTTTCTATAGTGAGGTGACCAGAAATGAACACAGTACTCCGAGTGGGATCTAACCAAGGTCTTATATAACTGTAACATTACCTCATGGCTTTTCAACTCTATATCCTATGGTTGATGAAGGCCAACACACTATACACCTTCTTAACAACACTGTCAACCTGCGTGGCAGCTTTGAGTGTCCTATGGAAATGGATCCCAAGATCTCTCTGATCCTCCACACAGCCAAGAGTCTTACCTTTAATACTATATTCTGCCTTCAAATTTGACCTTCCAAAATGAACCATTTCACTTTTATCTGGGTTAAACTTCATCTTCCTCTTCTCAGCCCAGTTCTGCACCCACAACACCCCCAATCTTTGTGTCATCAGCAAATTTACTAACCCATCCCTCCACTTCCTCATTCAGGTCATTTATAAAAATCATGAAGAGTAAGGATCCCAGAACAGATCCCTGAGGCACTCCATTGATCACTGACCTCCATGCAGAATATGACCTCTCTACAGCCACTCTTTACCTTCTGTGGGCAAGCCAGTTCTGGATCCACAAAGCAATGTCCCCTTGGATCCCATGCCTCCTTACTTTCTTAATAAGCCTTGTATGGGGTACCTTGTTAAATGTCCTGCTGAAATCCATATACACTACATCCCCTGCTCTATTTTCATCAATGTGTTTAGTCACACCCTCAAAGAATTCAATTAGGCTCACAAGGCACAACCTGCCCTTGACAAAGCCGTGCTGACTACCCCTAATCAGATTATACCTCTCCAAATGCTCATAAATCCTGCATCTCAGGATCTTCTCCAACAGCCTGCCCACCACTGAAGTAAAACTCATTGGTCTATAATTCCCTGGGTTATCTCTACTCCCTTTTGTGAACAAGGGAACAATATTTGCAACCCTCCAATCCTCTGGAACCTCTCCCATCCCTCTTGATGATGCAAACATCATTGTCAGAGGCTCAGCTATCTCCTCCCTTGCTTCCCACAGTAGCCTGGGCAACTTATCTGTTAATGCTTTTTAAAAGCCCAGCACATCCTCTTTCTTAATGTCTATATGCTCAAGCATTTCAATCCATTATAAGTCATCCCCACAATTACAAGGCCCTTCTCCCTGGTGAATACTGAAGAGAAGTATTCATTAAGTACCTCCACTACCTCCTCTGACTTCAGGCAAATGGCTCCACTGTACTCGATGTACACATTTCCACTGTACAGGTGGAGTAGAGTGATTATTAGAGTTTTTATTTATTATCAAAGTATATATACATGCCTGTGAAAAAAAAAAAATTCACCCCCCCCCCCCCTGGAAGTTTTCATGTTTTATGGTTTTACAACATTGAATCACAGTGTATTAAATTTGGCTTTTTTGACACTGGTCAACAGAGAAGTACTCTTTCGTTGCGAAGTGAAAACAGATTTCTACAAAGTGATCTAAATTAATCACAAATATAAAACACAAAATAATTGATTGTATAAGTATTTTCACCCTTTTAATAAGACACCAAATCATGAATGTTGAAGCCAATTGGTTTTAAAAGTCACATAATTAGTTAAACAGATACACGAGGAAATCTGCAGATGCTGTAAATTCAAGCAATGCACACAAAATGCTGGTGGAACGCAGCAGGCCAGGTAGCATCTATAGGAAGAAGTACGGTCGACATTTCAGGCTGAGATGAAGGGTCTTGGCCCGAAATGTCCACTGTACTTCTTATAAATGCTGCCTGGCCTTTTGCATTCCACCAGCATTTTGTGTGTGTTAGTTAATCGGAGATCTGTTTTAGGAGACCTATGTGCAGTCAAGTTGTTTCAATTGATTGTAGTAAAAATACAGGTACACCTGTATCTGGAAGGTCCAACTGCTGGTGAGTCAGTATCCTAGCAAAAGCTACACCATGAAGACAAAAGAACACTCCAAGTAACTCCTCAAAAAGGTTATTGAAAAGCACGTCAGGAGATGGATGCAAGAAAATGTCCAAGTCACTGAATATCCCTTGGAGTAAGTGAATCATCTAAGAAATGGAAAGAATATGGCACAGCTGTAAATCTCCCTAGAGCAAGCTGTCCTCAAAAACTGAGTGACTGTGAAAGAAAGGGACTAATGAGAGAGGCTACCAAGAGTCCTGTGATAACTCTGGAGGAGTTACAATCTTCAGTGGCTGAGATGGGAGAGACTGCACATAGAACAACTGTTGCCCAGGTGCTTTACCAGTCACAGCTTTACAGAAAAGTGGCAAGGAAAAAGCCATTGTGGGAAAAAACACACACATGAAATCTGAGCTAGAGTTTGCCAGTAGGCTTGTGGGAGACACATGTCACGTGCATGTGTTACTGCGTGCTTTTTTTGTAACTATTCCTGAACCTGGTGGTGTGAGTCCGGAGGCTCCAGTATCTTCTTCCTAATGACAGCAGTGAGAAGAGACCATGACCTGGGTGGGGTCCCTGATGACGGATGCTGCTTTCTTGCGACATTGCTCATGTGTTCAATGGCAGGGAGGGATTTGCCTGTGATGGATTGGGCCATATCCACTGCTCCTTGTAGGATTTAACATTGAAGGGCATTGGTGTTTTCATACCAGGCAGCCAGTCAATATACTCTCCACCACCAATCTATAGAAGTTGGTCAAAGTTTTAGATTTCTTGCCGAATCTTTGCAAACTCCTAAGGAAGTTGAGGCACTGCCATGCTTTCTTTGTAATTGAACTTACATGCTGGGTCCAGGACAGGCCGTCCGACATAATAACATTGCGGAATTTAAAGTTGCTGACTCTTTCCACCTTTGATCCTCCGATGAGGACTGGCTCATGGATTTCTGGTTTCCTTCTCCTGAAAACAATAATCAGTTCCTTGGTCTTGCTGATATTGAGTAAGAGATTGTTGTGGCACCACTCAGTCAGGTTATCAATCTATCTCCTACATGCTGATTAAATTATTGCCATCGGTAAACTTGAAGCAAAGTTTTTTTTCTTGATATCAAAAATACAAGATGCCTGAAGCAGAGGTGGAAATCAAAGATTGTGTATGGTACGTAAAGTAATTCAGTAGCTGGATAGATATTTGTAACAGTTTGTTCAAAGTATCCAGCTAATGGTGTTGCTTCCTACATGCTAGAGTCAGGAGTACAGTTCAGGAAGATGTGCCTTAAATTCTTGAGAAGGGTCCTTGGAGTTGAGGGAGCAATTGAGCTCCAAGCCTTTGAGCATCCTGTTAATACTGCCCTTCATCAGTCTGCAGATGGAATATGGAAGAATATGATTAGTGGGGTTAATTGAGAATAAAAGCATTATGTTTTGTAACTTCAAAACATTAAATTATTACAAAGAAACATGGGGAGTCCAAGAAATTCAGGGGCAACTTTGTCTTTACTTTAAATGAGGCATGCACATATCACGTGGCAGCATGATGATGCATGCAATTCATGCATTTATACCTGTAACCTGTAATTAATTATTTAAGAGAACGAGAATGTTTATTCAACATATATATATATATATATATATATATATATACACAAGATTACTCAAATGTTATTGAAATATTAAATACACAACAATAAGTAGGATAAAGCACAGGCTTGGAAATTCTATCTGGAAAAGATTATGATAAAAGAACAGCCTGAAGTACAACAGTGAAACAAGCACATATGTAGTCAGAATTAGTTGTGGTGCTAGTGGCAAAAGAGCATTTTCTTACTGTTTGGGATGCTCAGGCGTAAGACTTCTCTGAGGAACTCAGGATGTGTTATGACAATCATGCATTTAGCAGCATACTTCTGATGTTGGGTATCTAGGATTAAGTATAATAAATTCAAGATGGTTTAATGTCATTTCTAGTACACAAGTATAAGGAAGAACAAAATAATTGTCACACTGGATCTGATGCAGCCCAAAGAAAACACAGTAAGATAAAGGACACAATAATTTAAATAACACCATATATACAGTGCTTGGGGAAAGTAACTGTTTTTAAGTCTGGTAGTCTTGGCTTTGATGCTATGTAACTTTCTCCCTGATGGGAGTGGAACAAGTAGTCCATGAGCAGGGTAGGTGGGTTCCTTCATGATATTGCTAGCCTTTTTCTGACACCTTTCTGTGTATATGTCCTTGATGGCGGGTCAGCAGGTGCCAGTGATGCTTTGGACAGTTTTTGACTACCTTTTGTAGAGCCTTCCTGCCACCACAGTGCAGTTTCTGTACCAAGCAGTGATGCAGCATGATAGTATACTCTGTCCTGCTCATTTGAGTATTGATGAGCCTAGTCCAGCTCTCTTCAACCTCCCCAGAAAGTAGAGGCATTGGTGAGCTTTCTTCATTGTGTAGATGTGATCTGGAACCTTCAAAGGTTGTGTGAAGTGTGCACTCCCAGGAGTTTGAAACAGCTTGCAGTTTCCACTGCTGTATCTTTGCTTTACAGCAGTGATTTTTTTGGGGCTGGACCAGATCCAGAGTAACAATTCTTTTGTTCTTCTTTATACTTGCATACTGGAAATGACATTAAACAATCTTGAATCTTGAATTTACTACATTATGTCCTTGATTCCTAGATGTAAAGAAGATGTGAGTAGTACAAGTTTTCCTGAAGTTGATAACCATCTTTTTTGTCTTGTTGACATTGATGAAGGGGTTATTTCCTGACACCAATCCTCAAATTCCTCCACCTCCTGATAAATTAAGGCCTGAAAACAGTGGTTAGGAACTATAATACTTTGAAAAATTCTAGGCAGAGGTAATAAAATTCTGTAAAGCAAAGATGCTTTCAAAAATAATGAAATGAAAAGTTTCTAAATGTCAAAAAATTTACTATAAGAGCAGTAAACAGTAACAAAAACTGATCAAATCAATATTTGGTGTGACTACCCTTTGCTTTTAAAACAGCATCAATTTTTTTAGGCAGATTGTTGTGTAGTTTTATAAGAAAACCAGCTGGTAGGTTGTTCCAAGCATTTTGAAGAACTTGCCACGGTTCTTCCGCAGACTTTGGGTGTCTTGCTTGCTTTTTGTCTCTCCAGGTAATCCCAGACAGCCTCAATAATGTTGAGATCAGGGAGGCCATACTATGTGAAACCATATAAAAAATCAAGGGTGCCTCGAGACTTTTGCACAGTACTGTACATCTACATGCAGAGTGGTAGAAATTTGAAACTTATTTGCTATTGGTTTTAATCTAAGAGTATAAGATAATTTTCAAGCTGAAACAAAAGACTTTTTAAGCAGAAGTGCTGACTTAAGATGAAAAGGCCTATAGAGTGATAGAATCAGGCCGCATCATTGAATAGCCCGAAGAACTTAGTCTAATTATTTTGTTTCTATGTTCTTTAAAAATAGCATTCAAACATTATTCAAGAGCTAATGGGTTCATGTGACAGAATCCATCAGCGATAACCTTCTATGAGGTCTATTTGTAGCTTGTGGTAACTCCATCTAGGTTTTGCTATACCAAATATCCTAAGAACTTAAGGGGGTCAAGATGGAGGGTTACTACATATGCTGTCATATAACCTAAAGAGTGTATAATTTGAAGATGTTAAAATGTTTGTGAATCAGAAAGAACTGAGAGCCAGAATCTCGTTGATTATAGTCATTATGGTTCTGCTGTTCCACCAAGCAATTTCCAAAATAAAACAGTGTTCCATAGCTGAACCACAGGTCAAATGCTTATGACTAGTAATCTGTTTCAATATGACCACATATCTATCATTCTCCCAACTTGTCCTGACCTCTGTCAATCACTACATATTTGTCACAAACCACACTAAACTACACAGCCCACATTACAGCAAAGTGCAACAAATGCAACTCAGGACTCTGCAAGCCTGCAGTTTGGCCCACTGCAAATTAAGCAAAAGCAATCTCAATCTCAACCTTCTTAGAATTATATTGTTTCTAATTCATGAATATCATAATATTGCAATGGAGCTTATATTGGAATGCAAAGGACATTTTTGGAGATCTTCAGGAGTTTATCTCATTACTTATAAAACTATGTACTGTGAATTCATTAAAGGGGCTGGTATTGTCAGTGAATTTGTTGGAGCATGTGCAATTTATGATCTAATATGATCAATAATACCATTGGCATAGGTTTAAAGAAACTGTTCAATAACTGGTTCCCACTGAATTCTATATTTTGCAAAGATTGTTACATCTCTGCTCCAGGCAATTATATGGATATGTTTTTTTTTCTATCCATGTAATTATAAGAATACTGACTCATGAGATACAGATCTGGTGAGTGCAGAGTGCATTTGTATAAACCGACCTGTGTTGCATTCTCTTTTTGGTTTTACTGTTCTTCATATGCCAAAAAATACATTGCTTTATGACTACAAGAAAGCAGTTTGAATGAAGTTGTTCTAAAGTAATAAATAACCAAACAGAAATGACTTACACAAAATAAAAGCTAACTTTTGTCAAAAAAGATTACAGTATATGATCATGCACTGAAACACGTCAAGATAAAATTGTCTGTTTACTAATTCATCATCAATATAATATAATTAATTTTGCATGATTCCTTGATTTGTCCAAGCTATTGTCTGGGAATTTTAAGTTTTGACAAACAGAAAACACAAAGTAAGCATTCATACAGATGAACCCATGGTATCATTAATTTGTATTCTAAAACACCAGAAACAGGGCTTTTAAATATTGTATAAAGAGTAAGAACAGGCACATTGTAATAAACATGTAAATACATATTACTATTTTGATGAACATATTCCAACCTACAAAGAAAGAGTACAAAGCTGTTAAATTGTGTGTGAGGCAGCATAACTTGACAATATCTCCAGGTTTTTTTTACATTCACAGTACTTTGGAATCTATTTTTACAACAGAAATACAATATAAATCAAACCACTGACCAATCATTTTGTGTCAATGTGAAGTTATAAGTGAATGGGAATGTTTGTAGTCTCTTTGAGTTCAGATAGCAAGCACTTTTACAATGAGGAAGTGATATAAGTCAAATCAACTGATTGGATTGCAGTCATTGTCAAATAAAATTAATGCCTTGGAAATTTATATTCAGCTATAGCTTCAACTGCAGTATGAGAAAAATGCAAAAGTAAATACTGAAAATTTATGTCAGATCAAATTATTGAAAAATGTATTAAATGCATCAGACAAGATCACAACAGTTAGCCTGTAAAGGAGATGGGTAACATATTACAGCTTTAGGTTTCCACTTTTAACAGCAAAAATTATGTCAGCATTGATAATAATGCTTGATAGTTTTGCTATCATTACAATTGTAAATTCCAAGTGAGTAAGGGGGAGGAATTTGATAGCAAATAATGTTGGATATGTGACATAAATTTCTCTGAGAATAAGAGCATTAGAGCATAAAAGATAGTAACTAGATAGCAACTAAAAAAAATCAGTGTTTATTGACCTTAAATATATTTAATGCTTAGCATTCACAACTCTGGATAGAAAATTCCAAAGATTCATAACCTAAGGAAAGAAATCTTCCTCACCTCCTTCCAAAGGGGAATTCTTTATTTCTGAAAATAAGCCCCCAGTTCTAAATTTCCCCAAAGTAGACCTCATTACAATCTCTAATATCAACAATAGTTTAACAACAGTCAGTTTAAAGAGCCAAGATGATATATAGTTATCTTTCACTCTCCCTTTTACAAAAATATATCTACGAATATTTCCTGAATCCAATAATTTAAATGGACTTCTCCAAAACCTGTGTTTTCCTGATGTATCTAATTTAGAGAATACTGACGTAAATACTTTATGGCGAATACTTGCAAATTTGAAAATTGGCCTGTCCTTGATTAAATTTACTTCATAACATTTTTGTACAGAGATGGATATAAATGATTTTGTATTGTTCGTTTCCACAAAAGTGCACATTTTTTATTTTCTGTCAAAATACTTGATTGTTCAAAAACTTAGGATAAACTGTATACTTCTATATAAAATGCACACTTTTAGAAAGTCTCATGTATTGATTAAGGAGCATACAAATGGCAGAGTAAAGTGACAATGACCATTTGGATATTGGCTCATTGTATAAAACGTCAGTACTGAAATGTTCCAAATTTTCTCTTTGGCCCATCACCCTTTCTCAATGTTTTGCATTTCCCATTGGCTCATTAGTTAATTGTTCCTTTAATTAGACAGGAGGAGGTGTAGTGGTGGAAGGGCATCAGAGCTTAGATCTTAAAGAGAGAGAGACTGGAAGTTGATGGGGGTAGGGAGTGGAAATGACTGGCAGATTGTTGGAGAGCAAGGAGGCCAGCAATCATTTGGGAGATGAATAGAGACAGAAGCTGTTAGGGGAAGGGGCAGTGGCTGGCAGTGGAGGAATAGTCACAGCTATCAAGAAATGAAGAAGAATTAAATAACAGGGATGGAGATCATTCGTGCTCGGGAAGGAAGGCTGCATTGATCAATGATGTGCAATGTGGAGAAGATTCAAAGCTTTAGGGGTAACTACTTGTAGGTTCTTGATCCAGTGCATTTTAGCCTAGGAAAGCCCAAAGGTGGAGTCCCCAGGACACTGAGACATATGTTATTTAATTTCTTTCATCCTGCAGAAGTGCAAAGATGACTGACAACAGGAAGGACCCAAATCAAATTTCCTGTACGATGCAAGATGAAAAAGACAATTGACTGAGAAATTGACTTTAAATCTTGCATTTTTTTTAGTTTTAAAACACTCTTTCACTTGCTCCTTTAATTCCAAACTATTTTGTGATATTAGAGTTTTGTACTTGCAACTGAAGTCTTGAGACACGGAGAATCATAAGACTGCTGAAGGTCACTAGTGAGGGTAGAAGAATATGAACCATTGGACTTCATAAGAGTACTGCTGCTCTAGTTCCTTATAGATTATTCAGTTAAGTTAGAGTGTTAAATCATTCATTAAGTGCACTCTGAACTTCCCAGCAATTTTAAATGGTGAGCTGTATATATAATGCATTAAAATATGAGGTATGAGGCTTCCATTGATCAGAGTTGACCATGGATATTGCATCGTATAGTGGTGCTAGAAGGTATGTGAACCCTGTAGAATGTTTTCTGTTTCTGCATAAATATGACCTAAAATATGATCAGATCTTCAACCGGGGCACAGTTACCAGAAACGGTTGAAGTTATTGCTGTACAAGGGGTTTATACCAGTTACTGAAAACAAAGGTTCACATACTATTTCCAACAAATACATGTAATATTGGATCATTTTTCTTAATAAATAAATGAACAGGTATAATGTTTTTGTGTTATTTATTTAATTGGGTTCTCATTATCTAGTGTTAGGACTATGTGAAGATCTGATCACATTTTAAGTCATATTTATGCAGAAATAGAGAAAATTCTACGGGGTTCACAAACTTTCTAGGACCACTGTAGCTATCTATATATGCAAGCCTGGGCTGTATGATATGGAGAGCAAGCTGTTGCCCATGTAGCAAGCTCCCCCTCTCCACACATCTGCTGAACCCAAAAGAACGGCTGAGACCGATTCAGTTTGTACCAGCAGCGTCGCAGGAGTTGCCAGTCAGCACTGAGCTCAATGTAGGACTGCCTTTGGGACTCCAGCTTCAGATTTTTCTTCAGGGCTTACTCCCGAAGACTTCCCCATGAGTTGGTATAGTCTCAAGGCAGTGGAGGTTTGAGATCAGTGTTTTCCTTCTCCTAGGTGAGCTGCCAACCACAGCTGACAAGCCCCATCTGCCCAAAGCGACTGGTTTTAAGGCGCTGGTGACTCACCGTTTCCCCTTGTCCTATCAGAAGAAATAGTTCTGCCGAGCTAAGCCACATGTGAAGGCCAGGAGCTGGACTTGGTGCACGCCATTGGAAGAATTTAATAGGTAGTGGGAGCTTGTCCCCATTACCATTCCCAGTTAGAACAACCTTAAGCATTAAAATACAATGCTTATATTATGGATGGTTTCAATCATTGAGTGATACCCATTTGGTATCTACCCAGTGAAATTGATTGATGAATACAGTTAAAACTTTGATAATCTGGCATGATCTTGGACTAGTGGATTTTCTGAACTGGCAGATATTTTCTGCATTAATTCCCACCACTCTTTTAATTAGATTTTTATGATGTCATAGAGTATTATAATAAATTCACCATTAAGTTCTCTAAGATATAGGGAAATGTAGGAACTGGAGCCTTGCTAAGTCTCAAGAAAGCACAGAAACCAAGGCACCTGTTGAGTCTTGGTGAGCATGAGAGCCTGGACGCAATGAATCATGGGGGAGCACGGTAACCCATGAGACTTGGGAGAGTGTGGAAAACATTGCCTGGTGAGCCAGGTGCCAAACAGATGGGATTTTTGAATAAGCAAATAGCAGATTACGTACAACATAGAGCAGTACAGCAAAGGAAAAGGCCATTCAATGCATGATGTTGGGCTAAACTAATATCTAAGTAAATTAATCTCTTCAGCCTGCACAATGTGAATATCCCTCTATTTTCCTCACATTCATGTGCTGTTTAAGAGCATCTATTATATCTGCCTCCACCACCAGTGCATTCCAGGCAGCCACCAGTCTCTGTGTTTTCAAAAAATCTGCAGATTATATTTGAATTTACCACATCTCACCTTCAATGCATGCCCTCTACTATCAGATACTTTAATTCTGGGAGAAAGATACCAGTTTTCTACTTTACCTGTGCCTCTCATAGACCGATAAACCTCAATCAAAACTCCCGTCAGTGTTCACCACTCCAGAGAAAACAACCCAAGTTTCTCCAACTTCTTCTTATAACACATGCCCTCTAATCCAGTGAGCATCCTGGTCAATCTCTTCTTCACCCTAGATGAAGCCTCACCAGAGTTTTACAAAGGTGCAATGTAATTTTGTGACTTCAGAATTACTGAAGTTTTATTATGTCATTTTACCTAGATGGACCAGTATTGGAACAGTCGTCCCAAGAGCAAAGATGAAAAAAAACTGCTCTTACAGTTTATAAAAGATCCATTAATTGCTTACAAGTTCATTGGAGTTTGGAGTAAGCAGAGTTCTTTGCAGTGAGCAGGGCTGAATGTTATAGTTTTAAAATTGGGGTGAGCTTTGTTAAAGCTGATTTCATATATGCCTTTCATAGTTGAATATTATGGGATATTCATAGATGTTTCTGTAGTCTTTGAGGTTGACCAGGAGCTAGAACACAAACCATATACAAGGTCAACACCAGAAGAGGCTGAAGTACAAGAGATAGATGGGCTCTGGCTAGAATAACCTATCCACCAACTGTTTTCAACTGACTAAGAGCCACTGTGGCTAGATGCTGTTTTCTACTGAGATGCTGCTGAGTTTTTGTTTACCATCCCTATTCTAACCAGAGATCCCCCTCCCCACCCCGAATCTCTATGCTGCTAGTTATTACTCTGTTAAGAGTGGAGGTGGTTGGAGATGCTTATGAAAGGTAACCATGAGTGGCTCTGGACCAAGATGGCCCAGCTTCAGACTTCATTGTTTATTGTGAGTGGCAGCAACCAGTTATAGACAACTTTCAAAATGGAGTTTTCCACTGTATCTTGGTATACATAACAACAATAAACCAATGACCAATTTGCCAGAGCATCAATTTGTTATTGTTCTGAGTGATGGATACAGCTTGGTCTGTCACAGTTAAAGCCCTCCCCATCATTGAGTATGTCTGCATGGAGCACTGTCGCAGGAAAGCATCATCCATCATCAAGGACCTCCACCATGCAGGCCAAGCTCTCTTCTCACTGCTGCCGTCAGGAAGGAGGCAAAAGAGCTTCAGGACCCACACCACCAGTTTCAGGAACAGTTATTATCCCTTAACCATTAGGCTCTTGAACCAGAGGGGATAACTTCACTCACCCCATCACAGAAATGTTTCCACAACCTATGGACACACTTCTAAGGACTCTTTGTCTCATGTTCTCAACTTAATGACTAGTTTTTTTTAATCGTTTGCCTTTGCGTATTTTTTGTCTTTTGCACTTTGATTGTTTATCTGTCCTGCTAGATGCAATGTCTCATTGATTCTACGGTGTTTCTTGTATTTACTGTGAATGCCTACAAGAAGGTGAATCTTAGGATTGTATATGGTGGCATATATGTATTGTAATAATATATTTATTTTGGACTTTGAGAGGGTATACCCTCCTGGACTCACTAACATAACCAATGCACAAGGTATCTTCTGGCTGACAGCTGCCTGAAGAAAAATTGCCAGATAGTCTTGAAAACCTCATAAACTATAGCAACATTGGAATATGGACCAATGATCAAAGCAGTTTTGCTTTGGATGCAAGACATCGGAGCTCCTATGTATTATTCGTAAGCTGAATAGCTTTGATCAGTGCTGCTTTAGAGATTGTGAGCTCTGTCATTAGTTGTTGCATAGTGATTGGATTGCAAGTGTTGGTAAGAAGCTGGCCAGCACTTCCATTGGTGTAGGTGATGCCCCACAGGCTCTGCACAAAGGCCTGTGCAAGACTGGAGCAGCACTCAGTCAGGGTTCTAGCAGGTCAGGCAATACCACAGATGCAGGCTTATCAAGAGGGGTTAAGGAAGTTTTGTGTGAACCATCTGCAAGCTGTAAGGCATTTGATGTTAAATGAAATAAGTGGGACGAGAGAAGGAGGATGGATATGATCACTATATAGTCATTTTATTAGCCATTCCTTTGCCCCACCCAAATCTGGGACCAAGTCATCAATGCACCTTTGTGGACATTAATCTCTCTGTCTAGCTTCCCACACAATTCTGCTCATGTGGTTTCCTGGGATTCCAAGCATTCAAGTCATTCCTCTGGGTGTCTCTACTTCTTATATCGAAGTTCTGCATTCAGTATCTATGAACTGTTTGCTATTTCTGTTGTGAGTTTTCCCTAAGCTGCAAAATTACTTCCAGCAGCGACTGTACTCAGAGCCCATTTCATCTTTATAAAATACGGGCGCAATTCCATTTTTCAGCGGGAGTGAAAGACTCCTGAACTTACTCATGATCAATAAGTGTTAAGGAAGAAAAAAATCTCAATTGGCAGTCCTGAGCAAAAATCTACTGGTGAGTTCTTCAGAATATTCTCTTCCATTGAGAGGTAGTATTATTGAACAGATAATTTAAAACAATCTTGTAGTTAAAATGGTCAAATATGGCCTGAAATTCATCTTCACTAAATACAGAAAAATCAATTACTAAATGAATCACAATAAATGTTTCCCAATATTAGCCCATCTTCTTCCAGCTAACACATTTCTCACTTTCAATGGTGAAGGGGATTCTGTTGCAGATTAACATTTTATTATCAGGTTACTATAACTTTAAAATGTTGCAAGTTACAAATGTCTCTCTTCTACTTACAAATCACGTGCTCATTTATTTTTGTAGGTTGTCGTGATGAAATGTGTACCTTTCTCAGTCCTTTGGTCGAATCTCTGATGATATACTGGTGTTTAGTGCAATATTGCTTTGTGGTTGATCAAATTTCCTACCTCTCTAACCGTATGCAGGATTTAACTTTGACCTTTAATTGCTGTTAATACAGGGAAAAGTAAATAAGCAATACAATGCCTGTCTTAACTTCAGATTTCTCACTTACCATCTCTTAAAAATTAAGAAAGAAGGGATAGTTAATCTCTTCTTAATCAAAGAGTCAAAATATCTTTGAAGGCAATTAGTAATTAATTTCAAGGTAACTGCATTGGCCACCATTCATTTTGAGCAAAACTGACCTTGCTGCAGTTTTTGTTCATAGATCTGAAAATTTAGTTCATGATTAGTTTGAGCCTGTTTTTCGTACATGTACACCATATCATTTAAAATAGTCACATTTGTGAGGACCCTTAATGGTTTATTTTTCATCCAATAGTTGAGCAGAAATGTTCTAAGTTTCACCTTGGTATTTAATGAATTGGTTGATCAGCTAGCACTCACACATAAAGGGTGACTAAATAGGGTAAAATACTGATACAATTAAATTATTTTCTAACAAAGAGCCAAAGAAGAGGGGAAGATTAGACTTTGCACAAAGCAGAAAGAAACAAAACTGAAAAAGTGATAATTAATTAATAGTATTTACCAGAATGTTTACCTCCATTGAGAGTTAGCATTATTTAACAGACAATTTAAAACACTCGCATTCATTTTTATAGGCAGAATGGTCACTAATGGCCTAAAATTCATCTTCCCTAAGTGCACAAGATAGTCATGTTGCTCGTTGTGCATTTTATATGAATTCCAGTTTCAGAAGAGAAATAATATATGTACTGTAGACACATATTGGCCATTTAGTGCTACCAGTTAAGCATGAATTTCTGGCTGTTATTCTGTGATACGTCTGGAAATTGGGCTCACTATTTTGAACTTCTGATTTAAATTAGATTTTCATTTTAAATGCATATTAGCCATCATACTGAAGCCAATTTACACAGATCTTGGAGAAAACACTTATCTGTTATGTTTCATGTTTTTGATGTCATATTTACTATTAAAATTGCATTTCTCATGTATGCTTGCATGAATCCAAAAACTGTTAACAAAACAATGTTTTATTATTTCAGCCGCTTTAACCTCCCTGTCTTGACGCTTCCCCAACAAAGCATGTTTTGTGAATTGTTCATTGTAATATTTTAAGTGGCATAATTTAACTTTTTTTTTACATATCTTCATAATGGGCACGATTTAATTATGTGGCTGTAATATTGTTGAGGAGAAACCACAATTTATGTGCCTCAAAAATGCATCTACAGTCTTAGTTTCTTCTCCAATCAAAATTTGTAATCGCTTTGGTTGGTTGAATAGAATATTATTTTTATTTAACTATTTTGAGCCAATCTAGATAGTTAGTTATTCATTATTTTTTTACAACAGAACTGATGTAATCCGGAACTATTATTCAAAATTTGCCTTTCATATTTAGTAAAAAAACTTGGTTGTATTTCCTTTTCTCCTCAATCATTTCCTACCTCCTACTCAAAGATGAGCACTAGAAAATCTGTGCTATCTTAAAAGTAAAATTTTAAGACTGATGAAACAAGATCATCAATGTGGAAGAATACCCAGTGAACTCATCACCAGTACAATACTTTGCCAGTATCATTTGGCCAAATATAGTACTTTTTGTTTATATACAGAAAAATCTGGTTCAGTTGCCAGTACAATATCATCAGGGAATCTCCTGACATAACTCTGAAAAGTGTGAAAATATTAAATCGAGCCCAATGTCTGTTGTTTGTAATGTTCCTTTTTTTAAATTACGTTTTGTTTCTGAACAAATGTTGAATTATGTTCAGATGTAAAAGCGAAGTAAAATAGCAGTGACTATAATGTTTATTAAGTTAATACTCATAAATAAAAGGATTTCCCTAATCTCTTTTGTGTTTATGAATTGTTATCTGCCTAATGTTAGCATGCATTTGTGCAGAATGTTCCCTGTAATCAATATCTGAGCCATCTTTGCTTGAATGGTCATATTATATACCAGCAAATTGTTTTATTTTCTGATAAGCTATCAATTAAATTAACATGGCAACTTTAACAAACCTGACTATTTCTAGTATTTAGTAGGAATCAAGTTGTTTAGTGCAAGTTTAGGAAGATCAATTTACAGAATAGCAAGTACACTTGCTAAAACCTATTTAAAATTCAAGCAGCAGTTCAATAAAGCTGTTAAGTTCCAAATGAGCCCAATGCTCTTCTCATGTTGCATCTTGCATCATGGCGGAACCATTAGGCATGAATCTGACAGAGGTGAACAGTCACTAAAAAGCAATCTGATTTCACTTCCTTTTCACTCAATGGAAATTAATATTGGGCAGTTACTATACTGCAATACAAGTCTTAATACATAGTGTCAAATTGCAAATCTTTTCCAACATTAGTTAATATAGAATTTAATGAATAAGTGTGCTTTATCTGCCAGCTGAAAATATCTGCATGCCAACCCTAACATTATGTCCACCCAAAATATAAACACAGGTAATCACTGACGACATGGTTATGTTCCCTATACGTTCAGTTTTTGACAAAGTTGTTTCTTAACAGTGTGTATTAATGTGTCATGATAATCCCCTATGATTAACATTTTTGAATTGCTTAACTTTAATAGGTACATTAGGAAATTTTGAAGTTTACATGTAATGTATTTAGTATTTCAGATTAATTGCAAGCCTCTTTAATCAAAAAGTTCAGTGGACTCTTGTAGTGGAAATATTTTGCAAAGACCAAAAAGGCTCATATATACTTAAATAGGGCTCAAATTTTCCAGACTACACCATCCCCAATAAAACCAAAATTGAGCTTGATCTGAGTTTGATACAAGATGGCTCATATGTATTAAGTCACTTCTATTACTTCCACTTTTACAACCTGTGAGTTTCTCAGCATGAGTATGACAACATTTATTGTAGATGTCCCTGTTTGCCCCATGCCTTTTCTCCTTCACAGTCATTCAATGACAAGCGTAAAAAGAACCTCATCTTTTCACGAAAATTCCCATTCTACAAGAACAAGGACAACAGTGAGCAGGATACCAGTGATCCAGAACGTAAGTAGGCTTAAGGGGCAGCATAGCTAAGAGTGCACTCAATACAACCACATATATGCACACTCACGCAGAGGTAGGTGAGGCTATACTACTGTGACCAATGTGTGACAGCAATCTGGATCCCATCGTTATTTTGTCCCACAAAAGGCAAAGTTTTTATAAATGGGTATGAGACTGTGTCCCTTTTTTATCAACCTAAGTACATTGTATTTCATAACAAATAGACGTCTGGCCATATACTGGTCAGAATTTCAGATTGTTTGCAATTTTCAAACAATAGGTGCATTATTTTGAAAATTTTCTGTTTTAGCTATCATCCTGCTGCTATAATAGTATGTTCATCCATTTACCATATTCACAAAATATAAAACCAGATTGTACACCTAAGCAAACACTCTCAATCTATTTGTTGACAGTTCAGAATGAAATACAGTTTGCATTTAGGAACCAAAGGGATACTGTCTTTGAACTATACCATTTTGGTATGTGTTACTTGAAGCAAATTAAAATTCTGAAACAAATATGGTTCTGGCACAATACCATGTGCAGGTGTAAGTGGGCTCCTGATTGGCTTATCTGCATGGTCTGTCATGGTAGTATTCAATTCAAATCCACTGACTTCTTCCTTCCTCTTCTGCGGTTATTCTTCCTGTCTTTGCTTGCTGTCTGGGGACTACTCTGCAGGAGATCCCCGGGTTAGCCGACGATGGTTATGGAACAAAGACTCTGAGTAAGTTCTGAAGAATGACCAGAATAACACGTCACTGTGTAATTACCTTTCTTTTAATTATTATTTGCATAAATCCCCAAGGAGAATCCCAGCATGTAAAAATGGAGCTTAGAAGGAAACCCGATATAAATCGTCCAACGTTTTCAGTTTCTTTGTACTTTTGCATGAGTAATTGAAATTGGTGCTCAAATTCTGTCCAGAGTATCTCTTAGAATGTGTTTACTTGTCTTAATGACATTCATTGTTTATATTACATTAATTATTTTGTGCTTGTGCTGCTGGGGTGCACAGCACCATGTACAGTCAACAGTATCCAGGATCCTGCATCGCTCCTCATTTCCTTCTGCACCTTACAATACCCCCTATCTACCTCCACCTCCTCTTGCCAAATGAAAAATATTACTGCTGCTCTTTTAATTGCTATTTCTCTACCAAAGCTCCTTTATGTTTTAATTATGTACATTTCTGTTATGCAGCATGTATACAATTTCCTTTCTGAAAAATAAATTCTCTTGGCATTGTTTTGTGGCATATTTTTTAAACAGACTTCCTAATATGATTTATTATTATTTCAGAACATGTTACTTCAAATGCCAGTGATAGTGAAAGCAGCTACAGTAAGTTTATTTTGTTTTTGAGTCTTATATTTATTTCATCCTTACAGGACTCACTGAAAATTTATTATTAGACTGAACAATTTACCACAATTCAAATGAATATTGGATGTCAAACCTCTGGTCTACTGTTACTAAATGATGCAATATTCATTTATTCTTTTGATAGCTATGAAGTTGAATAAATAATTTTTAATTACATTTAATTTCAGATTTAATCATCAAAACTTTATCTTCCAGAGTTGATTTCTGTTGCACATTTTGTTCATTCAATTCCTTTCTTCTGTAGATAATCAAACAGCTACTTGTTTTCAAATATTTCAATATGAATAATGTTTTGTTAGAAAAATGAACACTTTGCAAAGTGTATTCACCTCAAAATATCCATGAGAGATCTTCAATTTATCTTTGTATATAAAGAGATGTAAGTTTTTTTTTAATTTGAGTGAGTGAGCTTACTATTTTTAAGAATAAAGAACAAAGTACACTTGTGTTTGTCTTCCCTCAGGGGGACCAGAAGACTGCATTCTTTCATATGAACCAGTCGTACAGCAAGAAAGTAAGTCAAACAGAATTATACATTAAAAGCAAAAGTTTTTGCTTCATCACTGGCTGGTTTTAGTGAGTGGGTTGAGCAAGACATAGTACTTCGGATATATTCTTGTAAAAATGCAGAGGTTAAAAAAGAAATTCAATGCATTGGCCATTAATGCTAGTTGGGATCTGGAAGCTGTTATGAATAATAATTAAATCTCACCATTGGCATGTGGATAATGAGTCTAATAGCTATTTTTAGAGCAATAGAAAACAAAGAGTAGATTTCATTTGTAATACTCTGATCTTAGGATTTTTGAAGATGTATCATCTCAAATCTTTACTTTTATACTCATTATCCTCATACAATTCAAAATTCTATTTCCCATTTCTACATTTATTTTTCAGTCTCCAAACCTAATTTTACATGTAGACGTTTACTAGTATATTGATATTTTCTTGGAACTTTTCTTCCACTTATGCAATTTTAAATTGTAACCTTTATCTCTTAAATATATGTAGTACAGTAATATTAAGAAATAATTACTCAACAAGAATAAGGTGTTTATTAAAGTGCTGCTAAATGACTTTATGGTAATACCTATTGCTTTGTATATCAGTTAATTACAGTAGACCTGTCATTATTCTGGGTCCAATGAAAGATCGGGTTAATGATGATCTGATATCAGAATTCCCAGACAAATTTGGCTCATGTGTACCACGTAAGTAATACATCTAATTTAATAATTTGTGATTATAAACTCAGATATTGACAATTGAATATATTGCTGAATGTGTGGGATTTCAAGTCTCTTGTGTTAAAAAAAGGTAGTTAACAATGTTAAGGTAACTCCTGTGCAGTGCAGATTATTATTCCACAAGTTCTTTTCTACACCTGTTCCTCCACATGGTACTATAATCTTATTTAATTCAGAAACTACAAGCGGTGGTGTTGGGAGTTTAACAAAGCAATCAATTGCACTTATCTTTACTGTCATTAATGCCTGTTTTCATCCTGTATGTTAGAAAGTATCAACTGAATCAGACCAAGACAATTTATTTATCTCCATCACTGCTGTCAGTAAAGGCTTACAAATCCATACTCAGAAGAAATAACCTTGTAAAACCTCAAGTAAGAGAAAAATAGTTTACAACCAATCTAACACAATTGAGGAATAGGCCTTCTGTCAGATTTCACAAACAATTTCAAATACTTATACAGTAAGCAAGATTGGGCGCTCAAGGCTGTTCAGCGAGAGAATAATGGGGTTTGCAGTGTGTGAATCACTGAAGAACAATGATCTATTTTGTTAGGATGCACAGAAGCAAATAGAGAATTGCAATCTATTGTTAGGATGTTTAAATAAAATAAGAAGTCTTTTTATTGGGAGGTGTTGCAGATATTGGAAATTTAAAGCATAAACAGAAAATGATAGAACAACTTAGCAGATCAGCATTTGAGCAGAGAGAATCAAAGTCAACATTTCAGGTTAATGACTTCATCAGGATTTGGAAAAGTGAGGAAACGTGGAATTTAAGCTACAGGAAGTGAGGGGGGGCAAAGAGAATGGTGTAAATGCCTGAGACGGGTGAAGACTAAAGCTGTTAAGGCAGCCATTCATTTAAACAAATAGAAAAGAGAGAAAAAAAATGAACAAATTGAAACTGAAATATACAGGAACATCCGTAGAGAAATAACAAAACTGGCTACCTGTAATTGATAAATTCAATATTGAGTTCCAAGGACTGCAAGGCACCTAGCTAGAACAAATTTGTATCATTAGAACAATGAAAGTAGCTAAAACAGGAACATCAGAGTGGGAATTGGATGGACATTTAGTAAAATAAGCTGAATACTTAGGAATCACAGGTTTTCCTCCCTTAAAGCCATAAACAAACCCATTAAGATTTAGGATAATCTAATACCTTTACAGTTTATTTCTACTGACTTAATTTTATGTTTCTTGTTGTTACTTTTACTAATATCAAATTCACAAGCTACCATGGAACTAATAACCCCTGTTAAGTATGGGGTTCTCTATTACTAATCCAGTAATAGTTTATTGTGCTCCTTAGAACTGTGATTGGCTATTTTGGATTTAGTGCTTTTTCATGACTGGTGGGCAGATTCTCATATTGTTGAGTAATTCCTTGTATCATAGTGACGGGGGGAAAGACTGGCTGATACATGAGGTGTGAGCAAAACTGCTGGAGCATTATCAGACCTATAAGATTTTTTTTGCTGTAACTATGGTACCTCTCCGCATTAACTCCTGAATAGTTTAGGCCTCCCTCTGGGAAAACACACTTATGCTTTGCTTGTTGACTATTACTGGTTAAACTACTGTCTTTATTGTTCCACAAACTATTCCTTCTCTTTTTCTGTTTAACCAGCTATTGTTATTAAAAATAAGACAAAAGCCACAATTGATTGTAATTAGTTTGACAAAGGTAATGTTTTGATTCTATTGCATACATATATCATGTACTAATTTGTTTTAAGTTAAACATAAATCAAGTCATTTTAGAATATATTTATTGTATTTTTTATTATTCCTATTTCTAATTCCTGGAATCTGCTTCTTCAAAGCTTGCGGATTGTTAAATTAAGAAATTGGAAAGAAAACTCTCCTTAAGCTGGGTACCAATTGGCTTAATAGAGTGGGAACTCTGAAACACCTGGACTATTTTTATTCACAGACAATTGAAGTACTGTATTAAGAAGTACTGTACTGTATTAATACTGTTATTTATTGGGAATGACCTTGATTTGTTTGACTAATATAATATTTTTATCATGAGTCTTGCAGTAATGTTTGCAGTTGCCAACCAGAAACTGAATAACTGCAACTAAAAATGAAAATATATTCACAGGGCTGCATAATATTTTATTCTTTGGAAGTTTCTGGATACAAACCCAGACACACTCTCTTAACATCAAACGGTTCTCATTCAAACTTTGCATGTTAATGCCAATGCCTGTATGCATTTTCCATCATCTAATTACCTAGGACATTTCTAGTGATGATTATTTCTTTACTTCCCTGTGGAATCAGTACCATCACAAATCATATCTTGCTTGACTTTATGTTGACATTGCCATCTTTGCTCTAATGACTGTGCTTCTGATACCATCTCTCTACAGAGACTAGAAAGGCTCAACAGTTATCCCACTTCAAAAGTAATCATTGAGATTTCCAAAGATAATTTATAATAAATGTTACAGACATAAAATGTTACAGAAATACAGTTTGTGTAGCATAGTGGCACAGCTGGTAAATACATTGCCTAACAGCCCAAGTGACCCAGTTTCAATCCTGACCTTGGCTGTTGTCTGTGTGGAGTTTGCATGTTCTCCATGAGACCACTTTCCAAACATTTCCCAAAAAGATTAGGGATTGCTGGTTTAAGTTGAATTGCCCCTAGTGGTAGAATTTGGGAAGAGTTTACGGAAATGTGGGAGAATAAAATGGATTAAAGTAGGATTTGTGTGAAAATGGGTATTTGATAGTCAGTGCAGACCCAGTGAACTGATGGGCCTTTTATATGTGGTATCTCCCTGTGACTTTCTGGCAAACATTAAGTTAGCAACCAGTACCACACAGCATGCACCATGTGGACTGAATCAAACTGGATTTAGCTCGGTGTCCTTGGTCTCTGCTCACCAGCACCTATCTGCACTAGATATGAAATGAGCTGACTCTCTGCATTCAGCAGGTAGAGGCTTCTGCAATAAGTAGCTTTACACACAAGTATGCTGTAGGGCAGAAATGCACTGCTTGTCCTATAATTATCACAGTTTTCCCATTACATTAGCCCTTATAATGCCAATAATTAAATATTTAGGAATCACTGTTCTTATGTGACAATCTGGGGTAAAGATTTTGTTCTTAGCATTGTGGGTCCAGTGCACAAATATCTGGAAGATGTGTAACAAAGGCTTAGGCTACTGTATACAGAGTTGTAGAGAGCAAGAACATCATAGAGCACAGAAACTGGTGCTCTGGCACACACTGGCCATGCTGACTACCCATCTACACTAATTGCATTTTTCAGAACTGGGCCCATAGAATTTATGTCGCGCTGTTTTTTGAAACACGTGATAGTGCCTGTCTCCACAACCCTCTCAGGCAGTGTGTTTCAGATTTTAACTGCCCTATGTGTGAAAAATTCTTCTTCATATCTCCTCTAAATCTTCTACCCCTTACCTTAAAACAAGTCTTGGTTCTGGACACCTTTACTAATAGGAACAGTTCTCCCTGTGACCCTATCATTCATTAGCATCCCAAAATACATCATCTGATATTTTTTGCAGAACTAAATTCCATCTGCCATTTCTCTGCCCAGCCTACCAATTCATCAGTTTACAACATCATTATGAGAGCAAAGTTTAACAAACATTTATACAGGCACATGGACAAGCAAGGAATGGAGGAATATGGACCATGGGCAAGGAGATAGGATTGGTTGAGATTGGCACAGGCATCATGGGTTGAAGGGCCTGTTCTGTTTTCTTTCAGTATCAATAACACCACTAACATTTGCGACACCTGCAAATGTATTAATACACTTCCTACATCCAGATGGTTAATATCTACAAGAATCGGCAAGCATTCCAATACTGATCCCTATGGTATGCTAGTTGTCCATAGGCTTCCAACCATAAGGTCAACCATCAATCATAACTCTGTTTCCCAATAAATTTCGGATCAGATTAGCCAAATGGCTCTTAATCCCATGGCTCTTACCTTACGTTGTCAAAAGTCTTACTATAGTCCATATAGTCTATAATCAACCACATCACCTTCATTAATACAGTGTTATTTAAAGAAAAATCAGTCAAATTGTTCAGAAAGGATTTCCTTTCGATATAGCCCTGCTGACTCTCCAAGCCCAGGTTAATCTTATACTTCAGAATGTTTTCTCAATAATTTCCCTACCATTGATGTTAGATTTACTGGCCTGCAAATAGCTCTGCTCCTCTTCTGGAATAAAACCTTTGCTTTGAACTCCAGGCAGATTTTGAGTGGTTGATTAATGAGTGCCTTGAGAAATCTTAAAATGTTTATATCAAGAAATGGCAAAGTCTTTTATCATAAACACACTGAATAGTCTCAGTGAGCAAGTGAGTAAGAAATAGCTCTGAGAATGAAAGCTCAAAGATAACGATATCCAGGTGTTGCATATGCTTCTATGTGCTAAAACTCTTGCAAATAGATTTTAGTCCTATCAGATTGGTGCTTTTATCTTGATTTAATTTAATAATGATTATCTTTACAATCCAAATAAACTGTTAAGTTCTGAACTGTCCAATATTAAGGAAATACTGTACATAAAACATCATTCACATGACACTCTAGCAATCTCTTCAAACAGATTGGTAGAATTGCTGAGTGAGACCATATCAGTGAAGTACAAATTGTTATTCCTCTTTCTGAAGAACTCTCTGACCTTATCCTCATTATTTACCTATCAGCCAGCTAGCCCTGACTGTTGAATCTCTTGGCAAGATTGTAAATTGTGACATAGAATCATCTTGACTGAGAGGGCTATATGAAACCTTTGCCAACAGTCCCTGGGGGAGAATTGCATAGAACTGGTAGAAAAGGAAAAAGCACATGGAAGGCAAGTTAAAGGGCTGTATGAGAGTGAGTGTTCAATGCTATAAATGATTTTGCCCTTGGTTTTGTTTGGATGTATAAAAATATTTGGCATATTGATTTGTGTGTTTTCATAACATATAGAGAAGGGAAGCACTGTTACTGTTGGAATTGGAAGATCTATTCATTTATGATAATGCTTGAGAAGTGGACATGGCTGGGGAATCAGCATTTATTCCTCATCTCAAGTTGCTACTGAGCATAGTGAGGAGTCATCCTCCTGGCCAGTTAATAAGCTTGTGGTGAGGGAGGTCTAACTGTTCTGTGAATGAGTAGCCACAAAGGAAATGGAAAATGCATCCATAGGCGAGAAAATTGTGTGACTTGGAATTTACCTTTTTGATGTTGAGGTAACCAAACAATAGGTCACGGTTTTAACATAAGGTAATGTGCCAGTGTTAGGCTGTAGTGAAAGCTCAGGGAGCTGGGATAGTTAGTGAAGTGTGCTGATATCTGTTCATCACAGTTCTTGGACTCCAGGTATCTCTTAGAACCTGCACCTGACCAACCAGTATCAGGAAAAGATGAGACTATCCCAACTGCACCTTTGAGAGCACCATTCTTTGGAGGCAAACACTATTGCTTCTATTAGCAACCTGATTAGTGATAGCCATATACCTGAGAATGTAAATACAGAGCAACATTGCACAAATAATTTGAGTAAAGTTGTGTGAGCCAAAGGCTCACACATTTGTTAAAAATCCCAACCAAATATTATCAGAAAGTGAAAAAAATGACAGCAATCAGAATCTTTCACAACCTTATTACAACTACATTTATACCTAAGTCTCCAGATATTTCTTAGAAATATCTTTTATATCGAGAAATAGTTATTTACAACTAGATTTGTATCAACTCACCCCTGACTGCTTTGCATTTCTTCAGGTTTAGATTGCATACTATCTACAAAGTTTGTAGGTTCCTGATTCATCAATAAATAATTTTGTTTTTATCTTAATTGTCAGGCTAGTATATGACTCTTTCTGACTTTTCTCAGATGTAACAAAATTAGTATCCTTGCCATTATATTGAACAATATATATTCTAATGAAAAATTACAGAATTTCTGATGTCTGAAACAAGTTCTTGATTTTTTTCCCCCTCTGGAAAGTCAGTGTATTTTTATAGGATTATGAGAGGTGTCGATAGCATAGACAATAGGAATCTTTTTCCCAGCGTAGAAATGTCAAATATTAGAGGATATACATTTAAAATATGAGGGAGAAGTTTCAGGTTTGTTTTTCACAAAGTAGTAGGATCCTGGATGAGGCTGCCATGGAAGTTGATGCAATGATGGCATTTAAGTTTATAGATAGACACGTGAATATGCAGGGAATGTAGAGATATGGATTATGTGCAGGAAAATAAATTTAATTCAATTCAGCATCATGTTCAATGCAGACATTGTGGGCTAATGTACCTATTCCGAAGTCCTACTGTTCTATCCATGAAAAGCAGGGCTGCAAAATAACTGACATATTCACTAATTGTTTGGGGTCCTGTAGTCAGACCAATTTACCATGGAACTTTTATGGAACTTGATTTTAGGACTGTGCAATTCACCATGCAATAGAATCATGATTGTAGTAACATTACTGAAGGTTGGAATGTCATGAAAGAAGATCATCAGGCAGATTTACCCTCATTA